>NC_137160.1:23744239-24417096 GCF_951394435.1 Stenella coeruleoalba
CCTGAGCCATTCCTCAGTTGACTTCTGTTGGTACCTGAGTTACCCGTGCCGCAGGAGCAGGTAGTTGAGAGTTACTGCACTGATCATCCAGGAGAGCTTACTACATTGTCTGCCTTACGTTACCACGGTCTTCACTGGTTTACTCCTGTTTCTAAGTGTTTGGCCCTTTCCTTCTGTTTAAATTGCACCACCTCTGGCAGCCTTTTCCAGTTAATCCAACCCCACCCCGTCGCACTTCCAGTCTGTACCCACGCTGTCGGAGGCTTAACTGTTTTTCAAAATTGAGTTGTAGTTTATAAGCTGCTTGAAGTGAGGGATGGTTTTTCCCCTTTATCTGTGTTTTCTTTATGATGATAGCTAGCTTGGTACTTGGTACATATTTTAATATTGATTTCGATGGGGTCTTCGGGACATGTGATATGAATGTTATACTTAATTGGAATCCAGAGAATGTGGCAACTAGGTTTGGAGCCTGTTCTCCAAAGCAACAGTTGCCACTTGACACCTTGGCCCTTAAACAATTTGGGCAGTAATGAAAGAAACAACTGATTTTAAGCAGTGTAGTGTCTCTACAACTCTGAATATTGACTATTAAAGTATAGCTCTAGGTAAACACACAAATGACTTGCTCGATGGAGAATGTTAGCTATAATAAGCAAGTTACATCGTGGAGGAAGTGTCCATTAATTTTGCAGGGAATCATTTACTCTGACCTTGACAGGTGGTCTCTTGCCTGGACTTCAGTGGGGCTGGTCAGTCTTGTCCTTTCCTGGCTCACATCTCTAGCCTCTTAGGCAAAAACTGTATGTAGTTTCCCCTTTGTTGAGGATTGAGTATCAGTTTCGGTGGCTGCTGACTTTCCTTTGCCAATCCCAGGTTGTGCTGTCTTCAGTTTCATGTTTCTTTCACTGCCCCATCTCAGTTTCACTTGAATCTCAGTTTCACCAGGGCCTGTGATCTACTGCCCTGGTTTCTTTGTTGGCATTGAGTCCTTTGGCACCTGCGGCTGCTTCATGAGCTGTTAGGGGTTTGCCTCTAGACATTTCAAGGCTTGGGACTTGTGTTGGAGTTTTACTCTCCCTCCCTGACCACTGGCTTGTGTCATTTGATGATGCCTAATTTGGAACCTAAAACTTTTTGCCTGTTATATCTTCAAATCCATCATGCTTATTGCCTGGAAAATAAGCCCTGTATTCTGCTGCTATAAAGTGATGAATGATTTTTAACAAATATATCAGAATTTACATGTTACAAGTTTTATTGCCGAGTGAAGTCATTTTAGGACTATTCTAACCACACGGCTATTGCTCAGGAAGTTTTGGAAGTTCTAATTGCGTTCAAGCCATCTTATAATTTACACATGGACCAAACACATTTCATCAGTACAACTAAATAAGTCTTTACTGAGCGCTTTCGATGAGCCAGGTAGCGCCGTAGGTCTGAGAATCTAAAGAATGGTTCTGGCTGCTTTGGTGGAGCCTACAGTCTGGTTGATATAAGTGTATGGGCAGCCCTGGGACAAGCGGGATGCATGGGCATGTGATGAGGGAGGCGACATGGATTCAAGAGGTTCATCTGTGTGGAATGGGTGTGGGAGGAAAGTCAGAGAAGGCTGAAGTCATGAAGAATGGGGAGGATTTCAGGAGGATAAGATAAGGGAGGGAGGGGCATTCCAGGAAGAGGGAACCATACCAACAACCAGAAAGTCCAGGGCTTGCTCAGGAAATGGGATAATTCCATTGGACTGGCTGACTGCATGTGCAGTGACAGTTCCTCATCACACCGGCCCCCGGCCCCCGGCCCCCGTGGGTGGGTGCCAGGTGAGGCTTCAGGGTCTGGGCTGGCTCAGCAGGGGTCTCCCAGAGCATCTGAGAGCAGATGTTGGTCAGAGATGGGGGGTATATTGTGGCCAAGCTGAGGAGCCAGCGTAGAATCCAGTGTTGGGCCCCTGGACTAGTGGGAAGTTAGAGACTGAGGAGAGGAGGTGGGAACAGGACAGGAAGTAGGAATGCAAGGCAGGGTGCGGGTGTGTGTGTGTGTGTGTGTGTCAATTTTTAGGGATATTCAGTGTGAACGAGGCCAGAGGCAAAGGACTTACACTCATATAGAAGTGGGGATGATGCTGGGGAAGTGGGCATCTCATAAAGGTCAGACTGAACAAAGGAGAGAGTGGAGACAGTGGCCAGAGAGCACCAAGGGCCTTGAATAACAGCCTGAAAGAGGCTCTGGGAACCATTGATCCTTCTCAAACAAGGAGTGAAAGGCCAGACCTGTGTTTTAGGAAGGGGGATCTCCTAGCTATTGGTAGGATGGGTTGGAGAGGAGAGAGACTGAAGGCAAGGAGACCATAGCACTTGGCAGCCTAAGTTTAAAGGCAAAGAACACCTGAACCAAGATGATTCAAATGGGGAAAGGGAAAGGGTTGGTGTGGGAAGCAGGTGGGGAAGGGTTTGGTGACGGCTTAGGTGCTGGGTGACCATATGTCCTTGTTTGCACCAGAGATGCACGGTTTATGCCTGTTGACCTGGCATAGATGAATCGTATGAAGCTGCCTTTCTGTAGGTCAAAAATGATCCTAGGTGGCCATTTCATATGCATCAACCTAATATTAAAAGGGCTTCCTTTCACTCTTAGAAGTGTCCCAGTTTGGGTAGTAAATTACTTGGTCATCTTAGTTAGACGTCGGGAGATGAGGCAGAAGAAAGTTTTTTCCAAGGTTCTGAGCTTGGTGACCAGGAGAGTAGCCAGAAGTAATTAGAATTGGGAGGTGGGTGATACTGTCCTATCTTGTTTCCTAAATTTGGGACTGACTCACACCTTACTTTCAAGTAATTCCGTTCTCACTAAAGATGGAACACACTTTGACCCCTGAGGATATGTGAAAACCAACAGCCCGTGAAGGTGGTTCACGTAGGAACCATAACAGCCATTGTTCGGGCTCTTGGAAAACCACTTTGAGTGACGTGACTCACATCTGGATGAGTAAGTTCTGGTGGGTGTGTTTGCACACGAGGCCCCCTGAACTGTGGACACTCCTCACACGGGTGGTCAGAGTAAGCGATTGGTCAGCCTAGGCCCCAGGGTTCATGCCCTTCTGTTCAGGGTTTATAGGCTCTGTTTCCCCAAGGCCAGCCAGCCTCGCAGATGCTGGTCCTTATTCACAACGAGGGCTGGGCATGGGTGTGTCCATGGCTTGGTGCAGACCCACCACCTGTATGAGGACGGAGCCCCTCTCACTCATGGAGCCCAGTGCACTTGCCTCCTTCATCATGGAAGCCAGTACCAAGTGTTGGGTGGAGAATCAGAAATGGCACTGTGATAAAGCTGCTTTTAGCCTTTTTACTCTCAAGATCTTGCTTCACCTCCTTTATTTCATGGGTTAACTACAGGCCCTGGTGTGCTGAGGAGGAAAATACAAGTATGGGGTGGGCCAAAAGGTTGGCTCGTTTTTTTCTGTAAGACGGCTCTAGTAGCACTTAGTTGTCTTTAACTTCATTTGAAACAATTTTGTTATATTGTATGTGACAGTTGTCACATTAGCATGCATTTAAAAAAATACATCAAAATTGGTGAATTTTTGTGTAGCCATTTTAATATTGAAGGTAGAAGAAAACAACATTTTTGGCATATTATGCTTTATTATTTCAAGAAAGGTAAAAACGCAACTGAAATGCAAAAGATTTGTGCAGTGTGTGGAGAAGGTTATGTGACTGATCGAATATGTCAGAAGTGGTTTGTGAAGTTTCATGCTGGAGATTTCTCTCTGGACGACGCTCCACAGTCGGGTAGACCAGTTGAAGTTGATAGCAATCAAATCGAGACATTAATTGAGAACAATCAACGTTATACCACGCGGGAAATAGCCAACATACTCAAAATATCCCAGTCAAGCGTTGAAAATCATTTGCACCAGCTTGGTTATGTTCACCGCTTTGATGTTTGGGTTCCACTTAAGTTAAGCGAAAAAAACCTTCTTGACCGTATTTCCGCATGCAATTCTTTACTTAAACGTTCCATTTTTAAAACAAATTGTGATGGGCGATGAAAAGTGGATACTGTACAATAATGTGGAACGTAAGTGATCATGGGGCAAGCGAAAGGAACCACCACCAACCACAGCAAAGGCCGGTCTTCATCCAAAGAAGGTGGTGATGTGTATATGGTGGGATTGGAAGGGAATCCTCTGTTATGAGCTCCTTCCGGAAAACCAAAGGATTAATTCCAACAAGCACTGCTTCCAGTGAGACCAACTGAAAGCAGCACTCGACAAAAAACGTCCAGAATTAGTCAACAGAAAACACATAATCTTCCATCAGGATAACGTAAGACCGGATGTTTCTTTGATGACCGGGCAAAAACTGTTACAGCTTGGCTGGGAAGTTCGGATTCATCTGTTGTATTCACCAGACATTGCACCTTTGTATTTCCATTTATTTAGGTCTCTACAAAATTCTCTTAATGGAAAAAATTTCAATTCCCTGGAAGACTGTAACAGGCACCTGGAACAGTTCTTTGCTCAAAAAGATAAACAGTTTTGGAAAGATGGAATTATGAAGTTGCTTGAAAAATGGCAGAGGCTAGTGGAACAAAAGGGTGGATACATTGTTGAATAAAGTTCTTGTTGAAAATGAAAAATGTGTCTTTTATTTTTACTAAAGAACTGCAGGCACTTTTGGCCAACCCATAATTACTCCTGCTTCTGTTTCACCGGTGGAATTACTGGCCATGCCATGGCATCATTCTCCAGAGGATAAATGGCTTTGTCAGGCAGACCGTGATAGTGGAAGATAGTTTAGTGGGAGCACAGTTTTTGAAATGGGTACACTCCAGAGGGTCCTGCTGTGAGAAGTGTTGTATACAAAGTGTTTAAAACTGACAGGTTTACCCTGGGAGGGGGAAGGGGAAGCTGGGACGAAGTGAGAGAGTGGCATGGGCATATATACACTACCAAATGTAAAGTAGCTAGTGGGAAGCAGCCACATAGCACAGGGAGAACAGCTCGGTGCTTTGTGGCCACCTAGAGGGGTGGGATAGGGAGGGTGGGAGGGAGACGCAAGAGGGAGGAGATAAGGAGATGTATGTATATGTATAGCTGATTCACTTTGTTATAAAGCAGAAACTAACACACCATTGTAAAGCAATTATACTCCAATAAAGTTGTTAAAGAAAAAAACCTGACAGGTTTTTTATTACTGGACAGGTCCACCGACAACAGGTCCTAGCTTCAGTTTTTGGTAGCCTAATAGTTATAGAAGAGTCAGTACCCCATCATGGGCGTTGTGTGTTACATACCAGGTGTGTGGATGAAGAACTCTAAGAACACCAGAGTACTCCGTCTGTGTTAAATCTTTGATGAAGACAACACTGATCTGCATAGAGGTTTTTGTCTTTTTTTGATAAATGTTCCCATGGGACAGTGGTATAGCTTGAGGGTTAGCTCTGTAGTTTTCTCCTAGATGGCTTCTCCCTTCCCTTCAGAATGAACTACCCTTTTCTCTTTATTTCATTATGAAATCTTTAGTGTTTTCATTGAATTCTTTTTGACTACAAAAGAACTCGAGTATTATAGAAAATTAGGAAGATGCAGGAAACAATAGAGAGAATCAGGGTCATTCCTAATCTTACCACTCTTCCCCTTAACACGTTTCCTCCTTCCTTCTTCTAATCCCACCTGCTTGGAGATAAACTGTTAGGTTTTGTTGTAAACTTTCCAGACTAGCCTTTTGCATGCACAAACCATGTATCCAGAGATCCATGTTTTTTGTTTGTTTTTTTAACAAACTAAGCATCATACTGTATACGTTTTGTGACTTTTTCATTTAATATACCTTGATTATCTTTCCAAATCGTACGTATTCGTCTACTACTACATCTTAGTTACGACAGGATTCACATGGTTGACTGTACAATATGCTTCCACCCCATGGTTGATGGAAATTTAGGCCAATTCTCAATTTGTACAATTATAAACCATGGTACAGTTAATATCCCTATTTATTGACTTCATCATCAGGCTAGTGTTTTTGTAGGAGAGAACTCCTAGACTTGACCTGACGAGGTCAAGTTGCCCTCCAGGTTTAATCCATTTTGCTGTTCTGTGTTCTGCGTGACTGTGCCTGTTTCCTTACCTCTTGGCATTACACGTCTTTTAATATTTTGCAAAAACTTTTAGGTTAAAAAATGGTATCCTTCTGTTTAATGGTCATTCCTTGAATCATGAGTGAGGTTGAGCATCTTTTCGTATGTGGATTGGCTCTTGGAATTTCTTTGAATTGTCTATCGATAGGTTGTTAATATTTTGTTCCTGATTTATAGGAGCTTTGAGAATAAGGTATTAAACCTTCCTTTGTACATTTGAGAATTTTTTTTAATATTCATTTATTTATTTGGCTGCAGCAGGGCTTAGTTGGAGCATGCGGGATCTACTTCCCTGACCAGGGATCGAACCCGGGCCCCCTGCAGTGGGAGCATGGAGTCTTAACCACTGGACCGCCAGGGAAGTCCCTTGTGAATGTTTCTTATCTGTCATTTGTTTTTAAATTTGTTTATGGAGAGTCTTTAAAAAGAATGGTGTCAAATCTGTCTGTCTTTTTCCTTTATGGATTTTGAATTTTATGTCATGCTTATTTAGGCTTTGAAATTCTTCAAGTATTTTTGGAGCCCAACAGTCTTGATATTTATTCAGTGATGCAGTAAGTTAACTAATATTAGAGTATCTACTTGATGTGTTCTGTTCCTACTTATTAAAGCATCATTTCTTCCCCTCATTAATTTCACTTTGAGCTCCTGTATGTCAGAGGCGTTCATTCATTACAGCGGCTTTTTAGGAAATTGAATATCCCCCTTTTGGAAAATCTGAGAGTTATGGTCCAGCTAAGCATTTGACCAGCCTCTTCCAGGAACCTCTTGGTTTCCATGGCACCTTTATAACCCTTTTATAAGGATCTTTGAGCAGACAGGGTGCTTTTTCGTTAAAAACTGACTCAGCCAAAGTCGTGGGTTTCAGACGCATCCTGCTTTCCTGAGGTTTGTTAGAACAAGTGCCCAGAGGCAGGAGCTCCCCACGCTAATCTCCCTTCCCCTTTAAGATGTGTGACCTTGGGTTTGTCACTTAACCTTTCTAGAGTTCTCTACTCATTTTTCAAATGCAGGACTCAGTCATCCCTTTTAATGCCTCTCCCGTCACTGTTTCTTGGTTTCATGATTCTTTTGAATTTCAGCTTAGGGCTGTGTCTCTGCTACTGTGGTTTTCTTGTCTGTCATTTCCCTCTTCTGATCTTTTCTTTCCATCTTTTGAGCGTCTTATTTGAAATCCCTTTAGGCAGGCAGTTATTCATTTGGATTCTTCTCTTTGTTTCTGCAGGCCCTTAGATGTGTCTGCCTCATTTCCTGGGCTCTGTCTTTGCAGCTGAAATTAGAAACCTGAAGAAGCATAGCAGATGCTAGAATCTTATGAAGTAACAGGCCCAAAATAGCCCAAGTCCACTGGTAGAGGGCTTGGCTACAATTCCATTGACAGCTCCTGATGGGGCTGACCTGACCAGATCCCCTGTTTCTCCTAGACTTTTGAGGATGGCCTCAGTACATCCTCACCCCCTTGGCCAAACCCTTGACTTTTGTAGTCCCATTTCCCCCATTTTTTCCTTTTAGTGTGTTAGTATTAAAGGGTTTGGGAAAATTTCAGTACAAACCTGTGTGTAAATGGGAGTTCAAATCTACAGAAACTGCAAGCAGTCTCTGAACAGAAGTTGGGGTTGGGGGTACTCAGCTGTGGGTAACAGGGTGCAGTGATAAGTCAGGTGGCCCTTGGGCATGTGGCTCATTTGATAAACAAATGGCTGCCCGTGTACCCTGAGAGCCTCCTGCACGAGGAGAGAAGCAGCCTGGAGTGATGGAAAGAAGGCAAAATAGGAACCAGATTTGAACCCTCCCAGTTTGGGGGCTACCGGTTGCTTTTTGTTTTAGGTACATCCCTTAACTTCTGAGTCTACCCATTTCATGGGGTGGTTGTAAGGATTAAGGGATAAGATTCGTGTATGCTGACTACTAGGAAGTGCTATCTATAAATGGTAATGATAGCTTTTTAGTACTTGTGGTGGTGACGGAATTACCAAGAATACAAGGATGGGTATGAAAATAAGTTGAATATGAGTAAAATCTGTAAATGTACTAGGAGACTTTATCTATAAAGTGCTAAAGAACTTGGGAGGCGAGAGCTTCTATCAACCTGTGGGTAGGAGGGGAACGCACAACATTTATATACTAAACACTCGTTGATCAATCAGAGCTGCTGTAAGATGGGCTGCCAGCTATTTAACAATTCCTTTTTAAACCTCCAGTGCATTTGAATGATAGGATAGGACTTTGTCGAGTTTTCTTTGTCCAAGTGGTGAGTGACTGCAGTGTACCCACATGCACAGGTGGAGCCCTTACTAAGAATTCCCTTATCCTGGTGGCACAGAGATACCCAAGAACACCTGCTGATATGTGATTTGAATGCACTTCCTCATAGAAACATGTTTTCTATATTTTGGGTATATTGGCTGTGTGAGATGTCCTGGGAACTTATCACTTCTAGGATGGTTTCTATGGAAAAAGTGAATTCTGAGTTCCAGACTTAGAACTTAGAATACAGCTTGTTTGAATATTGATAAAGAAAACTCTCACTTAATGCTACAGGAGGATGTGGAACCATGTTATAAGTGAAGTGGCGATACAATGAGGTTCTCCCTAAATGGATCGAAGAGGTAGTAGCCCCGCTGTGTTGCATTGTAACACGGGCCAGGCAAGTTGTAGGAAGACTTTGGTACCTAAGAGGCTAGGAAACTATTCTTTGATTTTAAACATTACATTTTGAAATCTTGGTTTAAGAAAATTGCCTTAAAAGAAGGATAAAAAAGGAAGGGGCAGCATCAGTAGCAGGAACAGCAACCCACCCGTGGTGGGGTGGTGGTGATTTCCTGGCTTCCTGTAAATGCTGGCTATAGAGCTTATGAATGTTGGTTGTTGAATTCTAGATTGATGTGGAGACAAACCCAATAAGGGATGTTAGGTAACATCCCACAGCTGTTGTTTCCAGGATTCCCTGTCCATTTGGGCTATTGTAATAGAACACCATAGATTAAGCGGCTTTTAAACAACAGGAATGTATTTCTCCTTGTGGAGGCTGTGAGTCCATGATCAAGGCACTGGCAGATTCAGTGTCTGGTCAGGTGTGCTTCCTGTTTCATGGATAGCCATCTTCTCTCTGTGTCCTCAGATGTTGGAAGGGGAGAACTCTGGGCTCTTCAGCCCCTTATAAGGGCACTGATCCTGTTCATGGGGGCTCCACCCTCATGACCCAATCACCTCCCAAAGACCCCACCTCCAAACACCATCACATTGGGAATTAGGTTTCAACATATTGAATTCTGGAAAGACACAAACATTCAGTCTCTATCACCCTGTCAGCAAGCAATGGGTTCGTTCTCGTGGGCAGACCTGAAGTCTGTCTTCCATGAACAGCCTTTGTTAGTTTCCTTCAGAGGAGAAACTTTGGTTTGCTTTTTATATTTCTAACACTTGAATAAGGGTTCCTATAACTTGAGCTTTTGATAAACTTTAAAAAATAGTACTTAAAAAGGAAACTGGTATGCCTTCTGGAAGATTGCTTTTGCTAGTGTAATGGACAGGAATGATAAAGATTAGCCAGGAATAATGGACATTTTAGAGAGACTTTTTCTCCCAAATGATATTACCAAGAAAGGGAGCAATAGAAATCAATCAACAAGAATCTGTCATATGCCTCTACTGGATTGAGGATTTTGGAAGAACCAAAGATGTATAATACACAATGCTTCTTCAAAAGTTTATCATGTAGATAAGATAGATATGCAAAACAATGATTGGAAAAGACAGTATGAAATGAATCACTTTGCTACAAATCATTTTTGGAAGATGGGGGGATATAAATTATACATACGTGAATCCATGCATTTTAAATGGCAGTGTGCTCAAATGCATAATCCAGACAGTTGGAGAAATTTAGTAATTTCTGAAGTACAGGCTCAAGCTGGTCTTTGAAGAGGGGCAGGACTAAAGGGTTATGTGAGAGGATATGTAAAACTGTAGATTAAAAAAATTCACTGTTCTATTTTATTCCTAATAAGCTAACCTGGTGTTACACAGAAAGGAACACAATTTTTGTTTTAAAGATTTTAGTCAGGGCTTCCCTGGTGGCGCAGTGGTTAAGAATCCGCCTGCCGATGCAGGGGACACGGGTTCGAGCCCTGGTCTGGGAAGATCCCACATGCCGCGGAGCAACTAAACCCGTGTGCCGCAACTACTGAGCCTGCTCTCTAGAGCCCGTGAGCCACAACTACTGAGCCCACGTGCCAGAACTACTGAAGCCCGTGTGCCTAGAGCCCGTGCTCTGCAACAAGAGAAGCCACTGCAATGAGAAGCCCGCGCACCACAACAAAGAGTAGCCCCTGCTTGCCACAACTAGAGAAAGCCTGCACATAGCAACGAAGACCCAACACAGCCAAAAGTAAATAAATAAATATAAAAAAGATTTTAGCCACCTGAAAAGTATTCCGTCTATGTGGTTTCACTGGTGTGGCCACCTGTGTTTAAGCAGTGTCTGTGGTGGTGATACGTGGACTCCACATCACTTATTTTTCTGATGTGTGTGGTAGCTGTTCCCTACGTATCTGCCAAGTGAAGTTTTCTGAGGCTCAGTTCTGATGTCACCTTTATCTGGTTCAGAAACTTTCAGTAGGTTCCTAAAGCTTGAATTCTTCCGCTCCTGGAAAGGTGTTCTGGGTTCCCCCACGGTCCGCTACAATCCTGACTTCCCAGCCTTTTCCTTCTGCCTTTCTCTGCACACCCAGTCCACAGCCAGCCTTACTGTAGGTGCCCCCTCACCCACACAGCTTGCTGTGTGTCCTACATGTGGGTCTCTTCCTGGTAGTCCCTGTCTCTGCATGTTCAAATCTTGCATGCCCTTCAGAGCTTTGCTCAAATGTCAGTACTTCCATAAAGCCTTATCTTTCCAGCTAACAGAATCCCTGCCACCTCTGAGCCTGGTGGCATCCAGCCCACCCTGCTCTTGTGGCCCTTGGTATTTTCTCCTTTGTATTGTTGGTTACTGAGGAAGTTTTTCTCCTCTCCCCTGGAGAGAGGGCAGAGTGCCAGGCCCTTCTCATCTTGGTTTTTCTGCACCTAACATCAGCTGTGCTTTCCACACAAGAGGCCTTACCTCCTGAGAAAAGGTGCCTCATGAATCAGAACTGGCATCTCCAGTACTTACCCTGACTAGTAAACACCTGGGCCTCTTTGTTGCTATACTTACGTATTCATTTGGTGGGTTTTGCTGATGTGTGTATGGATGGTGGATACATGCAGACAAGCATAATATGATTCTGTTAACATTCTGCTTTATAATGCAGTCTCTAAGATGTCTTTTTATCAAAGGGAGTTTCCCGGGGGAGCTGTGGGGTGTAAAGAGGCAACCGTTTGGAAACATCAGAATCCTACCCAGCTGTAGGTTAAGGAAGCTCTCTCAGGATGTGGGGAGAAAGCTAAATGCTAAGATGTGTCCCTGCCCACAGGATTGTATGGTGTTGGGTGACGTCTCTGCCTGACTGTTGTATTGTTCACAGCGGTCACACACACAGACGTGCCAGCTGTGCTGTCATTGTGGATACCTTGCATGATCTGCTATAGAGGGCCACTATTCCCAGTCCGTCTAATTTGGGGATATTGGTAGAGCGATTTTGTGTTCGGTTATCTGTTGCTGCGTACAAGCCACCCCAATATTTAGTGGCATAAAAACAATAGTCTATTTTCATCGCATGTTTGTGTGGGTTGAGTCACATGAGTGCCCTCTCCAGCTCATCTGCTCTCGTGGCTTCATCTTCCACCTGTAAGCATAAGACTTCTAGGCTCATTTTTTTTTTAATAGACTATTTCTAGGGTATGATTTATTTTTGTTTTCTAAATTTATTTTTGGCTGCTTTGGGTCTTTGTTGCTGCTCTCGGGCTTTCTCTAGTTGCGGCAAGTGGGGGCCTCTCTTCCTTGCAGCGCGCGGGCTTCTCGTTGCGGTGGCTTCTCTTGTTGCGGAGCACGGGCTCTAGGCACACGGGCTTCAGTAGTTGTGGCTCGTGGGCTCAGTAGTTGTGGCTCCCAGGCTCTAGGCGCGTGGGCTTCAGTAGTTGGGGCGCATGGGCTTAGTTGCTCTGCGGCATGTGGGATCTTCCCAGACCAGGGCTCGAACCCGTGTCTCCCACATTGGCAGGCGGATTCTTAACCACTACCCCACCAGGAAAGCCCTCTAGGCTAATTCTTGAGCCTTTGCTCCCCCCTTGAGCTCTAGACATAAATATCTAGCTGACTGCTGGCATAGTCTGCGGGATTCCTCCAACCTTTGCATTTCCACAAGGGAGCTCTTTATCTTTGACACGGATGTAAACATTATGTTGTTTCTTTTTAAGTCTCCAGTGCCTGCCTAGTATATGGCACACACAGTAGACACTGGGTAATACTTGATGAGTTAGTGTGTGAATGAACACTTGTGTAGGCCCACCAATAGGAGAGTGGGTAGATAATGGTACACACGCAGTGGAATACTGAAATGAGTGAACCAGATCTACTTGTATCAACAAGGATAGATATCAGTGGTGAGTAGAAAAAATAAGATTATGGAGTATTTAGTATATGCTACCATTTATCTAAAATATCCAGCCCCCAATATTGTGCATTTCTGGCTACATATTTATGTGGTCCTGGTGTACTAACACGGATGTGAGGGCATCGCTCCACTGTCAAGATAATGGCTATCCTTTGGGGGTTAGAGTGGGGGCAATTGCAGGGGGAAGGAACCCTCAACAGTAACATTAAATTTGTTTTAAAAAATCCAAGGTGAGTAGGAATAGGGTATAAAACGTTAACTGAGTTTTGGAGATATGGATGTCTGCTTTAACTCCTCTGTACTTTAAAAAAAAAAATCTGCAATATATTAATTGTTTTTTTAAAGGAAAGACAGTGATATACCAGAGGTCAGCAGAAATAAATGTCGTGAGCCTCACTGAGAAGCTAAGCAGGGACTTGATGAGGGTCACACTTCTGTGCCAGAGATTAGAACCCAGATGACGTGGCCCCGCCCAACTGATCTTTCCCCTCTCCCATGTCATCGCATTATATTCAGACCCAGAACATTTGGTAAATATGATTGATCGTTTTCCATTCACGTTGATATTGACGGCCCGTTACCTGTGTTAGTCGAGCTCTGTGGTGGGCATGGGCTAGCCAGGGAACATTCAGGGTCTGGCTCGTCATGCCACTGTTCTGACATCTCTCTAAGAAGGATCTCTATTGCCATCCCTATAACACCAGTGGGTCTAACAGATGGTTTAATATATACTCACAGCAAAGGCACTATGTAGGATCCCAGAGGGCTGAGGAGACATGGGCCAGCATTGGGAAGTGCAGGTCCACTTGACTTGGTGCCTCTGAGGTCTAGGAACCATGTCTTACTTGTCCATGCATCTGTCCTGGCACCTGCCACCTTGGTGCTTAAATATTTATTTGAATTAATGGATCCAGGAATGTTTTATTAATGTGGCATTGTTAATCAGGATGCAGATGAGACCTTCTCCCCGTATGCTGAGAGTAAAATATGATTTATTAGGTTTAGACAAGTAATAACAGAGCCTGGAAAGAGACCTTTCACCTGGAAGGAGTTTTCTGGGAGCAGCTCTTGGAGGTTCCTTTGTGGGTGATGTTGCAGTTCTGATCTGAGACCCATGTGCTCGTGGTAGCGCCTGGCTGTTTTCCTCAACTTCCCCAGGGCTGGTGGCCACAGCCCCTTTCCTTGCACCGTCAGGCAGGCAGCTTGATTCACAGTGCTTCCCTCCTCTTACCCACCCGCACTGTGATGTGAGGTGCTTCACCGTCAGCTCAGAAACAGCATCCCAAAGACTGCTGGCAAGTACAAAGGACCACGTTCCCGCAGAAAGGTAGCCACAGCTTTCTGGAGACATTGCAGTTTATGGGGGGTGGGAATGGGTAAGATAATTGTATTCTCTCTCTTCCCCCTTCTCATGCCAACTGTGTTAACCGTTACGGTGCTCAGAGCTGAAATAGGAAATACAGCTTCTCAGAAAAGAACTTAGAACAAGGCAGATTTCTACTCCACTGTGAGTTGTTGCCCTTCCCTGTGGGCAGTAGCTCTGTCATCAACAGCCTGCCTGTGTTAAATGATCTTTGTGCACTTTTATGGCTGATTCCATCACCATATAACTTAAAGTTTTAACTAGTTTGATGACCTCAGTTTCATATTATGTGTAATTTCCAGAAGGCAATAATAAGTGAATGGCTGATGTCCTTAGGAAAAATAACTAGATAAAATATTCATTGTTTAGCCTTGGAATGGAGATGGGGCTGGTTATGAGCTAATCATTACTCTGGGTGTTAGAGATTTAGATTAGAGTTTGTGAAGTTCTAAAGAATATACGATGTGTGACTGCTTTTCCTGTTATGCTAATTAAACTAACATGCCAAGCTCACAAGTTCGTATGTTGGGAAAACTACCACCGACCACTCGTAATGAATTACTGGGACAGAATAAGCAGCAAGGACTGAGAGAACTGATGTTACTCCTTACCGACAGCAGGTAACACGGGCATGTCACAATTATGAACGGGGAGGTGGGTGACAATGGACTGAAGCCCTGCCTTGGGGTTAGAAGGACCTGGGTTCCAGTCCCGGCTCTGCGGTTTCAGGGGAAATGTGGGCAAAGTCACTTAAACTTGCTGAGGCCTCCCCCCTCCTCTGCCCCTGTACTTTGCCAGAGATGAAATAATACTCTACCTACTTCTCAGAGGAGTTGTGAGGTTCGAACTAAAGTTTCAAGTCCTCCAAACTATAATCCGGTTCTGTTGTCATTACCGTCATGGCAGGCATCAGGATTCTCCGGCAGCACAGTTGACCCCTTGAACAACAGAGGTTTGAACTGCGTGGGTCCACTTATACATGAGTATTTTTCAATCGTAAATGCTACTGTACTACATGATCACAGCTGGTTGCATCTGATGATGCCGATACAGAGAGCTGACTATAACTTATATGTGGATTTTTGACTGTGCAGAGGGCCAGCGCCCCTAACCCCTGCCGTTGTTCAAGGGTCAGCTATATAGATTTTGTCACAAGTTTCCAGAAGGTAAGAGCATGAAGACGTGGGGAGTCGCCAGCAAGGCAAAGAACTGCTGTGTGAGTGATGAGTTCCCCAGCCCTGAGGGTATTTAAGCCCAAATTGGGTAACCGTCTTCTTGCCAGAGATTCAGAAGAAGGGGTTTGAAAGTTGAGTAGGCAGTTCCTTTCCAAGGTCCTCTCCCTCTTAGATTCCCTATGGACACATTTTTCTATTTACCAATCTTATGTGAGGCATAGAAAACATAATGGTTGCAAAGAGAACAATAAAGGTGGTTAAAGCAGAGTTTAGAAAAAAAAAGCAACTGAATATAACCCAGGAAGAGAAATCTAAGAGAGGACAAATATTCCACTCTCTCAGAATTGACCCTTGATTCATCCTGGATGATGGATTAAAAGAAACACAGATCTGTTTTTTCTCCTTCCCATTTTACAGATGAGAAAATTTGAGGCTGAAGAGGAGGGTGTGTGCTGGTAAGCACTGGCTAACAGGTGCCAGGCATTGATCTTAAAAACACTCCACGTTACTCATGGAATTCTCCCACCTACCCTACGGGAGGGACCCGATCATAAACTGATGCCCAGGGAGGTTATATAATTGGCCCAAGTCACACTGCTACTCCGTGGCAGGCAGTCTGGCTCCAGAGTTTGTTTTACTGTGGCATTTCCATGGTGGTTGTTCAGGGAAGTTACAGTCATGTTCTGTAATTTGCTTTTAATTATAAATCTCCCTTGTGGTGTGCCTGAGGATGAATGAGTTTGAGATTCCTGACCTTGGGGATCAGTGTGGGGACTCCTACTAGGGGATGTACCTCCCTTCACTCCCAGTGGTATGTGGCCTTGGGGACCAGCCTTGTAACTGAGCTCACATCTTTGTAGAACGGCTGGCCAGATGTAGGAAAACCCTCTGAGGCTGTGAATGAAAGTGGAGTTGACGTCCCCAAACAAGGAATGAATTCTCTGCTTTGTCTTTGCTTCTCCAGTGCTCTGACATCCCATGCTGCATGCAACATGCTTGCCTAAACTGGCTGCTTCCTCAAATCTGAAAGTCTTTCTATTTTATTGGGGTGATGGCTTCAGGTTCTTAGCTAAAGTAAAATGAATCTCAGTGACTAATGGTCTCGGCTCTTAGGAGGCACAGAAGTTGGGGAGAGGGTATTGTGAGTGAAATATGTCTTAATCTTACAGTTAGTATTAGGCTAGACATTTCCTTGAGGTAGAAGGGACGGAATAAGTTGTGTGTGATATTAGTATATTTCACCGATGTCTTTGCTTTAAACATAGTAAAGAGTGAGGCCCTTGATCTGAATTGGTTTGAGTTTTCAAGAATGCATTTTAAATGTAGATAGGCCCTAATAATATCAGTAGGTTAAAACATTTCTTTGACCAGGTGTTTGGAGTTTTAGGATGCAGTTTCCCACTGGGAATATTTTTGCGGGTGTCTGTGTTTCTAGGTCAGTCTGTTTGGTCCATACTACCCTTGAGCTATAATATTCCCAGTGTGAGACTGAGTGAGGCCTGAGCCCTGGGGTCTGCTAACCATGGTGTATAGGGCGTGGTTCCTGATGTAGGGGTGACTGTGATGTCTGGCACTTTGCCTACCTCCTGTTGCATTTGACCTTTTCAAACCTCCTCCAGCTCTTGGTGCATCTGTGGACCCAGAGCCCCATCATACTTGGGTCGCCTTGACAGTGGTGAAAAGACGTTTCCTTTGAGCAGCTGTTTCTCAACTATTTTCCTCCAAATGGCAGTGAACTGATTTGTTATAAGGGTGTGAATCACCAAATACCATGTTCCTCTTAGAAGTGTATTTGTGTTTTCAGAAAATATTATTAAACCAAATGAATCACTGTTTGGTAAAATTCCAATAAACTTCAATAATTGGGTGATTTCAAAGTGAGAGACTGGCATGGACATACATACACTACCAAATGTAAAATAGATAGCTAGTGGGAAACAGCTACATAGCACAGGGAGATCTGCTCGGTGCTTTGTGTCCACCTAGAGGGGTGGGACAGGGAGGGTGGGAGGGAGGCGCAAGAGGGAGGAGATATGGGGATGTATGTATATGTATAGCTGATTCACTTTGTTATACAGCAGAAACTAACACACCATTGTAAAGCAATTATACTTCAATAAAGATGTTAAAAAAAATAATTGGGTGATTTCAATTCTGTAACCAAGAATTTGGGAAATGTGAAATAAGAGATAACAGGGCAAGAAGGGCCATTAGACTAGCCTTAAACCCTTCTTCCTTCCACAGTTGCTTCTATACAGTTGTGAATTTCTAGATTCCGGATTTTATTTTCTAACAAAGCTTACACAACAGAGGGGAAGATAAAGAAGCTTGCAAGTGTGAATCGTAATAGTAGTTGTTACTTGCACTGAAAAAAATTGCCCAGAAATAAGACTTTTTTCCCCATTCGGGTCTTTATATCCCAGGACATGTGATTTATGTACTTTGATCAAGAACAAACCTAAAACAAAAACCCCAAGCCAGCCCCAGAGCGTGGTAACGCATTGTTTTGGAGAGAGCTGTTTTATTTTATTACAGTGCGGGGATTGTACACCTTCACAATGGGGCTGTTTTCCTCTCGTGGTTTTTCCCCTTTCCCACCACCTGTACAATAACTGGTGGATGAATCACCTGTGTGTAGAGTGTATGACTCAGTTGGCAGCATCCTGAGCCATCAGTTAGCTTTTGTTGCTGTTATAAAGTTATTTAAAAATAGCAAGTGTTTGTTTTCCTAAGAGTTGAGGATATTCCCATTTGGGAGAATGGGCTGGAGGGTCCCTTAGGCTCTGGGAATAGGTCATCTCTGCCCAGCACTGCCATCCAATCCCCTGGTGAGTTTGGATTAGGATAATTTATCCCAAGGGCGGCTGGCCCAGTGGAGGGAACCACTGGAGAGGCTGACCTAAATGCAGGCTTTGTCGGCCTGTTGAAAGGTGAAGTAGGAGGAAGGGGATGCTGGCGAAGCCACTTGAGAGCACAGAGTGGTGCTTTCTTGGAAGGCATGTTTGAGTGTCAAGTGACTCATAATTTTCTTCCAAGTTTAGCTTGCCACTGGTTGCGTGAAAATATTTTTCTTAGCTGCCGCCTCCTGGTCATTTTTCAGTTTAATAATCAAATTCAGTGTTTTAAAGAAACACCAACTTGAAATGTAGGCCCTTGGACAGACTAGGATGGGCAGACAAGTGATTCATGGTCAAAGACCCCTCAGATACCTTCTCCCTTCTACATGGACACCTCATCACATTGACTTTGACCCTGTGCCTGTTGTGAAGTGTTCTCAACATGGGGACTTGGTTCATCCTAGTGTTTTGCACAGTGGTTTGTACTTGGCAGTGTTCCATAAGTAGTGCTGTTTAGCACAATTCCAGAGAGGATTTTGATCCCATTGTCTTATTCTAACACTAATACTTCGGGAGACTTCCACTGAAGGTGGATGGCCTATAAGTGGCCTGACTCTTGGGGGAGGCTGTGGGGCACGTCATCATTAGCTTCCCCCCACATAACTTATGAAAATGTCCACTTTGGAGTAACATGTGCATTGAGAACTTTGAAAGGACAGGTGGAAGTTAGGAGAGGCTCTCTGGCAGCCTCGCTGGGATGAAGGTGGATGCTTTGATGGTTCCCTGAGAGGTGAGGGCATTAAGTCCTCTCCGCTCCTTCACAGGTTTCCTCCTTGAGCCTAGATGCAGAGCCTGTGAGGAAGGGCAGTGTCTTGGACCTTTTGGGATGCTGTGACAGAATGCTATAGACTGGGGGGTTGAGGCGGGGGCTTAAATAACATGTATTTAATTGTCACAGTTCTGGAGGCTGGGGGTCCCAGATCAAGGCACCAGCAGATTCTAGTGTCTAGTGAGGGACTGCTGTCTGGTTGACAGTCTTCTTGCTGAGGCCTCACATGGTGGAAGCGCCGGGTGGTGCTCTGGGGTCTCTTACAAGAGTACTAATCCCATTCATGAGGGCTCTACTCTCATGACCTAATAATCTCCCAAAGGCCCCACCTCCTATGCCATCGTATTGGCCTTAGGACTTGACGTGAATCTGGGGCAGGGGGACAAGCATTCAATCTATAGCAGGCAGTTAACTGTGGGTAGTTAGCCTGGTTGACCTTGTCACAGCACCAGACCACTGTAGTGTCAGGCTGTTCCCAGGGGCTTGCTGAGACACTGCACGGTACTGTCTGCCCTAGTGTAGACTCTCACAGGCAGGATCAAGGGCAGGCGTGCCTTTGGAGACTCCCCAGCTGGACCATTGCCCAGGGGTGAAGTAGCGAATGCTTTGCCCCAAACTTAGTCCGATTCCACCGATACCGAGATTCACATCTGTCCCACGCCTTCTCTTGAAGCCAGCTCCCTTGAGGTCTGGCCTCTCCAGAGACCTGAGGGAACAGCAGATGGCTGTACAGAAAAGGCGGCAGTCCTTCGTGTGATCATCCGTTCGTGGTCTCCAGTGCCAGTGAGGCCGGCAGGTATTTAAAAGTGAATGAGTTTCTGTATCCCAGGGCTACAGAGAGGGCCACACCCAGAGGGGGGAGTTAGGAGGACTTTCACTAGGCAGAGCTTCTAGCTTTTAGGTGGAGGAAGGCAGTGCTTGGTCCAAGGGGATTCTGTTACCCCCACCACCTCATACCTGGGGGTATGTGGCAGCATCCTGCGGAGGAAAAGAAGCCACGGGCTAAGTGTGGCACCTTTTCCTAGAATGTGAATTTTAATGAAAGATTTTGGGGAAAACTGAAATCATATAGACATAAATGTGCCTTAGAACCAGAGTACGCTGGGTTGGGTCATTGGTACCCTTGCTTTTTTCATTTCCTTAGCACAGAAGGCTATTAACATCCAAGTAAGCAGATCCCTGAACTAGCTTATTGTAATCTTGACCCATGTATATCAATTCCGAATGGAGAGGAGGCGGTGGCAGTTAGCTGGCACACCACTGCTAGGAATTAATATACTTTTCTTCTGATTTCCTTTTTATTCCTTTTCCCTTTTCTCCCCTCCTTCCACTTCTTTCCCTCCTTCTTTTTGCCTCCATCCTATTGAGGCAAGTCATACCTCTCTGATTCCTAGTGCCCTCACTCTCAGGGTGTTGGGAGGGAACACGGCATGTCCATTTGCTGCCTCCTCGAGTGCATAAGCTGGTAATTGGGCTTATCTTCCATTCAGTTCCCACAGCCAGAGGCGGATCTTGACTTCACCCCGAGTGCTTTCCTTTAGGCAGTGGATGAGCTTGGCCTCTGGGTGAAGCATCTTCGGCAATTAAAGAAAACATCCTGCCCGCCCTTCCTTCTGCTTGCCCTCACAGCTGTGGCTTTATTTGATATGATTTTTCAAATCATGAGCTCATCCAGGAGGCGTCAGTGGGAGGGTTAACAGAGGTTATCCTGGAGGTATCCTTGGATTCACAGTGCAGTTTGCAGACAGACTTGCTGAGCCAAAGTCCAGCCCTTCTGATCGTTCTGCAGTGTGGCCTGCCCCGGCCTGATGTACCTTTCCTGGTAGAGCCTCACTTTGCCACCGATATTTATCTTTAAAAATGGGGTGGTGGTGGCAGGAAAGAGAGCTGGGAGCCAGAAGTCATTGGCCCAGGTTTCTGGCTCCGTGCTCGTTTTATGGAAGAAAGCTTGCCTCCTCAATCTGAATTGAGTGTCACAGCTTGTTTAGAGAGAACTAGGGCTTCCTGTCCTGTGTTCCTCACTCCCCTTTTGGCACTTGTCTCCTTGAATCCAAAAGCCTAGAGCACTTGGTCTGTCTTGGGGAACCACAGTGCAGTGTGTATGGCAAGGGAAGGCCCTCAGACATCCTGGGATCCGGGCTTGCTCTGCCTTTGCTGCATGGCCTTGGGCAGAGAGAGATGCACCTCCAGTGGGCTGCAGCCCCCAGCATTTACAGATACGAGGGGTATAGTGCTTCACTGGAAGAGTTATGAGGATTAAATGGCAATGGGTAAAACATTACCTGGGGAGATGACTGACTCGTGGTGGTGATCAGAACAGTCGGTCCCTTTTCTTCTTGCAGCTATGGAGAAGGGAGATGATAGACTGGTCCACGCCAGCAGTGGATCAGTGATACTGCTCCTCTGTATCAGCCTCCCTCACCCAGCTCTTCACTATCCAGGAGATGCTTAAAACCTGGATTCCTCAGTGTCCTGGCCTGTACCTGAGAGATCTTCCTGCTTCTCTATCCTGTATTTTTCCTATCTCCCCAGACCCATGGACTCCAGAGCACCCTTTCCAGTCTGAGCCTTAGCACTGGGGCAAGGTCAACGGGAGTGCTCCTATCTCTTCCAGAGTCAGAGCACCTGTAGTACACATGGTTTGTAGCTCAGGTTTGGTTCCTCTGCAAGTTTCTAAACACCTGTCATATATCAGGCACAACTGGCACTGGAGGTGTAAGCTCCAGGAGGTTAGAGAGCTATCTGTTTTGTTCACTGTTATGTTTATGAACCTGACACAGGCAACAGATGAACAATATCATTTCAGATAAATACAATGAAGAAAATACAATAAGGGGTATGGTAGAAAGTGCCTGTTTTTAAGTTAATTGTTCAGCAGAGTCTCTCTAGAAAGGTGATATTTAAGCTGAGAGTTATGACGAGGCAGAGCCATGTAGTGGAAGGGGCTGCAGGGTGGCAAATTCAAAGGCCCCGAGGAAAGTAAAGGAGGCTGGATTGCAGTATGCTGGGGATGGAAAGGGGTGGGCCTGTGGAGAGGACATGCAGGGTTTGACAGCCTCGATGAAGAACTCGGACTTTATTCTTAATGTGATGGAAGACTTTAAGCGGGGAGTGGCATCTCGTGTACTTTGTCATAGAAGCACTCTGCCTGCTGTTCAGCGAGTGATTGGTGAAGGTTGAGAGTAGAAGCAGAGGAGACCAGGTAAGAGGGGGCAGGCACAGTCCAGGAGAGAAGGGAAGGGGCGGGGTGAGATGGGAAGTGTCAGATCCAGGGTGTCTTTTGGAGGCGGAGCTAATGGACTTGCTGATGGGTTGGATGTGGATGTGAGGGAAAGAAAGGAAGCCGGGACATCTAGGCTTTCGGCTTAGCAATCAAGTGGACGGAGGCATCATTTTCTGAGATGGGAAACGCTAGGAAAGAAACAGGTGGTGGGCAGGGTAGGATTCTAGAGTTCAGTTTGGTCTTTTAAACGTTTAATGTACGTATTAGATACCAAAACAAAGACGTTAATAAGTTGGACATGTGGATCTAGATCTCAGTGGACTGTTCCTTATATGAGGGTTACAGCCACAAGATCACATCAGGGGCTGCATGTGTTGTGTGTGTAAAGGGAGAGCCAAGGAAGAAGCCAGGGCCCTGCATCATTTACAGGTGGGCGGAGGAGAGGAGTCAGTGAACTAAACAGTGAAGAGGCCAGGGAAGGAGAAAGACCAGGAATGTGGTCAGCAAAGCTAAGTTGTTTTGGAAACCTGCCTTCTAAGAGTGCATTCACGAAGCGGGAGACTTCATTCTGAACGCACCTTGGTTTGATGTGGTTACTTGGCTTCCAGAGGTTCTTGGCTTTTATCTTGCCCGTTCCCTCTGGGTGCAAAGTGTTGTCAAGTGATTAAATTGATATAAGTTATTCACTGGTCTATCTTTTAATGTTTTTCTTCTGCCATCTGGATACCCTCTACACAGTGCCGGGCTCAGAGGCGGGTGCCAAGAGTAGCAATGATGACAGTTAGCGTTTGTATAATGCCTGGTAGCTGTAAATGTACTTTGGTACTCACCACCCAACTACTCATACACTCACTCTGGCTGCTTCTGGGGAAAGGATCAGGTGAGAATCCCTTGGCTAGGAATTAAGTCTCTACTATGACACGACTCTGACCTGCCTTTTGAACTTCCCTCCCATCACACCTGCCCACAAGTCCCTGGCTTGAACCCAGCCGATGGGCTTGCACTTTCTTGCCTGGACGGTCAGCCCTGTCCCACACCTGCTTCTGGTCATGCGGGTCAGGTTCTCTTCAGGGACTCCAGCAAGAGAGCGCTCCTGTTTCAGCATCTCTGAGGGCTGGTCCCACTCACTCGTTTAATTCTGTGTTGATTTTCCAGTAACTCTACCTCTTGCCACTTACCTTTAATTGATGGTGAATGTTGCCTTTTTTATGCTTTGTCTGCTTAACTGTGCTGTTAGCTCTCCAAGGGCAAAAACATGCCTTAGAAGACTTCCTTCCCATGGTGTGCCTGGCAGTGTCATCTTCTGCCCACGTGAGGGGTTTAATACCTGGAGTTTTTCTCCTTTCACGCCCTTGTACAGTCAGACAGGCAGTTCTTACAAATAAGGAAAATGAAGAGGAAGTGGGCCTTCCTTGGGAAGGACGTGGCTCGTCCCGGGTCACACAGCAGTTAGTGACAGGGCTGGAACCAGCATTCAGACTACCAACTCCCATTTCCAACCTTCTTTCAGACCCTACTCCCTGAGCACCAGACCACTCACTGTCTACTGTTGGCACCTACGTAGGCTGTGCTGCTCTCCCACCAGCTTACAATGCTCCACAGACTTTGGACTGAATCCCTGAAGCTCGTAAGAGCATTGCTGGACTGTGGCCTCTTTCCTCTTTCCACACAGGGCAGAGGCAAATGCTAAGCACTGTTTAACCTTTTTTCTTTTATAATGGGTTTTGGTTATATAAGCTACAAGCGTGTGGTTGCTGTATTTTCCCCCGGCAGTCACAGCCTGCCTTTCCTTCGTAGCATCTGCGCCTGCAGGGCTGACATCAGTGTTTTCTGGAGGCCATGGAGGGGTTTTGAGGGGTTCCAAGGAGACCTTGAGGACTTATAGTTACTTCTCTTTCCCTTCAGGCCAAGCCTTGTGGGGGTTGCTTATTCCTCGTTATGGAAGATGGATCGATAGCCTGTGTGATGCAGTGCGTTCTGGAGGTCAGGTGTTGATTTGTCCCTTGTTAACAGACAGGGCAGGGGTCTGGGACTTACACACACGTTGCATCAGAGCTTTCTGATCTGCAGGGGCCAGAAATTCCCACAGAACCAGTTCTGACAGATAAGACTTAAGAAGTTACAGGAGCTCCGGTCGTGCTAACTCTGCAGAGAGAAGTGCAGCGTCGTCAGACCTCAGCACTGGAGTTCGAAGACAGAGCTGCTCTTCCACATGCCCAGATATTCTCAAGCTGGGTGACGGCCCTGAGCTGATAAGTTATTTAGATAGGACTATAGGTAGTGTTCCTGGCAGGAGAGAAGCTCTAATTTCTTGCTATGAGAATCGGCATATAATCAGCAGAATATACAGTGCTAGGTTCATCCATTCATCCAGCACGTACTGAAATAGTTTCCAGGCACTATGCTATGTGAATGGCATGGAAGATAAATGACATTTTATTCCTACGCCAGAGGGAAGGGAAACGTCTATACCAGTGAATGTCGTACAGTTAAAGGCTGTTATAGTGAAAACACAGAGAGGGACCACTTGGGTCAGCAGGAACAAAAAGACTCAACAAGGAGGGTAAGATTTAAGCTGGACCTTAAAGGTGAATAGCAGTGGGGAAGGTGGAGGAGGGGAGGAAGACGTTTGAGGCAGAGGAAAAAACAGAGCAGGGAAACTCGCGAGGTATTTGGAAACACAAGGTTAGTGAGGCTGGAGTGAGGGAAAGGTGCGGGGGAGGGTCGGGGCGTGGCGGGAAGGGTTGTTTGGGCCAGATTGCGAACCATCTGAATATGAACTTTATCCTGTAAAGAGCATGGACATTTAAAGCAGGGGGATGACTTCATGAGGGAGGTGGGTATATTTTTTAAGGATGATAACTGTAGAACAAACGTTCTCAACCTTGGCACTGTTGTTTCAGGCTACATCACTTTCGTTGGGGGGTGCAGTCCTGGGCACTGTAGTAACATCCCTGGCCTCTACCTACTAGAAGCTAACAGCACCCTCTCCCCCCCCACCCCAGAGGGACCACCAAAAATGTCTCAAGGCGTTGCCAGATGTCCCCTTGGGACAAGTTTACCCCCTAACCCCTCTTGAGAACTGCTGCTCCAGAAGCAAGCAGCCTAGAAAACCAGCTGGAGTTGGGAGATTGGAGTCAGGCAGACCAATTAGAAGTAGATTGTAGCATTTCACATAAAAGTCGAAGTCCTGAACTAAGGCAGCAGAGCAGGAATTGAGAGGACGTGCTGAATTCAAGGGAGCTGTCGACAGTGTCTGGCATGTTCTAGGTGCCTGAACAAATGGGGTTGAGCTAACAGGTCTTGACTGGGATTCCTTAATTAAGCTCTGAATATTGGGTATGGCTTGGAGGGGTGGAAGGAGCCCTGGCTGGAGAGTCAGCTCTGTTGCTGGGTCCGTTCTTTTTTAGGGGCCTGAGTTGGCCAAGTCCCTTAACATCCCTGGATCTCAGTGTCCTTCATCTGTAAAATGTGTCTGAGACCACCTGTGCCTCTATCTCGTGGAATTCTAAGACTTCACATTTGTGAAAGCCCTTTGAAAACAGCAATACACTTTCTAAATGAATAGTTGTTTTCTCTCTTTACATGCTTAGGAGCCAGGGCAGTGGGGATGAGATTACACAAGACACAAATGGAGAGGGAGGAGATCACGGATGCCTTGTCCAGCTGGGGGCTAGCAGAAATGAGGCTGGGCTTCGTTAAGCTCATGAAGCCCTTGAATGTGCGATGGGATGTTGGCATTTGGCAGGGAGACATTTGCTTGCATTTTGGTGATTAACATCTCAGCTGTGAATGGTGGAACTCTGTCATAACATGATGCAGTTCTTCATCCTTCTGTCAGCCGTAAAACAGACTCTAGAACTAAGCGTCAACCAAAATATGAAGGTGATGTGTTAAACACAGGCAGATGGTGGATACAGCAGGGGAGGAAGGGCCAATAAGTGGTCTATTTTAAACATCTCATGATTAGTTTTTACCAGGGAACTTTTCGTGTTTCACTTGTTCCCTATTGGTTCCCAGGACACTTTTAACTCTAGAGAGCAGTGTGCTCTTGGGCTAGACACTGATTTTTCTGGGGGCCTTGTTTGCCTCCTTTGCTAAATAAGGAGAGAACTTTATTTACCTGAAAACAAAGCACTGAACTCATGGGCCCCTATAGTCTCTGTGATCAGAGGGAGGCCCTTCTGTTGAACCACAAACCATGATCTTCACCTGGATGTAATGGAGGCTGATTTTTGCCATAGGCAGCCCTCTTACTGGGAAGCAGGAAGGTGGTGGAACGATAAACGCAGCATAGTGTTTAGTGCTTTTTAGTTCAGCCTACTTATTGAGAAAACCAAGCTTGGAGCTTTGAATGATTTGTCCAAGACAGTTCTGCTGTTTGGTTGCTGAGGGAGGTCCGTGCCCCTTCGTACCCTGCCACCAGACCAGCACATCGTCCGCCACAGACACAAGTGCCTCTTGCTGGACATTTCCAGCTCTGGGTTCTTGGCTGTCTTGGAAAGAATAACTGTGACTCAGCCTGACTCCAGAACCAGGGTGATTGCTTTTCTTTCCTTTTCTCTCCTTTTGGACATTTTCAGCTCATTTAAGGTGGGGACTGCTTGCATCAGTTACCTTTGTTGGAGTTTTGGTTGTTCTGTTTCTTATGTTTCCTCGGGCCCTCATCTGTGCTGTGCTGGGTCTCCAAGAAGGCCCTGGAACCAGGGACGTGGTCGGGGCCACTGGGAAAGGCTAGAGCTGTAGACCTGGGATGCATCCCTATTTTAACACCTATATGGTACTGGAAAGAATATGGTGTGACTCGGGCTTTGCCTGGAACCTGGATGATTGAACATCTTGCATGTGTACCTGTTTTAAGACCTGGGAAGTACACCTGTGAAAATAGAGTTTGCACACCTGTTTCAATACCAACCATTAATCCACTAAATGCATTTGCCAAAAGCTTATTAGTTTTCTATTATGGAAGACATTTGTATGCAAATGAGAATTTTGTTGAAGAATGGGACTTACTCATGTTGTCCCAGAGTTTCTAGGCAACTCTAGATTTAAAATGTTTGCAATTTTAAAATGTTGTACACATAACTTTTCTAGAACACGCTTATGGTATACTTGGTAAGGCACAAAGTACCAGCAAGACTGGAGTACTTCTTTGTCACCTTCCCCTATGGGTCACTGTGTTATTAATAGTAGCAACAATAATGCAGACCCTCAACAACAGCCTTTCCAAGCAGCACCACTCACCTGATGGCATATATATATATAATGGAGTATAATTGCTTTACAATGGTGTGTTAGTTTCTGCTTTATAACAAAGTGAATCAGTTATACATATACATATGTTCCCATATCTCTTCCCTCTTGCATCTCCCTCCCTCCCACCCTACCTATCCCACCCCTCCAGGCGGTCACAAAGCACCGAGCTGATCTCCCTGTGCTATGTGGCTGCTTCCCACTAGCTATCTATTTTACGTTTGGTAGTGTATATATGCCCGTGCCACTCTCTCACTTTGTCACAGCTTACCCTTCCCCCTCCCCATATCCTCAAGTCCATTCTCTATGAGGACTGTGTCTTTATTCCTGCCTTACCCCTAGGTTCTTCATGACATTTTTTTTTCTTAAATTCCATATATATATGTTAGCATACGGTATTTGTCTTTCTCTTTCTGACTTATTTCACTCTGTATGACAGACTCTAGGTCTATCCACCTCATTACAAATAGCTCAATTTCGTTTCTTTTTATGGCTGAGTAATAATCCATTGTATATATGTGCCACATCTTCTTTACCCATTCATCCAATGATGGACACTTAGGTTGCTTCCATGTTCTGGCTATTGTAAATAGAGCTGCAATGAACATTTTGGTACATGACTGTCTTTGAATTATGATTTTCTCAGGGTATATGCCCAGTAGTGGGATTGCTGGGCCATATGGTAGTTCTATTTTTGGTTTTTTAAGGAACCTCCATACTGTTCTCCATAGTGGCTGTACCAATTCACATTCCCACCAGCAGTGCAAGAGTGTTCCCTTTTCTCCACACCCTCTCCAAAATTACTGTTTCTAGATTTCTTGATGATGGCCATTCTGACTGGTGTGAGATGATATCCCATTGCAGTTTCGATTTGCATTTCTCTAATGATTAATGATGTTGAGCATTCTTTCATGTGTTTGTTGGCAATCTGTATATCTTCTTTGGAGAAATGTCTGTTTAGGTCTTCTGCCCCTTTTTGGATTGGGTTGTTTGTTTTTTTGTTATTGAGCTGCATGAGCTGCTTGTAAAGTTTGGAGATTAATCCTTTGTCAGTTGCTTCATTTGCAAATATTTTCTCCCATTCTGAGGGTTGTCTCTTGGTCTTGTTTATGGTTTCCTTTGCTGTGCAAAAGCTTTGCTGTTTCATTAGGTCCCATTTGTTTATTTTTGTTTTTATTTACATTTCTCTAGGAGGTGGGTCAAAAAGGATCTTGCTGTGATTTATGTCATGGATGTTCTGCCTATGTTTTCCTCTAAGAGTTTGATAGTGTCTGGCGTTACATTTAGGTCTTTAATCCATTTTGAGTTTATTTTTGTGTATGGTGTTAGGGAGTGATCTAATCTCATACTTTTACATGTGACTGTCCAGTTTACCCAACACAACTTACTGAAGAGGCTGTCCTTTCTCCACTGTACATTCCTGCCTCCTTTATCAAAGATAAGGTGACCGTATGTGTGTGGGTTTATCTCTGGGCTTTCTATCCTGTTCCATTGACCTATATTTCTGTTTTTGTGCCATTACCATACTGTCTTGATTACTGTAGCTTTGTAGTATAGTCTGAAGTCAGGGAGCCTGATTCCTCCAGCTCCATTTTTCGTTCTCAAGATTGCTTTGGCTGTTTGGGGTCTTTTGTGTTTCCATACAAATTGTGAAATTTTTTGTTCTACTTCTGTGAAAAATGCCATTGGTAGTTTGATAGTGATTGCATTGAATCTGTAGATTGCTTTGGGTAGTAGAGTCATTTTCACCATGTTGATTCTTCCAATCCAAGAACATGGTATATCTCTCCATCTATTTGTATCATCTTTAATTTCTTTCATCAGTGTCTATAATTTTCTGCATACAGGTCTTTTGTCTCCTTAGGTAGGTTTATTCCTATATATTTTATTCTTTTTGTTGCAGTGGTAAATGGGAGTGTTTTCTTGATTTCAGTTTAGATTTTTCATCATTAGTGTATGGGAATGCCAGAGATTTCTGTGCATTAATTTTGTATCCTGCTACTTTACCAAATTCATTGATGAGCTCTAGTAGTTTTCTGGTAGCATCTTTAGGATTCTCTACGTATAGTATCATGTCATCTGCAAAGAGTGACAGGTTTACTTCTTTTCCGATTTGGATTCCTTTTATTTCTTTTTCTTCTCTGATTGCTGTGGCTAAAACTTCCAAAACGATGTTGAATAATAGTGGTGAGAGTGGGAAGCCTTGTCTTGTTCCTGATCTTAGTGGAAATGGTTTCAGTTTTTCACCATTGAGGACGATGTTGGCTGTGGGTTTGTCATATATGGCCTTTATTCTGTTGAGGAAAGTTCCCTCTATGCCTACTTTCTGGAGGGTTTTTTATTATAAATTGGTGTTGAATTTTGTTGAAAGCTTTCTCTGCATCTATTGAGGTGATCATATGGTTTTTCTCCTTCAGTCTGTTAATATCGTGTATCAGGTTGATTGATTTGTATATATTGAAAAATCCTTGCATTCCTGGAATAAACCTCACTTGATCATGGTGTATGATCCTTTTAATGTGCTGTTGGATTCTGTTTGCTAGTATTTTGTTGAGGATTTTTGCATCTATGTTCATCAGTGATATTGGCCTGTAGTTTTCTTTCTTTGTGACATCTTTGTCTGGTTTTGGTATCAGGGTGATGGTGGCCTCGTAGAATGAGTTTGGGAGTGTTCCTCCCTCTGCTGTATTTTGGAAGAGTTTGAGGAGGATAGGTGTTAGCTCTTCTTTAAATGTGTGATGGAATTCGCCTGTGAAGCCATCTGGTCCTGGGCTTTTGTTGTTGGAAGATTTTTAATCACAGTTTCAATTTCACTGCTTGTGATTTTTCTTCTCATATTTTCTATTTCTTCCTAGTTCAGTCTTGGCAGGTTGTTCATTTCTACGAATTTGTCCATTTCTTCCAGGTTGTCCATTTTATTGGCATAGAGTTGCTTGTAGTAATCTCTCATGATCTTTTGTATTTCTGCAGTGTCAGTTGTTACTTCTTCTTTTTCATTTCTAATTCTATTGATTTGAGTCTTCTCCCTTTTCTTCTTGATGAGTCTGGCTAATGGTTTATCAATTTTGTTTATCTTCTCAAAGAACCAGCTTTTAGTTTTATTGATCTTTGCTATCATTTCCTTCATTTCTTTTTCATTTATTTCTGATCTGACGTTTATGATTTCTTCTGGTAACTTTGGGAATTTTTGTTCTTCTTTCTCTAATTGCTGTAGGTGCAAGTTTAGGTAGTTTATTTGGAATGTTTCCTGTTTCTTAAGGTAGGATTGTATTGCTATAAACTTCCCTCTTAGAACTGCTTTTGCTGCATCCCATAGGTTTTGGGTCGTCGTGTCTCCATTGTCATCTGTTTCTAGGTATTTTTTGATCTCCTCTTTGATTTCTTCAGTGATCACTTCGTTATTAAGTAGTGTATTGTTTAGCCTCCATGTGTTTGTTTTTTTTACAGATCTTTTCCTGTAATTGATATCTAGTCTCATAGTGTTGTGGTCGGAAAAGATACTTGATACGATTTCAATTTTCTTAAATTTACCAAGGCTAGATTTGTGACCCAAGATGTGGTCTGTCCTGGAGAATGTTTCATGAGCACTTGAGAAAAATGTGTATTCTGTTGTTTTTGGATGGAATTTCCTGTAAATATCAATTAAGTCCATCTTGTTCAATATATCATTTAAAGCTTGTGTTTCCTTGTTTATTTTCATTTTGGATGATCTGTCCTTTGGTGAAAGTGGGGTGTTAAAGTCCCCTACTATGATTGTGTTACTGTCAATTTCCCCTTTTATGGCTGTTAGTATTTGCCTTATGTATTGAGGTGCTCCTTTGTTGGGTGCATATATATTTATAATTGTTATATCTTCTTCTTGGATGGATCCCTTGATCATTATGTAGTGTCCTTCTTTGTCTCTTCTAATAGTCTTCATTTTAAACTCTATTTTGTCTAATATGAGAATTGCTACTCCAGCTTTCTTTTGGTTTCCATTTGCATGGAATATCTTTTTCCATCCCCTTACTTTCAGTCTCTATGTGTCTCTAGATCTGAAGTGGGTCTCTTGTAGACTGCATATATATGAGTCTTGTTTTTGTATCCATTCAGCCAGTCTGTGTCTTTTGGTTGGAGCATTTAGTCCATTTACATTTAAGGTAATTATCGATATGTATGTTCCTAGTCCCATTTTCTTAATTGTTTTGGGTTTGTTATTGTAGGTCTTTTCCTTCTGTTGTGTTTCTTGCCTAGAGAAGTTCCTTTAGCATTTGTTGTGAAGCTCGTTTGGTGGTGCTGAACTCTTTCAGCTTTTGCTTGTCTGTAAAGGTTTTAATTTCTCCATCAACTCTGAATGAGATCCTTGCTGGGTAGAGTAATCTTGGTTGTAGGTTTTTCTTCTTCATCACTTTAAATATGTCCTACCGCTCCCTTTTGGCTTGCAGAGTTTCTGCTGAAAGATCAGCTGTTAACTTTATGGGGATTCCCTTGTGTGTTATTTGTTGTTTTTCCCTTGCTGCTTTTAATATGTTTTCTTTGTATTTTATTTTTGGTAGTTTGATTAATACTTGTCTTGGAGTGTTTCTCCTTGGATTTATCCTGTATGGGACTCTCTGTGCTTCCTGGACTTTATTAACTATTTCCTTTCCCATATTAGGGAAGTTTTGAACTGTAATCTCTTCAAATATTTTCTCAGTCCCTTTCTCTTTCTCTTCTTCTTCTGGAAGCCCTATAATTCGAATGTTGGTGCATTTAATGTTGTCCCAGAGGTCTCTGAGACTGTCCTCAGTTCTTTTCATTCTTTTTTCTTTATTCTGCTCTGCAGTAGTTATTTCCACTATTTTATCTTCCAGGTCACTTATCTGTTCTTCTGCCTCAGTTATTCTGCTATTGATCCCTTCTAGAGTATTTTTAAATTCATTTACTGTGTTGTTCATTGTTGCTTGTTTCATCTTTAGTTCTTCTAGTTTCTTGTTAAATGTTTCTTGCATTTTCTCTGTTTTATTTCCATGATTCTGGATCATCTTTACTACCATTATCTCAATTGTTTTTCAGGTAGACTGTCTATTTCCTCTTCATTTGTTAAGTCTGGTGGGTTTTTATCTTGCTCCTGCATCTGCTGTGTGTTTTTTTGTCTTTTCATTTTGCTTGTTTTACTGTGTTTGGGGTCTTCTTTTCGCAGGCTGCAGGTTCGTAGTTACCTTTGTTTTTGGTGTCTGTCCCTACTGGCTAAGGTTGGTTCATTGAGTTGTGTAGGTTTCCTGGTGGAGGGGTCTAGTGCCTGTGTTCCAGTGGATGAGGCTGGATCTTGTCTTTCTGGTGGTCAGGTGCACGTCTGGTGGTGTTTTTTTGGGTGTCTGTGGCCTTATTATGATTTTAGGCAGCCTCTCTGCTAATGGATGGGGTTGTGTTCCTGTCTTGCTAGTTGCTTGGCATAGGGTGTCCAGCACTGTAGTTTGCTGGTCGTTGAGTGGAGCTGGGTCTTGGCATTGAGATGGAGATCTCTGGGAGATGTTCGCCGTTTGATATTACGTGGAGCTGGGAGGTCTCTTGTGGACCAGTGTCCTGAAGTTGGCTCTCCCACCTCAGTGGCACAGCCTTGACGTCTGGCTGGAGCACCAAGAGACCCGGCGGCAAACACAGAGGAGCTGAATACAGGCGAGAAAGCGCTTTAGGAGTCACATTTCCAGACGATCCGGGTGCTCCCACCGTGCAGCTGCTCGGCGTGTCTGGATGGAGAGGGAGGGAATGTGAAGGAGGTGTTCTCTCCTCCAGTGTATAGACTGGTGTGAGGCTGTGTGTGTGTGTGTGTGCGCGCGTGTGTGTGAGCACACGGGAGTGTGTGTGTGTGTGTGTGTGGGAGAGAGAGAGAGAGAGAGAGAGAGAGAGGGAGAGAAGGACAGAAATAACCTAGGGGAGGACGCATGGTGCTCGCGGGCCAAGGCGCCTCACCTGATGGTATATTAATGCTGCTCAGGTGAGTTGACGTGGCAGCAGGCAAAGGATTCCACTTCTACATGCACAATTAGCCCCAACAATGAATTTCCCATGTACAGATTGAACAGGAAGTACCACTGGTCCCCTCACCATTGGTCCCCTCATTCATTTCATACCTTCTCCACAAATGGTTTTTCATGATGATACCTATTTGGGGGCAGGGAGGAGTTTTAGATTGAGAAGATGACCCACATTCTCTCAGTTTATACTTGAGATGAACCTTTCCCACCCGTAATCCTTAAGAATAGAGCATATAAATGGGGCATTTCACACCAACCGCATCTGTCCTTCGCTCCCTTTTCTAAAACTCTCCTAAGTTTTCTCTGGTTAGTAACACAGGGTCAGGTCAGCAATTCTTTCAAGCTGCAGACTCACTTTTCAGCTGGACCAGAAGTGACATTTCAGCATAAAACTACATCCGAACTGGTCCCTAAAATGCAATCCTTCGACATAGAGGAAATGAGTTAGCCATGATCATCATAGAGAATCTATGGCTATCCCACAGTAGATTTGTTTGATATTAACAGTGGATAGAACTCTCCAAAGAATGATTCCGTTCCAAATAGGCAGGATGCATTATTGATGGTGGCTGCTCAGTGATTCCTCTCAGAACCAGGGTGGAAAGTAGAGGCATCATTGTCAGGACTTTGGTTAATGATGACTTAAACAGCAGATACCCACTTAACTTCCTAGCTCTAAAGTCACAAGCAGTTTCATGGTTGCTACTCAGTATGCGTCTGTCGGTTCTGGAACAATTTCTCCCTCTCTCCTGCGGTCTCAGAAGTTTAGATGCTATTATTGCGCCTGTTTGCTGATATACCAGCTTGAATATCCCCTCTTCATTCTTAGTGTCACACTTTTCCACTCAACTCTCTGAAACTGCAAATAAGCTCCACGTGGCAAAACACAGTGGAAAAGACTGGGTGGCATGGTTGAGAATGAAATAGAATAATAAATGAATAAAGAAGATTCAAAAGCTGAATAAGTGTATCCCTAAAAAAGAGAATGGTGGAAATGGCAGCTTAGCAGTATGGAATGAGGAAATACTGAGTGAATGAAGTAATAGGAACAGGGGTAGAATTTCAAGGATGGGTTATTTGGGGTGAGGGACAGGATAAATGGTGGTGTTGATTTCGTGTTCATCGTGTGTGCTCACGTGAGGACCAAGGGAAAGGCACGTTGGAAGATTTAACTACACTCTCATATGGAGGATTCTTTTTCCTTATCTATCAGTCTATAAGTACCAATCTTTTCTTTCTTCCAGTTTCATTGAGATATAGTTGACGTACAGCGTTGTATAAGTTTGAGGTATGTGGCATAATGCTTTGATTTACATACATCATGCGGTGATTATAAGTTTAGTGAACATCCATCATCGCATAGATACAAAATTAAAGACACAGAAAAAATTAAAATTTTTTTCTTGTGGCGAAACTCTTAGGCTTTACTCTCTTAACAACTTTCATATATAACCTACAGCGGTGTTATATTACGTCGTACATTGTATCCCTAGTACTTATTTATCTTATGACTGGACGTTTGTTCCTTTTGACTGCCTTCATCCAATTCCCCCTCCTCTCAACCCCCCTCCTTTGATAACCACAAATCTGATCTCTTTTTCTATGAGTTTGTTTTTGAAGTGTGATTGAACTACAACATTAGGTTAGTTCCTGTTACATAACACAGTGATTTGATATTTCTATACATTTCAAAATGATCACCATGATAAGTGTAGTTACCATCTGTCACCATACAAACATATTACATAGTTATTGACTATATTCACCACACTGTGTATTTCATACCTGTGACTCATTTATTTTGTAACTGGAAGTTTGTATCTCTTAATCTCCCTCACCTATTTCTTTCCTCCCCCATCCCCTCCTCTCTGTTCTTTGTGTCTATAATGCTATATCTGTTTTGTTTGTTCATTTGTTTTGTTTTTTAGATTCCACATATAAGTGAAATCATACAGTATTGGTCTTTCTCTGACTTATTTCACTTAGCATAATATCCTTTGGGTCCATCCATCTTGTTGCAAATGGCAAGATTTCATTCCTTTTGTGGCCGAGTGATATTCCATTGTGTATATACGTGCCACATCTTCTTTATCTGTTCATCTGTTGACGGGCACTTAGGTTGCTTCCATATCTTGGCAAGTGTAAATAATGCTGCAGTGAACATAGGGGTGCACATATCTTTTTGAATTCGTGTTTTCATTTTCTTTGGATAGATACCCAGAAGTAGAATTGCTGGATCATGTGGCAATTCTATTTTTAATTTTTTGAGGAATCTCCATACTGTTTTCCACAGTGGCTGCACCAGTTTACATTCCCACCTGTACTGCACATGGGTTTCCTTTTCTCTGCATCCTCGACAGCGTTTGTTATTTGTTGTCATTTTGTTGATGGCCATTCTGACAGGTGTGAGCTGATATCTCCTTGTGGCTTTGATTCATATTTCCCTGATGATTAGTGATGTTGAGCATCGTTTTATGTGCGTGTTGGTCATCTCTATGTCTTCCTTGGGCAAATGATTATTCAGATCCTCTGCCCGTTTTTTAATTAGGTTGTTTTTTTGATGTTGAGTTGTATGAGTTCTTTGTATATTTTGGATATTAACCCCTTATCGGATATATTGTGTGCAAATATTTTCTCCTATTCAGTGGATGGCCTTTTTGTTTTGTTGATAGTTTTCTTTGCTATGCAAAAGCTTTTTATTTTGATGTCACACCATGCACAAAAATAATTCAAAATGGCTTAAAAACATAAATCGAAGACCTGAAACCATAAAACTTTTAGAAGAAAACATAGGCAGTACGTTCCTGGATGTTGGTCTCAGCAATATTTTTTTGGATATGTCTATTTAGGCAAGGGAAACAGAAGCAAAAATAAACAAATGGGATACCTCCTCATGTGTAAAACCCTTGCATTGGCCATGGATAATATGAAAAAAAATGTGGCTCCCCAGCACCTTCTGCCTCTTTCCCCAGCGTCATTTTGAGCCCTTTCCTCCTGCACTGTGTCCCACCCAGACTGGCCTTCTTTCGTCCTTCAGTGAGCACTCTTCCTTCCTATTCCAGGCTTGTCACACAGATAACCTCTCAGCCTAGAACACTCCTTCCTCCTCAATATGTCTAGCCAACTCCTTGGCCATCTAGGATTTAGCTTGAATCCTGCTCTTTCAACAAAGCCTTTCCTGATGATCCAGACTAGGTTAGGGCCCCCAGCTACATGCTGTGAATGTCTGTGCTGTCCAAGCAGTTCTGACCATTACAGTAGACTGATTGCGTAATGTGGTCTGACATCCTTGAAGATAGGGACATGTCTTCTTTTTCCGGGTCCCAGCACCTTGCACAGTGCCTGTCATGTGGCAGGTGTTCAGTAAATACTGATGGATGAATGAATGGACTAGAGTCTGTGTTCTGGTCGGGGGGGCCTTGTAGCTTATGTGGGACATGTCCCAGTCGAAGAGTATTTACTGAATAGCCTCAAAGATGAAGTGTTTGAATACTGGTGACGGGAAGGCCGGAATGCTTTATCCTGGGTAAGGAAGGTTGGGAGCTGGCTTGAGTCCCAAATGCAAGTGTGTAAGGCATTTAAGTTCTAAGATAGATGATCTCTTAAAGACAAAGCAAGAGCAGAAGTTCTCTTCAGAAAAGAGTAGCGTCCCAGTGCTATCTCAGTTATTTATTTTTGCTCAGTGAAGTTCTGTCTGCAGAAGCCAGCTTAGCCTGAAATGGCTTCAGTCAGTGCTGATTTTGGTTTCTTAGAGAGAGGTCTATTAATGGAACAGGGTTTAAATTAAAAAATGGAAGCAAACAAGCTTAACTTTGCCTTGGTGAATATTTCTAGGACTGTGACTTGCTAATAAGCATTGTGGTGAGTGTAAACTACTAAGACTGTTTCTTTGGGAAAAACAATACAGTAGTCTTCGACTGTGGAGCTCAGGAGTATATACCTGCAGGAAGGAGGGAAACAGCTGCCCAGTGATGGCATCGTATATGGATTTGGAAAGTCGAGGTATTTCAAAGAGCTTAGGTGGAAATATGAAGGTGGTGTGCTCTGGAAAACTGTCTTAAATGACTTAAAGATTTGTAATAATATGATTATGGAGTATTTAATTTACATACTAATTTGCCCTGTACAGGGAGAGTCCACAGTCTAGGAGCGGTAGTCATGTTGCTGGAAGTGGAATTCCAGCAAAGCTTTAGCTTCTCGAGAAGATTCAGACATATATTTAGCTGCATGAAATGTACCAGCTTTGAGTAAATCTTTTCTAGCTTCTTTAGTAGCAGGTTAAATGGATTTAACATTGCAGGCTTACAAAACCGGCTTGCCATCAACATACCCTTTTTAAATAGGGAAACTTCAGTGGTCTTTCCAAACCTTCAAAAGTAACACATTGCTTTATGGCTGTTTCTAAGTCTCTGGTATCACTGTAGCTTCCATCAACCACATGTGCTGCTGGTATAAACTGGATGGATAAAATGACTCGGCGATGCCCTCCGAACACCAAGCGCCTCCCATCTTGTCCATTTGTCACTTAAGGACATACTGCTTATTCTGTTAGCATCTGCAGGGCAGTAAACAGATAAATTGTTTCACCAGCCACATGGAGACTTGGGTCTGCATTGGCAGATATAGAATGTGGATTAAGATGTAATTGTGACTGATGATGTAATCAGATATCAGAAAGCGTTGAATCTCTCCTCGGAAGACTGGGTTGAGATGACATAGTGCTGTAAGCACATAAGATAGCAAATGTATAAACTACGATGTGATGGTCGGTGCAGGAAATAGGTTGATGGACCTTCCTTTTGGTATATTTGACTTTTGTTTCATTTAAATGACAGGAAGTGTTGGGTTTTATTATAACGTTGCTGTTTAACTGTGCACTTTATATGTTATAGAATAAAGCTCACTTCTCTGGTTTTGTTCTATCCTTTTTACACCAAGGATGCTGAGTGGCTTTTTGCTATCCCAGTCTCTCTGCATTAAGTTAAAGTTCTTCTTGGCATTTGGACTAGCTTGGTTCTCCCGTTTAGGAAAGGACATGGAACAAGTTTGGAAGAGTTCTGGGTGGGGCCTCAGGAACCTACCTCATTGGCCCAGAATTGTACATGGATTTTCAGTTACTTCTTGGCTCTGGACAAACAGAATATTTACATATAATCCCTCTGGCTGTAAGTTATAGGGAGCTTCCCAGTGCAGAGCATCTGGGGAAAAAGGAAGGTTATTACTGGTCCAGGAAGCCTTTAATGGGAATGAGTACATAGGGAAACCAGGAGGCTGGCCTTGGTGCTGGGGGGAGGGGAGGAGGTAACTAACTCAGGAAGTTGGAGCTTCTGTGTTCCCATGACACTTTCTGTGCATGTGGTTCTGTTGGGATTATTTGGTTGTGTCTGTGCTCTCCTACAGGGAGTTTTCCATGTCTCTATCCCAGGGCCTGAGTTTCTGCCACAGTAACAACAACTCCTGTCACAGATGCTGTGCTCAATGTTTCATTTCATTTAATCCTAACAGCAAGTGTAATATGGGCGGTATTTCTCCACCCTACAGATGAGGAAACAGCCTGTGATGGGGGTTGAGGCTAGTACCTGACACCTGCATCTTAGCCTCCTACTCACGTGTCTCCCATAGCGGGAGCCCAGTCAGTGGGAAGGCAAGATGCCCAGCAACTTGCTGCTGGGGATGTCCTTGACTTTGGCCCCCAGATTTGGGGGACTAATCACCACCACTGGGTTCAGGATGCAGTTGGTATCTGGGTACATGAGCATGATCTTCAGACTTCAATAGATGTGCAGAGGATTGTGGGAGCTTCTGCTAGGATGTGGTCAAAGGCCTAGTCTTTGTCCTCTAGACTCTTCACATGCAAAAGAATGAAATGTGACCCACCTCCTGCTATAAGGGCAGCTGGGTAAGGTGTCTTCATAGTTCCTACAACGTGGCAGTACCCTGCCAGGCACCACACCACTGGGGAAACTGCTCTTGTGATGGTGCTGAAATGAAACTGTCAGCTTAGGGAAGTGTGTTGTCTTTCTTTTCCCTCCAAGAACTGTTGCTTTAGCAGGGGAAGCTTCGAAATGGACCCTTACCCCCACAGAGGATCACTTATGACATTTTGGAGAAGCGTTTAGGTGTCTTCCTAACCTCACTAAAGAACTGAGCTATGAATAGCCCCATTTTCAATAAGGGACACATGATTTTTGGCCTAGAAGGTTTTGTAGTCTCTTAGCACTGTGGTTCTCAGCCTGCCGTCCTAGCACTTTGTAGCTGGACTTGGGCAAGGTTGGGGAAACAGCTTGCTGTCCTTTTGCTGTGTGTGATCCTTCCTGCCTTGGGCGGCATCTGAGTTCCAGGTCTCACCTCCTTACCTTTTCACAGTTATGTTTTCCCTTGAAACCCACAGCCTGTCCACTTACTTGTAACAGTGCTGAGAAGCACTATTGTTTGTTGATGCTCCTCTCTGTGCTGGATCTCAGATTGGTCCTGTACGGAGAAATTTGGTGGCTTCTGTGCTCCTTGAGGGATGGAAGTTGACCAACTTGATCTTGCATCTTCTCCAAATGAGTTCTAGAAAAAAATTCACTCCCTGAGTAAATCTGTTGACTGGTTTCTCTGTTTTATCAAAAGGACTCCCCTCCCACCCCTAACCAGAGCCTCGCTTTCAGTCATAGAGCAGAGATTTGAGTTCCTGCTAACCATGACGTCATGTCAGTGCTGGGGTACAGCCGTGAATAAGGCCGACAGTGGGCCTGCTCTTTGTCGCCTAAACACAGGTAGGAATGGGCAGGCAGTTTATCCAGTGAGTCACCAGGTTAGGCTGTGGGGTCCCCTCTCATCCATTCCCGGGGGTCTGTGCCCAGATTGCCTTGCTTCAAGTCAGGACTACATTGTGACCAAAACTTCCGTCTGATTCTTAACTCCAAAACTACTTAGTGGCTTAACTTGGCATGTCATTGTCAATGGGTGTTTGCACTTTTTTCATGTGTGATTATAAAGACACTTTAACTGTATAAAATACCTACTCAGTGGGACTTGGGCTGCTGTAAGAAAGTCAGTATTCCTCCATGGGTGGGGGGAGACAGTGGAGGACTTAGAGTCTGAGATCTTCTCTTCGATTCTGCCCTGAACTCGGCTCTTCACTGTGAACGTGGGCAAATTGTCCAGTATGTTTTACCCTCAAGTTTCTTCTTTGTGAAATATTAGTGATAACCCTGCTCATCTTATTTCCGTTTTAAAACTAGATGAAATGATTAAATTACTTATATGAGTGTAAGATTATGGAGGTGGCATTATTAATAACTCGGTGGAGTGAATGTTTCCAGTGTTCCTATTCTCTTTTCCCTAAAGTCCACTTCGGTTCTGAGGCTCACTCTGAAACAGTGATTTTAACTCTGCTGGCACATTCATCACTTGAAAAGCGTAAAATGAAAGTACAGTGCTCGGGGCCTACTCTCAGACTTGATTATTCAAGTGTGGGATATGAGCATTGGGTCTTTTTTTTTTTTTTAAAGATCTGCAGAGAATTCTTACATGCCAGCCAGCGTTGAGAGTCACTCCTCTCAGGGTTCTGAGGTTGAAGTAGTCTAGATCCAGTTACTGATTTTAAGGCAAAGCATGGCTACCTATGTATGATGATTTGCAGGACATCTAAAGGATCCCAGTCACATGGAACACCTTGGGTTTGTTTCCTGTTCCCTGATCGTCTGCAGGATCCCAGGAGGATCCTGCCTTCTAGACTGCACAGTGTCTAATATCATCACCACTGTCACTACTGCCTAATGCGTACAGTACCAATACTGCGGGATCTCATCTAATTCTTAGGACGCTTCATGAGGTTGGTCTAACTTTTGCCCAGATTGTTCAAATGAGGAAACCGAGGCTCAGACCCATTCATCACCTTACCCAGCCTAATGAGTGGTGGCTGGAATTCTTACCCAGGCTGTCTAGCTCTAGAGCCCGCGCACTTAACCACAGCACTGCACTTGCGTGATCATTAGTATAAATGGGCAAGTGCTGTACTCTTCTCAGTAGCACTTACACTTCAGCAGGGGCTTTCTGCAGATAGTGTTCTGCTCAGGATAAAGAATCCTCGGACTGGAATTTCATGTTCGACCACAGGCCAGCGGGGAGAGGCCTCCGGGCACATGAAGGTCTGTGCTGCCCTGCAAATCCGTTACCAAGTCAAACCACAAGGACTGCTGTTTTTCAGACCTGCCTGCACATCAGATGCATCTGGGGAGCTTTAAAAAAACACTGCCTGGTTCCCACCCCAGAGATTGATGTAATTGGCCTGAGGTGTTGCCTGGCTGGGGGAGCTTTAAAAGCTCCCCAGGTGGTTCTCCCCTGCGCCAGGGTTGAGCACTAGAGCCAGAGGCAGCCGCTCCCTCCAGCTGTCTGTCAGAGCTGCCTCTGTGCCTGCCGCAGAGATGGGAGAAATGAACTCCGGCTGGAGAATCGCTCTCAGTACTAATGCACTTCATTTCAGAGAGGCATCTGCCTTCTCCGGTTAGTACACTGGGCGCTTTCCAAAAGAAAAATCAGTTTTTATTTGACAATTAGGTCAGACGTTATTTTATTTACTTTGATATGATGGGATTAAGTATTGTTAAAACAGCACAGTGACAAATTGAGTAGTACTGTAATAGGACTCTGTGAGGGAGCTTGTCTTTCCTACAGTCTGCTGCCTCCAGGAAAGTTGGTAGAGGTCAGATTTGTTTGAAGGAATTCCCTGAAGGTGAGAAAAAATGAAGAGGCAGCACAGAACCTTGGTTCTAGAACGTTTCTGTCTGGCTCATAGAAATGATGGCTTTCTGTTAAAAGAATATATTTTATCTTACTGCTTTTCCAGATATTAGAAGTGAGAACCCATGTCAGGAGAGAGGTGCAGGATGCTGTTCGCATCATCTGCAACCAAAACAGTTTCTGTTTTTTAAATTGAGGTGAAATTCACAGGACAAAAAATTAACTATTAAATGAACCATTCAGCAGCATCGAGTGCATTCACAGTGTTGTGCAACCACCATGTCTATCTAGTTGCAGAACATTTTCATCATCGCAAAGGAAACCCTTCCCTTACAAATTCTTTCCATCTCCAGATTAGAGACCTAAATATAAGACCAGGCACTATAAAACTCTTAGAGGAAAACATAGGAAGAACACCCTTTGACATAAATCACAGCAGGATATTTTTTGATCCACCTCCTAGAGTAATGGAAATAAAAACAAAAATAAAGAAATGGGACCTAATGAAACTTAAAAGCTTTTGTACAGCAAAGGAAACCATGAACAAGACAAAAAGACAACCCTCTGAATGGGAGAAAATATTTGCAAACAAATCAACGGACAAAGGATTAATCTCCAATATATATAAACAGCTCATATAGCTCAATATTAAAAAAAAAAAAACCCAGTCCAAAAATGGGCAGAAGACCTAAATAGACATTTTCCAAAGAAGACATACAGATGGCCAAGAAGCACATGAAAAGCTGCTCAACATCACTAATTATTAGAGAAATGCAAATCGAAACTACAATGAGGAATCACCTCACACCAGTTAGAATGGGCATCATCAGAAAATCTACAAACAACAGATGCTGGAGAGGGTGTGGAGAAAAGGGAACCCTCTTGCACTGTTGGTGGGAATGTAAACTGATACACCCACTATGGAGAGCAGTATGGAGGTTCCTTAAAGAACTAAAAATAGAATTACCATATGACCCAGCAATCCCACTACTGGGCATATACCTAGAGAAAACCATAATTCAAAAAGACATATGCACCCCAATGTTCATTGCAGCACTCTTTACAATAGCCAGGTCATGGAAGCAACCTAAATGCCCATCGACAGACGAATGGATAAAGAAGTTGTGGTACATATATACAATGGAATATTACTCAGCCATAAAAAGGAATGAAATTGGGTCATTTGTAGAGACGTGGATGCATCTAGAGACTGTCATACAGAGTGAAGTAAGTCAGAAAGTGAAAAACATTTCGTATGTTAACACATATATGTGGAACCTAGAAAATGGTACAGGTGAACTGGTTTGCAGAGCAGAAATTGAGACACAGGTGTAGAGAACAAACATATGGACTCCAAGGTGGGAAAGTGGTAGAGGGAGGTGGTGTGATGAATTGGGAGATTGGGATTGACATGTATACACTGATGTGTATAAAATAGATGACTAATAAGAAAAAATAAATAAAAAAAACCCACACAAATTCTTTCCATCTCCACAGCTCAGATGACATCTGTCTTCCTCCCTCAAGTCTTTTTTGTTTAATTGAAGTATAGTTGATTTACAATATTGTGTTAGTTTCAGGTGTCCAGCAAAGTGATATGGTTATATATATATACTTTTGAAATTCTTTTCCATTATAGTTTATTATAAGATATCGAATATAGTTCCCTGTGCTATACAGTAAACCCATGTTGTTTATCTATTTTATACATGGTAGTGTGCATCTGTAAATCCCATACTCCCAATTTATCCCTCCCTGCATTCCCCTTTGGTAACAGTAAGTTTATTTTCTGTGTGTGAGTCTGTTTCTGTTTTGTAGGTAAGCTCATTTGTACTATTGTTTAGATTCCACGTGTATGTCTCCCTCAAGTCTTTGCTGGCTACTGTGTTCCTTATCTCTCCTTCCTCTCCGTTTGTGTGTCTGTTCTCTTGACTGTTTACTTTGTACTGATCATGCCCCACCTTGTACTCAGTTACAGGGGCAGTGGCTCTTCCTTGGTCTGAGCGGAGGGGCTTGTTGGCTCAGTCAGCACATAAAGCAAAACTTGATTGTGGTTAAAATTGCCCTTGGAAGTCCTATAAATAGCTCAAGTGCAGCGTATGTGACATTGGGTGAACAGCCCTGCTCAGTAACTCATAGGCACCTTAAGCGGAGAATCTATGAAGTAGCGTAACGGTGGGGAGGCCTGCCTGCAGATATCACCCATCCCGTCCCATCACAATACAGGGTCTACTTCATTCTTGTTGAACAATGAACTGCTGTAATCTCAATGCATGTCCACATGTGTCTTCATTGTGGGGATGGAGGGCACGTGACAGCATCTAGCACAGAGTGGGTACTCAGATGTTTACTGGATTTGAATCTAAAGCTTGCTTGATCAGATCTGTAATGCACACTAGCCTTTAAGACATTGTAGGAGAATCTGGTCACCTGTTTCCTCTCTAAGTTGGCATTTACCATCATTGCCCTCCCTTCTCTTGCCTTGCCTGCCCCCCCGACTGATTAGCTGTTACTCTCCTTAGGAATCGGTCACACCTCCCCATAGAGTATATTTTTTATATGAATTATCTATCCAACTAGACTGTATGTTCCTTAACGTGAGGGTACAGATCTTCATGTTTATACTTGGTTACATGGTGCTTATCACAGTGTTTTATGTATACACCAGGTGCCCCATAAACACACCTTCTCTTTTCACTGATTCCTGTCTCAGTAAACATTTCCTGAGCATCTACTACATGCCAGGGATACAGAAATGCCCCATGGTGTATCTGAAAGACCTTGGAGTAGTAAGAGGAAACTGACGTGAAAGAAACGACTGCAAAAACCCTAAAGAAATTTGATCATAGAAGAGTTGATTGCGAGAAGATAGAAGGGTTGATAAAAGAGTTGATCATCCAGAGTTGAGAAGGGCTACCTCTGTAGTGCACAGGGAAGGAAGGGTTCAGTGAGGAGATGGCGCTGGAACTTGGACTCTGCCCACATAGACAATGAGGAAAGGACATTCTAGGCTGAGGAAACAGCATGTTCAAAGGTAGAGGGCAGCAAACCTTTTCTGTAAAGGGCCAGAGGGTAAATATTTTAGGTTTTGGGGCCATAGGGCCTATGTTACAACTGTCGCTGATATGTGGAAGCAGCCACAGACAATACGTAGGTAGAATGTGTCCTTGTGTTCCAATAAAACTTTACAGACACCAAAATTTGACACATATAGTTTTCATGTGTTAGCATATGATTATCATTCTTTTGATTTTTTTTTTCCCCAGCCGTTTAACCATTTAAAGACTGTTCTTCACTCATGGGCTGTATAAAAACAAGTGGCTCACCAGATTTGGTCCAGGGCTGTAGTCTGGCCTGTGTACAAAAACAGGGAAGAGTGAGAACATATTGCGGGAGCAGAACACCAGGTACTTAGGTGTGCCCACTCGGATGCCGTGGGTGTGAGATTCTGCATTTCTAACCAGCTCCCAGGTAGTGGTGAGGCTGAGGTCCTCACCTGGAGTAGCAAGGAGCTAAAGTATCAGTAGGGTTCCCTTATGCCCCTGATGCTCTGATGGATTCTGTGGGTTCAGGAAAATATAGATGACAATTTTCTGCCTACCAGGTATTTTCAGTCTGCTTAGAGAGAAGAGATCTATGTAAGTAGAAGAGTAAATGGACCCTCCCAGAGTGAGAATTAAACAGCAGCAGAGCCAGGCAGCGAGGTTCCCCAGTGCTGGGTGCAGTGAACTGTCCGGTGAGAGGCACGTGGACAGCAGGGTTAAGGCCAGAGGAGCCGCCGTGTGAGCTGGGACTGGGCTCCTTGGCTTCCAGTACATCACGCAGCTTGACGATGTCCACACGTCACCACCTCCAGTCGCTTCCTGTTGGCATTTCCCACTTCTCTGTTGTTTGTCACTCTGTTATCTTGAGCCTTTCCTGACACCACTTTACACTGAGTGGAGACTTGGCTTTGAATAGAGCTTCTTAGGTGCGCTGTCCTCCCTCTGACTGGAAGGGGAGTCCCAGCGGCCTAACTCAGGGACAGGAAGTGTAGCGAGGCTAAGAAAAGTCACTCACTTGAAGCTGGGGGACAGGAGCTTAAAAGTCCCCACAGCTGGATGGATGGTGGGCTCAAATGGTAGAGGACAAGGTAAGTTAGAACACCTGAAGGGAGAGAAATGTTGAAACGCTCAGTTTTCTCTGGAGATGCCTCCAAACATTCTTCATGTAATACTCGATAGCACTCAGATACTATAAAGCTACAGAGTATCTTCCTCTAAAGATATAGGAGTACCTTGCTGTAGTGCAGGCTCAGAGGCAGAGAGACAATCCTGTGAACTTGATTCATTGGAAAACCAAAAGCAAATGACTTTGGCTTTGTACCCTGAGCTGGGGTATCAGTGATGCAAGTTGGTGGTGGTTTGCTTTCCCATTAACTGGTGTTCTGAATCTCTTGCCTCACGACTTTCACTCCTCGATCCTGAATTAGAGACAAGTGTAGCAGGGGCCGGGCCTTGCTTTTAAAAACGGCCAGTGATCACGTGGAGCAAAATGCTGTAAGAAAGCAGGACCAAAATCAGGTCGGCAACTGACCGGCCACAGGGCCTGTGCTTTGCTGTCCCTCCACGGGGAGGTGGGTTGTGCTGACACAGGCACACATTCTGGCTGGCCTCTGGTCTTAAGAACTGTTAATTTCAGGAGTATTAATTTTGCTAAAAATATTCTGTGGCCATTTTATAGATATATATATGATTATACATAAATACAAAAATATAATTATATATAAAAATTTAAAAATATACATAATGGGAGGGGGGTATGTGCCCGTGTACACAGACAGCTTCTCAAGCAGATAGGCCCTGTGGAAATCGCATACCTATGAGACAAATACTGAGAAAACGTGTCTGACAGAGGTAAGGGCCGTGGTGCCGAGAGGGACAGCCACTAGTAGATGCTGCCGTTTGGTGCAGACCCGTGGTTCTCCCCAGCTGCACGTTACACTCACCTGGGAGCTTTCATGTCACCTCAAGTGCTGCTTGGGTGTGAGGTGAACCCCGACCTGGTCTTTTCAAGGCTCCCAGGTGATTCTAATGTGCAGTCAGGGCGGAGAGCGCCCAAGTGACATTGCCAGTGCCTCCCACTCGCCAAGGGCTGCGTTCTTTCCTGCCAGGATTTGGCCAGCTTAATGACCTTGTGGACGCTTGATCCGGATGGGGGCTGGGGAAGGATGCATGAGATTTGTGGGTATGTTCGTGGCTTAAAGAATGCACAACTAAACTGAGATTGCTGACAACTCAGGAATATATTAACAGTTTCAATTTGCTGACCACTTTCACTTCTGCAGGAAGATGACTTTGACCCTGAATGCAGAATATCAAAGCAGAGATTCCCAAGCTCTGAAGACTTGCTACATTGTCTTGTTGGGTTTTGCATGTGTTGTCTTAATCTTTGTTTGCAGCACACTAGACACTCCCTCTGACATTGCAATTTTGTACCACCTTTTGAGATAATGGTGTAAAACTCTGGATATAACCAAATCTAGGCTTGGCATTCCCCTGGTAGAATTTGAATTTCACTGATCTGTGACATTCTGTTAGGATCTAGAAGGAGTCCTCTGTAACCAATCTTGTGACTTGTCTCTTGTCATGGTATTGAATCGCCTTGTATCTTGAAATGAGAAGGGAGGGAAATGTGTGCAGATGACTTTAAAAGTTCTGAGGGCCCCTCATAGAGGGCATACCTGAAAGCTTCTCTTAGCATCTAAGTTTCTTCTCTTTTAACCTTTCAGTACACAAGGGTCTGGATCCCTGACCCCGATGAAGTGTGGCGCTCAGCTGAATTAACCAAGGACTACAAGGAGGGTGAGAAGAGCCTCCAGCTCCAACTGGAAGATGAAACTGTGAGTGCAGTGCTGGGGGTGGGAGTGCAGAGCTCTCCTGAGCAGGGTTGGATGCTACATTGTGGCTAGAGCGTGTCCTGCCCGGTGGAGCTTCTGAGCCCCTGGCGTCCGTTCTGTTGCTGTTGATGGTGATGTATGTGAAAGTTGAAACCGTGAAGCTGCTGAGTGGATGGCCCATTACAAACAAGTGCCCATTGGTGTTAGCAGCTGAGAGATGGCGGGTGACTGAGGCAAGAATCTTCTCGGTGGAGTGGGGGGCACAGGAGGCTTCCCTCCGTGGGGTTGAGGCTCAGTGGGAGGTGAGGGGGAGCCACTTAGCATAAGAGCCAGTGCCTGGTACAGTGGTTGGGGTACCGGCTCTGGACCCAGCCTGCCTGGGTTGGGGTCCTGGCTTGGCCCTTGCTAGCTTTGTGCCCTTGAGCAAGTTAGCAATTTTTCTGTGACATGGGGGTGATAGTTTGTCTAGGGAGCGCATTAGAATAAAATGAGTTACTGTGTGGCATGTACTTAGAGTCGTGCCTGGCAGGTAAGCCCTCATTACATGTTATTTGCTCCAGTGAGAGGTTTTTTTTTTTTTTTTTTTTTTTTTTGGCTGTGTTGGGTCTTTGTTGCTGCGTACGGGCTTTCTCTAGTTGTGGCAAACGGGAGCTACTCTTCGTTGCAGCGCGTGGGCTTCTCATCACGGTGGCTTCTCTTGTTGCGGAGCACGGGCTCTAGGCGCGTGGGCTCCAGTAGCTGTCGCGCATGGGCTTAGTTGCTCCGCGGCATGTGGGATCTTCCCGGACCAGGGCTCGAACCCGTGTCCCCTGCATTGGCAGGCAGATTCTTAACCACTGCGGCACTAGGGAAGCCCCGAGAGTTTTTTCGTTAGTTGATTTTCAGGTGGTTTCGCTCAAAAGGAAGACAAGGTAGTAACCAGGAAATTGTATTCCTTCTAGAAGATCTGATTCAGTTTCCCTTTTCATGAGCCTTTTGTCACTACCCTTCCCTGTGATTTGTGCATTTCATGAATATTTGAAGGCTTGCACTGTGCTGGTCATGGGGGTTTATGGGTGATCGGTTGTGGCCCCGCCATTTGTGGGAGCTCAGTGCTGGAGGGCTCAGTGAACGTGAACACAGAAATACGGGAAAGAGCCTAAGGAGGCTGCAGTAGGCAGGGAAGCAGTAGACTAGGTACAGGAGGAAAGTGAGGAGGGAGCTGAGGTGAGGGTGTCCGGGGAGGGGCTGTGGAAAGGAGCCAGCATTGAAGACTCAGGCCCGGGTGGTCGGAGGGGAGCATCCAGGCAGGAGTTGTGCGCCAGAGCCCCGAGGCCTCAGTGTGTCCCCTTTGAGAGTGTGGAAGGAAGGGAGGCCAGTGCACCTGGAAGCCACTGCAGAAGGGGACAGATGGGACAGCCTGAGGCTGGGGATGCAGGTCGTGCATGCAGGGTTTACAGTAGGGGAGACTGCGAGATGGACAGGCTTTGAACCAAGTGGCCAAAAAAATCAAGATTTGGCTTTGGGATGGGTCAGGTTTGAGGGGCTGCAGAGCTGGCCTGGCCTGGAGTGATTATTGCCTCTCTCTGAACTGCAGGAGCACTGAAACTTTGTCCCCCATCCCTTAGCCTTTGATCATTTACTGTCTTACTGTTTTTCCTTCTTCCAAGCTCTTTGGTCCTGTCTTTCTAGGTAGTAATGACCTGCTTGAGAAATGGACCTTGTCTTAATGCTTTGCTCACATGTACTGAACAGTGGGTGGAGATTAACACATTGATTAGTAGGAAGGTTGAACGTCTTCCCCCTCCTAACTTCTGTTTTGTATCAACTTTGAGCACATCCCTTGGTAAACCTGGGACGGTGAGTTGGTTAGTTTGTTAAAAGTTGTTTACACTAAGGTGTGCTCACCTCCCCTTCCCCTTCCTGGCCTGCAGACTTTGCCAGCCTCCTCTTGGTTTTGAGGTGAGAAACAAAATTCCCAACAGATGGAATCATGTTTACCATGTTGAATAACTTTCCACCCCATGCCCAAAACAAAATAAAATTAGTTCACCCCCATGAATGGTGTATCTTCCACTCCAGCAGATTTCATTTCAGTTGATCTTGTAAGTGGGTGGGTGTTTTTTTAAGAGTTGTATGGAGGGAGTGTCTGCTGTGTTGCTAAAACAGAGCAGATGCTTGCCTCCCCAGTGGAGAATGCGTTCTACCCTGCGTGACTAATCCTGGCAGCTGCCCAGGACCCCTCCCCTGCTACATGGCCATCAGCTGTAATCAGAAGAGATGGCTGGGGCTGGAGGTTAGCAGTTCTGGAGAAATAGTGGGCTCTGAGCCTCGGACTCTGTCCAGGTCGCTCGTGGGCTGTGGTTTGTCCACTGCTGGCTCTGGGTTGTCATTAGGAGCGACTCAGCTGAGCTGTGGACCAGAGGCAGGAGAACAGAAGTTGGATGGCTGGACTCTGAATGTTTGAAGAAACTCCTCTGTAGCTAAAAGCATCTTTGATGTACCAGGTTGGCTGAAAAATCCACCCTGGAGTCTCTTTCCCCGCCCTCTGCTCCTCCCTCTGAAGTCCAATAGTGTGGGTTTAACTGTATCAGCAAAGGTTGAAAATAAACTAGTTCTCTTCTAAAACAGTAAAGTTCTTAACCTATGGCTTCTACCTTAGCAGTAAGTAACTTGTGTGCTCTGCTCTGTTCAAGGTGCTCAGGCCCCCCAGTGTTCCTCTAAAGATGTTTCTTTTCCCCTGTTGCTTGCTTGCTTCTTCTTTATTTGTTTACTTATTTGGGTAAAATATACAGAACATAAAATTTACCGTGTCGACCATTTTTAAGTGCACAGTTCAGTGGCATGAAATACTTACTCATTGTTGTGCAGCCATCACCACCATCCATCTCCAGAGCCTTTTTCATCTTGCGAAACTGAAAGTCTGTACCCATTGAATACTAACTCCGTATTTCTCCCTCTACCTGCAGCCCCTGGTAATCCCTGTTCACCTTTGTCTCTGAGTTGGATTCTTCTAGGTACCTCAGAGAAGTGGAATCATATAATACTTGTCCTTTTGTGTCTGGATTGTTTCAGCCCAATGTAAGATGTTTTCTGTTTAAGCCAGTGAGAAGATGGGAAACTTCTTGGGGGAAAAGCATCGTGTCTTCTCTTTTTCTCCCCACGACTGTGAAGGGTGCAAGGTATCTGGGTGTGCCAACCCTTAGCACAGTACCCTCTTTAGACTGGGTAAAGCACCTCAGTGTATGCAGACCTTGGTGATAAATGCAGCTACCTAATTCCTTGCGTGCCGTGGAGCTCTGCCTGGCAGACCTTCTCTCAGTTGCCCCCACTTCCCTTACAAACTGCTCACCTCCTGCCCTCTACTGGCAGGGAAAACTCTCCCCGTTTCCATGGTTTTGCGTTTAAATTCTGTTTTTCCAAACAAGTTTGTATCCCATGTCCAGGGCGAGTACTCCCTGTGTGCAAGGCCCTGGCAGTGTTCATGAGTGAGAGAAGGATGGGGAGATGTGAGCTTTAAGGAGAGCAATGTGCTCTTTCTGTGTCTGTGCATATCCAAGCCTGCTAATGTTTCTGGGGCCAGGGCAAGAATGGGGATGTAGCCTATGTCTGTTTAAATATTAAAAGCATATTTTATCAGAATTATTTAGGTAAATCTGACATTTCTAATTCTTGAAAAAATAAAGCATTTAATATATTAAAAAGAAAGTACTTGAATCTCTACTATTCGGTCTCCATCTAGCTGCCAGTATAAAGAACTGCTGCCTTGCATTGGGCATGTCATGTCTGTACCTACATATAAACAAATTTAAGAGGAATGTGACTTGTTCAGTACTGCAGGGTGTTCCTCATGAGTCAGGTTGGCAGTGGTTGCAAATACTGTACTAATTTGTGAGCACCTCTGAAACCACAATTAGAATGTGCAGAGAAGCAAGGCATTGGATATTCGACCCAACTGGGAACCGGTGTTTCATTATGTGAGAATTTTTTTTGCATTTGTGCTATCTGGAAGGAAGGATTAACAAGATAATTTGTCTTTCCTTTTATCTAAACGTCTTTGCTGCCCAATGCCTCCCCACGCTCCAAAGCAGTGTCTGTCTCTGACATTGGTGATGTTATAGCCCACCACACCACCCTTCAAGGTGCCTGGACACATTTGTCTTATTTCAAGGACACAGGGCAAGAGGTGTGCAGAAGCATTTCCCTGGGGCCTGATGGCGTTTGTCACAAGAGTGTATGTTGAGGGTTGCAGATCTCACTGTGTCAGCACTGAACGCTGATCCCAGGTGACAGAGGTACCATGTGTTCTTTAATAAGGTTATATTTTGCATTTGTGATGTTGGAGCCCTTTAAGATGCACGGTCCAGGGAAGGGCCCCTCTTGCTCAGGTCTAAGGATGGTACCAAACATATCAGGGTATTATAGCGAGGAAAGAGCAAACATGGTTCTTCAAGTCAAGAAGAGACAGACTCACAGAAGAGCTAGGACTGTTGTCCTTACACATTGGTGTACTCAGACCACATACCCTGAGAGTGCTCACAGAGCTCACATAAACCCCGTGCACAGAGCTGAGAGTATTTGGTGATACTTCTCTGGTAACAGCAAAGCCTCTGAGTGCACGTGACTTTGATTATTTCTTTTTTCTTCTTGTTTTACTGGTTTTTCCATTCTTTTTTACTTTTGTATTGGTTTATGGATCATCTGATACTTTTTATCTTTATCTTTGTTTTGTTCTCAATTGCTCAGTAATACACCAATGAGACAGTATTACACTTTGTTGATTGGATGGCAAGGATAATAAGGAAGACAATATTTATATCGTACATATGCAAAAAAAGTTTCCTTAAAGTTATAAAATAACACATTGCATATAAATATCTATTGGTAATATTGTTGCCAATACAATTAGTTATCTTGTCTACAGTGGTATTTTTTTAAATTAATATATTGTAAAATACACATAACATAAAATTTACCATCTTCACCATTTTTAAGAGTACAGTTCAGTGGCATTAAGTACATTTACATTGTCGTGCAATCATCACTACCATCCATCTCCAGATGGATCTGTGTTACTTAGTTACTATCATTGACCTCTTCCCCTGCTGTATTCATGATCTTTTCCATCAGTTAGGATACTTTGCCTGGCTGCTTCTGCTTAGAGGTTGGTGAAACAGTGATATTTGCCCCCAAGGGACATTTGGCAATGTCTGGATACATTTTTGGTTGTCATGACTGAGGAGGGAGGTCTGCCATTGGCATCTAGTGATAGGTAGAGAGCAGGAATGTTGTTAAGAGGTCCCTCCCCCAAAGAAACAACTATCAGTCCTAAATGGAAACAGTGCCAAAGTTGAGAAACCCTGGTTTAAGCCTGTAGAGGAAATGGTCCTGGACTCGCCATTGCTGAAAGACAGCATGTTAAAAGCTAAACTTTTATAACTCCATATTCTAACAGAATGTGTAAATTGTTTTCCCTGAAATAAATTGAAATCAAAAGGTTATTTTTGACTTCACATTTTTATACTGCTGTAATTTTGTTTATAATTTAAACTTCATAATTGCCTATTTTCATTTGTGCTTTTTTTCCTTTAATTACTTGCATCACCATTCATTCATTAGAAACAGTTATTATTGAGCAATTATTATATGCCAGGGTCTGGTTATACAGCAGTGAAAATGGTACATCTGTAGCTTTGTGGAGCTTTCAGTCTAACTTATAATGAATGTAATACATACACAAATATAGGCTTTAGAATATGAAAAGTTCAAGGCCAAGAATCTTTAGAAATCCATTAGAAACATGGTAAGGTGCTTGACTCTACCCCACTGCTCCCTCTGTCTTCACTCCCCAACCCCACACACTTTTTTGAAACCCCCTTGGGCAGCTACCTCGGAGTTTCTTGCTGACTTACTAAAGCAGGAACACTTACCATGGTAGAGGTGGCATGCAAACCTTCTACCATGGTTCTCAGCCCCCTTGCAGGTTATGTGGGACCCCATGATTACTTCCGTCCAGAGAGCTCTAGGTAGAATTCCTGTCTGTCACTTCCAGGCAGAAGCATAGAAGAGCCTATGGGAGTTTGCCATGCTCTCTTCTTCCTCTGCCTGGTGACGGTGGAGGCCACGTGTTAATGTCTGGTTGACCTTGTGGAGCAGAGCTTCCATCCCGTCCAGCCTTGGGTACCTAGCATGAATGAGAAAGAAACCTTTGTGGTACTGAGCCGCTGAGATTTCAGGGTTAATTTGTTATTTCTTCATAACCTAACCCTTCCTAACTAAGAAGTTCACATGAGTCACAGAGTATTTTATTTTTCAAGTAATTACATGCCTGTGCTTAGGCCTGGGCTAAGTGATATGAGGTGAAGAATAAGAAGGTTCTTTTTTTGTGTGTGTGCGGTACGCGGGCCTCTCACTGTTGTGGCCTCTCCCGTTGCGGAGCACGGGCTCCGGACGCACAGGCTCAGCGGCCATGGCTCACGGGCCCAGCCGCTCCGCTGCATGTGGGATCTTCCCGGCCCGGGGCACGAACCCGTGTCCCCTGCATCGGCAGGCGGACTCTCAACCACTGCGCCACCAGGGAAGCCCAAGAAGGTGCTTTTTAAGAAGCATGATCTTTTTGGAGACTGGAGAAGATGGAGCTGTAAGATTTAAACACAACTATCACAGAATAAGACACAGCAGAGCATTCATTAAGTGAATGTTTTTTGTATTCGTTTAGGACATAATGTAAACTGGGCTTTTAGTATGTGCTAAATGAACCTGGAACCACACACTTGTTATTATAGTAAGTGTAAGTGGATTCAAGCTTTGAGGTCTCCTATTTTCCAGGAGGATAGCTCAGAAAGAGAACACAGAAGAGAACACACCCACATCCACTGACCTAAGTTAAGTACTTTAGACCAATAAAGTTGGAAGGGCCCTTAAAGATTGTTGGGACCAGTCCTCCCATCTTACAATTAGGGAAGCTGTTGTCTGTGGAAATGAAGTGATGGACTCAACACCTCAGAGCAGTTAAGTTCAGTGGTTCTTAAGTTTGGCTGCGTGATAGAAACCCCCGAGGAGCTAAAAAAATTTTTGCAAAGCTCCAGCACAACCAGACTTCTTAAATCAGAGTTTGGGGATGGGACACAGCATAGTATCTTTTTGCAAGCTCCTCATGGGGTTCCAAGGTGCAGGAAGGGTTGAGAGCCACTGCTTTAGCTGACAGCCAGGACTTGAATACAGGGTTTAACTCCTAGTCGGTCTCCATTTCTGTGAGCCATGTGGCACCTCAGGGTCAGTACCAACTGCTTGCCTCCTGTTAACTCTGTTTTTACCAGCTTATCTTTTCTCTAGATCTTCTTCTTCTATGGGTAGATAAAGAAAACTTGTTTCTCCTACTCTACCATATATGCTGATTAGTAGCTCCAAATCTTTGTGTTGGGATTTGTCATTTGAAGATGTTTTTATGATTATGTTCTCTTGCTGTGGTACCATGTAACATGGACATGAGTTGAGGTGTGGGAGAGGTCATGAAAAGATCAGACATTTCATTCAACTGGTATTTTTAAGCACCTACTAAGCCTTATAGAATCACAGATCTACTGAGTTTAGAGCAATCTAGACCAACACTCTCCAAGAGGACATTGTGCTACAGTTGGATGTTCTCTATCTGTACTGTCCAGTATGGCAGTCACTAGCCACATGTGGCTATTGGGCCCTTGAAATGTGGCTAGCATGAGAAAGTGAAGTTTTAATCGTATTTAACTTTAATGAATTCAATTTAAATAACCATGTATTGGCAAGTGCAGGTCTAGACCAATCCTCTACCTTATGCCACCCTCTATATTCTCAAGTGTTGTCCAGTATCATTTGCTAGATAGACGGTGACCAATTGGAGACCCCCACCTGTTCCTGATTCCCAGCTCCTGGCCTTGGAGAGGAGAAGGTCCACTCCAGGTGTGTGACCGAGCATTAATTTTGTGAAGGGTGTTAACATTCAGCCTCCTCTTTACCTCCAAAGACCCAGTTATTATGTAGTGAAGTCTTTTGTGCAGAAAGTTCAATGTCTCTGATCGTGTCATAAACCCTTTAATTTCAAATAAAACCATATTAACCGTAAGTGTTCAACCCTAGCAGCGCTGTTAGAATCAAATACCTGCTAGAGAAAGCAATGTGTTCTTAAGGCTCTCATTCCCTCCCTCCCTCGCCCTGGATATACACAACCCCAGAAGTCTGTAGTTTTAGGATGCTGAGCTTGCAGCTCTCACTTCTTTGCTGCTGCTCTGGGCATTTTTATTCCTTATCAATTTTACTGTAACCAATACCATTGGCTTATTTTTGGACCATGTTTTCACAAAACTGCCTATGCCTTTCCCTCCACACGCTTGGGGGGAGAGTCTTTTGAAGGGAGATTCATCTGAGAAAATATGGAATGCCAGCATTTCTGCCTCAGGGTTTAAAGATACCAGGCTCAGGTCCCAGCTTTCTGATCTGAAAAATGAGGGGTTGTCTGGGGGAGCTCTGTGGCTCTGCACCTGGCTGTCTCTGTGCTGCTTACCAGGGAGGCAGGGTGGAGAGCCATGTGGGAGACCAGAGCAGACGCGCTCCTGCTGGGCAGAGGGACATCCGCATTGGGAAGTCTTTCAGAGGGCTCAGGGAGGAACATCTGGTTAGAGTCCCAGTGACACCACCCACTCTGCTGGAGATGAAGGGGATGAGGGAGCAATTCTAGAGTTTAATGAAATAAAAATCAACTCTCATCAGTCTCCATTTCCCACTTGTTTCCCACCTCTTGGAAATTTTATCTGCATCTTCATGGTAGTTGTTTGCTGGTCTCCTGTATGAAGTAAGTTTGATAAGAATAAAAGAGCCTTTTCACAGAAAGAAAAGAGCCTTGATTAATATTTTAAAAATCCCAACAACAGAAAACTGTACAAAAGAAAACCTCACTAACACAGGTAGCCATTGATATTTTGTTGGGACGTTATTCCAGTCAGACTTTAATATACAGTTTTAAATAAATGGAACCCTATCATAGATTTCATACTGTAACATGCCTTTTGTTAGATGCAGCAGAATGCTGTGGGTAGCTGCCTGACCGTAAATACCGGGCTGTGTCGTGCTTTACTTCTGTATTTACAGCTTCGGGAGTTGATACATTTGCTCATTTGTAAGATTGTCTCCTGGGGCCAAGGAAGAATATATTTATGAAAAATTCTGACAAGGTGTTGCCACCTGCCCTCCAGAAAAGTTAAATCAGTCTGAACCCTTTTTGCCCACACCCATCCTGGGTGTCAGTTTTTATGTACTTTTGCTTAGCTGATGGATAGTGGTGCTAATAATCTTTTATTTGCGTCTCTTTTGTTAATGGTGAAGTTGAATAGTTTTTCACATATCGTCCATTTGTAGTTCTTACTTTGTGACTTGTATTCCATGCACAATTTTCTGTGAGGGTATTGGTTTTCTTTTTGATTTCTTACAACTCTTTGGATGTTAAGAGTATTCTATTAAATAATGCAGAATAACTGTTCCCTTCTCTCAATTTACTCTACATATGGTGTGTTTTATGATGGTTTTAAAGTTTTAGGTTATAGTCAAATTAATGAGTATTTCCCTACATTGTTCTGGCTTTTGTCTCACCCCTTAAAGGTACTTCCTTTCAAAGCTTTTACGAAGATTTGCCCACATTTTCTTGTTGGTTTTATTTTTCTTTTTTCATTTAATTTCTATTTTCTTATTGGTTGGTTTTATTTTTCTTTTTTCATTTAATTTTTATTTTTTTCATCTAAAATTTATTTTAATATGAGGGAGAATAGAACATGGACTCAATTTATTTTTCCTAAATGGCTGCAAGTTTACCTACCACTACTGAAAAATCCCTTTTAACATTAATTTGCTATTTTGATGTCATCATGAATAAATTACCCATACGTGCTTGCATTTATTTCTGGACCTGCTATTTTGTTTCATTTATCTGTCTATTTTTTTTTTTTTTTTTTGTGGTACGCAGGCCTGTCACTGTTGTGGCCTCTCCCGTTGTGGAGCACAGGATCCGGACGCGCAGGCTCAGTGGCCATGGCTCACGGGCCCAGCCGCTCCACGGCATGTGGGATCTTCCCGAACCGGGGCACGAACCCGTGTCCCCTGCATCGGCAGGCGGACTCTCAACCACTGCGCCACCAGGGAAGCCCTATCTGTCTATTTTAAAACCATTACCACAGTACTTTAATTTAAACCAATGCCATAGTAGCTTTAATAATATACCTTAATATCTGGTAGTACAAGTCCCTCTAAATGTGGGACAGGAGAGAGCACTGAAAGACTTGTATAGAATAGTGATTCTTAAAATATGATGCATAGGGACTTCCCTGGTGGCGCAGTGGTTAAGAATCTGCCTGCCAATGCAGGAGACACGGGTTTGATCCCTGGTCCGGGAAGATCCCACATGCCGCGGAGCAACTAAGCCCGTGCACCACAACTACTGAGCCTGTGCTCTAGAGTCCACGAGCCACGACTACTGAGCCTGTGCTACAACTACTGACGCCCATGCGCCTAGAGCCCGTGCTCCAACACGAGAGAAGCCACCACAATGAGAAACCCGTGCATGGCAAGGAAGAGTAGCCCCCGCTCGCTGTAACTAGAGAAAGCCTGCATGCAGCAGTGAAGACCCAACACAGCCAGAAATAAATAATTAATTAAAAAAAATATGATCCATAGGCCACCAGTACAGAGCTACGTGGGGATTTTTAACAACTGATGTTCCTGGTCCCTGCCCAAGAGCTCCTGAACATAAGTTGTGTTGAGGAAACTTATTTATTTATTTACTTACTTACCTAGCTAGCTAGCTAGCTAGCTAGCTGCGCCGGGTCTTACTTGTGGCATGTGGGATCTTTAGTTGCGGCATGTGAACTCTTAGCTGCGGCATGTGGGATCTAGTTCCCTGACCAGGGATCAAACCTGGGCCCCCTGTATTGGGAGTGCAGAGTCTTAGCCACTAGACCACCAGGGAAGTCCCAAGGAAACTCTTCTTACAAGCTCTCAGATGATTTTTAAGAACACCATAAGAAACTTAACACTCAGATAAAACATGGTAAACAACAGTCAAGTTCCTTCTGTTTAAATATTAAAGAACACTACCTTTTTATTCATTACATCTTTTTTTTTCACACACACACACACACACACACACACACACTGTATTTTATTTTTACAAGAGATAAACTGACACCAAGCATTGTAAATAGATGACCACAACAAAAGCAACAATGATTATAAGTACCAAACACGAAACACACTCATACTATGTCATAATATTGACATTCAGTCCAGTAATCCTCCACTGCAACGGCTCCTTTACTTTGCAGTGAAAATTGATTTGTATACTTTTTACATCTGAGTCCTTGTGGGATTTTTTTTTTATTCAAACAGAAAGTCACAAAAATTATAATCATCCTCATCAGTTCACTCAGTTCCACGTAATTAATTATTTTTTTCATCGTGATCTTTTGTTAGCACTTTTATGAGTTCATCAGTTTTCCATTAGAGTTCTGAAAATGCTTATTCATTCAGTTCAGCAGTATAGTCAGTTACCAGAAACGTGTACTTGTCAGATTCTTTTCCATGAATTCCTTGAAGATGAAACCCTTTTATAGGAACATATTTGCAAAAGCATCAGAGTACACCCAGAACTGTCTGTAAATGACAAAAGACTTAAAAATGACCATGGTTAAAGATTTGATGAAAGTTCATAATAATGCAATTGACAAGAAAATTTAGTTATTTCTGAGATATACATTTTAAAGTAATAACTAGAATTAGGACTTATAACATTATACCAGAACATACAAGATTTTTAGAAATTTCATGTAGTGTCTGAAACATTTATATTAACATATTTCCATACAAATAACCCAAAGAAAGTTTAGTATTAGTTGTGTTTTTGTTGTTTGTTTGTTTATACTATAGGTTCTTATTAGTCATCAATTTTATACACATCAGTGTATACATGTCAATCCCAATCGCCCAATTCAGCACACCACCATCCCCACCCCACCATGGTTTTCCCCCCTTGGTGTCCATATGTTTGTTCTCTACATCTGTGTCTCGACTTCTGCCCTGCAAACTGGTTCATCTGTACCATTTTTCTAGGTTCCACATACATGCATTAATACACGATATTTGTTTTTCTCTTTCTGACTTCACCCTGTATGACAGTCTCTAGATCCATCCACGTCTCAACAAATGACTCAATTTTGTTCCTTTTTATGACTGAGTAATATTCCATTGTATATATGTACCACAACTTATTTATCCATTCGTCTGTCGATGGGCATCTAGGTTGCTTCCATGACCTGGCTATTGTAAAGAGTGCTGCAATGAACATTGGGGTGCATGTGTCTTTTGGAATTATGGTTTTCTCTGGGTATATGCATAGTAGTGGGATTACTGGATCATATGGTAATTCTATTTTTAGTTTTTTAAGGAACCTCCGTACTGTTCTCCATAGTGGCTGTATCCATTTACATTCCCACCAACAGTGCAAGAGGGTTCCCTTTTCTCCACAACCTCTCTAGCATTTGTTGTTTGTAGATATTCTGAGGATGCCCATTCTAACTGGTGTGAGGTGATACCTCATTGCAGTTTTGATTTGCATTTCTCTAATAATTAGTGATGTTGAGCAGCTTTTCATGTGCTTCTTGGCCACCTGTATGTCTTCTTTGGAGAAATGTCTATTTAGGTCTTCTGCCCATTTTTGGATTGGGTTGTTTTTTTAATATTGCACTGTATGAGGTGTTTATATATATTGGAGATTAATACTTTGTCCGTTGATTCCTTTGCAAATATTTTCTCCCATTCTGAGAGTTTTTTTTCATCTTGTTTATGGTTTCCTTTGCTGTGCAAAAGCTTTTAAGTTTCATTAGGTCCCATTTATTTTTGTTTTTATTTCCATTACTCTAGGAGGTGGATCAAAAAAGATCCTGCTGTGATTATGTCAAAGAGTGTTCTTCCTATGTTTTCCTCTAAGAGTTTTATAGTGTCTGGTCTTATATTTAGGTATTGAATCCATTTTGAGTTTATTTTTGTGTATGGTGTTAGGGGGTGTTCTAATTTCATTCTTTTACATGTAGCTGTCCAGTTTTCCCAGCACCACTTATTGAAGAGACTGTCTTTTCTCCATTGTATATCTTTGCCTCCTTTGTCATAGATTAGTTGACCATATAGGTGCGTGGATTTATCTCTGGGCTTTCTATCTTGTTCCATTGATTTGTGTTTCTGTTTTTCTGCCAGTACCATATTGTCTTGATTATGGTAGCTTTTAGTATATTCTGAAGTCAGGGAGTCTGCTTACTCCAGTTCCATTTTTTTTCCCTCAAGACTGCTTCAGCTATGCGGGGTCTTTTCTGTCTCCATACAAATTTTAAGGTGATTTGTTCTAGTTCCGTAAAAAATGCCATTGGTAATTTGACAGGGATTTCATTGAATCTCTAGATTGCTTTGGGTAGTATAGTCATTTTCACAATATTGATTCTTCCAATCCAAGAACATAGTATATCTCTCCATCTGTTGGTATCACCTTTAATTTCTTTCATCAGTGTCTTATAGTTTTCTGCATACAGGTCTTTTGTCTCCCTAGGTAGGTTTATTCCTAGATATTTTATTCTTTTTGTTGCAATGGTAAATGCGAGTGTTTCCATAATTTCTCTTTCAGATTTTTCATCATTAGTGTATAGGAATGCCAGAGATTTCTGTGCATTAATTTTGTATCCTGCAACTTTACCAAATTCATTGATTAGCTCTAGTAGTTTTCTGGTGGCATCTTTAGGATTCTCTATGTATAGTATCATGTGATCTGCAAACAGGGACAGTTTTACTTCTTCTTTTCCAATTTGTATTCCTTTTATTTCTTTTTCTTCTCTGATGCCATGGCTAGGACGTCCAAAACTATGTTGAATAATGGTGGTGAGAGTGGACATCCTTGTCTTGTTCCTGATCTTAGAGGAAATGCTTTCAGTTTTTCACCATTGAGAATGATGTTTGCTGTGGGTTTATCGTATATGGCCTTTATTATGTTGAGGTAGGTTCCTTCTGTGCCCACTTTCTGGAGAGTTTTTATCATAAATAGGTGTTGAATTTTGTCAAAAGCTTTATCTGCATCTATTGTGATGAACATATGGTTTTTATTCTTCAATTTGTTAATATGGTGTATCACATTGATTGATTTGCATGTATTGAAGAATCCTTGCATCCCTGGGATAAATCCCACTTGACCATGGTGTATGATCCTTTTAATGTATTGTTGGATTCTGTTTGCTAGTATTTTGTTGAGGATTTTTGCATCTATATTCATCAGTGATATTGGTCTGTAATATCCTTTTTTTGTAGTATCTTTATCTGGTTTTGGTATTAGGGTGATGGTGACCTCATAGAATGAGTTTGGGAGTGCTCCTTCCTCTGCAATTGTTTGGAAGAGTTTGAGAAGGGTGGGTGTTAGCTCTTCTCTAAATGTTTGATAGCATTCACCTGTGAAGCCATCTGATCTGAACTTTTGTTCGTTGGAAGATTTTTACTTTATTTTATTTATTTATTTATTTTGTTTTTGTTTTTTTGCGGTATGCGGGCCTCTCACTGTTGTGGACTCTCCCGTTGCAGAGCACAGGCTCCAGACGCACAGGCTCAGCGGCCATGGCTCACGGGCCCAGCTGCTCCTTGGCATGTGGGATCTTCCCGGACTGGGGAACGAACTCGTATCCCCTGCATCGGCAGGCGGACTCTCAACCACTGCGCCACCAGGGAAGCCCTTGTTGGAAGATTTTTAATCACAGTTTCAATTTCATTACTTGTGATTGGTCTGTTCATATTTTCTGTTTCTTCCTGGTTCAGTCCTGGAAGGTTATACCTATCTAAGAATTTGGCCATTTCTTCCAGGTTGTCCATTTTATTGGCCTAGAGTTGCTTGTAGTAGTCTCTTAGGGTGCTTTGTATTTCTGCGGTGTCTGTTGTTACTTCTCCTTTTTCATTTCTAATTTTATTGTTTTGAGTCCTCTCTCTCTTTTTCTTGATGAGTCTGGCTAATGGTTTATCAATTTTGTTTTTCTTCTCAAAGAACCAGATTTTAGTTGTATTGATCTTTGCTATTGTTTTCTTTGTTTCTATTTCATTTATTTCTGCTCTGATCTTTATGATTTCTTTCCTTCTGCTAACTTTGGGTTCTGTTTGTTCTTCTTTCTCTAGTTTCTTTAGGTGTAAGGTTAGATTGTTTATTTGAGATTTTTCTTGTTTCTTGAGGTAGGCTTGTATAGCTATAAACTTCCCTCTTAGACCTGCTTTTGCTGCATCTCATAGGTTTTGGATTGTCGTGTTTTCATTGTCATTTGTCTCTAGGTGTTTTTTGATTTCCTCTTTGATTTCTTCAGTGATCTCTTGGTTATTTAGTAACGTATTGTTCAGCCTCCATATATTTGTGTTTTTTACGTTTTTTACCCCGTAATTCATTTCTAACCTCATAGCATTATGGTCAGAAAAGATGCTTGATATGATTTCAATTTTCTTAAATTTGCTGAGGCTTGATTTGTGACCCAAGATGTGATCTATCCTGGAGAATGTTCCATGTGCACTTGAGAAGAAAGTGTAATCTGCTGTTTTTGGATAGAATGTCCTATAAATATCAATTAAATCTACCTGGTCTATTGTGTCATTTAAAGCTTCTGTTTCCTTATTTATTTTCATTCTGGATGATCTGTCCATTGGTTTAAGTGAGGTGTTGAAGTCCCCCACTATTATTGTGTTACTGTCAATTTCGTCTTTTATAGCTGTTATCGGTTGCCTTATGTATTGAGGTCCTCCTATGTTGGGTGCATATATATTTATAATTGTTATATATTCTTCTTGGATTGATCCCTTGATCATTATGTAGTGTCCTTCCTTGTCTCTTGTAACATTCCTTATTTTAAAGTCTATTTCATCTGATATGAGTATAGCTACTCCAGCTTTCTTTTGATTTCCATTTGTATGGAATATCTTTTTCCATCCCCTCACTTTCAATCTGTATGTGTCTGTAGGTCTGAAGTGGGTCTCTTGTAGACAGCATATAGATGGGTCTTGTTTCTGTATCCATTCAGCAAGCCTGTGTCTTTTGGTTGGAGCATTTAATCCATTCACGTTATGGTAATTATCGATATGTATGTTCCTATGACCATTTTCTTAATTGTTTTGGGTTTGTTTTTGTAGGTCCTTTTCTTCTCTTGTGTTTCCCACTTAGAGAAGTTCCCTTAGCATTTGTCGTAGAGCTCGTTTGGTGGTGCTGAATTCTCTTAGCTTTTGCTTGTCTGTAAAGCTTTTGATTTCTCCATCGAATCTGAATGAGATCCTTGCTGGATAGAGTAATCTTGGTTGTAGTTTCTTCCCTTTCATCACTTTAAGTATATCATATCACTCCCTTCTGGCTTGTAGAGTTTCTACTGAGAAATCAGCTGTTAACCTTATGGGAGCTTCCTTGTGTGTTATTTGTCATTTTTCCCTTGCTGCTTTCAGTAATTTTTCTTTGTCTTTAATTTTTCTCAGTTTGATTACTGTGTGTCTCGGCGTGTTTCCCTTTGGGTTTATCCTGTATGGGACTCGCTGCGCTTCTTGGACTTGGGTGGCTATATCCTTTCCCATGTTAGGGAAGTTTTCAACTATAATCTCCAAATATTTTCTCTGGTTCTTTGTGTATCTCTTCTCCTTCTGGGACCCCTATAATGCGAATGTTGTTGCGTTTAATGTTGTCCCAGAGGTCTCTTAGGCTGTCTTCATTTCTTTTCATTCTTTTTTCTTTATTCTGTTCCGCGGCAGTGAATTCCACCATTCTGTCTTCCAGGTCACTTATCCGTTCTTTTGCCTCAGTATTCTGCTATTGATTCCTTCTAGTGTAGTTTTCATTTCAGTTATTGTACTGTTCATCTCTGTTTGTTTGTTCTTTAAATCTTCTAGGTCTTTGTTAAACATTTCTTGCATCTTCTCGATCTTTGCCTCCATTCTTTTTCGAGGTTCTGGATCATCTTCACTATCAGTATTCTTAATTCTTTTTCTGAAAGGTTGCCTATCACCACTTCATTTAGTTGTTTTCTGGGGTTTTATCTTGTTCCTTCATCTGGTACATAGCCTGCTGCTTTTTGATCTTGTCTTTCTGTGAATGTGGTTTTTTGTTCCACAGGCTGCAGGACTGTAGTTCTTCTTGCTTCTGCTGTCTGCCCTCTTGTGGATGAGGCTGTCTAAGAGGCTTGATGGGAGGGACTGGTGGTGGGTAGAGCTGACTGTTCTTAATTACATCTTTGTATTAATTACATGTGTACAGGTGTCAGTTATATATCCTGTCACTAAACATATTTTGAGTATTTATGTAGTCCAAGTGCTATGTATGCTGAGAGTACAAGGATAACACCTTGTATTTGAGATTTGACTGTACGATGTGTGGTCATAGGCCCTAATTACACACACACACACACACACACACACACACACACACACACACACACACACACACACACACACACACACACACACACACACACACACACACACACACCAAGCTCCTATTATACTCTAGGTTAAAGTAAAATTACTGCTCGCAGTTAGGTTGGGGAAAAATATGTGGACAACTTGAATGGAATTATGGAGAGCAGTTTGCTAGTTGTAAGGTAATCCAAAAAAAAAAGTGAGTGCGTTGGATGATGGGAGAGAGAGTAAAGAAACAGCAGCATCACATTGGGCAAACCAAAGAAGCTTTCCTGGATGGGAGAAAGAACAGTACAGCAGCTAGAATTAAAGACTCAGTATTTTTGCATTGAGAAGCAGAAGAACACTTTATTAAATCTACCTGTGCTTCCTGAATTTCTCATGTCATTCAGTCTTTTACCTTGATACACTGGGATTATGTTATCAGCAAATTTTCTACCTGAGCTTGTCACTTATGGCAACACAGGTATTTTGTTCAACTCGCTTTGTTTAAAACGTGTTATTTATCTTCACTTACGATCATGTTAGGGTAGCCATCCTAGCCAACAAGACAGGACATTGAATACCGGCTAAATGCTTCATAACTGTGCCTTTTTGTGTTTGTCACTTGCCTTTCCTTAGATTCGGGAATACCCCATTGATGTCCAAAGCAACCAGCTTCCCTTCCTGCGGAATCCAGATATCCTGGTGGGAGAAAATGACCTAACTGCCCTTAGCTATCTACATGAGCCTGCAGTTTTGCATAACTTAAAGGTCCGTTTCCTGGAGTCCAACCATATCTACACTTACTGTGGTAAGTGGGGTATCTATTGGCTGTGTGTGTTTGAAAGTGCTTACAGTCTTTAGACTTTACCTGTTAAACTCCAGTGGTTAAGAATCCTACTTTCACTCTCATTATAAGTGCCTCTCACCTGAGACCCTTGAAATGTTTGCAGTCAGTGAATGTGGCTTAATTAGGCTGCCATACCTCTCTGTGGGAGGACTGGTGTTAATCACAGCTCAAGCAGGGAAGAATTGGGCCACACCTTGTGGCTTGATGGTCAGGCACATTCCTGGAATCAGTAGGAAAGCAGTAAATCCACCCCAATGTGCCAGCTCAGGCATTTGCTCTCACTGTGGAGCGCACTGACGCAAATGTACAGCTGGCTTGTTTTTGTTTTTTATTGACTTTTTATTTTATATTGGAGTATAGGTGATTAATAACGTGCTAGTTTCAGGTGTACAGCGAAGTGATTTAGTTATACATATATGTGTATCTCTTCTTTTTCAAATTCTTTTCCCCTTTAGGTTGTTACATAGTATTGAGCAGAGTTCCCTGTGCTATAAGTAGGTCCTTGTTTGTTATCCATTTTAAATATAGCATTGTGTACGTGTCAGTCCCAGACCCCCTATCTCTCCCCACCACACTTCCTTCTGGTAACTGTGAGTTGATTCTCCAAGTCTGTGAGTCTGTTTCTGTTTTGTAAATAACTTCATTTGTACCCTTTTTTTTTTTAAGATTCTGTGTATAAGCGATATCATGATATTTGTCTTTCTCTGTCTGACTTACTTCATTCAGTATGACAGTCTCTGTGTCCATCCATGTTGCTGCACATGGCATTATTTCATTCTTTTTATGGCTGAGTAATATTCCATTGTATATATGTACCACATCTTCTTTACCCATTCTTCTATCGATGGACATTTAGGTTGCTTCCATGTCTTGGCTATCATAAACTGCAGTGAACATTGGGGCGCATGTTTTTGTTTTCTGCTTGAGAAAGGGTTACCTTTCTGTCTGACCCTCTCACTTGCCCACGTGCAAACATGTGCATGATGAATATTTGTTGAATTCATGATCAGAAACCATGACAAATGCTTTTTTAAATTTACTTTTTAATTGAAATATAATTGATTTACAATGTTGTGTTAATTTCTATATCCTGGTTTATCCCAGGATATTGAATATAGTTCCCTGTGCTATGCAGTAGGACCTTGTTATTTATCCATTCTATATGTAGTCGTTTGCATCTACTAACCCCAAATTCCCATTCCATCCCTCCCCCACCTCACTCCCCCTTGGCAACCACAAGTCTGTCCTCTACATATGTGAGTCTTTTTCTGTTTCATAGGTAGGTTCATTTGTGCCATATTTTAGATTCCACATATAAGTGATATCCTATGGTATTTGTCTTTCTGACTTCACTTAGTATGATGATCTCTGTTTGCATCTATGTTGCTGCAAATGGCATTATTTCGTTCTTTTTTATGGCTGAGTAGTATTCATATATATACACACACACATACACACACACACAAATACATAAACACACATACACACAGACACACCCCACATCATCTTTATCCATTCATCTGTTGATGGACATTTAGGTTGTTTCCATGTCTTGGCTATTGTAAATAGTGCTTCTATGAACATAGGGGTGCATGTATCTTTTTGACTTACAGTTTTGTCTGTATATATGCCCAGGAGTGGGGTTGCTGGATCATGTGGTAATTCTATTTTTAGTTTTCTGAGGAACCTGCATACTGTTCTCCATAGTGGCTGCACCAACTTACATTCCCACCAACAGTGTAGGAGGGTTCCCTTTTCTCCATACATCTCCAGCATTTGTTATTAGTAGACTTTTTAATGGTGGCCATTCTGACTGGTATGAGGTGGTGCCTCACTGTAGTTTTGATTTGCATTTCTCTCATAATTAGCGATGTTGAGCAGCTTTTCATGTGCCTATTGGTCATCTGCATGTCTTCTTTGGTGAAATGCCTATTTAGGTCTTCTGCCCATTTTTTGATTGGGTTGTCTGTTTTTCTGTTGTTGAGTTGTATGAGCTCTATGTATATTTTGGAAATTAAGCCCTTGTTGATTGCATTGTTTGCAAGTATTTTCTCCCATTCTGTAGGTTGTCTTGTCTTTTCTTTTTTATGGTTTCCTTCACTGTGCAAAAGCTTGTGAGTTTGATTAGGTCCCATTTGTTTATTTTTGTTTTTATTTCTATTGTCTTGGGAGACTGACCCAAGAAAACATTGGTATGATTTATGTGCCATGACAGATGCTTTAAAGAAATGTCCTAAAATTTCTCTCACATTTTTCTTGAAATTTCTCAATTTCCCCCATCCCACATTTTGGCTTCTCTTTTTTAGACTATTGTTAAGTGCTATGGTGAAAACAAGAACCCTAGTTTGAGGGGCAAAGCATTTTAGGATCTGGTTGCAGAGGCAGCTGAGGGCTTCTTTGTGGGGGGTTGTCCCATTTGTCCTTCAGTGCCTTGGTCTTATCTGTGATCCTAGGTGAGCCCTCAGGGGGTCAGGGTTCTTTTCATTGTGATATCCCACTTTGGTTTGGAATTGGCCAGCTGGCTGCTAAGTTAGGGTGAGCTTCTATGCCAGATTTCGGGAGCTGGAAATACCATGTTGATTTCAGTGCTTGAGGGAGTTTCCCAAAGCTCCTTTCCCCCAGTTGTTAGTGAGAGTTTTATTTGAAAGAAGCCCTCAGTAAGTGGGGTTTTTTTTTTTTTTTCAAAAAGATTTTTGAAAATCTCCCTTTTTGGAGAAAGGGATAAATGACCACCAGCTTCGCTTTTTACAGGCATCCCTTCTAAGAGAGGTCCGGGTGTCTGCATGCATCTATCCAAGCGTACCTTGGCTCTTCCAGCTTCAGCCTTCAGAGTGACTGATGTAGGGCAGAATTCTAAGTCATCAAGAAGCACTCTTACCTGCTGTGGAGGGGGCTGAGACATTTTAGGAAAATGTGTGACCTCAGAGTAAAATATCAAAATTTGAATGGGATGAATTAGGGTTTTAGACAACTCTCAATAACCAGTAGAACATGAGAGGCTGTTTTTACGGCGAATGACTTGGAGAATTCTCTTATTAATTGGAGTTTTTCTCAGTTCTGGGCCTTATTTTTCATTCCAGGTTGTATTTTCAGGAAAACTTTCATCTGGAGAGGACTTTGTCTTTTTCCTCTCCTTGCCCTTTCTTCTTTACTTGGGCAATGTGGTTTATTAAGTTTCACGTTTCTTTCTCTCTCTCTCTCCTTCTCTCTCGTATTTTTTCCCTTTTTAATAGACTTTACGTTTTACAGCAATTTTAGGCTGAGAGCAAAACTGAGTGGAAGGTACACAGACTTCCCATATAACCCCTTTCCCGACACATGCAGAGCCTTCCCCACTATCACCATTCTGCTCAAGAGTGAAACATTTGTTAAAATTGATGAACCCACAATGACACATCGCTATCACCCGAAGTCCATAGTTCACATTAGGCCGCTCTTGGTGTTGTGTGTTCTGCGGGTTTAGACAAATGTATAATGACAGGTAGCCACCGTTATGGTATCATAACAGTAGTTTCACTGCCCTAAAAGTCATCTGTGCTCTGCCTGTTCATCCCTCTCTCCCCGCTAACCCCTGGCAACAACTGAGTTTTTATACTGTCTCCATAGTTTTGCCTTTATAGAATATCATATGGTGTAGTTACAGTGTGTAGCCTTTTCGAATTGGCTTCTTTCACCTAGTAATATGTCTTTAAGTTTTCTCCATGTCTTTTCACATCTTGATAGATCATTTCTTTATAACACTGATATTCCATTATTCAATGTACCACAGTTTGTCCATTCACCTACTGTAGAACATCGTTGCTTCTGGGTTTTGGCAATCATGAATATAGCTGTTATAAACATCCACGTGCAGGTTTCTGTGTGGATATGTTTTCGACTCCTTTAGCTAAATACCAAGGAGTGTGATTATTGGATCATATGGTAAGATTATGTTTAGTTTCATAAGGAGCTTCCAAAGTGGCTGTGCCCTTTTGCATTACCGCCAGTGATGAAATAAGAGTTCCCTTTGCTCCACATCCTCGCCAGCATTTGACCTTGCCGGTGTTCTGGATTTGGGCCATGCTAATAGGTGTATAGTGGTATCTCATTGGTGTTTCAGTCTGCATTTCCCTAATGACTTACGATGTGGAGCATCTTTTCCCATGCTTATTTGCCATCTCTGTATCTTCTTTGGTGAGGTGTTTGTTTAGGTCTTTTGCCTGTTTTTTAATTAGATGGTTCATTCCCTTACTGTTGGGTTTTAAGAGCTCTTTGTATATTTTGGGTAACAGTCCTTTATCAGATATGTCTGTGGCTTGTCTTCTCATTCTCTTGACTGTGCTTCTTTTCAAACACCAGAAGGGAGCACAATGTAGGCGCTCTCCCATCTTGGCAGGGACCCTTTGCATTCTTGCCTTCTCTTCCCCAGATGACTGGAAAAGCTCACATTTTTTGTACCCATCAGTGGTTCCCTTGAGATCCAGAATATGTTTATATGAAAGAAAAAAGCATGAATTTGTCTTATCTTGAATACTGAATTTGTTTTTTTTCTCGCTCTTCACATTCTCAAATATCAATTTACCTTGCCCTTCCGTAAAAGATCTTCAGGGTGAGAGGATTTGCTAACTCCTCATTCAACATGTAGTTATTGAGTCCACCATTGCAATATGTCCTTTTGGGGACACGAGATGGGAAAAACAGTGGAGTGAAAGATAATGCATGATATAGTGTGATGTGAGACAATAAAAAATAGCCAACACTCAGTGCTTACTGTGCAAATCTGAATGGTATGAATGTTCTGTTAATCATTTTACCCTCAGGATAACCAGGGAAATGCAATTATTATCCCCATTTTGCAGTCTAGGAAACTAAGGCACTCAGAGGTTAAGTAATTTGGCAAAGTCACACAATTAATAATCAGCTGACGCATGGCACAGGGAGATCAGCTCGGTGCTTTGTGACCACCTAGAGGGGTGAGATAGGGAGGGTGGGAGGGAGACACAAGAGGGAGGGGATATGGGGATATATGTACACGTATAGCTGATTCACTTTGTTATACAGCAGAAACCAACACAACATTGTAAAGCATTTATACTCCAGTAAAGATGTTAAAAAATAAATACATAAAAAGTAACCGGCTGAGCCGAGATTTGACATTACGATGTGTAAATCGTATTTCCTGTTCACAAGTTGTTTGTATTTTAGTTAAGACAACCCACATACAAATGAGAAATTAATAGTCCCTCTTTTAGATTTTAATTCTGAGATTTTTTTTTTTAAGCCTAACACCTGTTGGCCGGGTTAAGTACCCTCCTCTTTCTGATCCTGCAACACTCTGTACATGTGTATTTTATGAATTCAATTTGTTGAGCATTTGTGCGTGCGTGTTTGTGTGTGTGTGTGCACACGTCCCTGTGCATATTATGCTTATTCCATGCTCTAGGGCATTTGGAGGCCCGGCCTGTCATTCTTTTCTCCATCAGGGCCTAGCAGAGTGCCTGATAAACACATACATCTGGATTTAGTTGAGTGATTGGTTAAGACTCATTCTGTTCTCTTTCCTTCTTTAGTTCTGATGTACATGAACAGGGGCCTGTAAAGCTCTTGTCACGAGGCCGTCGTGCTCTCAGAACTGACTGCATTTTCTGTTTGCAGGGATCGTGCTTGTTGCCATTAATCCTTACGAACAGCTGCCAATCTATGGCCAAGATGTCATCTATGCCTACAGTGGCCAAAACATGGGGGATATGGACCCTCACATCTTCGCTGTGGCCGAGGAAGCCTACAAGCAGATGGCCAGGTAAGAATAACCTCAGCCCAGAAGTCCTCCTGGGTAGAGTCAGAGGGAAGAAAAGGGAGTTTCTGCCTTCTTTGGCTGCCTTTTCTCAGTGGTGGAGTGGTGATTCTGGGATTGAGGAAGAGTCTTGGGAGCCAAACCAGCTCAGGTTCTTTTCTTACCGCGTTTCCTCATGTCTTCGTCTTCTTCTTGTGAACCTGAGCCTTGGCTTGGAGAACAGTGGCTCCTTAGACTTATTTCAGTTTTGAGCAATGCAGTTAATGCCTAGTGTGTCATCTCTCCTTGACTTTCTTTTGGCCTTCTCTCCTCCCCTCCAGGTGTAATGAATCCATTTTATACCATCACCAGTCATTTTGCAGATCTCACTGAAGGCTCCCTTTTGAAGGAACCAGGACTCTGACAACTTCTTGAGATGCCAGGCATTTGGGGCAGATACAGAAATTTCAAATTAGCAGTTATGCATCGTGGTTTCGGGTTTTTAGCCTGGAAGTGGAGTTCTGTGTAGGCACTTAAGCAGGTCTGATTTTCGAACTCTGAAAGATAGGTCCAGGTCTGTTTCGTCAGAAGGTGGGCTAGGTGAGTGTATTGGTCAGGGTTCTACAGGGCAACGGAACCAATATGGAGTGTGTGTGTGCACGCACGTGCGTGTGTGTGTATGTAAAGAGAGGGATTTTTATCTTAAGGAATTGGCTCATGCAATCGTGGAGGCTTGGCATGTCCAAAATCTGCAGGGTAGGCTGGCAGGCTGGAGATCCAGGGGAAAAATACTGCATTTTGAGTCTGAAGGCTTTCTACTAGCAGAATTCTCTTCGGTGGGGATGTCAAATGTTTTTCTCTTATGATCTTCAACTGCTTGGGTGAGGCCCACCCAAGTCTACTGATGTAAATGTTCATTTCACCTAGAAAAGAGCACCTTCATAGCAGTAAACATAGTCAAACAGACTAATGTTTGACCAAATGTCTGGGAACTGTGGCCTAATCAAGTTGACACATAAAATTAACCACCACAGTGTTGGTCTTGAACTGTCAAGATATAGTATAGGGAAAGATAGTTTTACCAAAGTTTTGGTGGAAATGCATTTTTCCAATTAACAGAAAAATGCTGGATCCTTTCAGCTAAATCTTTTCTGCCACCTCTAGAGAATATCTTACAGAGCTAGCAGGAAAGGTAGGAGTCCTTTGTGGGGTGGAGGGCTGCTTAGGCTAATTTAGTGAGAGGAGTGAGAAAGATTCCCACTCAAGGTGGTCTGTGCTTCGGTGGATATCAGGGTGTAATTTTCAGCCCAATGAAAATTTCCATGAGGAAAGACTGTTATATAAGTTTCCTTACTAATTTATAATGTTTATTGCTGGCTGTGGAGATGAGTATGTAAAAGGTCTGTTTCCTTATGGATACACAGTGACCATATTCAATATAAGCAGTGATTGGAGAACAGCAATATAATAAGTAGAATGATCTAAAACCATTTTATTTCTCCCAAATGTTATAGATTGTGGAGCTAAAATGGTCATGACCTTTGATCTCTCTGATGCCATAAAGCGACCGCACACTATGTTCATCTGCTATCAGGGCTTGACCTGGAGTCGCTTAGCTTGGTAAGCGGTTGAGGCACACACCTCTGGACTGAAGTGTAAGTTCAAGGTCAGATCACGTGTGGAGAAGGATGAGGGGTAGCGTGATGCAGCACACGGCCTCGCTCAGGTGTATGCACAGTGGAGGGGGACCTGGGGTCTGGACAGGCTTCTACATCTTGGGAGAATCACTTAAGCCAAGTCGTCATTTGCTTCATGTGAAGAAGATTATCCTTCCTCCTTTATGGATGGTTTCTTTATGGCTCTAAAATGGAAGGTGAGTATGGCCTGGTTCTGACGACTTCCTTCCATGCTAAAAGTTCCGCCAGCTCCCTGAGACTTGTCCTTTCATGGATGTCACTGATGTTTGTTTTTCATTCCATTCTCCTCTTCTAGCCAGTTGCACTTAGATGTATCAGAAGTTGCTGTTCATTATCAGACTTCTTGAGGCTCCCATACAGCTTTGAGAAACATCTAGCCTCCACTTTTATCCATACCATAGATCCTTTTGATTAAATACCTCCCTTCCTTTCCGTGCCGGAAGCTGTGCTCTTGGGTTATTTCACTTGTTTGGGTCCTTGTTCACACCTGTTAGAGGGAAAGGGCAGGTGTGGGCATCCAGGGTGGTGGTGATATGATCTTGCCTATGGTAATGCATTTGATGATTAAGGGGTTTGGATGTTAAAGTTGGACAAGGAGTTGCTTCCTCAAGGATTTTCTTTAAAGTGCTAAGGTTTATAATCGTCTTACCCACTGAGTCCTAGGGTGTAGCCAAATAATTTTGCTGAAATTCTTGTGCAGTTTTTGCTCATGAACGTGCATTAGAAGCGTAAGGCCAGCACACGTGGCCACAGGAGAGAGGAGCTATTTTTGTATAAGTTCTGTTGTCAGCAGCTCATGGTTCCTGCTATTGATCTGAGAGGCATATTAGAAGCCCCAGCAGAATCTTTGCAGGGAAAGAGGGAGACCCATTGGTCAGATGCAGGGACGGTTTTTTGCTGCATTTCCATTATGGGCCTTCTCTGTCAACTTTGAATACTAGAACACGTTCATTTAACAATACTTGCCAACTGTACTGTGCTCTTCCTGACTCATCAGCAGTTTTTGAAATAATTGTTCTGTGGATCAAGTAGCCACAGTCTAACACAGTTTGCTTTGAATCTGAGCCTCCATAACCGCTGGGCAAAATAAAGCGTACAAGAAACTGAAGTTAATGACTCCCAGTCTTTGGTGACTCTGAGTTAATTGGCCTTGGACTCAGCAGTTCTTTCTCTTGATTCACTGGGGACTGGATTTTCTTTCTTCATGTCGTTCACACTGGGACACTCCAATTCTTGATGCTTTGAGTGTGTGGGAGGAGTCTGTCAAAGCTCGAAGGGATAAATCCAGACCTTCATCCCCATCCTGAGGTTTCCACCCAGAATCTTGTGCTGGATGGAAAGGTTGAGGAGACACAATAACAAGATGACTGGTTCATTGTCCCTATATCCCTGTTGACTTCAAGACTAGGCTTGAGAGTAAATGGAGATTCACAGTGAATAAAAAGGCTAAGCTAGTATAAAACATCAAATTCGTGAATTCTGTCTTCCACATAAGAGACTATAGTTCCCGTGAGAAAGGAGACTGACCGCGGCTTTATTTCTGCTCCTCTCTTGTTCAGGATCCGAAATGCCCATTCCCTCATTTTTACCTCCCCTGATTCCAGCCTCAGCTCCTGTGTTACGTCATATCAGCCAACGTTTGTGAAGTATCAATTATTTGATAGGCTGCTTCCCGAATGAACACTAAGAAATGTGAGACCACTCCCCACTTCTTAAGGTGCCAGCGGTCTAGTCTGGTTGGAGAGAGAGGACACAGTAGGCCAAAAAGCCTGTAACTGCAGGAAGTGTAAATTGAAGCCACGCTCAGCGTTGTTTGAATTGAGTTTGGAGATGATTGTCACACCTGGGCCAAGAAAACTGTAGCATTTAAGCTGGATCTTGATGAATTGGTAGGATGTGTAGAGTGAGAAGCAGAACTCTAGGTGGGTGGAGTAGAGTGATCAATACCCTAACAGTGGGGCATCAACAAGTACGGTCACAAAACCACAGTGACATAGTGCTTCACACCCCCTAGGATGTTTGTCATCAGAAAGACATAACAACAAGAATTGGCAAAGATGTGGAGAAATTAGAATCCTCATACGCTGCTGGTGGGAATGTAAAATGGTGCAGCTGCTTTGTAAAATAGTCCAGCAGTTCTCAGAAGGTTAGACAGAGTTACCACGGGAGTCAGCAATTCTACTCTTATGTATGTACCCAAGAGAAATGAAAACGTGTTCACCCAGAACCTCATCCACAAACATTCATAGCAGAATTATTCACAGTAGCCAAAAGGTGGGGAAAAAACTAAATATCCATCAGCTGACCAATGGATAAAGTGTGGTTATAGCCATACAGTGGAATATTGTTTGGTACATGAAAAGGAACAAAATACTGGTACAGGGATGCACCTTGAAAATATGCTAAGTGAAAGAAGCCAGACATAAAAGAAGCTGTACTGTGCGATTCCCCTTATATGAAATGTCCAGAGTAGACAAATATGTAGAGAGAGGTAGATTAGTATTTGCCTAGGGCTGGAGGTTTGAGGGGAATGGGGAGTGACTGCTGATGAAGATGTCTTGTGTTTTTAAGTGGTGGCGACGGTGGGGGGCGGGTGATGAAAATTTTCTGCAGCTGATTGGGTGGGTGGGTGCACAGCTCTGCAGATGCCCTGAAACCCACTGAATTGTGTACTTTAAATGGGTGAATCGTGTGTTCGGTGAACTATATCTCAAAAAAGCTATTATTCACAAAAGACGTGGTTAGGGAACCAGCACCCAGGAAAGCTTAACCTATGTGGTAAGTGCGTCTGCGTCGAGGGTGTGTGGACGGTAGAGTTAGAGGCAGGGTGGCCAGACGGTGGAGGCCTCTGAAGGCCGGGGTGAACTTTGGGAGAAAAGCGTGTTCTGTTATCAAAGGGTACAGAGATGGTCAGACGACTCTTGGAAACCCTGGATTAATCAAGTGAACCTTCAAGGCAGGGGGCTTCTCAGGGTAGTTATGTTGACATGCATTCTGGAGTCTCCAGTCTCCACGATGGGGATGCATTATGCTGGGTTTGCAAATCATATTTAGACACAAAACTGTCTTCAAGGACTCTTTGGGAAATGATGGCCTAGAGCAATGGATACATTTTAGAGCCTGTTAGATAAAGAGATAATATGACACAAGGGATGTTCAAAGACCAATTTTTCTCTGATGGGCCCTATTTCAAAATCGCTTCCTTCTCTCCATATTCCTATACCATTTCCAAGGATGAGAACACCTTCTCATGAGTCGTTTAGATTCTTGGGGAAATACCTTGCCTGTTTCAGTGACCTCTGTGTAATGATTGATAGTAGATGCTGAAGCTGGAATTCAGACCCGGTCTCTGCCCCAAAGCCCTTTGTACCTGCTGAGAAGCTGTACTCCCTCCATCACTGGTGCCTGTCGACTGGCCCCAGGTAGTCTTCCCAAAACAGAGCAAACTCTGGTCCTCAGGGCCATGAGGACCGAAGGATAGACCTTTTGCCTTAATGTTTCAAAAGTGTCTAAATTCCAGAGTGAGATTAGAGTTTTGGTGTATTTTGTAGCTCTGCTGGTAGGAGTGGGCCACCTTCTTGTGCTCCCCAGGTCTGATCCTTTTTTTTTTTTTTTTTTTTTTTTTTTTTACCTTTTGTGTTCTTTCCTGAAAGAGAGTGGGGACACTGCAGAGCAAATTCATTTGCTCGGGTAGCCAAGGTAATAGAGCACACACATTTCCATCTGGCTCTGCGGTGCTGCTGAGCTGTGACTAATAGTGAAAGATGGGACTGCTCCTGTTCGGGGTCCCGGGGAGGGGAAGTGCAGCTCGGCCCACCTGTGGCAGCCGATTGAAACCTGCCCCCACCTGTGGGAGTGCTCCAAGAGAAATCCTGACTGTGAGATGTGTTGCAGAGGGAGAGAGGTAATGAGAAAGTTCTACATTTTCCATCTTCAGAGGTCAAAAAAGAAAAAATAGAATTGACAACTTTATCTTCCTGGTCATTGGGGTGGCATACTCTGGGATAGACAAGAACGGACTCAGGAGATTTCAGCATCTCTTTTGGGCTGCAGACTCTGTGGAATTTGGATCTTTGGGAAAATAATTTTTTAAAAGAACTGCAGGGACTTCCCTGGTGGTGCAGTGGTTGAGAGTCCGCCTGCCGATGCAGGGGACACGGGTTCGTGCCCCGGTCCGGGAAGATCCCACATGCCGCAGAGCGGCTGGGCCCGTGACCCATAGCCGCTGAGCCTGCGTGTCCGGAGCCTGTGCCCCGCAACGGGAGAGGCCACAACAGTGAGAGGCCCGTGTACTAAAAAAAAAAAAAAAAAAAAAAAAGAACTGCACATAGGTGACCGAAATTCACACTTTGCTTTGAGATCAAGTTTTAACTAGAATGATGTCAGTTTCTTTCTTCCTTTTTGATGTAAGGTAGTTTATTATTCTGGGTTGTATAGTTTGGGGAAGTTTGGGATGTGAAGTACTTTCTGATTGAGCCTCATGTTTTCAGTGTTGAGAGCAGAGCCAGGTTTTGTTTCTCTGTAAGATGTTTGCTGTACGGGAGTGTCCAGGGGTCTGTCCCTGGCGATGTCTCTCCCACCTACTGTGTGTCCATGCACAAACCCTTCGGGGCCTGTGGTTCTCAGTGAGTCCACCCTTTAAGGAGAATAGTGGCATCACCTCAGAGAGGGATTTGGACCTGCGAGAGGTCATGAGGAACCTTTAAAACCCGTTGAGTGCTATAAAAATTGGGGGAGCTGATGTTAAAGCTGACGGACAGCTTCCTTGGCTGTCGTTGAACACAAGTGACGGCATCGCTGGGGAGGTCAGTGGTTAGGGAGCAGCGACTTCCTGGATTTTTACAGTAAAGTCTGAAGCTGTGACTTCATTCAGCCCTGACTTTTGGCTGCAGTTTTGCTTTCCTTCCCATTCCTTATGATTTCAGGTCAGGGCTAGGTTGCTTTAGGACAAGGTATAGGAGATGTTCAAGATGTCTGAACACAGGAATGACTTTGTCTCCTCTATGCCATTATCTCATTTCTCGAACATGCCCTGGGTAGTTAGTTCCCTTTGTTCAGATTCTTCCCAGGGTGCTGTCTTCCCCAGGCTCTTCTCCTGCACTTACTCCTCCCTGCTTCCCTCATCTCCTCTCCATGTCCCCCTGCTCAGCCATGCCTGTACACCCCTCTCCCTCCCCACGGGGTGCCCCAGCACCGAGGTCGATAGCATCATTTGATCCTTTATAATCTCTTAGACTGTATAGTTTCTTTATATTTCCACCTACCCTGTTTAAAATTCTAGTTATATTATTTAGATTTGAGTGTAGGGGAAAGTTAAGTATGCAGTGAATGTGGCTAATATGACATCCCTGTGTTAAAAGAAATTGATGGTAAGTGTATATTGTCATCTCCTTTTAAAATTGTGAGTTTAGAAAAGAATAGGACTGGATCACTTCTGTGACACTGCAGAGGTCATGAATGTTACTAATAGTCAAGTCCCATATCAAAAATCATAGAGCTGAAAGATACTTCATTTTGTTAGTAACCACTTTTTATCTTACCTGGGGAATGACGTCATGTTAGGAAAGGGCCTGCAGTCATTTGGTAGGAACTGGCTAAGCTGTAGGGACACTGGAGACCGCATCCCTGCCACTGGTCCTTTGGGTGCTGCTTGACCATTCCTAGTCCACGTAGCTCTGTCTCTCAAGCGTGTTCCATTTTTAACAGCTTTCACTGTCGGGAATTTCTCCATCACGCAGTACCCCACTCGTCTCCAGTCGCCTTCACCTGTGGCTCTGAGCTCTGTCCAGAGCAGCTACACAGGACAGTGAGCATTTCCTTACACGTGGCAGCCCCCTCCCGACTCTGGCTGAGCATCCTGGCTCCCACAGCCATTCCTTCTGAGCATAGCTTTCAGTCCCTCTCCCACTGTGGGTCGCCCCTGGACACCATCCGGTCTTTCTCTCTGATATCTGTGGTCTCTGAATGCGGTCTGCCAGGAGAGGCGAAGAGTTCCTCCTTACAGAGAGTTTCTGTTACAGAGCCGACAATTGCACTGACTTGGCAGGCATTTCATATTGCTGATTTTTACTAAGTTTGCAAGCTGTCAAATTCCTATTTCCCCTCCCCCTGCCCACATATGCACAAGAATTATTTTATTACCACTGTAACGAGGTTTAATCGGCTAGCAATAAGCTGCACCTATTGAAAGTGCAGTTACATTAAATTGCACGTACAGTTTGACAGATTTTGACATATGCATACACCCATGAAACCATCACCATGATCCAGGTAATGAATATTCCCTTAACTTCGAAAAGTTTCTCCTTCTAAGATATGTTTCCCTCATTCTGCAACTTGCACAATTGATTTTTTATATGCTGAGCAGGATTCAGAGTTACCTGTATTAAATTTCACCTTTTGTCCCTGTGTTCCAATATTCCAGGGTATCTCTTTGAATCTTGATTATTGCATGTGATATTTTAAGTCTCCCTGGCTTGATGCATGTGCAAATTTAACAGATCTTTTGCTTCCGTCCTTATCTATAGATGAGGAGATATTAACCCGGCTGGATTGCTATAACATGCTGGGAGCAGTTCTTTGACTAAGAACTGATAATTTAATCTAATAGAAATAAAAACTTAGGTCCTTACCTGTATTTTAAATCGTGTTAAAACCTGTGCGCACCAGGTTGGTCAGGCGTGATTTTCAGGGGCTCATGTCTGAGGAGGTGGGCACGCCAGACCCCAGTTAGCAGCCCAGCCTCACTGCTTCCTTCCCCGTGTTTCACCTGGTCATGTTCTTTCACCTAAGTTCCTCCATTTCCTCAGCTGAAGCAAGAGGATCGTTGTGTGTACTTCCATCCTCGGGTTATTGTAAGAGATAACCGGCCCCTGAGCAGCCGTCCCGCGCCGGGCAGGACCCAGTGGACACGCTCTCGAGCTTCCCCCCGCGTTGTCGTTACCCAGCCTGGTTCTGCTGTCAGAGTCACACTCGTCACCTCACACGGGCTACTTTCAGAATTCATAGTGGTGCTGACATGTGAATAAGATTTCGTTTTACACGGTGTCTGAAATAATTTTCAGTGAAAAAAAGATGGTAAAATATGAAGCCTAGCAGGATGAAATGACAGTTCTGTTTACATCATGCTAATGCCTTCATACCACGTTAGCTACTCTTTTTTTAACTGCGTGTCTTTACATTTATTTCCCAAAAGACAGAGTGGCCGTGGACCTCATGTGCTCATGTGCCCAAGTTTAGTAGGAGAGGAAGGTGCCGTAAAGCGCAGCGGCTAGGCATCCAGGGACAGGACTGCCTTGGCTCTCAGAACAGAGGAGCCGTGTGACCTTGGCAAGCCACTTAACCTTATTTTGCATCAGTGCCTGCGTCTTTAACATGGGGATAAATAGTGTCTAAATCACCAGATTGTTAGAATTAAATTAGTTGATAAATGAAAAGTGCTTAGAATGATTTCTGGCACAGAGTAAGTGTTCAGTAAGTGTCTGATACAGTGGTGGTGGTGATAATCTGGTGATAAATAATACTGATGATTTGATAAGTAATGTCATTATCATTTCATAGTGTCCAAAGGAAAGAAGTGCTGGAAGGAGACATCAGGGCTGAGCTGGATTCCCTTTATAGGTCGCCCTCAGAGAACAGATGGTCCTTCAGGCCCAAGGGAATCGTAGAAGGCTGGCCATTCCACGTGATTAGCAATGTTCTTTTGGATTTATAGGCTTGTGTTTGAAATTAGAATTAAAGAAGTTTATAGGTTGTTGCTCATCTGTCTAGAGGAAATACAGCCTCAGTGGCACTAGGTCTAAACCTATTTTTTGTCATATACAGAAAACCAGCAGCTTTGAGTTTTGAACTTAAAGTGAAGCTGCACTGTTTGTTGCTCGCTCAGCAGCTCCTAGAACAGTGTTAGAATGTGGACACCACTGCCCTTCGGTGATGGAATCTGTAAGCTCAAGCAAAAGGAAAGTAATACAATACACTGCAGGAACCAAGTGATTATTCGATTGCTTTTACAGGCAGTTGCTTGAGGGACAGCCTGCCTGATATCACTAACTGAGCATGTGGTGGAGGCCGGAAAAACAGTTTTTCCCATTTTTGGATTGGGTTCTTTGTTTTTTTGTTATTGAGCTGCATGAGCTGCTTGTAAATTTTGGAAATTAATCCTTTGTCAGTTGCTTCATTTGCAAATATTTTCTCCCATTCTGAGGGTTGTCTTTTCATCTTCTTTAAGGTCTCCTTTGCTGTGCAAAAGCTTTGAAGTTTATTAGGTCCCATTTGTTTATTTTTGTTTCTATTTCCATTTCTCTAGGAGGTGGGTCAAAAAGGATCTTGCTGTGATTTATGTCATAGAGTGTTCTGCCTATGTTTTCCTCTAAGAGTTTTATAGTGTCTGGCAGCTCAATAACAACAAAACAAACAACCCAATCCAAAAATGGGCAGAAGACCTAAATAGATATTTCTCCAAAGAAGATATACAGACTGCCAACAAACACATGAAAGAATGCTCAACATCATTAATCATTAGAGAAATGCAAATCAAAACTACAATGAGGTATCATCTCACACCAGTCAGAATGGCCATCATCAAAAAATCTAGAAACAGTAAATGCTGGAGAGGGTGTGGAGAAAAGGGAACACTCCTACACTGCTGGTGGGAATGTGAATTGGTACAGCCACTATGGAGAACAGTATGGAGGTTCCTTAAAAAACTACAAATAGAACTACCATATAACCCAGCAATCCCGGTACTGGGCATACACCCTGAGAAAACCATAATTCAAAAAGAGTCATGTACCAAAATGTTCATTGCAGCTCTATTTACAATAGACCGGAGGTGGAAACATCATCGGATGAATGGATAAAGAAGTTGTGGCACATATATACAATGCAATATTACTCGGCCATAAAAAGAAACGAAATTGAGCTATTTGTAATGAGGTGGATAGACCTAGAGTCTGTCATACAGAGTGAAGTAAGTCACAAGGAGAAAGACAAATACCATATGCTAACACATATATATGGAATTTAAGAAAAAAAAATGTCATGAAGAACCTAGGGGTAAGACAGGAGTAAAGACACAGACCTACTGGAGAATGGACTTGAGGATATGGGGGCGGGGAGGGTGAGCTGTGACAAAGTGAGAGAGAGGCATGGACATATATACACTAACAAACGTAAGGTAGATAGCTAGTGGGAAGCAGCCACATAGCACAGGGAGATCAGCTCGGTGCTTTGTGACCGCCTGGAGGGGTGGGATAGGGAGGGTGGGAGGGAGGGAGATGCAAGAGGGAAGAGATATGGGAACATATGTATATGTATAACTGATTCACTTTGTTATAAAGCAGAAACTAACACACCATTGTAAAGCAATTATACCCCAATAAAGATGTTAAAAAAACAAAAAACAAAAAAAACAAAACAAAACACAGCTTTTCCCAAGTGGATGGAAGTGAGACTCGGTCACTTCTGGTCCCTGCGGTGGTACATCAGTTGGTTAGAGCAACGGTCTGCTGGGGCACATTGGTTTTTGGAAGATTCACTGGCATGTGGGAAGAAAATATTAGAACTTTATTTTCACAATCTTTTAAGGTTTAAAATTCTGTTGGTGTATCTCTTATAACATGCACAGTGTATTAGTACAGTAGCACAGAAAGTAATTTATGAATACATATTTCAGGGGGCGCTTGCTCACAGTTTTCCTAATAGGGGAAAGGAGAGGACTAGTTTCGTGTCCAGGGCAGTGTCTACACCCATAAATGCAGTTGTCTTTGTGGACTAGTTCATGGTCCCCAGAGGAAATCTGTCCCCTGGCCCCATAGTTCTTATTGGTGTGCTACCGTGGAAAGAAGGTGAGAGAAGGTGGCTGGCTCAGTGCAAGCCATCCCCATCATAGGAGACATATAAGGAAAACATGGCCATTATTCCTCTATCAGTGTCACTTTCCTAGACTGAGTTAAAGAGCTCTGCTCTTTTAGTAGCCTTCTGATTACATCAGAACATAGGTTCTCATGTAACAGTGGACAGTGTTTTGTCTCAAAAAAGAAAAAGAAGAAAGCCTTGGGGAGGTCCTTTATAATGGAGATAAATTGTTAGAATTGAATTTTAGTACTGGCCTTGCCCATGGAGGGAGTAAGCAGAGGTTACCCCAGATGACTCCATTTCAGAACCATGGAGAGAATTCCCCCCTCCCCCGCCCCCGCCACACACACACACCTGCTTTACTGAACCAGAATTTCAGGGGTGAAACCAAATTATCTCTTTAAAAAGCTCTACAACTGATTCAGAAAGGAGTAAGTCTTTGACAGGCGTTTGGGAAATTTTTAGAATAGATGAGTGTCTATGATTTGGGGGATTCAGAGCTGGTGCTCACAAGAAGAATCCGTGTCACAAGCTTTAATTGTCTCCTTAGCCTTTAAGCTCTGCTTGGTTGCTTTTAGCATCTCAGTATGACTTAAGGCTCTGAGAGTGAACTTTGATCAAGGAAAGAAGTTACAGAATTTGAAAGCCTGTTAGAAGGTAGAGGATCCTCCAAATATAGCAGATGCCTAGCTTTTCCTGCCGTGATTCTCAACCCTGGCTGCACAGGAGAATCACGAGGGAGGTTCCAAACTAGCCATGGCCAGGCCTCACCCCCAGAGGTTGAGTTAATCGGATGGTGCTCAGGTGGTGATATAAACACTTCCACGTGCTGTCTGAGTGAAGCATGTTGAGAACTTTGCTGAAAGCACCTGTGTAACTCAGGCGATCCACCTGGTCTTTGTCAACAGCAGAGTGTCGGGAAGTGAAGGGACTCTTCCATGCACAGGTAACGTTGTAGATAGCCTGCACGCCATGCAGCACGTCCAGGAGAAGGCCCTGTGTTTATGTCCTTTAGAAGCACAGTGGGCAGATTTAAAAGCAAATGCTTTTTGAGTCCGCCTGGCTCCTGTCCCCATCATAGATCAATGATTTTGGAAGCCAGAGGAGGGGCACCTACAGCCAAAAGGTGATGGAAATTAATTCGGTCCTCTGTATTCCCAGAACTAGAGAAGAAAATGCCTCATGGTCAATGACTTGCTTTTAAAAAGGTGTCCCTTTTGTTTAAAAAGGGAATTAACGTTCTTCAGAAGAGCAAGTACCAAGAGTACTTAGAAGTGTGGGATGTTTTTTTAGAAAATGCTGTGTAGGGCTTCCCCGGTGGCACAGTGGTTAAGAATCCACCTGCCAATGCAGGGCACATGGGTTCGAGCCCTGGTCCGGGAAGATCCCACATGCCATGGAGCAAATAAGCCTGTGCGCCACAACTACTGAGCCCGCCTGCCACAACTACTGAAGCCCACGTGCCTAGAGCCCGTGCTCCACAACAAGAGAAGCCACCACAATGAGAAGCCTGCGCACCTCAACGAAGAGTAGCCCCTGCTCGTGGCAACTAGAGAAAAGCCCACATGCAGCAATGAAGACCCAATGCAGCCAAAAATAAAATAAATAAATTTTAGAAAAAGAAGAAGAAGAAAATGCCTTGTACCTAGTAAGAGAGGGATGAAGAGCAGGGGGACATCCTAGTATCCAGCGGCTTCCGATTAGTTATACTTAGTAGCTAGCAGTACTGTACCCCTAACGGTGTGGTTACTGAGAGGTTACTGGGGACCTGTTAATATAGGTGTGTGAACTGTGTGGAGTCTAGCTGCGTTTAGCTTAAATGTGGAGTACCAGTCTTCAGTTAAGATATTGGGGATCGATATATGCTCACTCCACTTGGTTTTGCTTCCCCACTGGGTTGTTGGGCTCCTAGAGTTTTATTCCATTTATCATTGCACATATTGATCCATCATAATTGCCTGATGTGTAGGAATTCTAGCTCAGCAATCCAAAGCAGAGATTTTTCTTCCCAGTTGCATGAGGTTGTCATTTCTACAATGCTGTTCATTTTACTTCCTTGTATTTGTAGATATTCTTATTTTATTTTGCAGAGTATATGTTCATGAAATGCATAGAATAACTAAGAGTTCCCTTCTTGGAGCTGGAAGGCTTTTGAGGTCAGATCTTCTGGGATAGGGGTTCCTTTTCAGCATCTTCAATGTTATGGTTCCCAGTCTTTCTGGAAACTTCTAGTCTCCCTCATTGCACTGTTTGAAACTCAGAGGTGAGCAGATATCCTGCTGTCACTTACTCCCACCCTCGTTTTGGAGCAGCCACCAGAACAGATTGGTCTGGGAATGCACTTTAGTCTTTTCTCCTCTAAGTTAGACTCTTCCTGGTCTGGCTAGTGTTCCTCATGTGACGGTTCAGAATTCTGATTGACTTCCTTTGAGTATATTCCAGTTTTTCAGTGTACCCCATGAAATGTGGCATCCGTAATTAAGCCCAGAGTGTAGATCCAGAGTGACCAGAGAAGGAGTCCGTGGCCATCTCCCGTTCTCCTGGGATATAAATACTTGGGGGCTGCATTAATAGAAACTTACTAATAGTTTCTTGCTGTGATGACTGATGAGTCAACCAAAATACATCCACACTGTGGCCTGGACGATGATCACAGTTAGGTACAACCATCGTGAAGTATGTTGCAGACCCACCCACCGTGGTTGTAGACCCTGTCCAGATCACATTGCTAGGTGGCAGTGTCCATTTTAGCATCCAGGTTTTCCTGTTCTCCTGTGCTCTTTCCTCTCTCTCTCTGAGTTGGGCTGATGATGCATTGTTTTTAGAACTAATCAAAGATGTCCTTGCTATCATGGTACCAAGCCAAAGTGACTGTTTCACAAAACACTGCAGAGTTTCTCACTTAGGAAGTCTGTAAGAAGAGAATGAGTGGTTTGCTCTTGAAGAAGTCGTCTGGAAGACACTTCTAAGTTTTGAGGAATAAGAAGCAAATTCTGCTTTCCATCATCATCATCCTATGATTCACCTCTTTCCTCCTCCACCAGTCCTGGCATGCTGTCAGTCTTAAATCAAGGATACCAAAGCTGAACCTGGGCTTTCCCCTTGAGGCTTGGCTTCTTCCTTAGGCTGGTCCAGGGTTCCCCTAAGGCCGGAAGTGGGGGGTAAAGAGCCCAGGTTAGAAATGACACTGCCTGTCTCCCTTGGTGCCACTGTGTGCCTTCCTCCAGGCTCTTCCTCTCCCAGTTCCCCTCACTTCACATCCTGAGTTCTCTTTGTCTGTGATTTACATTGAAACTGATGTTCACTTTCCCCCAGGCCTGGCTCTTGATTTTGGAATGGAAATTTAACACGCTTTTAGTTCATTTCTCCACAGCAGCAGACGGAACTTCAAGACAATTACCATGCTACCAAGACGATTAACATACTCGTAAATCATGTTCTGACAGTCAGAAGGTGAACTTGGGCACTTTTCCTTTGTCTTCGCCTTCCTGTTATAACAATCCTAATCCTCCCGAGACAAATTAATCCTTTGAGTTGAGGAAGGAGAATGCCATGTAAAAGAAATGTAAAAGAGAAAAAAGTGTATTAGTGTATCTCAAAAATATTTCCCTACTTTATTGATAGGCATGATAACAACACGGAATGTTCCTTAAGATCGTAAGTGATGTATGAGCACTACTTAATCATTATTGCAGCACTAACTAAATTTTATAGGTTTGTCAGCGGAACCACAGAAGTCATGCATCTTGCCTAAGGCACACAGCAGGCAGTTGGCAGAGATGATATGAACCCCGGGCCCCCCAATTCCAAACCCTGTGCTCCTGACCACTTTGATACCCTGCATCCCCGGAAAAGATGATTCTTGGGTTTCTGGCTTGGGAAACTGGGTAGACAGAAGTTCTATCTGATGAGACCAGGAAGATGGGGGAAGGGAGTTAGGAGAGACACTCTGAAGGGTTGAAAATGAGTTTATTTGGGAACTGTTTCATTCAGGATCCCCCACCCCTGACATCCAAATAAAGCTATCTAGTAATTGAGTCTATGATGGAGGTGAGAGGTCTTTGCCTATAGGTGGGACTTAAAGCCTTGGGAGTGGATGATGTCATCGTGGGAGAGATTGTTGAGAAAAGTTCTCAGATCTAACCCCGAGGAAACTGAGCATTTGAAGATCTGGTCTGAAGAAGAACCTGTAGAGGGTGATGATCACCCCTTCTTACAGGTGATGGGGTTTATGCCTCCTTCTTGGGGACAGTTGGAAACGTGTGTAGGAGTTTTGATTGGCACAGCTGGGCTGGGGGTGTGCAGTACTGTGCTGATTGGGCAATGCACTGAGTGGGTTACTGCCTTGACGGGATGTTGGTTAGGAGTCTAGAAAAACCTGAAACAGGCAGGGCAGTCCTGTGCATCTAAGACTTGATTTCCATTGCTCTGCCCCAAATGCTCAAAATGATCTTTAACATTCTTTCTGACACTCACATTTATGTTGCCCTTTAGTTTTCAGGCCTTTTAAAAATCTCCCTATCTCATGGCTCCTCACTTGAAACTCAAGGAGTGTGGAAGGATGGGCTGTTGAGAGCTGAGACCTTGAGGGGCTTGGCCAGAGTCACCAAGCTCATGAGTGGCAGAACTAGTGCTGGAACCAGTTCTCCTGCTGCTGCTCCAGGGCTCCTGCTGTTCTCTTCTCCTTCTGTGTCTCCTTCTATGACTGAATCTGGAGGACCTGGGTTTCTAGCTGAACTTCTGCAGGGATGCTGGGCTTGTACTAATGAATTTGTTCCATCTCATGGGAAGTTTTCATGGTTGCTGAATGACAGTGTCTGCCGGGAGACCTGTTGGACACCTGGACTGCTCTCTGTGGATGACCGCAGAGCAGGTGATAATTCATCCTTGGTGGATTCCCATGTATGTACTATGAGTGCGGAGCCAGCAGTGGGTTTCAGGCAAATATATTCTTTGCTCTTCCCTGTTCTCGTCATGTCTCTGTGCACTTGACGTGCCCCATCTCTGTGTATGTGGGCAACTTCTAGGTGGACCTACAGGAATGCTCTGGGTACCAAAGTTTTCAGCCCTGGAGATGACAGCAGCCCTCTAAATTCTCAGAGTAGACAAGTAACTATGTAATATTGATTAGATGGCTGACCAAAGATTCTCCTGCCTAAAAATATCTATCTCCCTGGCCTATCACTTTATTTAAAGTGTAACCCTACTTCTCAGCTATGACTCAAAAAAACTATTAAAATATACATAGTATCAGAGAGAGAAAATGTCATATATGTCACAACTTTCAAATGTAACTCGAGTCTAATGCCTTCGATTTCTGCCACCACAGCTTGAGTTCAGGGCCTCATATTCCATTTGGGTCACTGCTGCAGTCTCTGAATGGGCCTCAGTCTTGCCTGTGTTTCTTTTTTTTAACTCCCAAGTCCATCCTCCACGCTGCTGAAGAGGAGTGTGTGTGTGTGTGTGTGTGTGTGTGTGCGCGCGTGCGTGTGTGTGTGTGTGTGTGTGTGTGTTTTCTGGTAAATGATTTCAGAATGTTAAAATGCTGATGGGAAGGAGCTAGTTGGGGGAGAGAGGTTGCCAGCTGGGAGGGGTTTGGGAGACAGAGAAAGGGGATAACCGGTAGAGTGGAATTCTGGACATGGGGCTGGGATCTAGAGCTCAGATGATGAAATTTACCTCCAAGAAGGTAGGATTTTCCAGTTGTTAGGGAAAGGGAGGAGAAGAGCTGGGTGCTGATGCCGCGGGAAGGTTGGTAGATGTGGTAGCAGGAAGTTGAACTGTTGGAGGCCTTTTCCCTTGATTGCTAAGACTCCTTTTGTCCTAGCACATGATAGGTACTGACATGTTAGATGAATTACATGTGGATTTTGTAGTATCTCTCATAATGTAGATGTGCCTGGGGGAATCCCTGGGATAGGAATAAGTCGCATGTACCGGAACCTGCCGTGTGTGCCGTCAGCTAACTGATGCCCAGTTGCTGCAAAGGCAGGTGGGCGGCCAGATGAGATGACTGTCTCTCAAGGGACAGATGAATAAGGGGGTGGCGACAACCCTGCAGCATTTTCCAAGGGCACCGCAGCAGGTGCACTTGGTGATCTGGCATGTGGTGTTGAAGACAGTCATTGGTGTCACATCTCTGTGGACCTGACACCTCCACCTGGCCAGTGGCCACAGACCCTCACTCACCCAGGTTCCCTTGCACTTGTCGTAGGTGGGATAGAGAGACCCGGAGAGAGAGAGAGAGAATCAGACTTTGACAGCTGCAAGGATGCTTAGATATTTTTCCGTCTAACTCGTTTATTTTACAGAAGATGAAATTGAGTGCTAGGGAGGAGAGGGGACTTGTTAAGCCCTGCATTGAATTTGTGCTGAGGCCCCATGGCACCAGACCCCAAGCCCAGGGCTCCTTCTAAGCTTCAGTGGAAAGGCCAGCTCCCTGGGCCACAGTCAGACCCGTAGATCTGCCCAGGGTGTGTGTGTGTGTGTGTTGATATGAACTAAGGATGACCTCAGGCCCACCGTTCTTGTGCTTGACCAAGGTGGACATCAGATTGAGTCATATGATGAATGTGAGACTTTTCTCAAAGAAATGAGTTCTAAACTGTACAAGGAATGAACAATCTAAGAAATTAAAATATTAACGTCTTTTATTTTTAAGACTTTTTTAAAGAACAATTTTAGTTTCACAACAAGATTGAAAGGAAGGTACAGAGATTTCCCATATATCCTCTGTCCCCACACATGTATGGCCTCCCTCTTTATCCACATCACCCACCAGAGTGGTCCATTTGTTACAACTGATGAACCTATATTGACTTGTCATAACTACATAATCAAAGTTCATAGTTTACTTTAAGGTTCACACTTGGCGTTCATGCTTGGTGTTGTGTACTCTGTGGGTTTGAACAAATGTATAATAACATGTATCCATCATTATGGTGTTGTATGGAGTAGTTTCACTGTCCTAAGTAGACCTCTCTGCTTCATCTACTCATCCCCCCCAACCCTGTCAACCACTGATCTTCTGACTATCTCCATAGTTTTATCTTTTCCAGAATGTCATAGAGTTGGAATCATACAGTATGAAGGCTTTTCAGATCGGCTTCCTTCGCTTAGTAATATGCATTTAGTTTCCTCCGTGTCTTTTCATGGCTTGATAGTTCATTTCCTTTTAGCGCTGATTAATATTCCATTTTCTGGTTGTACTACAGTTTATGCATTCACCTGCCGAAGGACATCTTGGTTGCTTCCAAGTTTTGGCAATTATGAATAAAGCTGCTAGAAATATCCTTGTGCAGGTTTTTGTGTGGACATAAGTTTTCAATCAATGTAACTTTCAAAGGAAGATGCTACATGGAAATGTAAAGTTCTTCCTGGCATAAGGAAGGTAGACTAAAAAGGGTAGAAGTATCATCAAGCAAAAGGATGTGAGTGACTGAAGGAAAACACTCTTAAAGCAGCCCACTTGAACTCGTATTTGAGGTCAGATGCAAAAAACCAAAACAAAGGCACTACCTAAATAGTCATACTAAACTCCCCAGATCGAATGCTCTGTTAAGAGATACTTGAATTTTCCAAAATTGAAAATTCAATGTTTTGGTATTTTTTAGGAGCTAGACTGCAAATCAGTCGACTGCAAGGGGTATCAGTTTTTGTAGTGTTTTATTTGATAAATATTTGAAGTAAAAGTTGTACTGTTTTATTTGTCAGATAAAACACCTCAGAATTAAGGGATTTTTACTCCATTTTAGCTGATTAAAAAAGTCACTAAACATAACTCACTGGGGAATAAAGCGATTGGGATTGTTCCTCAATAGTATGCTATGTCTCATCTTTTGACACAACAGTTAGATTCTGATCAGCTCAAAGTAAAGGGGATTTTCAGTGCCTATCCTTCAGACAAACCCACAAAACTACTGTTATAATCCAAGAAAAATCAAAACATGTCCACACTAAACACTGTACATGAATATTTCTATTTACCCATGATGGCCAAAAAGTAGCAACAACCCAGATGTCCTCCAGCCGAAAAATGAATAAACAAAAGTGGTGTATCCATATAGCAGAATATTGTGTGGCCATAAAAGGGAGTGACACATGCTGCAACATGGATGAACTTTGAAAACATTACGCTAAATGAAAGAAGCCAGTGAAAAGGTCATATATGGTTCCCAGTCACATGAAAGTTCAGAATAGGGAGACCCGTAGAGACAGAGAGTAGATTAGTGGATGCCTAGAGTTAGGGGGACTGGTGGGAGGTGCCTGATAACGGGCAGGGAGCTTCTTTTTGGAGTGACGACAGAATCCTAAAGTTTACTTTGGTGATGCTTGCACAACTCTCTGAACATACTAAAAACCATTGAATTGTACACTTTAAATGGGAGAATCGTATGGTATTTGAATTATATCTCAGTAAAGCTGTCTGTTACCCCCCCCCCCGAATTAATAAAAGGTGGAAAGCAGATTTAGAGATGTTATTTTAGAGAAGAAGGTGAACAAGGAACTACATTTCTTAGGTGATATCATTTGATACTATCATACTAGACCTGATAAAATGAGGTTGAGACAGGTGGCATGAAGACAGGGGGGCAGCTGTGAATAATGTTATGTTGCGAAGAATCCTGTCCAGAAAGGTTTGTTTGTATTTCAATAGGTACGCACCACCTGGAGAAGAATTCAGTATCACACAGGCTAACCAATATGCATATAAATCTACATTTTTATTTAAAAGAGGGGGTTTCTCCAAGTCGTAAGCTAGATTTATAAATTTAAGCTTCATTGAATATAAAACAAGGATTTAAAAAGAAAGCGTTTAGGACTTGAGTTCATATAGGACTAGATCCCGGGCTAGGAACTGAGAGTCAGGGACAGCAAAGAAATGAAGCAAGAAGAGAAGGGGATTGAAGAAGAAACATTTCAGCAGCTGGGCAGTAGGGCCCATCTCAAGCTCAAAGTTGCCCCGCTCTCTGATCTTGCTTTCCTGGGCTCTGAAGGCCTTGCCCACTGCCTGATGCCTCCCACCTTTGGCCCTTTCCCTATGTCCCTTCTCCACTAGTCAAGAAGCCTGAACATGGCTCAGCAAAATGCACCAAGTTGTGGTTGCTGAGCAGGTTGGCCAGGTAAGCTCCCCAGTCGTGGAGCCTGTAGTGCTTCCCGGACTGGAGGTGACCATGGTATCAACAAGAATGTTAATATGCTCCAGATCAGCGTTTGACGAATATGGGATGGAGCACAGTCATGGCACTCAGACCAGAGAAGGAAAATGTGCTGCTTCCAACGGGAGCATTTCCTTCTGTAGACAGTGCTTGCTTATGGCGAGACAGTGCTTGCTTATGGCGGGGGGCGCAGGGAGGAGGGCTCTAGTAGTTGAGAGAGAACACGGTGTGGCTGCACGTGCCCTCAAAGATAACTGGCAACTTACTCCCAGGAAGCTGGGCTTCCCTCTCCCTGGGCACACCTGCTGCTCCAGTACAGTATTTAACTTAAAATTTAGAACGCGTGTGGATCTTGATAAAGGACACTAAAAATAGCTCTAAAAATACTTAACCATTTGGGATTTGTGCAACCGATGAGGGACTTCTCACAACCATTACTGAAAAGAGCCAGATTTCAGCATTTAAGATTACTAAAGGAAATCCTGGAATGTATTTTTGGTTTTTTGTGTGTGTGTGTGGTACGCGGGCCTCTCATTGTTGTGGCCTCTCCCGTTGCGGAGCACAGGCTCCGGATGCGCAGGCTCAGTGGCCATGGCTCACGGGCCCAGCCGCTCCGCGGCATGTGGGATCTTCCCGGCCCGGGGCACGAACCCGTGTCCCCTGCATCGGCAGGCGGACTCTCAACCACTGCGCCACCAGGGAAGCCCTGGAATGTATTTTTTTAAAGAGTAAAACAGCAAGCCAATTCTGGTGCTGGGAATATTTGAGTATTGCTTTAATTACGTTACCCAATCCCCCAAAGCCTGCAAATATTCAGAACCCAAAATCTCCCCAAAGTCAGTTGTTTGCATTAAAACAGTCCCTTTGCTCGTGGGGAGACGCTGTTTTGAATTTTTGACAAAAAAGGAAGTTTGTTCTGACGAAGGTTCTTTTCCCTCAGAGGGCAAGGTTTTTACATAATTACCTTGTACCCTCAAAATTGTCTTTGGTTCAGCTCTCCAGTCCCCGTCCCCTGAACCCATCGCACAGCTAATTCCTGTCTCTGCGCTTCTCTTCTGTTGCTGCAAACTTCCAGCTCTTGGTCGAGATCCACCTTAAGGCTGTCAACATTGACATTTGACAAGATTCTCTGGGGGTCTTTCTCTAAGGTCTCAGCCCTCTTGGATCTTTCCCTTCTCTGAAGTTTCAGACTAGTGGTGGTCTCTTCCACACATTCCAGCACAAACGCTGCCCTTTGTTCTTGGTGTGCTGGGTGTCCCTCTGAGTGTCAGCCCCTCAAGGGAGCTGTTTTCATGTACTTATATGCCAATCATCATGGTTTTTCCCTCCCCTTCTTGATGCTGAGAGGTTTGTAGGCACTCAAGTAAAGGTTAAAGATTCCCGACTCGGAAGTTGAACTCTAATTCTTGGGTTCTTGCCCACGTTGACGCGCCACCCCTGTTGAAGGGCACGTGGGCTCTAACCTGGGGGAAGTGTTCAGTGCCACACCCTCTGCTGGGCTTGGCAGTGGAGGGGGAAGGAGCAACGTGGGACTTTGCCAAGGAAACGCTGGCTTTGGATAAATTACTTCTGCTTTGTACCCGTTATTGTGCCTGTAAAGTGGGTGAAGGAGTGTTACCTGATCTGCCTCATGTTGTCAGCAGAAGGGTAGACTGAAGTTTTAGATGCGATCACGTAGTAAGATAGAACTGATATTGACTATTGTGAATTTTGATTATCCCTGTGACATAGGTTTCCTATTTTGTTACCTCTTGGCCATTTATATCTGTGCTATATTAAAAGGTCTTGAGAGAGGGCAGGGGGTGAGTAGTCAATAGGAACTGTTAGAATAAGATCTTGGTTACTCCCTGACCCAGCACTCTAGCAGAAGGATCCAGTGATCTTCTCCAGAAGGTAGCCGATTTTCGGCCTGAAGCTGCTATTGCAGAAGTTCAATATAAGTGTACAGTTGACTCTTGAACAACATGGGGTTTAGGGGCACCAACTCTGCGCGTTTGAACGTCCGCATGTAACTTAGAGCTGGCCCTCCCCACCCGCGGCTCCTCCCATTTAACCTACCATGAGTTGTGCATTTACTACTGAAAAAAATCTGCATGTTAGCGTTCCCACGCAGTTCAAACCTGTTGCTCAGAGGTCAGCTATAGTCTTTCCACCTATTAAAATGGTTTCATCTGCCATCTTAAAATCTCAAGGAGTGCAGGTGGGGAAGATGCCTTGGCTGACCGTAGAAGCCTGAGGAGTGGGGCTGGCACATTTAGACCTTCAGGGAGGATTTCCCAGATGAGACACATCTAAGACCATATCAAAAGCCTGTGTGGGCTGAGAGAGTGGAGTAGCATTTCTCAATTTTTGTTTTGTTAGAGACATTTCTGAGAGCTGGCGAGTTTTCCTGACAGCGTAATGAATAATTGACTTGCTTTCCATTATTAGGTTTTCTTCAGTCCATTAAAGTGAGTCTTTCTTTTGAGGACTCAGAACTGTCTAGGGACCCAGTGGGTATCCCAGGACACACAGACTTGGGACGTTGTACTAAAGAGACCCATGAATGAGCGTGCTCTTGGTAAATAACCAGAGCGACCATTCATTGTGTGTTTGCTCTGAGCCCAGCAGTTACATGTAGATAATACCAACATTATCTACTAAGCCATGAGTTTGGTTCTGTGTTTGCTTGAACGCCTTCAGTCTGAAACAGATTGTTTTATGAAGCAGCCTCTCATATGGTTGAACACCTGGTAGAAAGAATGCTGGGCTGGATGTCCAGCTGGGGCTCTGCAACTTAACCTAGAGTGGCTTCCAACAAGTCATGCAGCTTTTTTTGCCTGTTTCCTCCATGGGGGGAGAGGAGAGTAGCAGCACCTACTTCCAGCTGGATTTTCAGGGCAGGTTTCCTGGAAGATGGCCTTTTCATTAGTCCTGGAGGGATAGATAAGATTTGAGTATGAAACTGAGGGAAGGAGGGACTTCGCTCGTGGTGCAGTGGTTAAGAATCCGCCTGCCAATGCAGGGGACACGGGTTCAATCCCTGGGCCGGTAAGATCCCACATGCCACGGAGCACCTAAGCCCGTGCACCACAACTACTGAGCCTGTGCTCTAGAGCCCCCGAGCCACAACTACTGAGCCCGTGTGCCACAACTACTGAAGCCCACACGTCTAGAGCCCGTGCTCTGCAACGAGAAGCCCGGGCACTGCAACGAAGAGTAGCCCCCGCTCGCCACAACTAGAGAAAGCCCACACGCGGCAACAAAGACCCAACGCAGCCAAAAATAAATAAATAAACAAATACATTTAAAAAGAAAAGAAACTGGGGGAAGGAGACTGAGAGAGAATTCCCCCTAAAGAAAAATACAGTGAGAAAGAGGTAAAAAGAAAGTGTGGCTGAATGTGGGAGAGCATGAATAGTGCCATTTGACTGCACCTACAAAGGTTTTGTGTTTCTTGGAGCTGACGGCAGCTTCCTTACAACTTGTAATTGTGGTGCTGGTTCTGCCGGTGGAGGTGAAGCTCATGGGGTCGGGCTGATTCCTCTGCTGGCCCCAGCCCCAGCCCCGGCTCAGATTTCTCACAGCTTGGCTGCTGTACGCTGACTGCTGTGTTTTCCTAGTCTCCCGCTCTTCATAGTCCTGTGTGTCAGTCTGTCTCAGTGTGGTCCGCTGGACATGGGGTCCCTGGTGAGGCTGGAGAGTGCAGAAGGTGGTGGGAATTCCACCTCAAACCTGGTGCCGGGGCAGCTCCCTGGGCCACCTGGGATGGAGGCAGCCGAGGAGAACCTTTGGTCCGGTCAAGTGAAGCCCTTCCCTGTGCCATATTCCCTCGCGTTCTACTCTGTACCCTCTTTGGGTGATGCTATGAAGTGACTAAAAGCAGGAAGTGGAAGGAGCGTGGGTGTGTTTACACTAAGAAAGAGGATGGTGAGGGCGGAGACACAGCAAAGTAAACAACAGCCAAGCTCTTTTATAAACTAGAGCTCATTATGGAAACAGGTAACTGAAGTGCTCCACGTTCAACACCTTGGCTACTTTGTCATAGGAGACTGCATTTCATATCAAAGGAAACTACATAGAAAAGCAAATGCTGCCCTTTATTCTCCAGTTCTGTGTTGTCTAAGAATCCTATACACATACTCCTTGCCTGCTTAGAGCCCCCGTTGAAGGGCGAAGAATGGAAAAGCTCTTCCCTTATAGATCTGTTAGCAGAACATGGATATCGACCCTGGAACTTCTCCTGCTAGCTTCCCACTTGTGCCACTGACCGCCCCCCGCTGACCTTTGCCCTCAAGAAAGGCATGAGTTCTCTATCCTGTATCAACCCCCCTATCCAGTGTGTCTTGGAGCCGTAGTTTCCACTGCCTTTATCTGCAAGTTGCAGAGACTTGCTTTGCCCTGAGTTTCCCTGGTTCCTTTATCACGTCTTTTTCTTAAAGGCTTTACTGCCCTGCTTAACTGATGCTTAGGCTCCAGTGCGTTGTAGTCAAACCCACACCCGCATGGTCCCCCTTATTTTACTTGCCTTTGGCGCTCTAGTTTACGGCTAGTGGGTCATAAGTGAGATTCCTAAGGCAGTCAGCTTCCTCGTGGCTCAGGTCTGTGGGTTTGTGCCTGGCAGTAGTGGTCTCATTTTTTTAAGCTGTGTAGGGAAAACACTGTGAAGGTGGAGCATTTATTTTTGTAGCTGAGTAAAGCCTACAGCAGAATTAGTCTAACATGTTTAATGATGTTCATAATCATTGTGCTACATGATAATTTGGGCATAAATATTAAATAGCTGACACAAATGACAGCAATTAGCAGTACCTTTCCGTAGCCAAACTCTTTCGCATTCTCTTTTTCCACCTACAGTATCTGTTCCTTCATCGTGAAATATTGAATGCCTTCTCGGCACCAGACTCTGGTATGTCCACCGTCTGCCGTAGGGCTTGGCAGTTCCTGACGCTACCCAGTGCTGAGCACCTGTCCTCCTCCTTTCCCATCCCCACCCGGTGCTGAGCGTTTCATACTTGAAAGGTTGGACAAGCGGTTTCTGGGCCACGAGGCTGGGGTGGCTGCATTCAGGAGAGGAAGGGTCCAGAGAGAGCAGAACTCAGTGAAGAGTGCCTCTGAACGGAGGCCTGTGAGACCCTTTTGGCAACTGGAGGCGGGGAGACGGGCGCACAAACACTGCCTTTTGAGCCAGCCCTTACACACTGGAGTAGGCTCCCCAAAATAACCAAGGCAGATGCAGCTTCAGGCCCAGGTGCGATATAATTTCATGGCCACATAAGAGAATCATGAAATTTCAAACCAGCAAAGGGATAATGATTCTCAGGGTGCCCAGACCAGCAGCATCCGCATCACCCAGGAACTTATTAGAAAGTACATCTCAAAATCCTTGCATTCCCAAAGGGCGGTGTTGGACTGTTAAGGGCGGTAAGATGCAGACAGTGTGAGAGTGCCACTTAGTCTTCTAGTAAGCTTCAGTTTTAAGGCCTGAAAGTTTATATATCAACTTTATGGCTTAAGCTACAATGTTTTCCAGTGGAGAGAGCCTTGCCCCATACCCTAGGGGGTCTCTGAAATCTGCCTCCCACCTCTACCAAGTACACTTAGTGGTGTTTCTGATTGGCTCTTGGAAAATGCAGCAGGACTGGTGAAATGTAAGCATGGTTTCCTTGAAAGTCGTCATTAATGCTGTGTAAAGAGGCAGGATTTTGCAATCAGGAAAAGAAAAGAAAAGAAGAACACTTTGAAAAGAGGTTCAGGGGTTCTTCACCATTTTTGTTCCATTTAAAACATTTAAATGTATCAAATATAATATGTACAATTACAAAGGACTGATTATATTGAAATTATCAAAATATTTTAGGAGTTTGTGATAAATATAAGGCATGGTTAATGCATTAGTGGCAGATCTAATAATAACCATCATTTTGAAGTAGTGGTGAGTGTAAATATTTAATGGTATCTGCAGCAACTGTAATATGGTGTCAGTCACAGGTTCTTCCTATTCTCTCTGTTTTTGACTATATTCTTTTGTTTTCTTTATTTTTTTAAATTGAAGTATAGTTGATTTACAATGTTGTGTTAGTTTCTGGTGTACAGCAAAGTGATTCCATTTTATATATATATAATTCTCTTTTTCAGATTCTTTACCATTATAGGTTATTACAAGGTATTGAATATAGTTCCCTGTACCATACAGTAGGACCTTGTTGTTTATCTATTTTATATATAGTAGTGTGTATCTGTTAATCCCAAACTCCTAATTTATCCCTCCCCCTGCTTTCCCCTTTGGTAACCATAAGTTTGTCTTCTATGTCTGTGAGTCTGTTTCTGTTTTATAAATTCACTTGTATAATTTTTGGCTCTATTCTTAACTGAAGAAAATGTTAAAGTTGTTAAAATTTAGTAAAAACTAAATAAAGATGTGCTTTTTTTATTCCATTTAAGTTCACGGGTCCCCCTGAATTGTGTTCATGGGCCTGTTGGGAATGTGTGGGCCCCAGGTAAAGAACACCTGAAGCAGGGATAGGGCAGAGCCGTCTCTTTTCCCCAGCTATAGGCATTAGCCAGCAGCAGCACACCCCTTGTAGTGTGTGTGCATCTGCGTGCTTCTAACCAGTCTCCACTATTATTTCAACTCTGTGGGCATCAACAATGTAAATCCAGTTAATGAGGAGACTCTGCTTTGATTTCTAGGTGATTTATCATAAGCCATTAGCTGGAGCGTAGACTTAAATGTAAAGGCTCCTATCGTTTGCAGCCAGGAAAAATGGTTAATAAATTCACACATTAAGGACTGTGTAGCCCCTGAGCCTCTGTGTAGCTAATCGTTGTTTTACGTTCAGTGTTACATGGTATTAGGCTGATATCAACCATGAATAATTCACAAGGTATTTGAATTTCAACAAGTACCTGAACATATTTATATAGTGACCCATTTAATTAAGCTGTTGAGCGGTGGTTCTTAACCCTAGCAGAACTAATGTTGTAGCAGAACTAATGTTGTAGCAGAACATCAGAATCACTTGTGGAATTAAAAAAAAAACAAATATCTGGGCCCCACCTCCAGAGACTGTGATCCAGTTGGTCTGCTGTGGAATCCAGGAGGGGGAGTTTCGTAAGTTCCACAGGTGTTTCTAATATACAGCCAGGGCTGATGAACAAATGATGGTTCTTTGCAGTCAAATTGTTGCCAGAGGCCGTGACTTGCCTGTTGGGGTCTTAGTGCCCTAAACTTCACCCTCTTCCCTGAGCACTGCTTGTGCTTTCCCACCCTTTGCACAGCCTGACACCTCTGCCTGGAATGGCCTCTTGGAATAGATCACCAAGGGCCTGGAATGCTGAAGACGCTAAAGGCATCCCACAGGCCACAGTGTCTCATGAGAGGGTGCTTAGCGAGACCTACATACAGTCAAATGAGTGTTTTGGAAGTATCTTTCCAATGGCAATGAGGAGAATGGATTGAGTAGGGGCTAAAATAGGCACAGGGGGACCAGCTATGATGCTGTGGAAGAATCCCGGAGAGAAAGGATGAGTATCATTGTCCAGAGGGCAGTTGTGCGGATGTGCTTGGCTCTTGGGAGACAGCTGGGTTGGGGAGATATATCTGAGTGTGGACAGCTTTTGGGTGGCAGCTGTAGTCATGAGGAAAGATGAGATCACGTTAGAGGCAACCTGGAGAAATGAGAGGAGATGCTGAAATTGACTTGCAGGGATGCCCTAATATTTAAAAGATGAATGGATGAGGCAGTAAGTATACGAGAAATCGTAAAAGACCTTGTATCTTACTGGTAGCTTGGCAGAGAGAGTGCAGTGTAGAGAAAGAGGATGAGCTTTAGACTGAGGTGCTCAGATGCACCTGGCTTCAGATACTAACTAGCTGGACTACTGACCAACGAGAAGCCTTTTTTACCTGAGTATTGCTTGAATGTGTTCCTTCACTGCAAAATAGTTTCCAGCACCCAATGCAATAGAGCTTGAAAAGCGTTTATTTGGTTCTGTAGGGTACAAATATGTGTACATCATAGTTTACCCCCAGCTAATGATAACATTAAACAAAATAATTCTGTAAAGTTTAAAATCACAGGAAACATTTGCCTCTGTTGCTCACCTTCATCTAAACCCACAGATTTCTGAGTTTCAAGGTATATCTTCAAAATTAGCGGGTAGCTGCAGTTGATGTGGAGTATCGCACAGCTCAGCTATAACCTGGATCTAGAATCAGAGTTCAGGAATAGCAGGAGGTCTTAAGGATCATCTTCCAGCCCTTTCGTTTAAAAGCGGAGAAGTTGGCACATCCCCGTTCACACCCAGGAGCCCCCCACCCAGTTTGTCTCACTCTGCCCTGCGTATCTTCCAGTGAGGGGTGAGCTTGACTGAGTTCCCAGAGGTTCTTTCTGTGGTGCGTTCACATCTGAGAGGAGACAGCCTCTCCTGGGAACAGCGAGTAAGTGGAAGGAGATGGATTCATTTTGCTACTACCTGTATCACACTACACCTAGGAGGTTTATAAACAGAACTTAACACTCGGAAGGCCACTGTGAAATTGATATTGAAGAGGAAAAATGATACTTGGGTATGAAATGCACTAAGTACTTAGCTCCTGCACTGTAAGAAGGTTCAATTTCATCTTAGTAGACACTTAGGACTCTGACTGTTAACTACCCGTTAAGCAGTTTTCCGTGAATATTTATGGCCGCCTTCTTGAATGGCTTGAGTTCTGGGCTGTGAGCACACAACGCTCCCTGGGAGGGTGGCAGTGTAGGACATTAGTGCCTGATGGCAGAGGTGCTCAGAGATGCTTGTCTGCCTCCCTCACACCTAGAGCCCAGGGCCTGCTTGGGCCGTGAGCCTGGAGGACCCCTCACATAGGTGCCCTCCCTCTAGCTGGCCAGGACATATGTCCTCCTTCCCACTTTGAGCCAGGCTCTCTTGTTGGCAGGCTTCATAGAATCTCTAGCTTGGAGCTTTCTTCCCCAGCCCCTTCTCACAGCAGGACTGTTCTTTCTAGTGCCCCAACCTGGAGAGGAAATCTTTAACTTTAGACTCACTGTAACTGTATGGCTCTGTTTTGAGCCCACAACTGCCTCACTGTAATTTTCTGTATCCTTCTCACCTAACTTTACCTCCATCCTCACCTGTCTCTGTCCCCAGATCTTACTTTTCCCTCCCCACAGAACCCAGTTTTATTTCCGCCAGTCTGATTCTGCCTTCTACCTGGCGTTACATGACTTCCCCCATTCTGATGGGGTTTTGATATCATTTTGTATTAATATAGTTGTGTTTGTATCCCTAAGCATCCTGTTTCTTTTTTCTTGTTGAGTTTCTAAGAGTGTCATACCGTATATAGTACTGTCATTTTTTTTTAGCTGGCATTGCTTCTAAGGTTCATTTCCATTGTTTTCTTAGTCTGTCTCCCAGTTATTAACTCTGTCCCTGGTACTGACACAAATATCTTTGTTCAACAGAAATTCTTGATTAAAAATTCTTTGTATCCCCATTCTCTGGTGCAGTTCTTTTTCTTTTTTAACCATAGTAGATGGCCTGCATTGTGATGATGGTGTTGAAAATATCATTAGAGACTAGACAGATATAGACAGGCAAGAGACAGTAGATTGATTATCCCATTAGTGAATAGAATATATTCTACTGACGCACCTAAATTTTCAGATGATTTGTTACTGGAGGAAGAAACGATGGAGGGACTTAATGATGTGTTCAGAGACAGGGCATCCTTCCTACTGCGTCTGAGCCAGGCTTTCCCTCCCTCCTGTTTCGCACCTCCACTGTGTGTCCGGGTTTTGTTCCCACCTCTTCACCTCTCTCAGGGAGTGCCCAATCCAGGGAAAGAGAGTCGCACCTGCCTGAGGATTGAGGCCCCTGCTGTCAGCCCCCTTCCCATGAGCGAGCTGGGGAAACTGAACTCAGGGCAGGAACCACCAAGTTTGGTTTGCAGGCGGTAAGTTGCACATCTCTAGGGGGCACCAGACCCTGGCCTCAGCCTGTATAGACCACCATACATGACAGCCCTTACTAGGGCTCTTTTCTTGACACAATCCAGGTGCTGGCCTGCCCATCCAAGCCCTGCATCTGAGATTGGCCATCATGGAACTTACCATCTAGTGGGGAAGGCAACGGTAGAAGGACTACTAAGTAGATCAGTAAAGTATTAGTAAATTGTATGCTGAATGCTCTGAAAGTAGGGTGGTCAGGGGAGGGCTTCTGAAGAAGTGATGTTTCAGCTGAGGAGGTGATGCTACGCCAGCCAGCACTGAGGACACAGAACACCTGCTTTATGTCTAATGTCCTAACCGAGGCTAGATTTGTTAGGGGGCTTCACTAATGGATGCTTGATTACACATGAAGGGGCTGTAGTGGTGATACAGAGATGTCACAGCATAACCCAGTGGGAAATTGTACAGGGGTGAGGAAGCCTGTGTTCAAATGTGCACTTGGTGTCTTACTAGCTGAGAACTCTGGGAAGATCACTCGGCCTTTCCAAACTTCAGTTTTATCCTCTTTAAAATGAGAAGTTCTGGCACCAATAGTCTCGTGAGTCCTAAGCGAGAGATAACATGGCCAAGAGTTTTGTACACCATTCAAGCATGATGTGAGTAGGTGGTGGTCATGAATTACCATGAAAAGTAGTAAGGCGTGAGCCGCCATCAGAGTATGATTGAGTACCAGGCATTAAGAGTTGTGAGGTCAAAGAAGGGAAAATAAGTTTGAACTGGAATAGCTTCAGACAGCTGTGAAGTAGGAAGGAATAAAGAAACAAGCCCTGTGTGGCTTGAGCGTCATGAACAAAGAGAAGAGTGGCGCGTGATAAAGCTGGAAAGAGAGGTGCTGCTTCACGGGGGGTATTGAACATGATCCCAGAGCTGGGAGCTTGGAGGCAGAGGGGTGCCATTGGACGGCTTAAAGCAGGGGGAGAGGTTTGATCCAATATTCACGACAAAAGGTCATATGAAAAGGTTGCCTTACAGGGCTTCCCTGGTGGCGCAGTGGTTGAGGGTCCTCCTGCCGATGCAGGGGACACGGGTTCGTGCCCCAGTCCGGGAAGATCCCACATGCCGCGGAGCGGCTGGGCCCGTGAGCCATGGCTGCTGAGCCTGCGCGTCCGGAGCCTGTGCTCTGCAGCAGGAGAGGCCACAACAGTGAGAGGCCCGCGTACCGCAAAAAAAAAAAAAAAGGTTGCCTTACAGCAGGATGACAGTGAGGATTAGAAAGCTGCTATTGCAATGCTTGTCAGAGATGATGGCTGGCACAAGGAGGTCCAGAGACGAGAGCGGTCTGTACTGGGAGGTGAATTCAATAGGGCATGCTGTCTGGAGGGAAAGGGAGGAATCCACAGTGACTCCAGGTTTCTGGCTGAAGTGGGTGAGTGGAGGCTGGTGCCACTTACACAGAGAAGGCCTGGATTGGGGCACGGGAAGTGACGGTGAGGCTTCGGCCCCAGGAGCCCTGCAGGTTCAAGGTTGAAGCAAGTGCCCGCCCTCCGGGAGCTCTCAGTTCAGTGACTGATGTGTGGACGCACTGTGGCAGTTAGAACAGGGGGTTCCAGGTGGGAGGATGGTGGTGCCGCACCCGTCCGCAGGTGGGGGGCCTGGCCTCTTTGTCACAGCCAGGGCTTCTCTCAGTCAGAATCGGCTGAAGCAGTGCTTTCCTGATGGTTCTGTGTGCACATTGCTGATGGGGAGGCCACGGGTGATGCAGGAAACCTGAACAAGGCAACCCTTCAGCGGGGTGTCCCCGCAGTTCCCGCAGTGTCTCCCTGGCTGATCAGTCCTCTGCAGTGTGGACCTCAGGTGCCTGGACAGCCTCCTTTTCCACTCTCCAAAAATGGGGACGGGGAGAGAGGTTGGCCTTGCTCAGGGAGCTTCAAGTGCTGCAGTGATTTGGTGGGAAACTTTTACCAGAAGAGCAGGTGGCTTAGCAGCGATTAAATCCTGCCTCTCAGATGTCAAAGACAGGGATTCCAGTGTGAACCAGGGAAAGTCTGTGGTGCACGTGTTGGAAGCTGGAGAGTGGCTGGTACCTGACCGGGAATCCTGTGCTCTTGCCTGACGCAGAGGCCTTCAAGGGGCTTTTCCTGCTTCGGGTGGTGCTGCCTCCTGAAGACAGCCTGGGCCTGAGTAACGGCTGGTATTTCACGGCATGAAATGCCATGGCCATGGGTTAATTTTTCTAAATACAGGCAGACCTTGTTTTATTGCCCTTTGCTGTATTGTGCTTCACAGATAATGCCTTTTTTCTTTTTTTTTACAAACTGAAGGTTCATGGCAACCCTGTGTCAAGCAAGTCTATCGGCACCATTTTTACTCACTTCAAGTCTCTGTGTCACATTTTGGTAATTCTTGAAGTATTTCAAACTTTTCCACAATTATTCTATTTGTTACCGTGATCTGCGATCAACTATCTTTGATGTGACCATTGTAATTATTTTGGGGTGCTACGAACCACACCCACGTAAGAGGGTGAAGTTAATTGATAAATGTTTTGTGTGTTTTGCCTGTTCCTCCAACCGGCCCTTGCCGCATCTCTCCCCCTCTCCTCGGGCCTCCCTATTTCCCGAGACACAATATTGAACTTAGGCCAATTAATAACCCTACAGTGGCTCTAAGTGTTCAAGTGAAAGGAGGAGTCAGTCGCTGCAGCAAACTGCACTGTGGTCTTGTTTTAAGAAACGGTCCCAGCCGTCCCAGGCTTCAGCACCACCACTCTGCTCAGTCAGCAGCAGGACGCCCCCCCCCGAGCAAAAAGATTACAGCTGGCCGAAGGCTCAGATGGTGGTTAGCACTTTTTTTTTTTTTGCAATAAAGTGTTTTTAAATGAAGGGATGTACATTGTTTTTTTATAGACATAGTGCTATTGTGCACTTAATAGACTACAGTATAGTGTGAACATAACTTACATGTACTGGGAAACCAAAAACTTCATGTGATGCTTTATTGGGATATTCTCTTTATTGGGATATTTGCCTTATTGTGGTGGTCTGGAAACGAACCTGCAATATCTCCAAGGAATGCCTGTAAAGGGAACCTCACTGGGCTCAGGAGAAAAGGACTGACTGAAAACAAAGTCATGTCTGTAACTCGGCCGAATGGATGGAGCCATACCTTGGCTGTGTTTCTGAAGGACACTGGGTAGAATTCCACACTCATAAATGTCTCCCCCACGACCAGCCCTAAGTAATGGAAGTTTGAAACGGAGAGCTTTTCCCCACCCACACTTCTGTTACAATTTTGATCACAGAATCATCGAATGTCAGAGACAGATTAAATCACTGGGGGAGTCCATGTCACAACCTTGTACTTTACAAGATGCAAAGACAGAGGCCCAGAGAAAAGAAGTCACCCAAGGTCACACAGCAAGTAAAGTGACCACACAGGGCCTGACATCAATATGGGATGAGAGGTGACAATGCCTCACAAGTGGCACAAAGCAGATGACGTGAGACTTCAGAAGGCAGAGAAATCATGGCCTGCCGGGCTGCCTGAGACAGGTTGGACTTCAGCAGAAGGGTGTATGTTGAAGGCGATTTCAGGTGGGGGAAAACCATAAATGGCAGCGCCGGGAAAGTGTGCAGTTTCAGAGACTGACGCGTAGCTCATTTTGTCTGGACTGTAATACCCTCATCTTATGCAAAGCGTAGAGATCGTTTCATATAATCTTGCAGCAAATCTGTAAGATGGGGGTATCCTCTGTCATGTGGTTAAGGCTTACAAAGAGCCTGCCGATGGCTGAACCAGGACTCAGACAAGAGCCTCAGACCAAAAGCCTGGTGTTCTGTTCTTAGCACCATAGTATGCCGACGCTCGTCAAGGGTTTTAGCGTTGGGATGTGCATTGCGGAGGAGTTCAACTAAGGAGTTTGGACTTGATTCGGTAAGCAATGAGTAGTTAACTTTTTTTGAGCGGGGAGAGCATGATTAGAGCTGTGCTTCAGACATTTAATCTGGCAGGAATGTTAGGATGAATTAGAGACCTAGGACCCTAAGTCAAGGTGACCACCTAGAAGAGCATGAGCATGGTTGGGGATCAAAGTCATAAGAGACTGGACTGAGATAATCTGAGGGTCAGGAAGTCAACTACCTTGCTTGAAGTCAGACAGCTAACCAGTGCACGTGAGGTTCAAAATCAAGTTTGTTTTTACTGCCCGTATTCTGGTCTCGTGTTCTCTAGTTGAGTTGGAAGCGAAGCTAATGTGGGTAGAACAGACTGAGGATGCTGTTGCACCTCATCCCGTTACAAACAGTGTACAGATATGTAATGTGCACCCAGCCACGTAGTAGACTAAGAATGGGAGGAGGTAGGGTGTGCAGAAGTGCAGTAGAACTAAGTAAAAATCATCCATTTTTAAAAATATTTTAAGTTGGTCTCAGTAAGGGAAGTTGTTGAACGGTCCTTGTTGGTCTAAGAAGAGTTGAATTTCCCTAACTTTAGTCTTATCGGCATCAGTTTGACTATCCACCAAATTAGCTGGGCGTTAGCACTAATGGTCGTTGCCCAGACTCCCTCATGCCCAAGAGCCTCAAGTGTAAAGATTTGAAACACTTGGGGATGTTTATAAGCTCTGATAATAGTTTGGCCACATATATGCGTTTTCATCAAAACACCAAAGTTAGCTTCCATGTCCTGCCAGTTTTTTGTTTCCCTGCCTTTGATTCCCTCTTTTTGTGAGGTCCTGACACTTTGTTGTCACGTGAAGTAGCCCTGCCTTTTCGCCTTTCTGGCCCCTTACACTTGGAATAGCCTGCTTGGCCCTCAAAGTTTTCTGCCTCTTGTGTGGGTCATTCTCTTTCCTGAGCACTATGTGACTTTTCAGTCATTTCCCAGTGATGCGCAGGGCAATGCCCATCTTGACACAGCAAGTGAAAAGTGACAGGTGTCACTGGTCTGTGCCACCTTTTTTTTTTTTTTTTTTTTGCGGTTCGCGGACCTCTCACTGTTGTGGCCTCTCCCGTTGCGGAGCGCAGGCTCAACGGCCATGGCTCACGGGCCCAGCCGCTCCGCGGCATGTGGGGTCTTACCGGACCGGGGCACGAACCCACGTCCCCTGCATTGGCAGGCGGACTCTTAACCACTGCGCCACCAGGGAAGCCTGCCACCTTTTTTGTGCCAGATGTAGTATGTTATCTGGGTCTCTGCAGTTCAGTTCCCTCTGTGTGCTGTGTTGCCGCAGGGAGCCTGGCAGCTCTCACGACCCCCAGCCCCCCACCAATCTGATTAATTCTCTCCTGGCATCCACATATTGCTCCCGGGGATCCTTATTAAGTTATTTGGACAGTATATACCTCCCCATTCGATGTGGTTCTCTGTGGAGGACTAAGTCTTAGCCACAACCTGTGCTCATCCTTTTTAGGTTAAACGTACAGACTTTGAGCAAAACTCCAAACGTTTGGGTATGGCTCCTGCAATTTAGTTCTCCTTGTTGCAGATTCAGGTAGTTTTAAAGGTGGCATCAAACTTGGTTCTCTTTCATAGGTCTAAAGCCCAGCTTGTTAGACGCCTAGTCCCTTGGGATGGTTGTGCTTCTGAGCAGTTCTCTAAGGAGTTGATTTTGATGGTGTTGAGAAGAGGAGGGGTGACACCTGTCCTGGTCCCCAGGGTCCAGTGGATGTCATATAAAGTTTAAACAACAGATGAGAATGGGAACTGTAAGCACCCACAGGCTTCCTTAGAGGCCCCCTTTCAGTATGAAGTTTTCACAGAACCAAGGAGAGGAAGAGCACTCTCATGACAGTGGTATCCTGGAACTACAAGGGCTCTCCGGAAGCCACTTCTTGTTCCATCCTCCAAATACTAGGTGAGATTCTAGGTAGCTTTTCAGGTAATTGGTTGTATAGCCAGTTTGAAAGATGAGGTTTTTTCAGCTTCATCTTCTCAATAGCATCTACTCGCCATCTGTATTCGCTCAAGTCCCTCCCCACTTAGTGATGGTGTGTGAGCGGAGACTGCTCAGCTCTTCGCTGACCTTGAAGAGCAGCTGAAGGTTAAGGTTTCTTCAGCCCGGCTACCACACCTGACTCTCCCCCGGGGCCCCCCTTTCAAGCCGGTTTTTGTCTGTCTTTCTAGTTCACCTCTAGTTAACATCAGTGTCATCACACCACTTTTTCAGCTTCTCAGCTGTTGGCCCAGAAGCAGGGCCAACATTCATTCACCTGTGCTGATCAGGTACAATCTACCTGTGCTGATAATTGCCGAGGTGGGGCAGGCCGTTCTTTCTGTAGCCAGCCCTGCCCAGGAAGCCACAGGAGCTGGTGTTAGGAGTACTGGGCTGGTGCCAGGAGACCTGTGTTCTAAACCTGACTTCACACTCCTCGGTTTGTTCACCTGGAAAGGAAGAGGGCTGGTTGATCCCTAAGTTGGCTTCTCCTCCAACATAATATTTTATCTCGGGTGTATTCTCTATGCCAGGCACTGTTAAAGGTATGCAGTTTGAAAGCAAAGTGCCTGCCCTCCTCCTGGCAGTGGATTTGTGGCTGGAGGTAGATGGCTGAGTATAGCTCTTACAAGCAATTCGTTTCCCAAACTCGTGGCGCAGATGTTTGTTCTTACTCCCTGCTTGAACATCCATGTTCCTTGGAGACCAGATAGGCTACGTTTTCCATTACTTGTCTGTCTCATACCTGTCTCAAAGGGATACATACAGATACATTTTATCTGATGTAGAGTATCTGCTCTCTGCCTCCCATGTAGTCTGATTGAACTCCCTCTTATTGCAATCCGTAGCTGTTTATCTAATTTCTGGGAAGCTTGAGGCAAGATTAGCCTGGTGGCTAGTAGCATGCCCTTTGTGGTAGATCTACATGAACAAAAATGTTCAGAACTGTGTCTGCTCAAATACAAGAGGAGAAGAAAAGAACCTTGCTCTTGAAGAAAGTGGCACAAGATGGGCATGTAACAGAAAGGCGAGATTATGTAACTGAAAGTGTATATTTCTGTAAGTTCTCAGGGGATGTCTTTGGAAGGGAGTGGTCTATGGGATACTGCCTCCAGAGAGAACTTGGGAGAGTGACCCGACGGCTACATCCCCATTCCCTCAGGTCATAAAATAGGATTTGTAAGCCCTTCTCAGAGCTTCTTTCTCCCACTTTCAGATCTTGTGCACGCAAGCGTATGAAGGAAGGTGGGCTGTTTTTACGCTGCCCCTCACGTTTACTCCTAAACGAGGGAGGGGTGCTCCTGATTGGGTTCGCGCCCTTGTCAACAGTGTCACTGGAAGGCGACAGTGTCATTGGAAGGCGACCATGCCCTTCCACGGCCAGCGACTGACCAAGGCTTTTTCCTTTGCAGAGACGAGAAGAACCAGTCCATCATAGTCAGCGGGGAGTCTGGAGCCGGCAAGACCGTGTCGGCCAAGTACGCCATGCGCTATTTCGCCACGGTTAGTGGCTCGGCCAGTGACACCAACATCGAAGAGAAGGTCCTGGCGTCCAGTCCCATCATGGAGGTAAAGCCATCCAAATGTCCTTGGCCTTCTTGTCTGGAGTCCCTTCTGCTGGCACTAAGACTGCTTGACTGTCCAGCCTCGCGTGGCGGATCACAGAGTTCTTGGAAGCCACTCACACAGTCAGCATTCATGCCTCTCCCCAAGAACCCATAGTCCACTGCTGAGGGAAGAATTTCAAAGGTGCCCCTAAAACCACAGATCTGGGAATATTCTGACCTGGTAGCCCAGGTCCCCAGTATTGGATACAGCGGCCTCTTCATGTTTTCCTTGTTCCTTGACTCTGCTGAATACTGTTGTGACAGTCCTCCCCCATCTCCCGCCGTCTCTGCTGTGTTCCTCCCCACTGCTGCCATCCTGTGTCAGCACATCAGTGTCCCACCAAAACCATTTGATGCTCTGAAGGTCCGCTGAGTCAGGAGGGCCGTCTTCATGGCGGTGAGGAGGCCTAGATAAAAGATTCCCCTTTTTCCCAAAAGATACTTGGACGTTTTATCTTTTGCGGGGAGATAGAGTCCAAAGCTATGTGACTCTTTTGCGGGGAAATAGAGTCCAAAGCTATGTGACGACACAGAATCTGTTGAGATCCTCAGAAAATGTTACCTTTGTTGGCCTGGACAGGTCTTGCCTGTCTCTTCACCACCCCGACCTCCCGGCTGGGTGGCCTCAGAGCGGCCGATGCAGGTGCAGGGCCAGAGATATTTCCAAAACCTTGGGTCTAGCTATAGTAGACCATGTTAGAGGGTCAGAACTCCATCTCTCTTTTTCTTCCGTTCCTTGTAAACGCTTCATTCTCATGGAGTTGAGCTCAATGGCTGCACAGTCCCTGGGCCAGCTTTGATTTCCTGCTTTTGAAGCTGAGGCTCTTCATTACTGTCTGGGCTGCAGTCTGGTAGGAGTTGGCCCTTCTGCCAGCCCCGAACAGCCCCCTTGTTTTAGGAAGAAGAAATTCAATTGAGGCCCAAAGCTGCCAGAACAGCATCAGGTTTCTCTGCACAGCCGTGAGCCCCGCCGAGTAAGACACAAAGCACCGGTGTGGTTGGTCCTTCAGATCATTTTGGGGCTGGGGGAACAAGAACCTGCCTGGACCTTCCCAGGTCCCCTCTCTCTCCCTCTTCCTTTACCAAGTGCAGGAGTAAGTTGAGTGTCAGTTCATGGGAGCTCGTTGATTATCCAGGCAAACTCTCCTGCCTACAGAGCTGCATTATCCGGAGAACTTTTACTCTCTGCTGAGTAAACAGACACACTGTGTTCACTAAGAATTAGACAAAAGCAAGTTTTGGTATCTGTTCTTATATGAATTGGGAAGTGGTCAATGCAGTTGAAGGCATTTTTACCAAACAGATAAAAACAAACAAAAAAGCACTTTTATTAGTTTACAGTTGTTCTTAAACTTGACTGTGCATCAGAATCGCCTGGAGGCCTTGTTAAAGCAGATAGCTGGGCACCACCCCCAGAGTTTCTGATTCAGAAGGGCCTGAGAATCTGCATTTCTCACAAGTTCCTAGGTGATCCTGATGCTGCGGATCTGGGTCCCACACCTGTTTGAGAACCATTTGTTGAATAAATATTTAAAAAAATAGGAAGGAGTCACTGGAAAATATGGAAGAAAAGGGAATAATCCCCCATGATCCTACAGCCTGCTAATAATTGTTCCGTATTTTGGTATATTTCCTTCTAGCTTTTTCACTGAATATTATAGTATATGCCTTGTCCCCATATCATTAAGCTTTTTACAAACTTATTGGCTGCAAACATACATTAATAGATGGTTTTACCATAATTTAACTTCCTTTTGTCAGACATTTAGTTGGTAGCCTCTTTGCTCATAGCATTTATTCTAAGCCCCAAGGTGGCGGCCTGGCCATGGCCTGGATTCAGGAGACGATCATGGACTTGAGTCCATACTCCCCTTGGGCCGTCTACTGCGCTTAAATGGAGGCAGCTAAGACAGCACTCTGCGATTAGCATCACGTTTCATCTTAGGTGGGAGTGAGACCAGGATTTCAGCTTTTCCTTTGCCTCTGAGTTTCAAAATTCAGTTCATCTTTTAGGTAGCAAAATTGCAAAGACACAGAGCGCCTCTTCTTTTGGAGGTAAAGTACGTACTTATTCTAGACAAAACAGGGAAGGGAAGAAACCTGTTTGATCTCTGGTGACTGAACACAGTTCTTGTTAGACAAGATGGGAATTTAGTGAAGACAGATCACCACATTAAGCAGGTACAAGACACAGGGGGGAATGATTTTTTTTAATTTTATTGTTTTGTTGTAATAAAACATACGTAATATAAAATTTATCACCTTCACCACTTTAAGTGTGCAGTTGAGTGGTATTAAGTACGTTCACAATGTTGTGCAACCATCACCACCATCCATTTCCAGAATTTTTTTTTAATCATCCAAACAGAAACTCTGTACCCATTCAGCAGTAACGTCCTATTCTCCCCTCTACTCAGCCTCTGGTAACCTCTATCCTAATTTCTGTCCCTGTGAATTTGCCTCTTTGGTGTCTCTCATACAAGTGGAATCATACGACATCAGTCCTCTTGTGTCAGGCTGATTTCGCTTAGCATAATGTTTCCAAGGTTCATCCGTGTTGTAGCACGCATCAGTACTTTGTGTTTTTTTAATGGCTGCATAACATTTTGTTGCTTGTACGTACCACGTTTTGTTTATCCATTCCTGCGCTGAGAGTTGGGTTGTGTCCACCTTTTGGCCAGTGTGAATAATGCTGCTGTGAATGTTGGCGGGCACCTGTTTGGGTCACTGCTTTGGGAATGTTTTTTAAATGACCGTGATCTGAAATGATCTAATGTTTTCAGTATCTGTTATAGCTTGAGTAGGCTGGTGGACTGCTGGGGAGGCATGGAAGAAATGTGAGAGCAACAGGCACACCCCTAGAGAAGGAGGAGTGTGTACATGAACCAGCCTGTTCTTGCATGATGTCATGTAAACACATGTTGCAGTGGTTTGAGCTTAAAACATTAAATTTCTAAAGTTGTGCAAATTGGTACTTTGGAAATTATGTGGGTAAGTCCAGAGGGCTCATTCTGTCAAATACAGAGTTTTGTTATCATAGAGACTATCCCTTGAGCTGTTATTGAGTGTTACATTTGAGAGAAATGTTGGACGTGAACATGGGAAGGAAGAATTATTGCCAGGAAGAATTCTAGGTGGAATTAGAGTGTTGCCAAGCAGAGAAAGAGCAGCTTCTGCTCTGCCAAAACCCAACTTTTCACAAGTTCAGAGTCTTACTTGGGCCCTTGTGTCAGGAAGCCCAGTCAGCTTTGTGGCTCCTCAGAGGGTTACAACCAGTGCAAGTCATGTTTTAATCAGGGCACAGCTGATTACTGATGACTCCAGTCCTGTCCCGGGGAAGGTTGGCACCTCCCAGCAAAGCAATCAGTTATGGTCACGTCATCACCTCATTATTTCTCCAGGCCAGCAGCTGCAGATGCCTCCTAGGGAGTCGGAGAGTTGAGGGCCGTCTGAGGAGGCGGAATTCCCAGTGGGCTGCGCTAAGTGGCAGTTGTGTGAATTGAAGGTGACTTGAGGGTGGATTGGGGTTGGCTGGGGTGGATTGGGATGATTTATTGTCAGCGCCAGAGCTCTCTGGCCCCATTCTGTTCAAGAGCTTGTCAGCATCCTGGGAGTGATTTGTTCACAAGTCTGCACTGATTAAAAAGGTATTGCTAGTCAAGAGACTGATAGAGCAGGGACAGAACCCAGGCCCAGCCCAGAGGGGTCACATGGCTTCTTGGGCAGACTGGAGTGTGCAGGCATACAACTCTAGGAGCCCCAGAGACTCCCCTCAACCTGGGAGAAAGAAAGGAGGCTAGGGGTACAGTGAGCAAAATTGACAGAAACTAAGACCAGTTACTATGTAATTTTCGGGGTTTGACTTTTTTTTTTTAAGCTGAAGAAGCAAGTAGGCCTACAACTATTAACCTATTCATACAAGAATCTGCCCCCAACATACCTTACCTTCTCCTCTTGTTTTCTCTCATGTTTCAACACACTCTAGCCATTCCTCACTTGTTGGGGCTCTCACATACCCCTGTCCCTTTGCCTACACTATGTTTATAAATAAAATTCCTTTTCCTTCCCCACTGGTAAAATTCTGCTCACCCTTTAAGATCCACTTCATCTTACACTTCTTAAGGCGTTTCCTGTTCCGCCAGCATTGGCGAATTTCTCCCTTCTCTGCTTCCACACTGGTTGATATGCATCTCGGTACTGTATAATCCCAATCATATTGAAATGATTTGTTCTAGTCCATTTTTACTTTACTACCTATTTGTACATGTATAAACCAGAAAAAAGGTAGTTCTTTTATATCACATACAAATGGTATCATATTCTGTTAACCACTTTGCAACTTGCTTTTCACTGATTGTTTTTTTATGTATCCATGCATCATGCTCTAGTTTAGTTTAACAGCTTTTTAGCATCCCATTTATGAATATTCCACATTTTATTTATCTCTTCCTCCTACTAGTAGACATTTAGATTGTATTTTTTATTATTAAATACAGCCTGCATTAAACATTCTTTTACACACCTACTTGTACACTTGTGTGAGTTTCTCTAGGTAATACCTAGAAGTACAGTTGCTGGATTGTTAGGTCCATATATGTTCAATTTTACTAGATATGCCAAATTCTTCTTAAGGATGGCTGTTGCAGTTTACATTTACATCACAGCAGTGTATGAGAGTTCCTTTTTCCTCACATCCTCATCATTATTTCATAGTATCAAAGTTATTGCCACTCTGGACTGTCATTTTTGTCTACATTTCTCTGATTTCCACTGAGGTTGGGTATCTTATATTTATTGGTCATGTGAGTTTCTTCCATGCATTCCCTGCATACATCATTTGTTCATTTTCCAAATTTTAACTATTTGTATCATAACTGTGTCTTTTGTTGGACTGTGGACTCAGAGTCAAAGCCTTGGTTTTTATCATCTATAACAACTGGATTTGTTTTCCTCATGCGTCAAAATGTTTTCTAAGTCAATAAGCAACAACAACAAAAAACCTAGCAAGGGATTAAAAGATAAAGAACAACGTGCAGGTCCTTTACACACGTGTAGAAGTTGGACGTTCTTCATGCCCAGAGTGGAGTTTATGGGTTTGGTAGTAATATACAAGCAACCCCTTCCCTTTGTGGGTACCGTTATATACTTTCAAAGTACTTGTAGATCTGTTATATCACTTCTTAAAGCAGCCCAGTGAGGTAAAGAGGGTAGACCTTTTGGCAGTGATCTTTAGAATGTTGACAAGCTTCCCCTAAGCTACCACAAGGAGTGATCTCAGATATGGTAACGGTTCTTGTTGCCATTTTAGAAATGACAGAATTTGAACTTTTGGAATCGAGATTTTTTTGTTTGAAACTAGATAATCCTTTAGAATTTTACACAAACTGGCCTTTGCTGGTTGCACCGTCCTGATGTTGTTAACGTGTTCCTTTGGCCTCTGTACATCCTTTGAAAGGGTAGTAAAATTCAGAGGCTTGATTAGATTTAGGTTTGTTTGTTTGCTTATTTGTTCTTAAAATCCAAGAACCCTTTATTGGTGGTGGTATGTATTCCCGTCAAGACGCACAGAATATTTAGGTGTCTTTTGGTGACGTCAGCAGCCGTTGCTTATGCCTAGATCTATTAATTCATCAGGAGTTACAAAATGGTGACGTTCTCATTCTATTTTTCCTCTTGCATTTTTCAGCTGGAATAAGTTTAGGAAGAGAAACTTCTCCTGGCCAGCTAGTTACGCTGATAGAGTTTACACAGGGAGGTTAGGATGGTTGTCTGATTCCTTATCTACTGGTTGTCAGAGTAATGAGTTGGTTCCCTGCCATCCTCTGAAAGGCTTTTCTCCCCTTTCTTATGAAAAGGTAAAAGCGAGGATTCATGTCTTTGTCTTTATCCTTTGATTTGACCTGACTCTTTGAGATGTAAGAAGTTACCCACATGGGCGGCAGCTCCTGTCTGGTGGTGAGTAGTTTGGAGAGCTGGAAAAGGACTGCGAAACCAAGGGGAATGAACACAGACTCCGGACTCAGTTGTATCTGAATTTATATCTTGGTGTTGGCGCTTCCCAGCCGAGTGACCCTGGGCACACTGCTTACCCTTTTCTGAGCCTAAGTTTCCCCGTAGGTATGAGGAAACTTGATAATGCCTCTCCCCTGGGATTCTTGTCTGGATTCGGGGAAACTAACGGGATCCCAGCCCAGGACCTAGCTTGTGATGGAGGCCTGGGAAACCATCATTTTTACCTGCATTTTAGGGAATACAGCACTCCTTGCCACTTTTCAAACAGAATAGGCTCCCTGAAGTCTGACAGTGGCTTGTCACATGGTGCCTTGAAGGATCAGGGCCCCCTTGGAAGTGGGTGCGGTGAAGCCTCTGCTGAGACGTTGAGGTTGGTGGATGCAGAGGGGCGTGAGTGATGACATAAACTCCTCGGATTAGTCATCTCTTGACGGTCGTTTCAGCTTGGCCAGGCTCCAGCCTCGCCCTGACCTTAGGGGCATGTTCCATGCTCCATGGTTCCCTTCAGAGCAACGCAGTGTACTGGGGTTACGCTTTCCCCACTTTCCTGCAGAGGTACACGCTGTATATGTGAGGTGTAGGTTGCTGTATACACTTTAAACCCTAAAAGAAAAAATATGTATTCATGACCCTAACATGAGATTTTAGGGACCTAAAGAGGCAAGTGACCTTTGAGGACAAGGACTTAAAATTCTTATTTCACAGGAAAGAAAACCAAAACCCAAGTTCATCTATGCTTCCATTCACTCAGATGTTTTGAATACCTGCTGTGTGCTAGGCACTGGGGTGAGTGCGGGAGGTCCCATGGGGAAGCACACGTGCGGACCCCGCTCTCACGGAGCCAGGGTGGTGTCTCGTGGAGATGGGGGTTAGGGAAACAAGGGGACGTGCAGAGTGAGGCCTGGGAGAGCACGTGGCGAGGGAGGTCCCCTCGCTTATGAGGCCAGGGTAGGCCTTCCTGAAGAAGCCACATTTGAGCTGAGACCAGAAAGAAGAGGTGGAGGGAGCATGGGCAGAGAGTGTTCGCAGCAGAGGGAACCATGTCTGTGAAACTTGGGGGGTGGGGGAGGAGGCAGAGAGAACACAGGTCTTTTGAGAAAGAAAAGCAAGTTCAGGATCATAAGAGGCTGGAGACAGAGGGCAAGAGTGATGAGAAGCCAGGCTGGGCTGGGTCCCTCAGGGCCTCCGAAATCGTGATCTGCTTTTAGCCTCTTTGTGCCTCAAATTTCCTGGACAGCTGGAAAGTTACAGTGGATATTTTTCAAGTGTTGTAACCACCTAAAAAGTAAACCTGTGAAAGGGGTTTCAGTATTAGTATGTTCATTACCAACCCATCAGCAATGTGATGTTTTATAGAAAGTGAATAATCACACAGTGAGACCAGTCATTTAGCCACTTGTCTTTTAAATTATTGTCTCGTGTTTTGAACTGTGTCCCTGCTGCCTTGTAAGAAATAGTACCAAGAGGTTGATGGCTTCCTGATATGTCCTAGTGATGATGTGTGTGTTGGGGGGAGGGGGGCGTTTGACATTTGGTCTCTTTCTAGGAAGTACCATTTAACAGTTGGGAATGACATTTGACATTTGATCAGTGGAGACCTGATCAAAGTGGATTAAGCCCCAGAAGATTCATTTTTCTCACAGAAAGTCTAGAGCTCTTGGGTGCTGGCATTGATTTAGTGGCTCGAGGATGTCAGAGCAGTGGTTTCTGTGATTCTCTAGCCCGTCCCTCATGGTCCCAAGGTGACTGCTGCAGCTGTAGTCATCACATGCACATTCCAGGTAGGAATAGGAAGAAGAGAGGAAGGTCAGTGGGGTGCACCTTCCAGCTGTTTAGTCCCCTTTAGAGGGACCATCAGTCAACTCATCACTCTCATTGGCCATCGTTAGGAGTAAGGGAAGCAGGAAAATGAAGTTGTTTTGTTTTCTTTTAGCTCGACCCATTGTCATCCTAATAGTAGAGAGGTTCTAGAAGGAAGGAAGAGGGAGGGAATAGAGGTGCCGCCATGAGCATACAGTCCTGAAATTTAAGAAAACCCGCCATGTTGTGCACACTTTCTGTTTGTTTTTTCTGCACAGGCCATTGGGAATGCTAAAACCACTCGCAATGACAACAGTAGCCGTTTCGGAAAGTACATTCAGATTGGCTTTGACAAGAGGTACCGCATCATTGGGGCCAACATGAGGACCTACCTTTTGGAGAAGTCCAGAGTGGTCTTTCAGGTGAGCCCTGTGACTGGACCTTCTTGTATTTTTTCCCATGGATTTTTACTCGCTCCATGTTCTGCTCCCTATGCCCAAAGAACATCTCATTGCTTGAACCTGGATTTGGATAGACTTGTTCTTTTGGTTTTCTTTTTTTTTCCATTAAGAAGTATTCATTTATAGGCATCAGACCTGAAAAATTTTTACTCAGTATTGATATGTTTCAGTGAGCATTGTTTTTATTTTTTTATTTTTTTTATTTTTAAATAAATAAATACCATGCATATACCATGCAAGCACAATATTTATCTATCTATTTATTAATTTATTTATTGGCTGCGCTGGGTCTTTGTCGCGGCACGTAGGCTTCTCTAGTTGTGGCCTGCGGGTTCAGTAGTTGAGGTGTGTGGGCTTAGTTGCCCCGAGGCATGTGGGATCTTAGTTCACTCCCTGACTAGGGAGTGAACCCACGTCCCCTGCATTAAAAGGTGGATTCTTAACCACTGGATCACCAGGGAAGTCCCAGGGCATTGATTTTAGATTCAGTCAACAAACATATATTGTTTGTTATGTGCTAGCCCTGTGCTAGTCACCAGAGATACAGTGAAGAATAAGACTGTTGTGTTCTTTGTGGACTTCGGAGTCTTGTGATCAGGGGAATGTCATGTAGGGTCTGTGGATTTCAACTTTCACCAGGAATCTTATTTGGTAAGTTATATTAAAAAAACAAAAAACCTACTTGACCACTTACTTCATTTCCTTTTCAAATAAATGGAGTTCTCGCTTCTCATGTGACTCAGTTCTTCTTCGCTCGCCTTTTGTTCCCTCCTTCCCAACTACTCTTTGGCCTCTTGGTGACCCTCTTCCTCCTCCACCCTGGCCTTCGGTGGTGGTCGTTGCAGTTCACAACCCCCAGAGCGGTTCTCTCCACCTCCCAGGTTCGGTTGGACTACCCCACATCCTTCATTTCACTGCATCAGAGCAAGCAGCCTGCTGTGCTGGCCACGGCTCTGGCCAGACTCCCTGTGGGCTTTCCTCTTCCTTGCTGCCCTTGCTCAGGCCTCCTGAAGCCCCCGTCCCACCCACCACCACCACGACCACTCCGCCAGTTTAAGGCAGGTCTGGCCCCATTGTCCCCTGGAAGTCCTGTCTCAGTCGTGGACCTTTCCTGACCACCCCAGCCTGACATGATGGGCAAGGGCATAGCTTTTACTTAGTTCCAAGCCTCCCAGAGGAGAAAGGGAGCTGCAGCAGGGAAGTGACGGTCAGCCCACCATGAGCCAGGCAGCTCGGTTATCTGAACAAGAGCTGATCCGCCGAGACGTCACTTGTGGGGTAGCGGTGATGCCCTATAGAGGAGGAAAAAGAAACCCCTATGTTCTGCATAAATCAAGAGGTAAAAGTCCTCTGGTTGGCAGAAGGCCCCATAACGGTGAATGAAAAACCTGGAGGTGGGAATTGAAGGCGGCAGAGGCGTGAAGGAAAAGCCTTGACCTCTGTCACCCTGGACTTAGAATGGGCGAGGGGACAGTCTTTGGGGTCCCTGCCCCTAACACTGCTTAACTGTTTTCCTCCTCCAGGCAGATGATGAGAGGAATTACCACATCTTTTACCAGCTCTGCGCGGCTGCCAATCTTCCGGAATTTAAAGAGCTCGCACTAAGTAAGTAAACGGGCTGCGTGCCCATCCTGGGGCTGGGCTGCTGCTGCCGCAGGTGGCGCATCTGGGGGCTCTGAGGGAGAAGGTGTGCGCGGCTCGGTGACCTCTGTCGCGGGTTCTTAGCTCTGCCTCACCTGTGGGCACAGTCCCACCCCTCTGTGAGTTTCATGCCCACAGGAAATGAGAGGATAAGAGGCTGGGGGTGGAACAGTGTTTTGCAGAGCACAGGTGAATTGACAGGCATTATTGTTTCGAAAAATATGTTTTCATTCTAGACGCCCTGAGAAATGTGTCTCAACCACGAGGATCTGGAGGTTTAGCTAGTGCGCATCACTTAATTGTGGTCGACGTGTTTTAAGTCATATTTAAGGACTGAGACAAAGAAAAAGAAGGAAGGGGGTGAGGATGAAGCAGGGGTAACGTGGGGTTGGCTCAAGGGGCATGTTGATAATCCTGGGAGGCCCCACAGAAGGTGAGAGAGGAACTTAAAGAGTTTAACTGGACCGCTGAGCCTCAGCTGGGCAGCAGTGCTCCATTTCCTTGCAAGCAGGCGGGCAGCTTGCCCACGTCCACCCTGCAGCCTGGAGGCCAGAGCGGAGCAGCCAGAGTGGGGTGCCAGGGGCATGCGTCAGCTTTTTGCTGCCATCAGGTAGGAAGACAGCCTTTCAGTGGGTCCCAGTCACCCTCCGTTTCTGTTATTGTCGTCTGCTAAGGTGCCTGGAGACTGTTGACTTGGAGCTAGTGGAGTTGAGAGCCAGGACAGAGCAAGAAGGACGAGCAGGCTTTAGTTCCTGACACCATAGCGTAGCAGCCCCGCCCCTCGGGCCTGGAGCCTTCCCCGTTCTATGTGCGCAGTCCTATCTTGGAATATGGACTGAGTCCTGCCGCTGAGTCCTCCAAGCCACCTGCTGGTGGGTGCGTGTGGTGAGGGCACGCCTCGGGGCCGTGCAGCTCCCCTGTCTCTGGCCTGTCATCTGTATTTTGGGGAGGTGTGGGTAGGTCCAGTACTAGCAGATGGTGTACAGAGCTGGGTGTCTAGACAGGTTAGTTGGCTGTTGTGCAACTGTAAGAGAAGTAGACTTCTGAGGCTTTACTGTCCCAGAGCCAAATCCTCACCATCTTAGGACCCATCACCAGATCCAGCTCTGCCCACCCCAGCCTGTGCTCCCAGTAGGTAAAATACATCAAGTGGTTCAAACCTTGGTCTGCCCTCCTCACTCTCCGCTTGACTTGCATATGGAGTCTGGCGGCACTCAGTGCCTGTGCCATGCAGCTTAGTACTGGCTCCTCCGTTCATTCATTAAGCCTCATGCAGGCCAATTAGGCCCTGGGGATGTCGTGTTGACCCAGATGTGCGTCCTGCCCTTGCTTCGCTTACAGTTACAGTACGGAGTGAGAAGGCTGTGCTGAGGCGAAGCACCGTTGTGGTGGGTCAGAAGCTGCTCAGGGAAGTCGTGTTAAATGGGGTCCCAAAGGAGGAAGCCTGGGATGGTACACATTAGGCTGGTTTTGTGCTGTCCTCCAGCTGTTCCATGCTTGCAGGTCTCATTCTCCCCAGTGAAGTCGTAAACTCCTCGGACAAGGAGCGAATGTTACAAGCCTTGTTTGTTGGGCACTGCCCTGAGCTGGCAGCTTGGGGCTCTCATGCTGGCTTACAGTCCCAAGGGACCAGGAAGGCAGGCCACGTTAAGGGCCACTGCCATCCTCCCCGCTCCTTCCACAGGCCCAGCTGGACTTCTCAGGGCCAACCTGCGGGAGTTGAAAACTTTTTTCTTAGGGTCAGTTTTATAGAAAATGAACGAATGCTGGTAAGATCCATCTGGCTGTATTTGGACTATTTCATCCCAAATGTAACTTTCAGGTAATAGGAAAGAAATCCTCCTCCCCACTCCCCCACTTACAGGAGTGCACTGAGGAGAAAAATGACTTTTCCTTACTCCGTGTTTCAGCAAGGTGCAGGCTCCTTGGGCCTCTGGCTGGAGCCGTTGAAAACTACCCGTTGGATCCATTTCTTGCATTCTTACCTGCGTGTGCCCTCTGAGAGCATCTTGGGGTGCAGTGAAGAGCCTTTGATAAGCTCTCGTGCTCAGGCATGAGGCTGTCTTCTGCCTTGTGGGTGGATGGGCTGTGAGCCCTGAAGCTTTGACATTTATAGTTCCACAGATAACCCTGGCCGAATGGATGGAAACATCAAATAAATGAAGGACTAGCCAGCAACTTCTAGTGAATATTCAGACCTGCCTCCCCTCCTTCCCTCTTTTCTTCACCTAAACTGTGCTGTTCAAATGCACAGAAATCTCTGTAAGACCCCTTGGCCCTGCAGGAATTTTGTGCACTTGTCTTGAGAATGAAGTGGACAGACGTGCATACAGCCCCACTTGCCTCTGCCCTGTGGTTGGTGGTCTGTTGCATTAAAATGACCTCGGGATGAGATTTAACAAAATAATACAGTGAATAGTGTGTTAGAGTGTGAATAAATGGTGGTGAAAAGAGGTGTAATGGACCATATTCCCTTAAATGCAGCCTTCACGTAATGAGGAATAAATCCTTTCTTCTTTTTCATTTCCGTAGCTGCATAGATACAGTTTTATAACCACCCTCTCTTGCCTTGCACAAGTCAGAGTACAGCCTCCCCAGGTGAAGTGCAAACCCTGGGCCGTGGCCTTGATGGTCCATTGCTCTAATCACTGGCTTCACGACCCTTCTGTACACTAGTCTGATCCAGTGAGCCAGTTAACAGGGGATTTTGTGATGTATATCTCCTTGGGAATTCTAAGTAAAGAGAGAGACCCAAACTGGAGGACAAGAGACCCCTCTCTGGGATGGGATGATTGGCTTCATGGGCCTAAAAGGAGAGCTGAGATCCAGGCAGGCAAAGCAAATAGGGGAAGAGTGACTGCATCCTGTTGGGATGTCTGTCTCATTAAGAGGGTCTGGGAGTGACGTTAACAGAGGTGATTGTAGCCTTAAAGCAGATGGAAAGGAGATGATTATTTTGATTGGATTCCAATCATTCAGTAGAGAATGCTGTGATTGGCTGGGGTGGCCCCTGCAGTGATGAACCCGAGCAGGAAGAAGTTACTCTGCTGGGCGTGTGCGTTTGGGAACTCAAAGCAGGGAAGGGTGGGGAGGTCTGTTTCACTCAGAACATCAGGCATTGGGGCTCTGGCCTTTGACAATGAAAGGTCTTTGATGCTGAAAATGCCTCCTTCCCTCCAATATGAAAGCTGTGTTCTTTTTGGAGTCTCAGGTGACTCTAATGTATCAACTGATACTTTTGATTATGATGTAGGTTGTATTTATGGCTAAGTCATGGGATGTCATAGATAACCGTCTCCTTAATTGGGTGATCAAGGAATGGGCTCACAGGCCTGGCCAAACCCTGGGTGAGCCTGGGAAACCCCTTAAAGCCCTATGGTGCTCAGTTTGCCTGTCTGAAAAATGGGAGTAAGTATACACTTGGCCCTTCATATCTGCAGGTTCTGCATCTGTGGATTCAACCAACTGAAATTCGATCCATGGTTGTGGAGGGCTGACTGTACTATACCATTTTATACAAGAGACTTGAGCATCTGTGAATATTGGTATCTGTTGGGGGGGGGTGTGTCCTAGGCCCAACTCCCTGTGCATACAGAGGGACGACTGTATTCAGTCGTCTTCATGTGGACACAGTAAAAATTCATCAAATGAGGTGTTTTGAAAGGTGAGTGTAAAGGGAAAAAAAGAATTGGTGCTTTTATTAAACGCTTGAAGCTGTCACATTACTCTGTGCCAGAGCTTCCAGGGTGATTAGATATGGAAGATCCAAATATGCCATCTTCCACAAAGACCTGATGTGACTTGCTTCATCAGAATTCGCTTCTGCTGTGGCTGAGTGAGCTCAGGGCCAAAGTCCTTCGTCTCCCAGTTCAGCTGCCTGCAGTCATCAGAGTGGGTTGAAGTCGCTCCTCCAGGAAGCCTTCCCTCATAAAACATGACCAGTATTCTGCTGTTCATTCCCATGTGCAGTGTTGCCTGTGGGTTGTGTGTGAGACTGGGGGTTGGGGCTGAGTTCTGCCACTTCCTAGCTGGGCCTGGTATCGTGGACTTGAGCGGTGGGAGGAATTGGCGGAACAGTGCAGTGTGGCTTGGAGCATAGGATCAAGGTGAGAAGTGGGAGAGACCAGGAAGGAGACGTCTGCAGGGCCACTGACGGCATGAACAGGGGTAGAGCTGAGGAATGACAGGAAGGAAGCCGGTGTATCTGGGACATAGAGGTGGGGATGGAAGGACTAGGTGTGAGTCTGGAGTAGTCGGAGAAGGCCGCTTCACAAAAGGTCCGGGAGGCCCTTTTAGGGTGTTTGACTTTTGCCTTGAGGGCAGTGGAACAGGAGGGTGTCTCCAAAGGGCTTTAAGTAGGGAGTGGTGTGATCAGAGTTACCAGAAGTTTAAAGGAGGATTTAGAAAGGACAGGAGCAGAAGCAGGGAGAAAGGCTTAGAGTCTTTTGCAACAGTCCCCAGACAACAGATGCTGGACAGGTCAGACCCTGGATAGTGGCAGTCAGGATGGAGGAAGGAAAGAGACTCAAGAAATTCTTCGGAGATCAAATCGTGAGGACAAAGTGTTGAAGGAGGGCTGGGAGTTGCAATGAAGCTGCATCTAAGCATGTGTAGCTGAAAGTAAAGAGAGAGACCCAAACTGGAGGACAAGAGACCCATCATAATCACAACCGTATGTGCCCAGGTCAAGAGAAAATCATTTGACTGGTGTTTTCAGGGGAGGAGGGAGAACAGCTAGTGTCCAGTTATGGCATCTTATCAAAATCAAACATTTTACACTTAGAAATGCCAAGCATTGGACAGAATTGTACCACACAAAGGCATTAGAGTTTGTGGAAAGTTGAAGTGATTTTCGAGGGTGATTTTGATGATGTACAATTGTTACCTTAAATGCTGGCTCTCAAGCCTTGTAGTTCAGATACTCCCCAGGGCTCGTTGCACTTTTGCCCTCTGCTGAGGGTGGCTCTGAATTCTATGACGGAACCTGGGCCCCTCCTCGCTAGTCATCCCCAGGCTGTTAGCAGAGGGCTGACTGAAGAGGAAGTAAGCCAGGGGATGAGAGTCTCAGCCTATGTTTGTACACGTGCTTAAATAGCTCAAGGTGCCCCAACGTTTAAAACAAACAAATCGTGTCACTCTGGGCACGTCGTTGCCCCTCATGTGTCAAACGAGGTTGTCAGACTAAGATTATCGATGGTCATGGAAGTCTGGTTCTAGGGTGGGTGTACATTTTACTGTGTCTACCAGAGCCTTTTAAAAAACAAGTCTGTGGTGAATGCTCCTGTAACTTGAACTTGCCGTGACTTTTATGTTCCCTTGTTTTTCAGTTTTAACACAAATGCAACAACAGGCTCTGTCACTGTGCTGTACTTTTCGGTCTTTTGTTACTCAGTTTTCTCTCCCACTTGCCTTTGTCGGTAAAGATGATATTTGAAAGAGTCCCACATCCAGCTGGGAATAAACTCTGGCCCGGGTCAGCTTGCTCAGGGGGTGGCCATCCTCGTGGGGCATGGTCTGTGGTGAACCTGGGGATGAAGCGTCCCTCCCATGCCTGATGCCTCACCTCCTTTCCCACCGCAGCCCGTGCCGAGGACTTCTTCTACACGTCACAGGGAGGAGACACGTCCATCGAGGGTGTAGATGATGCTGAGGACTTTGAGAAGACGCGACAAGCCTTCACGCTCCTTGGTAAGGAACTTGAGGATGGGGAGAAAGGCCCAGAGGGTTGATCGCGTGGAGAAAAAGCATGGCAGTGTCCCGCTCTGCTTGCCAACCTTCTGAGCTGGTGGGGAAGCCCTCTTGCTCTTGGTGAATATCTTCATACTCTTATTCCATCCCAACCCTTGGGCTCCAAAGCTTCTGGCATGGAACTTTGGTGCCCTTTCTTAACAATAGGATTTGAGAGTTGATCTGTGAGGCATTGCCAAGTACTCCTTTTCACTCCCTCAGGGCATTGACACCAATGGATGAAAGCCAAGAAGAGCCGTGTCTTTTTGTGTTGAGGGTCTGAGGCAGTGTGTTCTAGCAGAAGGAACATGCCTTAGGGACCGAAACCACCCACGTTCCACAGTCAGGGTCTCCAAGTGGGAAACAGACTGCAGAGGTCTAGTAGCTCGGCCATACATGCAGTGTTATTTCTGTTGTTGCTGTTTCCATATAGAACTTAGCAGTGGAATCTATAAATCAAGATCTCTCTGTCCTTCTGGGTCATATAAGACAGTAGAGCTGGAGAAAACTGCCCCTTTCCCCGGCCAGTTTTGGGGGAAAAGAGCCCCCAAGTGGTAAAGTGGAAGGCAGTCTGTGCTTAACTGGCAAATTGAAGTGGTAAATTCCTGGGACCTGCAGCCAGAAAAGGGGAAGCTTGGGAAGTTAGCCTGAAATCCGCAAAGTGGCTCCGGGGGACCTGGTGCTTTTTCCAGCCCTTCCCTGACAGACATTCGGCTTCTGAGTCATGTGACCAACCCAGAGCAGCATTTCTTAGGTTCTTTGGGAATCAGGGAGGTATTATCCAATGTCCAAATAAAGCATGGCCAAACAGGACACGCCCTGATCTCCATATGGGGAGAAAGTCAGGACTGCATGTGCTGAAATCTGAGTGCTGTTCACTTCTCTGGATAACTGGTGGATAGATGTGGTTTGCCTTTTGTACCCATGAGACAGAAACTGCACTGGTTATTCCAAAAGAGAAAAAATACTATAATTGTTAACGAGAGCAGTAGTAGATAATTAACTATAAATAAGAGGATTTTAGGGGTCTAGAAATAGTAGGCGTAAAAGAGCTGTCTCGAGGGAGAGGAGGAACAGCCAGTACAGGAGCTGCTGACTAGGAGAGCCCCCCACGCCAGGCTGAGATTGCCAACACTTCTAGGAGGATGTGGCTGCCCCAAGGTCAGGAAGCCCTCTGGTGGTAAAGGAACCTGCCAGAGGGTGCGGGCCATCCCTGGTCCGTGTAAGCAGCCTGTAGTGCCCTGGGGTGTGGTGGAGCCAGAACTTCTCAGACGCAGCTGCTAATGGGGGAGCGTGGCCTGAAGACACAGCTGGAGCTCACCTGGCGGGTGGCTGGGCTCCCAAGATGAATACTGATGACTGTGGAGGACCAGAGCCAGGAATGGAAATGGCTTCCTGCTGCTCTCGCCTTGTGAAGTCCTTGCAGTGCCCTCTCTTGACCAAGTGTGACGTGCCACCCGCAGGCCAAGGGGAAACGTTTACAGGGTCTAGCACCGGTGTGACACAGCAGGGCAAAGAAGGGCAGATTTGAAGCTGAGAGATGATAAACTGGGTACAGGTGTCCCTGAGTTCCCCAGCACCACGGAGCTGTTCTGTTCTCCAGCGCTGGGGAGCAGGTATAGAGGAGACTCGATGTTGAGGAGGATAGCAGTCGGCTAAGAAAGGAGAAGGTAGTGCTGGTGTGAGCAGTGGGCATAAGCTGATCCAAGGAGATGGTTGTTCCCTCCAAGGCCCTAAGGAGACTAGGTACTTTAATTCTCAAAGCAAATGGAATTTTTAAAATTAATTATTTAATAAGCCATTCTTCCCTACTCATTAATAAACATGTCCATTTTTTAAATTCCAGAGGTTGGCAAACTTTTTCTTAAAGGACATGATAGTAAATATTTTGGGCCCTCTTGGCCGTACGATTTCTGTAGCAACTACTTAACTTTGCCATTGTAGTGCAAAAGTAACCATAGACAAAATGTAAAAGGAAAGACATGACTGTTCTAATAAAACTTTATATACAAAAACAGGCTGTGGGCTACGAGCCTTTCAGATTTAGTGTTTGATTTGTTTTGTTTTGTTTTGTTTTGTTGCTTCCTGTAAAGAGGTACGCTTATTCGGAGAATCCTGTATTAAAAAGGGACTTTCTGGTCAGTATAGCATAGGAATCTTAACTATTGTTAGGATTCAGTAGTCAGTCATCCAGTATCCACTACTTAAATTCCTACTATGACAGGGTGGTTAGGGCTTTGGAAATTGACAAAGCATTGGTTCCTAAGAATAAGAGAAGGGGAGAGGAAAGTGATCTATCCCTCTCATGCTGTGATGGGCCCAGCACCCACTTCCTGACTAGTTCTGTGGGACCTATCTGAGAGCACTCTACAGTGCTTTACTCCCTATACAGGTGCATAACCGTCCAGCCTCCTGTCTTGTCCTGGGTTTCAGCCTCTGGCTTTAACTGGTCTTTCTTTTGCCACTCTTACGCAGTTACGCTCAGGACATGTGCCTAAATTGTTCACCCGCTGGCTGTTCTTTGGATTATTAGTTTAAGTAAAACCAGATGTTTGAACAATGCATGCATTTCTGTAGACATTTGCAAGGACTTCCGTCTGCGTAACAAGTATCAATACAGTCTTTCTGTCACTCATGTTTCTGAGCACCTACTGTGTGCCAGGCACTGGGGATATAATGATGAAGCAAGAACAGGGATTCGTTGTAATTTTTTTTAAGTTTGTATATTTTGAAGATGTTGTGTAATAAAAATTAAAAAGTAAATCCCTGACACTGTGAAGTTTACACAGTAGTGGTCATCTAACACTGTGAAAGTGTAGAGTTAATTTGTCTAGTTCATGCTTGGGTTGTCCACTGTGTTGATTATCTGAGTAAAGTTTTTAATCCTAACATGACACATCTTTACTCCCATTTATATAGGTGTTACTTTTTTTTTTTTTAAGCCTCAGTAAAATATTGCCTTAAAAATAAGTAACTGCATCTGGGGAAGAATTTGGAGAACAACTGTATTATCTCTTAAACTGATGGTAGGTCAACTGGTGTTCACTATATTAGTCTGTAACCTTTTTTTAAGTCTGAAGTATTTGGTAATTCAAAAAGAAATGGTAATGCCTTAAAGCTAAATATAAATTTTAAGAGAGTATCCATGTCTTTGATAACTTACATGCATAAATAATAAAATCGACAGTAGATATCTGCCGCCAGTGTAGGTGTGTGTGTCTGTAACTGACGGAGCATATAGTGTGGTAAGCAACAGCCCCCAGGGGAACAGCCAGGGGCCGGCTGGCCGGCCAGCCCCGTAACGGCGCCCCCAGGAGAAATTTCTCCTCTTTCTCCGTTGGCGCTTCAGATGTGTGTCACAGATGTTTGCAGGATATTATGTTGGGAGAAAAATGACGGCAGATAGATGACCATTCTTACTAAACTCATAAAAACATCCATAAAGTGTTGGTTGCAATGAAGTCCAAAATGGGTCTCCTTGATTGCCGCTTCTCCTCTGCTCTTGGAGAAGTGAAAATGGTAGCGTGACCCATCTGGTCTGATCGGGACAATCACCGTGAAGATATTTCTCTTTTAGTCCAAGGAGCCCCTTTGCCCTCTGAGCTGTTACTGTGAGTGATAATTACTTGGTGAGGAGCCTGGATCATTTTAGGAGTCACTGGCCCAGAAAGGAAAATGAAACATTTTTCCTTAAGTCCTTAAAAAGAGGGGAAAACATCCTTTCTATCCTACCGTGGATACTGAGTGCCATTCATTCATTTTTTTTTTTTCCCCAGGAGTGAGAGAGTCCCATCAGATAAACATTTTTAAGATAATTGCTTCCATCCTACACCTTGGAAATGTGGAGATTCAAGCGGAGCGCGATGGTGAATCCTGCAGTATCTCAGTAAGTTGCCCACCGGCACCCGAGATAACACGTACACAACTTACTCTGTCCGTAGAGCTTTATACAACTGAAATGCCTTTACGCTTAGAGGACATTCATAGGTTATTTATTCTTAAGGGGAATGGTCTCTGTTCCCTTGCTGATAATTATTTAAAACGACAAATTCTTTTCAAATCAGCTGCCATCAGTTTCTGTCACTGAGGGCAGGGAATTTAGTGGTTACTCAATAAATTATTTCTGATGGTTTGATTTCCCAAGTACCCGAGGTCCATGGAATTCTACAGTGCTATCAGCTCATGAGTACTTCCGGTCTGCTTGCAGGGATATGAGGGAGTGTTGGACACTGTGTCCAAGGAGCTTACAATCTAATTGGGTGGACAGGACAGATAACCACAGTTGCCAAGATTTTGACAGTACAAAGGAGAGAATACTGAGACATCTATATGACAGTATTGCAAACTACGAAGTGCTCCATAAATGCTCTTAATGACTGTTACTTTCTTGGTGCCTGGCGTAGTACCTTCTATGTGGGAGATAAAAAATGTCTAAGTGGGTGGGTGGGGGAACACTGCCGGTTACAAGTAGTATAGACAGCATGTTGTGTGCTCTCTGGTATGTGATGGTGTGGGGCTGGACTAAAAAACTGCTATTCTGACCTTGAGTAAGGAATCTGCAATTGTTTCTTTCTTTTAGGCCTCTTCTCTGTCCATTTATGGCCAAGTCCTGGGAGGTACAAAGTATGATTCTTGCTACCAAGGTCTTAGAATTTAAATAACTGGGGAAATACAGAAGACAGCACTACAGAATAGGAATGTGGGCATGCGTCCAGGCCACGCACAAGCTGATCTTCTTTCAATTGTGCAGACATTTTTTAACCCAGTTAAACCTGGCCCTGCCTTGAGGGAGAGGAAGTCCTGAATGGTAGCTGGCATTTGGCCGAGCTCATCACCCCCATACACCTACAAGAGAAATAGCCTTGGATTTGGAACCCCTGGCCCCATCAGGCCTGCCGCCATCCTCCGCACGGAGTCTGCAGCCTCGTGAGAGGATCACCCGCTGGGCCCAGTGTGAAAGCAGGGAATGTTGGAGCTGGGCAGCGCTCGGTGCCCCGGGACATCGGCGTGTGTGTGTGCCTGTCGGCGTGTATGTGCCTGTGTGTGTGTGTGTGTGTGTGTGTGTGTGTGTGTGTGTGTGTGTGGCGGGGCAGTGTGGCTGGCCGTGGTGATGCTGGGAGACGGATTGAGGTGGGCAGAAGAGAACCTGGTGCCTTGGTGGGGTGGCGGATGGGCCTCTAGTGCAGGCCAGACACTCTTTAGGGCCAGTGAAGCATTGTCCCTCTTGAGAAGGGCACAGAGGGTCTGTGCCTCCCTTCCCAGCACGTCCCCATAAATGTCCCCCGGTTCCTTAGGGCAACCGAATGCTGCCTAGTGTTGGGGACAGGTGAGATTGGGAACACTGGCATTAAAGACTCCTGATGTAGGCTGGCCAAATGCAGGGAAGCTGACAGATTTCCCTTGGCCTCCCCCCTCCCCTCCCCCAGTCTCCTCCTTCTCAAGGTCACATCCTGGTCACATCCCCCGTCGTGGGTTCTTACAGCGTTCATGCCTGTCCTCCGTATCTCTCAGCATGGTTGTAATTTTACATTTATTATGGGATGATTTGCTGTGTGTCTCTCTCCCTCATGAGACTCCAAAGTCTATGAGAACGGGGACTGTTTGCTCGCTGTTGTATCACCAGCACCCAGCACGGTGCCCAGGACTTGGTAGATGCCCAGTAAGCAGATGGATGGATGATGGAGGCTCCGAAGGCTCAGGGGTGACGCAAGTGAGCAAATAGATGAACACTGGGCGGGGCTGACGGTGAGGCCCGATGACCAGGGCCAGCGAGTTCCTGGGCGCCAGTGGCTGTGGGTTGAGTGAGACCAGGGCCTCTTTGGAGAGCTAGGACTTGGGCTTATCAGGGAAGTGTCTCTCTGATCTTAGAGCTTATCTTCCGCACCAGCCTCTGCAGGTACCTTCGGGTGAGAAGGAGAGTGAACGTTTACTGGTGGTATTTGATCGATGCCCGTTTCCCCCACTAAACTCCAGGACAGTGTCTGCTGTGCTCACTCTTCTAGCCCTGACACACACTGGCACCCATTGAGTGTGTGTGTAAAGACTGTGTGAAGGAGGGCTATCAGGGCACACTTGGGGAAAGGGGGGGGGAACAGAGGACACAAATGGTGCTGGAGGGAGGGGAGGATGCCTGACAGGTGGAGGCTTGGACACCAGGCCCTTACTCTCAGAGACGACAGGAAGTCAGAGGTTTCTGAGCACAGGTACGTGGTCTAGGCTGGTCTCATATTGTTCTCCAGTTAAAGGCTGTGTCGAGAGCTAATTCAGAGTGAGAAATTGGAGTCGGGGCTGCCAGGGTTCAAATCCTGGTTCTGCCACTTACTGATAGTTTCTTACCTGTTTCCTTATCTGCGGGCAGGGGTGATATTACCCACCTTGGCACAGGGCTCGAGGGCTTGAGTTCTCGACTGTTATCATCATTGTTGGCAGAGCCAGAATGGACCTTCTGAGCATCCGTCTCCCCTCACAGGGTTGGAAAGACTAAGGCCCAGAGAGAGGAAACTCTCTCTCTAAGGCCACAATGACAGTTAATGGCAAAGCCCAGCCAGCGTTCTTGCTCCACGCCACCGCCGGCCCTGCGCCTTCCTCTGGACGGGCTGTCTTCCACTAGCCTGATGTTCCCCATCCATGCCCAGCACGCTGCCGGGCACGCAGTGTGCGCTTGCTCGAGAAATGCTTTGCTAAGTGGGTGCTGGTGCACGGATTTTGGTTTATGCCTTGGGTGCGTAGGGTGGACCTCCCGCTGTGGAGGGGTGTCTGTCCAGATGCAGTGTGCCTTCTGCTTGGTAGTTGTTACTTTTAATTAAAGCGTGAATATATGTCCCGTAACTGCCAGAGTTACCTTGGAGATGCAGTAGCATGCGATTACTTGGACACCAGAGGCAACTTGTTTCTTGAACTTGGCAATATGGGCCCATGAAACTCATCAGCTGCCTATGATGCTGGCTGTCTTTAATGGATTTAGCATCATTTGATTACGCTTAAGTGTAATTGCATAAGGTTAAATCAGTTTCAGTTAGTACCTTTAATCAACAGTCAGGAGTGGGTAATAGATGGGCAGGCCACTCCCTGCTGCAGCTGATGGGAGCCTGCCCTGTGGTGATGATTGAAAAGGACCAGCACTTGTGGAAGTGTGTGTGTGTGTGTGTGTGTGTGTGTGTGTGTGTGTGTGTGCGTGTGTGTGTGTGTGTGTGTGTGTGTGTGTGTGTGTGTGTGTTTACAGAGTACGTTAACAAGCCGATTCCACCACATTCAACCTACTGTCCCTCTCCCGTCCCCCCCCCCCCCCACTTTTGTTGAGTAAAGTCAGTTAATGGCCTTTGTAACTATTACTCCAACTCCACAAACCTACTCCGGAAAAACTGGCCTTAATGACTTTTGGAGGTTCTTTCCTACTCTGACATTTTATTATTTTGTAATTGTGTGTATTTGGGTAGATGGATTTTAAGTATCTGTAGGAGGGAGAAAAAATGGGCTGGGGAAATGGCACAGTTATCTGTGTTAATTTTCATTGAAGAAGCCTGCATTTACGCGGTGGCAGCGTCATCAGAAAATGATTCCCACAAGCAATTCAGGGCCATTAGGAGGTGGCACATGACATTCTAAAGGATTCCCTTTCAGCCTCGGAGTTATTAAGCTCTCCAGCAGGCTCATGGCTGGGTTATCAACTTCCCCTGGGGGATTTAGATGAGGGAATGAATAATGGGCTAGAAGAACCTCTAGAGGAAAAGCAGGTTTTCTGTGGGGTGTTGTGAATGGGCAGCAAGGGGGACCCAGGACACCTACACACTTGGGAAATAAAACTCTGTGGGTGACTTGGTTATCAGGGACTCAAGGGCAAGGTGATGTGATTGGTACTTTGGGTAATTGAAGGTCAAGATGAAATGCAGCTGGCTACCTGGGTGCGTTCTTATACTTCTCTGGGGCTCAGTTTCTTACCTGTAGGCGAAGGGACTTACGCTGGAGGCACCCCTAGTTTTTCCCAGCTCTAAACATGAATATCAGTTACAGTGTTCCAAGTGATCTTCCCAAGTCAAAATCTGTTCCTTATTTTTTGCCATTTGTCCTAGCTCTCCACCTAGATTCGCTTTCTTTCCAAGTGGCAAGTGCTTAAAGAATGTAAATAAGTTCCGTTATGTGTTTAGTATGACCGGGGCTAAGATGAAAGCAAATCTGCTTGGAAGCTTAGGACGGTGTGATGTCAGTGTGCTGTCATCGTCCAAGGGGGTCAGCTCAGGGCTCGTCCCGAGCGCACTGCTCTAGACCGCGTGCGAGCCCAAGGTAACACTCAAAAGCGAGGACCTTTCCGGGGCTGTGGATTGAGCGCTGCATGTGGAACTCTGCAGCTGGAAGCTACGTTCACTGGGATTTTGCCGCTGGCTCCTTATTCTTAACAGATTATCTGTTCCTAAGTTATCAGTTCTCATCCTGCACCCTTCACTCCGGAGCCCTCTCCTCCAGTTACCCTTCAGGCCCTGGCAGGGGAGGAGGGGACAGGGAAAGTGGAGAGTTGTTTTTTAAAGCCCTGCTGCTGATGTGTTCATGAGCAGGTATTATCAGTTTGAGCAACACTCTTTGGGCCCCTATTGTCACCTAGTGGTGTGAGAGTGCATGAGATGGCTGGGGCAGTGGCTAGGGATGAAATGGGGTTCTGGGGGGCCTAGAGTTGGGTTCCTTCCCTCCCTAGAGCATGGTGGTGGGCTGTCCTCCACGCCCCTCCTGAACCCTTCTCCCATGTCTCTTCCAGCCCAAGGATGAACACCTGAGCAACTTCTGCCAGCTGCTGGGGGTGGAGCACAGTCAGATGGAGCATTGGCTGTGCCATCGCAAGCTGGTCACCACCTCGGAGACCTACGTCAAGACCATGTCCCTGCAGCAGGTGGTCAACGCGCGCAACGCCCTGGCCAAGCACATCTACGCCCAGCTGTTTGGCTGGATCGTGGGGCATGTCAACAAGGCCCTGCACACCTCGCTCAAGCAGCACTCCTTCATCGGGGTCCTGGACATCTACGGGTAGGACGGTACCTCCTGCTGCCGATCACTGGTGTCTTCCTGCTGGCATTTTAGAGCCAGCGGGGACCTTGGAGACCTTCCTGGTGGTTCTCAACCAGGGGAGTGTGAAATATGGGGGAAGGGAGCATTTTTGGCTGGGTCTCTGCCGGCACTTGGTGGCCCAAGGCCAGAGATGCTAGGTGTCCTACAATACAGAGGACAGTCCCGAGGAAGAATGGACCCTATCAAACACCAGTAGCTCCCCCACTGAGAAACCCCACAGACAGCCCTTTGTCCTTGTGGGAAACTGAGGCCCAGAGATGGCAGTGTCTTGTTCAACATCAGACTGGAGGTTTCTGTGAACTTAAATTCAGGTTTTCTACTTCAGTTATGTTTTATTTAAAACTATCATCCGACCTCATTCACGATGTTACCAATCAAGGTGATTGTTTTAATACCGTAACTGTGCCCAGGGCTGCGATACAGATTGGTACTGTGTGTGGTCATTCCTGAAGTTTCTCTGCATTTTAGAATTCTAGGCTAGTGGAAAAGGCAGTTACTCATGACAGTGTAACTTACAGGGAGAGGCAACCTGGCATGTAGAGAGTGTACTTCACTAGGCACTAGGAGACTGGCTTTCTGACTCATTGCTGTCCCCAGCTAGCTGAATGACCTCTACAGATCACAGCCCTTCTATTCTTTAGTTTCTACAGCTTGAAAGGAAGTTTTGAGCCACAAGTCTCTCTTAGGTGCATTCCAGGTCCTTCTAGAATTGCTTGAAATTATATGCACTGGGCTGAAACCTTACCTGCACTTCTTTTATGATCAATGTCCTGCCCTCTTTAAGCTAATAATAGATGAAATCCTCCTGGATCTTTGTATCACAGAGGTCATGGTTTCTGTCTTAAAATAGAACTTTGGACGCTTAGAAGTGCAGAGTTGTAACAGCCACGACACTCTGGTAGAAACGACTGCTCAGTGGGCTGACAAGCTGGTGCTCGCCTCATGTTGAGGCTGTAGTAAAGGAAAACCTCCTCTAGAAGCGGCCGCTTTCCCGTGCAAAGATAGGCTCAGCTCCATCTCTGATGCGCTTGTTCATCACTGGGCTTTGAATCAAATCATGTCACATGCTGTGGCAGTAAACTTGATTTCTGGCATCACAGAGGCTTCCAGAACATGCTGCAGAGTTAAGTCACATGCACGAGCTACATAATACAAGAGACAACAGAAGAAATTGTAACAGGGTCGGTTTGAGGGTTTGGACACTTGGTGCTGTACGAGTTTCAAGGCAGAAGAGTGCACGCTTGTTGGCACAGTCAGGAAAAGCTTCACGTGGAAGGTGAGGCTTGAAATCGATCTTTCAAGGAGAGAGTAGAACATGGGTGGGGGGGGAGACCCTTTGGGACAGGAGCACAGTCCAGATGGTAGGAAATAAGCCACCTCCTAGGTGATGCGGAGCACAGTGGAGGATGACCTGGGGGGAGGCAGGAGAATGCATCCTCCCAGGGCTCTCCAGGGTTCTAGCCGAGTGACTGTGGACATGCCACTTCTCTTCTGCTCCATTGAGTGCCTGCTTTTTGACTCAGCCCTTCCAGTTGCTCTGGGGAGAGCAACACAGAACAGTCTGTGCACCCTGGAAACATACTACCGAGCTGTCAGTAATTAATTCTGTGTCATTCATTCCTCTGCCATGAGTATTTTCAGGTAATTGGGTTTCAAAAAAACTGACCTTTAGTGTCACATTCTGATGTAAGAGAGAAAGTCAGGATGCAGCATCTGACCTGGTTCCCTTAATCTACTTGGGCAAGACTCTATTTTTACTGAGTTTTCGGTGTGGGAAGATTAATGTGGAGACTCACTGTTCTTGTTGTTTTTTAACATCTTTATTGGAGTATAATTGCTTTACAACGTTGTGTTAGTTTCTGCTGTATAACAAAGTGAATCAGCTCTATGCATACCTGTATCCCCATATCTCCTCCCTCTTGCGCCTCCCTCCCACCCTCCCTGTCCCACCCCTCTAGGTGGACACAAAGCACCGAGCTGATCTCCCTGTGCTATGCGGCTGCTTCCCACTAGCTATCTATTTTACGTTTGGTAGTGTATATATGTCCATGCCACTCTCTCACTTCGTCCCAGCTTCCCCTTCCCCCTCCCCGTGTCCTTAAGTCCATTCTCTACGTCTGTGTCTTTATTACTACCCTGCCCCTAGGTTCATCAGAACCATTTGTTTTTCTCGATTCCATATATATGTGCTAGCATACGGTATTTGTTTTTCTCTTTCTGACTTACTTCACTCTGTATGACAGACTCTGCGTCGATCCACCTCACTACAAATGACTCAGTTTTGTTTCTTTTTATGGCTGAGTAATATTCCATTGTATATATGCGCCACATCTTCTTTATCCATTTGTCTGTCAATGGATACTTAGGTTGCTTCCATCTCCTGGCTGTTGTAAATAGTGCTGCAATGAACATTGTGGTACATGTTTCTTTTTGAATCACAGTTTTCTCAGGGTATACGCCCTGTAGTGGGATTGCTGGGTCATATGGTAATTCTATTTTTAGTTTTTTAAGGAACCTCCATACTGTTCTCCATAGCGCCTGTATCAATTCACATTCCCACCAACAGTGCACGGGTGTTCCCTTTTCTCCACACCCTCTCCAGCATTTATTGTCTTTAGATTCTTTGATGATGGCCATTCTGACTGGTGTGAGGTGATACCTCATTGTGGTTTTGATTTGCATTTCTCTAATGATTAGTGATGTTGAGCATCCTTTCATGTGTTTGTTGGCAATCTGTATATCTTCTTTGGAGAAATATCTGTTTAGGTCTCCTGCCCATTTTTGGATTAGGTTGTTTGTTTTTTTGATATTGAGCTGCATGAGCTGCTTGTAAATTTTGGAGATTAATCCTTTGTCAGTTGCTTCATTTGCAAATATTTTCTCCCATTCTGAGGGTTGTCTTTTCGTCTTGTTTATGTTTTTGTTTGCTGTGCAAAAGCTTTTAACTTTCATTAGGTCTCATTTGTTTATTTTTGATATTTCCATTTCTCTAGGAGGTGGGTCAGAAAGGATCTTGCTGTGATTTATGTCACAGAGTGTTCTGCCTATGTTTTCCTCTAACAGTTTTATAGTGTCTGGCCTTATATTTAGGTCTTTAATCCATTTTGAGTTTATTTTTGTATATAGTGTTAGGGAGTGTTCTAATTTCATTCTTTTACATGTAGCTGTCCAGTTTTCCCAGCACCACTTATTGAAGAGGCTGCCTTTTCTCCATTGTATATTCTTGTCTCCTTTATCAAAAATAAGGTGACCATATGTGCATGGGTTTATCTCTGGGCTTTCTATCCTGTTCCATTGATCTATATTTCTGTTTCTATGCCAGTACCATACTGTCTTGATTACTGTAGCTTTGTAGTATAGTCTGAAGTCAGGATTCCTCCAGCTCCATTTTTCTTTACAAGATTGCTTTGGCTATTTGGGGTCTTTTATGTTTCCATACAAATTGTAAAAGTTTTTGTTCTAGTTCTGTGAAAGATGCCATTGGTAGTTTGATAGGGCTTGCATTGAATCTGTAGGTTGCTTTGGGTAGTATAGTCATTTTCACAATGTTGATTCTTCCAATCCAAGAACATGGTATATATCTCTCCATCTGTTTGTATTGCCTTTAATTTCTTTCATCATTGTCTTATAGTTTTCTGCATACAGGGCTTTTGTCTCCTTATGTAAGTTTCATTCTTAGGTATTTTATTCTTTTTGTTGCAGTGGTAAATGGGAGTGTTTCCTTAATTTCTCTATCAGGTTTTTCATCATTAGTGTACAGGAATGCCAGAGATTTCTGTGCATTAATTTTGTATCCTACTACTTTACCAAATTCATTGAATAGCTCTAGTTGTTTTCTGATAGCATCCTTATGATTCTCTATGTCTAGTATCATGTCATCTGCAAACAGTGACAGTTTTACTTCTTTTTCAATTTGGATTCCTTTTATTTCTTTTTCTTCTCTGACTGCTGTGGCTAAAACTTCCAAAACTATTTTGAATAATAGTGGTGAGAGTGGGCAACCTTGTCTTGTTCCTTATCTTAGAGAAAATGGTTTCAGTTTTTCACCATTGAGAATGATGTTGGCTGTGATATTTGTCATATATGGCCTTTATTAGGTTGAGGTAGGTTCCCTCTATGCCCACGTTCTGGAGAGTTTTATCATAAATGGGTGTTGAATTTTGTCAAAAGCTTTTTCTGCATCTGTTGAGATTATCAAATGGTTTATATCCTTCAGTTTGTTAATATGGTGTATCCCATTGATTGATTTGCATATATTGAAGAATCCTTCCATTCCTGGGATAAACCCCACTTCATCATGGTGTGTGATCCTTTTAATGTGCTGTTGGATTCTGCTTGCTAGTATTTTGTTGAGGATTTTTGCATCTGTGTTCATCAGTGATATTGGCCTGTAGTTTTCTTTCTTTGTGACATCTTTGTCTGGTTTTGGTATCAGGGTGATGGTGGCCTTGTAGAATGAGTTTGGGAGTGTTCCTCCCTCTGCTATATTTTGGAAGAGTTTGAGAAGGGTAGGTGTTAGCCCTTTTCTAAATGTTTGGTAGAATTCACCTGTGAAGCCATCTGGTCCTGGGCTTTTGTTTCTTGGGAGTTTTTCAATCACATTTTCAATTTCAATGCTTGTGATTGGTTTGTTCATATTTTCTGTTTCTTCCTGATTCAGTCTTTGAAGGTTGTACTTTTCTAAGAAGTTGTTTACTTTTTCCAGGTTGTCCATTTTATTGGTATATGGTTGTTTGTAGCAGTCTCTCCTGATCCTTTGTATTTCTGCAGTGTCAGTTGTTACTTCTCCTTTTTCATTTCTAATTCTTTTTTTAAAATTTTTTTAGTTTTTATAAACTTTCTTCTTTTGATTTATTTATTTTGGCTGTATTGGGTCTTCGTTGCTTCACGCAGGCTTTCTCTAGTTGCGGTGAGTGGGGGATACTCTTTGTTGTGGTGCGTGGTCCTCTCACTGCAGTGGCCTCTCTGTTGTGGAGCACAGGCTCTAGGGCGTGTGGGCTTCAGTAGTTGTGGTGCATGGACTTCAGTAGTTGTGGCTGGTGGGCTGTAGAGCGCAGGCTCAGTAGTTGTGGCGCATGGGCTTAGTTGCTCTGCAGCATATGGGTTGGGATCTTCCCAGACCAGGGCTTGAACCCGTGTCCTCTGCATTGGCAGGTGGATTCTTAACCACTGCACCACCAGAGAAGCCTTCTAATTCTGTTGATTTGAGTCTTCTCCCTTTTTTTCTTGATGAGTCTGGCTGATGTTTTATCAGTTTCGTTTATCTTCTCAAAGAACCAGCTTTTACTTTTATTGATCTTTGCTATTGTTTCCTTCATTTCTTTTTCATTTATTTCTGATCTGATCTTTATGATTTCTTTCCTTCTGCTAACGTTGGGGTTTTTTTGTTCTTCTTTCTCTAATTGCTTTAGGTATAAGGTTAGGTTGTTTATTTGAGATTTTTCTTGTTTCTTGAAGTAGGATTGTATTACTATAAACGTCCCTCTTAGAGCTGCTTTTGCTGCATCCCATCGGTTTTAGGTCATCATGTTTTCATTATCACTTGTCTCTAGATATTTTTTGATTTCCTCTGTGATTTCTTCAGTGATCTCTTGGTTATTTAGTGGTGTATTGTTTAACCTCCATGTGTTTGTATATTTTACAGTTTTTTTCCTGTAATTGATACCTAGTCTCATAGCATTGTGGTCAGAAAAGATGCTTGATACGATTTCAATTTTCTTAAATTTACCAAGGCTTTATTTATGACCCAAGATATGATCTGTCCTGGAGAATGTTCCATGAGCACTTGAGAAGAAAGTGTATTCTGTTGTTTTTGGATGGTATTTCCTATAAATATCAGTTAAGTCCACCTGGTGTAATATGTCATTTAAAGCTTGTGTTTCCTCATTTATTTTCATTTTGGAGGATCTGTCCATTGGTGAAGGTGGCGTGTTAAAGTCCCCTTCTCTTATTGTGTTAATGTCTATTTCCCCTTTTATGCCTGTTAGCATTTGCCTTATGTATTGAAGTGCTCCTGTGTTGGGTGCATAAATATTTACAATTGTTATATCTTCTTCTTGGATTGATCCCTTCATCATTATGTAGTGTCCTTCTTTGTCTCTTGTAATAGTCTTTGTTTTAAAGTCTGTTTTGTCTGATATGAGTATTGCTACTCCAGCTTTCTTTTGATTTCCATTTGCATGGAATATCTTTTTCCACCCCCTCACTTTCAGTCTGTATGTGTCCCTAGGTCTTCTAGACAGCATATATATGTGTCTTGTTTTTGTATCCATTCAGCCAGTCTGTGTCTTGTGGTTGGAGCATTTAATCCATTTACATTCAAGGTAATTATCGATATGTATGTTCCTGTTACCATTTTCTTAATTGTTTGGGGTTTTTTTTTTTGTGGGTCTTTACTTGGTTATAGGTTTTTCTCTTTCATCACTTTAAATATGTCCTGCCACTCCCTTCTGGCTTTCTGAGTTTCTGCTAAATATCAGCTGTTAACCTTATGGGGATTCCCTTGTATGTTATTTGTTGCTTTTCCCTTGCTGTTTTTAATATTTTTTCTTTGTAATTAATTTTTGATAGTTTGATTAATATGGATCTTAGTGTGTTTCTCCTTGGATTTATCCTGTATGGGACTCTCTGCACTTCTGGTCTTGATTGACTGTTTCCTTTCCCATGTTAGGGAAGTTTTTGACTATGATCTCTTCAAATATTTTCTCAGACACTTTCTTTTTCTCCTCTTCTTCTGGGACCCCTATAATTCAAATTCTGATGTGTTTAATGTTGTCCCAGAGGTCTCTTGAGACTCTCCTCAATTCTTTTCATTCTTTTCTCTTTATTCTGCTCTGCGGCTGTTATTTCCACTATTTTATCTTCCAGGTCACTTATCCATTATTCTACCTCAGTTATTATTCTATTGATTCCTTCTACAGTATTTTTAATTCCATTTATTGTGTTGTTCATCATTGTTTGTTTGCTCTTTAGTTCTTCTAGGTCCTTGTTAAACGTTTCTTGTATTTTCTCCGTTCTATTTCCAAGATTTTGGATCATCTTTACTATCATTACTCTGAATTCTTTTTCAGGTAGACTGCCGATTTCCTCTTCATTTGTTTGGTCTTGTGGGTTTTTTCCCTTGTTCCTTCATCTGCTGCATATTTCTCTGTCTTCTCATTTTGTTTAACTTACTGTGTTTGGGGTCTCCTTTTCACAGTCTGAAGGTTCGTAGTTCCTGTTATGTTTGGTGTCTGCCCACAGTGGGTGAGGTTGGTTCAGTGGGTTGTGTAGACTTCCTGGTGGAGGGACTGGTGCCTTTGTTCTGGTGGGTGGGGCTGGATCTTGTCTTTCTGGTGGGCAGGGCTGTGTTTGGTGGTGTGTTTTGGGGTGTCTGTGAACTTAGTATGACTTTAGGCAGCCTTTCTGCTAATGGGTGGTGCTGTGTTCCTGTCTTGCTAGTTGTTTGGCATGGGGTGTCCAGCACTGGAGCTTGCTTGCCGTTGGGTGGAGCTGGGTCTTAGTGTTCAGGTGGAGATCTCTGGGAGAGCTCTCGCCGATTGATATTACTTGGGGCTGGTAGTTCTCTGGTGGTCCATTGTCCTGGACTCGGCTCTCCCACCTTGGAAGCTCAGACCTGACATGTGACCAGAGCACGAAGACCCTGCCAGCCACACAGCTTGGAAGAAAAGGAAGAAGAAGAAGAAAAAAGAACGAACAGATACTACCCAAAACCAAATGGTAAAAGCAAAACTAAACGGACAAAATCACATAAAGGAACATACACATACACACTCACAAAAAGAAAAAAAAAGGGAAAAAAATTTTTGTAAATAGTAAGAAAATAAAAATTTAGAAAAAAGAAAGAGAGCAGCCCAATCAGTAAACAAATCCACCAATGATAGCAAGCACTAAAAACTAAACTAAGATAAACGTAACACCAGAAACAAATCAGACGCAGAAAGCAAACCCCAAGTCTACAGTTGCTCCCAAAGTCCACCACCTGAACTTTGGGAACATTCATTGTCTATTCAGGTATTCCACAGATGCTGGGTTTATCAAGTTGATTGTGGGATTTAATCTGCTACTCATTAGGGTGAATAGAGAAATTTCCCTTTCTCTTCTTTGTTCACACAGCTCCTGGGGTTCAGCTTTGGTTTTGGTCTGTCCTCTGCGTGTAGGTTGCCCTCAGGTGTCTGTTTCCCACCCAGACAGGAGGAGGTTAAAGCAGCAGCTCATTAGGACTCTCTTGCTCACTCAGGCTGGGGACAGGGCGGGGTATGGTAGTCACAACTGGAATGTGGGCCTGCGGCAACTGAGGCCACCATAACATCAACAGCCTGAGGCGTGCAGTGTGTTCTCCCAGGGATGTTGTACCTGGATCATGGGACCCTGCCAGTGGCAGGCTGCACAGGCTCCCGGCGGCCGGTGTGGGTAGTGACCTGTGCTTGCACACAGGCTTCTTAGTTGCAGCAGCAGCGTTAGCAGTTCATGTCCGTCTCTGGAGTCTGAGCTGATAGCCGCGGCTCACGCCTGTCTCTGGAGCTCACTTAGACGGTTCCCTGCCTTCTGTGGGCACACAGAGCAGGAATCCCGTGTCCTCGCACACCCCAAAACAATGGTCTCTTGCCTCTTTGGCAGCTCCAGACTTCTTCCCGGACTCCCTCCCGGCTAGCTGTGGCGCACTAGCCCCCTTCAGTCTGTGTTCACGCAGCCAACCCCAGTCCTCTCCCTGCGCTCCGGCTCTGACCAAAGCCGAACCTCAGCTCCCAGCCCCGCCCGCCCCGGCGGGTGAGCAGACAAGCCCCTCGGGCTGGTGAGTGCTGGTCGGCACTGATCCTCTGTGAGGGAATCTCTCCGCTTTGCCCTCTGCACCCCTGTTGCTGTGCTCTCCTCCGTGGCTCCGAAGCTTCCCCTCCTCCACCCCGTCTCCACCAGTGAAGGGGCTTCCTAGTGTGTGGAAACTTTTCCTCCTTCACAGCTCCCTCCCAGTGGGGCAGGTCCCGTCCCTATTCTTTTGTCTCTGTTTTTCCTTTTTTCTTTTGCCCCACCCAGGTATGTGGGGAGTTTCTTGCCTTTTGGGAGGTCTGAGGTCTTCTGCCAGCGTTCAGTAGGTGTTCTGTAGGAGTTGTTCCACGTGTAGATGTGTTTCTGATGTATTTGTGGGGAGGAAGGTGAACTCCATGTCTTACTCCTCCGCCACATTGAAGGTCTCCCCGTTGTTAATGGCACGTAAAAGCAGTATGACTGCAGTGCTGCTGATACGTACAATACCATGCCTTAGTTCTGCTATAGGTACATGCTGTCTTAGCAGTGCCTTGAGCTTCAATAGGTAGCTCCTCCCTTCTAAGGGATCCCCAGCGAGAGGAAGGCCTCTGTGGGTTGGGCTGCTGGTGCTGCTGAGTCTGGAGGTGTTAGCTGAGCCCCTGCAAGCTGGGATTTTGTGTTCATATTTGCCATTTAATTTTTATAATTGAGTTTATTTGCTCTAAGATCCTGTGCCCGCCCAAAGGGGAGAAATAGATCACAGGGAAGACTTGTCTTTGGTGTGAAGGTGCACTTGTCCGTGGGTGGATGGGGATCCGTAGGACTCCATCTCCTATTTCTGGTGCCAGCGCCTGACCTGTGTGTCTCCTTCCTCCCCGTGCGGCCGTGGGTTCCTTTGAGAACATCTGACAGCTTTTCAGCGAGGACAGGTCCCATCGCAGGGGGACTGTGCAACCTGGGGCCCTAGACAAGCACTCTCGGGGAATCTCCTCCCCTTCTGCTTCCTTCCAGGTGCGCTATGCTGTTTCTCTTTTTTTTAATCCTTGTTCCTTCTCAGAAGCTAATTTACTTTTTCAAACCTTGTCATAAAGCGGTCATACTTAGAAAGCGATTCACCTCCTCTTGGGGAGAGAGAAATGCCATGCACGGTTCCTCCTCCGTCTGCCCAGTCAGTGCCGGCTTCACATGCTGTGGGCAGAGTTCAGGATGGCAAGTTAGATAAGGTGGGCTCAGCGTGAACCAGCTGCTGTCTAACTGGGCCGTTTGTGGCCAAGTAAAAGCACTTACAGACCACCCTGAAGGCACATACACCTGCTCCTCAACCGTTCTGGTCTGCTGAGAAGTCATTCTCTTTCTTTTCTGGTAAGAAGGTATGTAATGAACGCTTAGGAGACTAAAACCAAAAGCTTCACAGGAAAGCAGGTGACTTGAATCTGGAAGTACTCTTTCTGATCCATCAGGTTAATGACACTATTTCTTAATCCGGGAGAAAGTGGCAACATTTGGTGGAAACTGGGATTTACATTGAACTATTTACTGTCATCTCCCTTTCCCAATCATGGTGTTCTTCTGCCTTGTTTCCTGTGGGCTTCAGACACCTTCCAGCTCTCTTTCAGAAACCTTCAGAAAAGATACCTTTCAGAAACCCACTGAATCTTTTGTTTTCAGTTACTTGAAAGTGGGTGTCCTGCTTGGTACTCTACCTCTGTGACCCTGTCTAACGACCTCCTCTCATTTCAAACTAATTCCTGTTTCTAGGCTTTATTTACAAACAATATGACTATGGCAAGTGATTCTTCCATGGCATCTGAAAACTCCAGCATTTTTTAAATATTTTGAGTTTCCTACCCAAATCCCTGACCACCAAACTCTGGAGAGGGAGGAGACCATCTATCCCAATGTCTCACTCGTTGTTTCTCAGCCCTAGATGTGGGGATACCTTGATGCACATAGAAGGTGCCCTTGGGATGACCTAATGTTTTTAATGTTCTTACTCCTCCTTGTCACCTGTGAGCAAAAGAGAGCGTGTGGCAGCTGCAGAGAGCGGGAAGGAGGGTGGGGCTAGGTTTCTGAATACATTAAAGCCCACTGATTAAGAGGAAAGGAAGAAGGAGTTATCTTCCTCTCTGAATTAGGTTGGGAATGTGCAACAAGCAAATAAGAGTGGGATTGCTGCCCCCTCCCCTGCAAGCAGGTACTGATTCCTTCAGCTGGGATGACTGTCCGTAGATAAACTGTAGCACCTAGCTAGAGTGTTACTGGGTCACCAGTCAGGCTCATTCTAGAGACAACTGGAAGGAGTTTCATAGTATAAATGAGCCACTCCAGATTTTTGTATAAATGTTTAATGTGTCACTATAGAATCAGCAGCTAGAGTGAATAAACAGTCACTTCTGTGGACATAAGCAAGCAGTGTGTGAGCCAGCATCATACATACATACCTCCCCTTATCATGATCTTCTGAAGGGTGGTTAGTTCAGATGGTAGAAAAGGCTGTGAGCGCCTACGTAAATTGCTTGGGCCACAGCTGCCTCCACCGCAGCTGTGGTGAGCCCCCTGCTCATAGGCCCTTCTCTCAGGCTCTCCTGAACAGTTCCAGATACCCAGTGTCCTGGTAGAAGCACGGCTTCCCTACATCTCGCTCCCCTGCCCCAGCTCCAAAAAGTGCAGAGCAAGCAACACCCAGGGCAATTTAGCCAACCCAAGCCAAGCTCTGTTCCTTAACTAAGGATCTGTGAAGCTGCCTGCAGGGTATTTCTTACCAGGCAGGGGATGGAAATTAATAGGAGAGAGCCAGGCAGCTTTTGGCTGGGGTTTCCTTTTCGTGTTGCATTAACCAGCATTTGCCTCTACAGGCTTGGTTAATTACAATCGTAATCCTTTATTCCTCTCTCCTCCTCGAGGCAATGAGAAATAAATGGTTCCAATTTGGGAAGAATACACATTTATTTGTCTTTGACCTGAGCCTTCAAAATGCCAAGACAGCAGGAGGCTTTGGCTATGGCCAACTCATTCTTGAAGAGGACAGTTGGCCTAGGGGACTTTGGGAGCAAGGCAGGGATAGATTCATGCCTAATGCCGAGGAATGGTGAGGGAGAGGATGCCGAGGGACGTTTGGGCCCCAGGAGCAGGAAATGGGGTTTGCTGGGATTGTATATCTTCCTCAGTTCTTGTGTTACTTTCTGTGTCTCTTATGGTATTTCCTAACTTTAAATTTGCATCCAGCTCTACTCAGTGCTTTTTAATGATTTAAAAAGTATTTTTAAATTGTAGTTTAAAAAAAACACACAATATAAAATTTACCATCTTAACCGTTTTTACATATACAGTGCAGTAATGTTAAGTATATTCACATTGATGTGCAATAGATCTCTAGAACTTTTTCATCTTGGAAAACTGAAACTCTATACATTAAACAACTCCCATCTTCCCTCACCCAGCCCCTGGCAACCACCATTCTACGTTCTGTCTCTATGATTTTTTTTTTTTTTTTTTTTTTTTTTTGCGGTACACAGGCCTCTCACTGTTGTGGCATCTCCCTTTGCGGAGCACAGGCTCTGGACACGCAGGCTCAGCGGCCATGGCTCACGGGGCCAGCCGCTTCACGGCATGTGGGATCTCCCCGGACCGGGGCGTGAACCCGTGTCCCCTGCATTGGCAGGCGGACTCTTAACCACTGCGCCACCAGGGAGGCCCTTGTCTCTATGATTTTGATACTTCCACAGACTTTGTGTAAATGGAATCATAGTATCTATCTTCTGGGACCATCTTATTTCACTTAGCGTAACGTCCTCAAGATTCAACCATGTTGTAGCATGTGACAGGATTTCCTTTTTTTTTAAAGGTGAATAATACTGCATTTTATGCATGTACCACATTTTATTTATCTATCCATTGATGGACATTTGGGCTGCTTCTGCCTCTTGGCTATTGTGAAAATGCTGCAATGACCAAGGAAGGGTGTGCAAATATCTCTTCTTTTAGACTTCTTGGATATATAACCAGAAGTAGGATTGCTGGATCATATAGTAATTCTATTTTTAATTATTTGAGGAACATCCATGTTGTTTTTTATAGTAGCTGCACCATTTTACATTTTTACCAGTAGTGCCCAGGGGTTCCAGTTTCTCCACGTCCTTGCCAACACTTGTTGTTTTCTGTTTTTTTGATAGTGGACATCCCAATAGGTGTGAGGTGGTATCTCGTGGTTTTGATATGCATTTCTCTAATGATTTATGATGGTCTTTTCATATGCTTCTTGGCCATTCATATGTCTTCTTGGAGAAATGTTTTAAGTTCTTTGACCATTTTTAAATCAAGTTATTTACTTTTTTTTGAGTTGTAGGATTTCTTTATATATTCTGGATATTAACCCCTTTTCAGAAATATGATTTGCAAACATGTTCTACAGTTCTGTAAGTTGCCTTTAATGATATATTTTAAGTGAATTTCTTAGGCTCACCATTTACCTTCATCATTTTGATGGAAATTCTTCCTTTTTTTTGATGGAAATTCTTTGTGTCTTTGTTATGTTTTGTTTTCTTGGTCTCACTCTTCAAAATAGACTTACAGATAATTTCAGAACCCTAAGTTACTTATTCGGAGAAGACTACCCATCCCCTCTCTGTCTAGTATGGAAAGGTTTCATGGCGAATGGAGGGGGAGAAGTCAGTGATTGCATTTACCCTGCAGCCTGTGAACAGTGATCCAACCTTGGACAGCCCAGAAGATTCCTGGACATGTGTTCTTCAGGGTAGACATGCATAGCTGGCCCCAGTGTTCTCAGATCCAGCAGATCACCCGAAGCAACTGGGTTCTCCCTGGAATCTCTGAGTCTCCCAGGAGAGCCATGTAACTCAGAGTGCTCGAAAGTCAAGCTCAACCTTCCAGAATTGCTCTGACACAGCCCTTTGGGGCATTCCTGGAACCAAACACCACTACATAGTCTTAAAGCTTGGATAAATTCCCATTTCTCTCTGTCCATGCCAGCACCCCCATGAATTCACCCTCCTTTAAATTCTTGTAACACATAAAATCTCTACTAGGGAAGGTTTCATATACTGGTTTCATGTTACCCTCCTAATAGCTCTGTTGGGCAGGGTCCATGACTTGCTCTTCTTTGCAGCCCTTACAGTTCCTGGGACAGTTGACTGATGGATTGGGAGAGGGTTACCATATGGCGGGCATCTTTCTGTCCCACATTAGATTTTCAGACATGGAGAATAGCTGGGAATTGGAGCACACTGCAAACTGAATGGACTTAGGTCCTCCAGAAGAACTATTCTTGACCTTGGGATGTGAGCAGTGCCTAGAACTGTGCTGTCCCTGAAGGACAAGTCCTATGTGGGGACATCTGGGCACAGAGAGAAGCACGTGAGCAGAATTCAAGTCCTGCCATTCTTAGGTGCAGCTGGCACCCCAGGATTGTTTAGTAAAGAGATAAGAAGGGTTGGCCTCCCTAACAGACTGCAAGGTGCCCTTGTGAGGTTTCGTGGGCTTCAGGAGGGAAAGAGACCTTGAGAGGACTTGTTTGACTTTTAGTACTCATTCCCTAGAAGCCCCCCTCTATGTCTAACCTATATCACATATCTTTTCTTTTGACCTTTGGTAGAAGGATAGAGAGAGGTCTTGGTGAAATGGAAAGACAAGCCTGAGCTAAGAAAGTCTAGTTCCTTTGACCTGTGTTCCAGGGGAAGAACTGTTTCCCAACCTTCAAAGCATCTTATTGCCTCTCTGCTCTGGAATGAATGGTTCGTGGAGGTTAATAATTAACTCAGAGTGACAGGTTGACTTCTTTTTATTGCAGTTTCACTTTCCCACAGACACTGCCTTATTTTTATAGAGGTGCTTGTATCCCTTACCCCATCCTGAAGTCGGGTAGAATGAGAAGGGAATTTTCTACTTTTCTACTACGTTTTTGAAGATAGGGGAACATTGAAGTAGGGGTGATAATTGTACCACCGTGAGTACAGATCTCAGGTCTCAGCATCAAATCCTATTTCATGTTTTGACCTTCTTCCCATCCAAGGATTCTAGTCTAAATATTCCCAACATTGATTTTAGAAGAGAAATCCAATTCCCTCTCATATATAAATTTCTTTGTGATATTTTAATCTTGTGAACTATAAATTGATCCATTGTGTTTATTTTAAAAGTCATCTCTATTGATGGCAAGAATTACTACAAATACAATTTAATTTAGAGAAGTTGCCCTATCTCCCTATCTGTGGTTTCCTTAGACATTTTCCAAGCTACCCAAACCCCTCATTCATGTCTGGCCCTCCAGCATTACAGTAATTACACTAGACGGCAGAGGAATTGTTACCAGATAATATCTTAGAAATAGAGAAATTATGAGCTAATTTCAGGCCCTCTCAAATTAATGAGAATGTTCCTTGTGGAGTGCTACCAATGTAAACCTTTAAAAAATGGCAAGTGGGAGATATTTAAATCCTTTATCTGTGGAGCCCAGTCCAAGCTCAGCAAACACGCCCGTGTGCTGTTATCTGGCCGGTTGCTAGGGTAGCTCTTTTATCTTCCTTCTAGGTTTTATTAATGAAATTTCCTCTGGGACTTGGCTTTCACCAGCAACCTTTCTTGGGGTGTGACGGGATTATAGGGAGAGGAAATGAGGTCCTAGGAGGCATAACTCGGGCTATAGGACCATCCTCTGGGCTGGGAGGACCCTAATCCAGGGTAAGGACTGGAAGAGCCAGTGCCTCCCTCCTACATGGTCTGGAGTGCCTCCAGCTCGGATTTTGCACCTTTGATCGTGTTTTATTGACCTGGAATTACTTCTCTTCTGTGGGCATGACCAAAGGCTGTGCTTTAATGTGGTTGTCTCCAAGCAGTTGATTCCTCTGATCTCAAGATGATTTCCCACTTCTCTGCGTCTTATACCTTGGTGGGGGAGGTGGGCACAGAGGAGGAGAAGCCTGATGTTTTCTGGGCACTGAGCCAACCCTGTTGGGCATCTGATGCATTTATTTTTGCTGGTTCTGCTGCTTATGGTGCTGCCTTTCCACCACCACTACCGTCCCCAACCCCACCGGGGGCAGCTCCAACATTTCTATTAGGGAGTGGTAGTTCAGCCTGTTTGGAAGCGCTGGCATAAATTTATGGAAGACTGAGAAAATTCAGTCACCCATACAAAGAGTGAGAGGGCTAGCGATGTGAGGTTATGAAGGCTGAAGCCTGTGTCCCCAGCATGGGGTCCCTCGGTGTCACCCCTCTCCCGCTCTCCACGTGCGCAAACACTTCCTCCCCTGGGAAGTTTTCCTCTCCTCCACGGCCCTTCCTAGTCATCTCTTCCTTCTTTATGTATTTATTTATTTATTTATGCTCATAATCAAAACTTTATTGAAAAACTGACATCAAAATAGGAGAGCACTGTTGTATACCTTACAAAATTAAACATAATTCCATCATCTTGGTAGATGAACTAGAATTACTGAACAGATAAGGCTTTCTGTGATAGGACACAAATTCAGGAAGCTGCGTGGGTCATTAGTGGTGCTTTCTTCTACATGAGCACCCTTCTGTGAGTCTGGCCTTTCCTCCCATCAGCTGGCACAACACTGTTGAACAGCCAACACAAAGCATGCCATGTCTGAGCGTGGCTGAAAACTGTGGTAATCCTGTGGCAACCTGGACATTTTACATCCATAAAGAATTTGGACTTTGAACCAGCCAGTTTTTTTTTTTAATGTTTTTTCTTTTCTTCTTCCAAGGAAGGATGCAGTAAATCTCTAGCCAAAGGCATGTTGAGGCTTTCGCAAGCCCAGCCTGTCCAAAGCAGCAGCACTCACCTGGGCACATGGCGTCCTCTCCTTCCTTCCTTCCTTCCTTCCTTCCTTCCTTCCTTCCTTCCTTCCTTCCTTCCTTCCTTCCTTCCTCCCTCCCTCCCTCCCTCTCTCCCTCCCTTCCTTCCTTCCTTCCATTTTTTTTGGCTTATTTATTTTTCATTCTTTCTTAAATGGAACTTTTATTCCTTTCTGAGTTAATGTGGTCTCAGAAATCACTCTCTCTGGATTCAAATATTGGCTCTTCTGTCTACTGACTCTCTGACTTCAGACAGGTTATTTAGTTTCTTCAACAGTAGGATGGGATTAGTAATAGACCCGAGCTCTTGTTTGTTGTGGGTGTTCAGGGAGCTCATGAAGCATCTGGGGCTTAGTGCTCTATAGGTGCTCGTTTACAGGGTCCCTGCCAGCTCATTCAGCATGGTGCGTGAATGAGAAGAAGGTACCTCTTCCTCCTCGATTTCTTCCCCTTCTTACCCCCTCAGCCTGATGCCTTTGCTCTGCGAACACGGTGGCCCCACTCATTTGTAGCTCAAGCTGCTGATGCTATAATAATGCTCCCAGCTTGGGGGGTGATCACATCTGTTCAGTTGTACAAGTGAATCTCGTCTCCACACGCCATTGGTCATTTGAAGTCCTCTCATTTCCACCTTCCTTAATGTCTTTAGAACATTCCCATTACTTGGCCACCACCAGCCTAAGCCATGACCTGATTGGATCTTTCCTGAATTACTGCTCCAGTAGTAACTTCCTTACTCGACCTCCTGCATTCAGTCTCGCACACCTTCCCACAAATCACAGTGTTTCTAAGATGCAAGTATGGTTGTCATTTCTTTTTTTAAAAAAATAAATTTATTTTATTTATTCTTGGCTGCATTGGGTCATTGCTGTGTGCGGCTTTCTCTAGTTGCGGCGAGCGGGGGCTACTCTTCACAGTGGTGCGCAGGCTTCTCATTGCTGTGGCTTCTCTTGTTGCGGTGCCTGGGCTCTAGGTGTGCAGGCTTCATAGTTGTGGCTCACGGGCTCAGTAGTGGTGGCTCGCAGGCTTTAGAGTGCAAGCTCAGTAGTTGTGGCACACAGGCTTAGTTGCTCTGTGGCATGTGGGATCTTCCCGGACCAGGGCTTGAACCCATGTCCCCTGCATTGGCAGGCAGATTCTTAGCCACTGCACCACCAGGGAAGCCCTGGTTGTCATTTCTTAATTTAAAATCCTTCAAATTTTCCCCATTTCTCCTGGTGAAATCCAAACCCCTCAAGTGTAGCATACAAGGCCTGCAGGTGGGACTGTGCCTGGCTGTGCTGTGCCGTGCCGTGTCTCAGCTCCTTACCTGCCCTCCTCTCTGCAGGCTCCACCTCTTCTCCAACTCCCTTCCCCAGCAGTGATCGAGCCATATTGCAAACATTTCAGTTCAGTAGTTGATGTCAGTATTGATGATCTGAAGTATAAAGAGCTCAAATAAGTCCATTTTTAAAGTTAAAACCCAAAAAATACTTCACCAATCACAGACAGTTCACAAGGTACAGACAACTAGTGTACACACACACACACACACACACACACACACACACACACAGAAAAATGTTGAGCTCTATCAATAATCAAAAGATATTAAAAATCAAAGAACAACATTTTTCATATAATAATTAACCAAAGATTTTTAAAAGTTAATCTACGTTACTGACCAAAGATCTGTGATGCATTAATACTCCCGGTGAGGGGCAATGAGAACGTACCTGATTGGAGCACAAGGGAACTTTTGGGGTGATTGTGGTGATAAAAATTGTTCTATATCTGGATTGTGATGGTGGACACAGGTAGTATAATATTTATCAGAAACTCATTGAAATATATCTTTCAAATTGGTGCATCTTATCATACATAAACTCTAAGTCAAATTTAAAGACAACATGATTAACCAGGATTAGGTGAACAAGATGCTTTCATACGTTGGGAGGCTGGGGTGGGGGCAGGGTGATAACATCAATTGGCCCCATCTTTCTGGAAGGTGATTTTCTTCTATTTAAGAAAACAAACTCCAACGTGGTAATTTTCCTTCTAGAACAGCATCTTAAAGAGCACAAATTCAAAGGTGTATATCCAATATTTGTCACAGCAATGATAGCAGCTAAAAACTGGAAAAAGAACCAAAATGTTCTACAACAGGTGATTGGTTAAATTATGATTCGTCTGCATGGGGGCCACTGCCAGCCCAGGAGAAGGCTTTGTGTGAATTGGAAAAAGGCATCCCTTCTGGGGCAAATGCTCCCTCCCAGACTTGAGGGGGGCATCAGCTAAATTCTGGCCCCACTGGACCCCTCACCTGGGTACCTGTACAATCCTCAGGTCTAAAGCAGCATCTGTGATCCATACGAGGGTCCATGAGGCAGACATTAAAACTGCTGTCGTTCGGGACTTCCCTGGTGGCTCAGTGGTTAAGAATCTGCCTGCCAGTGCATGGGACACGGGTTCGATCCCTGGTCCGGGAAGATCCCATGTGCCGCGGAGCAACTAAGCCCATGCACCACAACTACTGAACCTGCATTCTAGAGCCCGCAAGCCACAACTACTGAGGCCCACGCACCTAGAGCCCATGCACCGCAACTACTGAGCCTGCATGCTGCAACCGCTGAAGTCCACCTGCCTAGAGCCTGTGCTCTGCAACAGGAGAATGCAATGAAGAGTAGCCCCTGCTCACCGCAACTAAAGAAAGGCTGTGGGCAGCAACGAAGACTCAGTGCAGCCAAAAAACAGACCCAACGCAGCCAAAAACCAATAAATAAATAAATAAAACTGATGCCTTTGAAGAACAATGGCATGGGAAAATGTTGAATAACGAATGGGGAGTTAAATGACAAATATAGTTATAATTTTACATATAATTCTACTTTTCTCAAAAATGTAAAATCACTAGAAGGAAACATACCAAAGTGTAACTGGTGGTTAACATGAGTGATAGAATCATGGGTGGCTTTCTCTTTTTTACACCTGCTTTTTCTGAATGTCCTGCTGTCAGTACTTTTTCTAATTGCGAAAAAGATGTACATTCTTACTTTCCTATTTAATAGGACTCTGTCGTGCTAATGCCGGCAACAGTGGTCTCTTTGGGCACAAGAGCAGATGGGAATTGTGTGCTGGAGTTAAGGCTAGAGCTGGGTGGGAGCAGAGGACGAGGGCTGCCTTGCTGAAGTCCCAGTGATTTCTTTGATAAAAGTAGATGTCTCTTACTTTATCCTCTGCTCTTTCCATTCTGCAGGTTTGAGACATTTGACGTGAACAGCTTTGAGCAGTTTTGTATCAACTATGCGAATGAGAAGCTCCAGCAACAGTTCAACTTGGTAGGTTTTTCTGGACCCGGACATGTCGGGTGGGGGAGACCTCTCTCCCCACCAGGGTGTGACAGACAGCCCGGCCTACTTCTCTTCTGTCCAGGGTCAGTGGGCTCTAGCTCTGCCCTGACCTGCCCTTGGTTTCCTGGTGGTGCCCCAGCTCTAGACAGGTGCTCCCCACTGCTCAGAAGAAGGTCAGTGATCCTCTCCTTGGCTTTGACTCCCACTCTTTTGACCCCGAGCTTCTGGGGTATTTGAGCAGTTGAAAGCCAGTTATGAGGCTTCTCGCTACTGGTTGAGGTATGACATTACAGGTGATTATTGGAGTGTCCTAGGGAAGGGTTCACATGGGAGTGAGGATCACCTAACTGAGCTTTTTTCTTCTGCATTCATGACTGTGACTTGTGCCTAAACCTTTTCTAGCGAGTATGCACCATCCTCCAGGGCTCAGAACCCATGTGGTTGAAGCTCAGGGGAGTTGAAAGTTAAGGTGTGTCTATAGTTCACTAACCTTGACCTTTCACTTCTTACACCAGCATGTATTCAAGTTGGAGCAAGAGGAATACATGAAGGAGCAGATCCCTTGGACCTTGATTGATTTTTATGATAACCAACCTTGTATTGACCTCATAGAAGCTAAGCTGGGCATCTTGGACCTGTTGGATGAAGAATGTAAGGTAAAACTGATGATGCCATCATTGAATCAGTTCAATTCTAGGCTTGGGGTGTGGGGCAGAGGACTGCTCTGTGGTGCAGGGGAACATGTGAGATCTCAAAGCTGGAATTTCATCTGTGATTAGCTGGCCTTTAGTTTGCTGGGAGAAGCACTGGTGTCTGTTCTGCATACTAGAAGATACCAGAAGGTAACACGTTGAGTATACTGGCAGGTATTGCTGCATTGGTGAACATGTGCCTCTTTGGGCAGAGACTGGGTGTTACGGATTGGCATGATGTGATGGTGGTATGGATTTGGTGCCCCAGATCACCTAGGTGCTGAGAGAAGGACCCCGACTTGCAGACAGGCATCCCACAGAGTGTGAGTCAAGAGCACAGGGTCATCTTTACCGTGCCAGATGGCTTGGGAGCGATAAGAGCCACATGCTTGGTAGCAGGTGAAAGCTGTAGATTTCCCCCATGTAGCTTGTCATGGATGCTACCTGCTATAACAGGAAGAGCCCTGAGTTGCCAACATGGAGAGAAACAGGCAGCCTCGGAAATGTGGGGCAGGGGAACTGGGTGTTATCAATCACCTAACTACTTTGGCCTTTGGTTTTCTGCTCTATAAATTGAGGGGGGTTGGATCTGATGATCTTCAAAACTTCTCCTGGTTTGGTGTTTGGTGATCAGGGGGTAAATGTATGCCAGCTCCTCCAGTGATGGAAACTCTAATCAAAAGGTGTAGAAGCCACGTGGTTCTCAGTATTGAAACGGAAGAGCCCAGTTGAGTTTACTTTCTGGTCTCCCATGTCTTCCCTCTAAAGGGTGGCTTGTGACTTGATGGTTTAGGAGGAGCAGATGTTTCCCTTCCAGAAGGACTCTCCAAGTTTCATTGCCTTTGAAAGTGAGAAGGAACAATTAATAAGACAGTGGAAGACAGAATGAAAATACACTGAAATCCACAGCACATTTTTTTTAGTGGTGAGAGTGGGCACCCTTGTCTTGTTCCTGATCTTAGAGGAAATGCTTTCAGTTTTTCACAACTAAGAATGATATTGGAGAGGAACCAAGATGGCGGAGTAGAAGGACGTGCTCTCACTACGTCTTACGAGAACACCAGAATCACAACTAGCTGCTGGACAATCATCGACAGGAAGACACTGGAACTCACCAAAAAAGATGCCCCACATCCAAAGGCAAAGGAGAAGCCACAATGAGATGGTAGCAGGGGCGCAATCACAGTAAAATCAGTTCCCATAACTGCTGGATGGGTGACTCACAGACTGGAGAACACTTATACCACAGAAATCCTCCCACTGGACTGAAGGTTCTGAACCCCACGTCGGGCTTCCCAACCTGGGGGTCCGGCAACAGGAGGAGGAATTGCTAGAGAATCAGACTTTGAAGCCTAGTGGGAATTGACTGCAGGACTTTGACAGGACTGGGGCAAACAGAGACTGTACTCTTGGAGGGCACACAAAAGTAGTGTGTGCATCAGGACCCAGGGGAAGGAGCAGTGACCCCGTAGGAGACTGAACCAGACCTACCTGCTAGTGTTGGAGAGTCTCCTGCAGAGGCGGGTGGGGGGTGGCTGTGGCTCACCGTGGGGACAAGGACACTGGCAACAGAAGTTCTGGGAAGTAATCCTTGGAGTGAGCCCTCTCAGAGTCTGTCATTAGCCCCACCAAAAGGCCAGGTAGCCTCCAGTGTTCGGTTGCCTCAGGCCAAACAACCAACAGGGAGGGAACCAGCTGCACCCATCAATAGTCAAGCGGATTAAAGTTTTACTGAGGTCTGCGCACCAGAGCAACAGTCAGCTCTGCCCACCACCAGTCCCTCCCATCAGGAAACTGACACAAGCCTCTTAGATAGCCTCATCCACCAGAGGGCAGACAGCAGAAGCAAGGAGAACTACAATCCTGCAGCCTGTGGAACAAAAACCACATTCACAGAAAGATAGACAAGATGAAAAGGCAGAGGGCTATGTACCAGATAAAGGAACAAGATAAAACCCCAGAAAAGCAACGAAATGAAGTGGAGATAGGCAACCTTCCAGAAAAAGAATTCAGAATAATGATAGTGAAGATGATCCAGGACCTCGGAAAAAGAATGGAGGCAAAGATCAAGAAGATGCAAGAAATGTTTAACAAAGACCTAAAAGAATAAAATACAAACAAACAGATGAACAATACAATAACTGAAATGAAAACTACACTAGAAAGAATCAATAGCAGAATAACTGAGGCAGAAGAACAGATAAGTGACCTGGAAGAGAGAATGGTGGAATTCACTGCTGCAGAACAGAATAAAGAAAAAAGAATGAAAAGAAATGAAGGCAGTCTAAGAGACCTCTGAGACAACATTAAACACAATAACATTCGCATTATACGGGTCCCAGAAGGAGAAGAGAGAGAGAAAGGACCGGAGAAAATATTTGAAGAGATTATAGTGGAAAACTTCCCTAACATGGGAAAGGAAATAGCCACCCAAGTCCAGGAAGCCCAGAGAGTCCCATACAGGATAAACCCAAGGAGAAACACGACGAGACACATAGTAATCAAACTGAGAAAAATTAAAGACAAAGAAAAATTATTGAAAGCAGCAAGGGAAAAATGACAAATAACATACAAGGCAACTTTCATAAGGTTAACAGCTGATTTCTCAGCAGAAACTCTACAAGCCAGAAGGGAGTGGCATGACATACTTAAAGTGAGGAAAGGGAAGAACCTACAACCAAGATGACTCTACCTGGCAAGGATCTCATTCAGATTCAATGGAGAAATCAAAAGCTTTACAGACAAGCAAAAGCTAAGAGAATTCAGCACCACCAAATCAGCTCTACAACAAATGCTAAAGGAACTTCTCTAAGTGGGAAACACAAGAGAAGAAAAAGACCTACAAAAACAAACCCAAAACAATTAAGAAAATGGTCATAGGAACATACATATCGATAATTACCTTAAACATGAATGGATTAAATGCTCCAGCCAAAAGACAGAGGCTTGCTGAATGGATACAAAATCAAGACCCATATATATGCTGGCTACAAGAGACCCACTTCAGACCTATGGACACATACAGACTGAAAGTGAGGGGATGGAAAAAGATATTCCATCCAAATAGAAATCAAAAGAAAGCTGGAGTAACAATACTCATATCAGATAAAATAGACTTTAAAATAAAGAATGTTACAAGAGACAAGGAAGGACACTGCATAATGATCAAGGGATCAATCCAAGAAGAAGATATAACAATTGTAAATATATATGCACCCAACATAGGAGGACCTCAATACATAAGGCAACTGCTAACAGCTATAAAAGAGGAAATCCACAGCAACACAGTGATAGTTGGGGACTTTAACACCTCACTTACACCAATGGACAGATCATCCAAAATGAAAATAAATAAGGAAATAGAAGCTTTAAATGACACAATAGACCAGATAGATTTAATTGATATTTATAGGACATTCCATCCAAAAACAGCAGATTACACTTTCTTCTCAAGTGTGTATGGAACGTTCTCCAGGAAAGATCACATCTTGGGTCACAAATCAAGCCTCAGCAAATTTAAGAAAATTGAAATCATATCAAGCATCTTTTCTGACCACAACGCTATGAGATTAGAAATCAATTACAGGGAAAAAAACGTAAAAAAGACAAACACATGGAGGCTGAACAATACGTTACTAAATAACCAAGAGATCAGTGAAGAAATCAAAGAGGAAATCAAAAAATATGTAGAGACAAATGACAATGAAAACACGACGATCCAAAACCTATGGGATGCAGCAAAAGCAGTTTTAAGAGGGGAGTTTATAGCTATACAAGCCTACCTCAAGAAACAAGAAAAATCTCAAACAATCTAACCTTAGACCTAAAGGAACTAGAGAAAGAAGAACAAACAAAACCCAAAGTTAGCAGAAGGAAAGAGATCATAAAGATCAGAGCAGAAATAAATGAAATAGAAACAAAGAAAACAGTAGGAAAGATCAATAAAACTAAAAGCTGGTTCTTTAAGAAGATAAACAAAATTGATTAGCCAGACTCATCAAGAAAAAGAGGGAGAGGACTCAAATCAATAAAATTAGAAATGTAAAAGGAGAAGTTACAACAGACACCACAGAAATACAAAGCATCCTGAGAGATTACTACAAGCAACTCGGTGCCAATAAAATGGACAACCTGGAAGAAATGGACAAATTCTTAGAAAGGTATAACCTTCCAAGACTGAACCAGGAAGAAATAGAAAATATGAACAGACCAATCCCAAGTAATGAAATTGAAACTGTGATTAAAAATCTTCCAACAAACAAAAGTCCAGGACCAGATGGCTTCACAGGTGAATTCTATCAAACATTTAGAGAAGAGCTAACACCCATCCTTCTCAAACTCTTCCAAACAATTGCAGAGGAAGGAACACTCCCAAACTCATTCTGTGAGGCCACCATCACCCTGATAGCAAAACCAGACAAAGATACTACAAAAAAAGACCATTACAGACCAATATCACTGATGAACATAGATGCAAAAATCCTCAACAAAATACTAGCAAACAGAATCCAACAATACATTAAAAGGATCATACACCATGATAAAGTGGGATTTATCCCAGAGATGCAAGGATTCTTCAATATACGCAAATCAATCAATGTGATACACCATATTCACAGATTGAAGAATAAAAACCGTATGATCATCTCAATAGATGCAGAAAAAGCTTTTGACAAAATTCAGCACCAATTTATGTTAAAAACTCTCCAGAAAGTGGGCATAGAGGGAACCTACCTCAACATAATAAAGACCATATCTGACAAACCCACAGCAAACATCATTCTCAATGGTGAAAAAGTGAAAGCGTTTCCTCTAAGATCAGGAAAAAGACAAGGTTGCCCACTCACACCACCATTATTCAACATAGATTTGGAGGTCCTAGCCACAGCAATCAGAGAATAAAAAGAAATAAAAGGAATACAAATTGGAAAAGAAGAAGTAAAACTGTCACTGCTTGCAGATGGCATGATACTATACATAGAGAATCCTAAAAATGCCACCAGAAAACTACTAGAGCTAATCAATGAATTTGGTAAAGTGGCAGGGTACAAATTTAATGCACAGAAATCTCTTGCATTCCTATACACTAATGATTAAAAATCTGAAAGAGAAATTAAGGAAACACTCCCATTTACCATTGCAACAAAAAGAATAAAATACCTAGGAATAAACCTACCTAAGGAGACAAAAGACCTGTATGCAGAAAACTATAAGACACTGTTGAAAGAAATTAAAGGTGATACCAACAGATGGAAAGATGTACCATGTTCTTGGTTTGGAAGAATCAATACTTTGAAAATGACTATACTACCCAAAGCAATCTGCAGATTCAATGCAATCCCTATCAAATTACCAATGGCATTTTTTACAGAGCTAGAACAAAAAATCTTTAAATTTGTATGGAGACACAAAAGACCCCAAATAGCCAAAGCAGTCTTTAGGGAAAAAAACGGAGCTGGAGGAATCAGACTCCCTGGCTTCAGACTATGCTACAAAGCTACAGTAATCAAGACAATATGGTACTGGCAGAAAAACAGAAACATAGATCAATGGAACAAGATAGAAAGCCCAGAGATAAACCCACGCACCTATGGTCAACTAATCTATGACAAAGGAGGCAAGGTTATACAATGGAGAAAAGACAGTCTCTTCAATAAGTGGTGCTGGGAAAACTGGACAGCTGCATGTAAAAGAATGAAATTAGAACCCTCCCTAACACCATACACAAAAATAAACTCAAAATGGATTCGATACTTAAATGTAAGACCGGACAGTATAAAACTCTTAGAGGAAAACATAGGAAGAACCCTCTTTGACATAAATCACAGCAAGATCTTTTTTGATCCACCTCCTAGCATAATGGAAATAAAAACAAAAATAAACAAATGGGACCTAATGAAACTTAAAAGCTTTTGCACAGCATAGGAAACCATAAACAAGATGAAAAGACAACTCTCAGAATGGGATAAAATATTTGCAAATGAATCAATGGACAAGGGATTAATCTCCAAAATATATAAACAGGCCATGCAACTCAATATTTAAAAAAACAAAGAGCCCAATCCAAAATGGGTAAAAGACCTAAATAGACATTTCTCCAAAGAAGACATACAGGTGGCCAAGAAGCACATGAAAAGCTGCTCAACATCACTAATTATTAGAGAAATGCAAATCAAAAGTACAGTGAGGTATCACATCCACCAGTTAGAATGGGCTTCATCAGAAAATCTACAAACAACAAATGCTGGAGAGGTTGTGGAGAAAAGGGAACCCTCTTGCACTGTTGGTGGGAATGTAAATGGATACAGCCACTATGGAGAACAGTACGGAGGTTCCTTAAAAAACTAAAAATAGAATTACCATATGATCCAGCAATCCCACTACTGGGCATATACCCAGATAAAACCGTAATTCAAAAAGACTCATGCACCCCAGTGTTCACTGCAGCACTATTTACAATAGCCAGGTCATGAAAGCAACCTAAATGCCCACTGACAGACGAATGGATAAAGAAGTTGTGGTACATATATACAATGGAATATTACTGAGCCATAAAAAGGAACGAAATTGGGTCATTTGTTGAGACGTGGATGGCTCTAGAGACTGTCATACAGAGTGAAGTAAGTCAGAAAGAGAAAAACAAATATCGTATATTAACGCATGTATGTGAACCTAGAACAATGGTACAGATGAACCAGTTTGCAGGGCAGAAGTTGAGACACAGATGTAGAGAACAAACGTATGGACACCAAGGGGGGAAAGCCGTTGTGGGGTGGGGATGGTGGTGTGATGAATTGGGCGATTGGGATTGACATGTATACACTGATGTGTATAAAATTGATGACTAATAAGAGCCTGCTGTATAAAAAAATAAATTAAATTTAAAATTTTTTTGAAAAAAGAATGATGTTGGCTGTGGGTTTGTCATATGTGTTCTTTATTATGTTGAGGTAGGTTCCCTCTATGCCCACTTTCTGGAGAGTTTTTATCATAAATGGGTGTTGAATTTTGTCAAAAGCTGTTTCTGCATCTATTGAGATTATCATATGGTTTTTATCCTTCAGCTTGTTAGTATGGTGTATCCCATTAATTGATTTGCATATATTGAAGAATCCTTGCATTCCTGGAATAAACCCCACTTGATCATGGTGTGTGATCCTTTTAATGTGCTGTTGGATTCTGCTTGCTAGTATTTTGTTGAGGATTTTTGTATCTATGTTCATCAGTGGTATTGGCCTGTAATTTTCTTTTTTTGTGACATCTTTGTCTGGTTTTGGTATCGGTGATGGTGGCCTCATGCAATGAGTTTGGGAGTGTTCCTCCCTCTGCTGTATTTTGGAAGAGTTTGAGAAGGATAGTTGTTAGCTCTTCTATAAATGCTTGATAGAATTTTCCCGTGAAGCCATCTGGCCCTGGGCTTTTGTTTGTTGGAAGATTTTTAATCACAGTTTCAACTTCACTGCTTGTGATTGATCTGTTCATATTTTCTGTTTCTTCCTGGTTCATTCTCAGAAGGTTGTGCATTTCTAAGAATTTGTTTCTTCCAGGTTGTCCATTTTACTGGCATATAGCTGCTTATAGTAGTCTCTCATGATCCTTTGTATTTATGATGTGTCACTTGTTAGTTCTACTTTTTCATTTCTAATTCTGTTGATTTGAGTCCTCTCCCTTTTTTTCCCTGATGTGTCTGGCTAATGGTTTATCAATTTTTTTAATCTTCTCAAAGAACCAGCTCTTAGTTTTATTGATCTTTGCTATTGTTTCCTTCATTACTTTTTCATTTATTTCCAATCTGATCTTTATGATTTCTTTCCTTTTGCTAGCTTTGGGTTTTTTTATTCTTTTTTCTCTAATTGCTTTAGGTGTAAGTTTAGGTTATTTGAGATTTTTCTTGTTTCTTGAGGTAGGATTGGGTTGCTATAAACTTCCCTCTTAGAATTGCTTTTGCTGCATCCCATAGGTTTGTGGTTGTCATGTTTTCATTGTCATTTGTTTCTGGGTATTTTTTGATTTCCTCTTTAATTTCTCAGTGATCTCTTGGTTATTTAGTAGTGTGTTGTTTAGCCTCAATGTATTTGTATTTTTTACAGTTTTTTTTTTCCTGTAATTGATATCTAGTCTCATAACACTGTGGTCAGAAAAGTTTGCTTATACGATTTCAGTTTTCTTAAATTTCCCAAGGCTTGATATGTGACCCAAGATGTGACCTATCCTGGAGAATGTTCCATGTTCACTTGAGAAGAAAGTGTATTCTGTTGTAGTTGAATGGAATGTCCTGTAAATATCAATTAAGTCCATCTGGTCTAATGTGTCATTTAAGGCTTGTGTTTCCTTATTTATTTCCTGTTTGGATGATCTGTCCTTTGGTGTAAGTGGGGTGTTAAAGTCTCCCACTATTATTGTGTTAATGTTGATTTCTGCTTTTATGGCTGTTAGCGTTTGCCTTATGTATTGAGGTGCTCCTACGTTGGGTGCATAAGTATTTATAGTTGTTATGTCTTCTTGGATTGATCCCTTGATCATTATGTACTGTCCTTCCTTGTCTCATGTAAGTCTTTATTTTAAAGTGTATTTTGTCTGATACGAGTATTGCTACTCCAGCTTTCTTTTGATTTCCATTTGGTTGGAATATCTTTTTCCATCCCCTTACTTTCAGTCTGTATGTGTCCCTAGGTCTGAAGTGGGTCTCTTGTAGACAGCGTATATATGGGTCTTGTTTGTGTATCCATTCAGCCAGTCTATGTCTTTTGGTTGGAGCATTTTATCCATTCACATTTAAGGTAATTATCAATATGTATGTTCCTATTAACCTTTTTCTTAATTGTTTTGGGTTTGTTTTTGTAGGTCCTTTTCTTCGCTTGTGTTTCCTACTTAGAGAAGTTCCTTTAGCATCTGTTGTAGAGCTGGTTTGGTGGTGCTGAATTCACGTAGCTTTTGCTTGTCTGTAAAGCTTTTGATTTCTCCATTGAATCTGAATGAGATCCTTGCTGGGTAGAGTAATCTTGGTTGTAGGTTTTTCCCTTTCATCATTTTAAATATGTCCTGCCACTCCATTCTGGCCTGCAGAGTTTCTGCTGAAAGAGCAGCTGTTAACCTTATGGGGATTCCCTTGTATGTTATTTATTGTTTTTCCCTTGCTGATTTTAATATTTTTTTGTAGATAGGTTCCATTAATGAGTGTCTCGGTGTGTTTCTCCTTGGGTTTATCCTATATGAGACTCTCTGCATTCTTCAGACTTGATTGACTATTTCCTTTCCCATATTAGGGAAATTTTCCGCTATAATCTCTTCAAATATTTTCTCAAACCCTTTTTTTTTCTCTTCTTCTTCTGGGACCACTATAATTCGAATGTTGGTGTGTTTAATTGTCCCAGGGATCTCTGAGACTGTCCTCAGTTCTTTTCATTCTTTTTTCTTTATTCTGCTCAGTGGTATTTAGTTCCAGTATTTTATCTTCCAGGTCACTTATCCATTCTTCTGCCTCAGTTATTCTGCTATTGATTCCTTCTAGAGAATTTTTATTTTCATTTATTGTGCTGTTCATCACTGTTTGTTTGCTCTTTAGTTCCTTTACGTCCTTGTTAAACATTTCTTGTATTTTCTCCATTCTGTTTCTGAGATTTTGGATCATCTTTTCTCTCATTACTCTGAATTCTTTTTCAGGTAGACTGCCTATGTGCTCTTTATTTGTTTGGTCGTGTTGGATTTTACCTTGCTTCTTCATCTGCTGCATATTTCTCTGTCTTCTCATTTTATTTAACTTACTGTGTTTGAGGTCAGAAAGCAGGCTGCAGGATCATAGTTCCTCCTACTTCTCTCACCCGGTGGGTGAGGTTGGTCCAGTGGCTTGTGTAGGCTTCCTGGTGGAGGGGACTGGTTCCTGTGTTCTGGTGGGTGGGGCTGGATCTTGTCCCTCTGATGGTCAGGGCCACGTCAGGTGGTGTGTTTTCAGGTGTCTGTGAGCTTAGTATGACTTCAGGCAGCCTGACTGCTAATGGGTGGGGTTGTGTTCCTGTCTTGCTAGTTGTTTGCATGAGGGGTCCAGCACTGGAATATGCTGGCCCTTGGGTGGAGCCGGGTTTTAGTGTTGGGATGGAGACCTCTGGGAGAGCTCTCACCGATTAATATTACATGGGCCCAGGAGTTCTCTGGTGGTCCAATGTCCTGGACTCAGCTCTCCCACCTCAGAGGCTCAGGCCTGTCCCCCAGCTGGAGCACCAAGACCTTGCAAGCCACACGGCATGGAAGAAAAGGAAGAAGAAACAAACAAAGAGACAAAATCCCAAGACAAATGGTAAAAGCAAAACTAAACAGACAGAATCACATGAAGAAACATACACACACGCACTCACGAAAAGAAAAGAAAAAAAGAGGATGAAGAAGAGGAGAGCAACCAAACCAATAAACAATCTCAAAAACTAAAACAAACACTAAAAAGTAAACTAATAAATACACAGAACCAGGAACAAATCAAATGCAGAAAGCAAACTAAAAAAAGGCAATGAAAGCATAAAGCAAACACACAAAAACGATAAAAAAATGTAAAGACGAAAGATGAAAACAAAAGGAAAAAATACAAAACAAAGTAGTAAAGTAAAAATAGATAATATAGTTTAAAATAAAATGAAAACAAAGCAAAACAAAGAAAGAAACACAAGGAAAAAACAATATAACAAAAAAGTACAGTAGAAAGAAGAAAAAAATAAAAATAAAAAATAAAAGAATAATCATAAAAAAAGAACAATGGAACAAAACAAAACAAACAAAGAAAAAAAAGTAGTGATGTTTTCCTGGGGCCTCAGCTGTCAGTGTCTGTGTCCCTCCAGTGAGCCGCAGCCAGTCCCTGCCCATCCAGGAAGTCGTCTTATACTTCTTGGTAGGTCTCTGCTGTGGGCATTTTTGGGCCAGCTGAGCCTCCCATCTGGCTTTCCTCCTGCGTGTACTTGTCCCCAAAGTTCACAGCCTCAATTGTGGGAACACTTGTTGTCTATTCACGTATTCCACACATGCGGGGTTTACCAAGCCAATTGCAGGGATTTTAACCCCCTGCTTCTGCAGCTGCACAGAGAGATTTCCCTTTCTCTTCTCTGGTCGCAGAGCCCCTGGGGTTCAGCTTTGCCTTTGGCCCCGCCTCTGCGTGTGAGCTGCCCTCAGGTGTCTGTTCCCCTCCCAGGCAAGAGCGGGTGAAAGCAGCGGCTGTAAATGCTCACTTGCTCACTCAGGCCGGGGGGAGGGAGGGATACAGCAGTCACAGTTGGAATGTGCAGGTGTGCCTGCAGCAGCACAGGCTGGCACGAAGTTGCAAGAGCCTGAGGTGCGCTGTGCCTTCTCCCGGGGAAGTTAGTCCCGCATCGCGGGACCCTCGGCAGGGCAGGCTGTACAGGCTGCCGGGAGCGTGTGGGCAGTGACCTGCCTTGCACACAGGACCCTTGGTGGCAGCGGCAGCAGCCTCTGGGTTCCGAGGTGAGAGCTGCGGCTCACGCTCACACTTGTGTAGGCGTTGCCCTGCCGTCTGTGGGCGCACGGAGCAGGAAGCTCCTCTTCTCCCGCAGCCCGCCACAGTGGATTCTTGCTGTCCAGCAGGCCCAGGTTTTTTCCTGGACTCCCTCCCGGCTAGCTGTGGCACACTGACCCCTTCAGGCTGCGTTCACGCCGCCAACCCCAGTCCTCTCCCTGCACTCCGACCGAAGCCCGAGCCTCAGCTCTTAGCCCCTGCCCGGCCCTGCGGGTGAGCAAACAAGCCTCTCGGGCTGGTGAGTGCCGGTCGGCACCGATCCTCTGTGCGGGAATCTCTCCGCTTTGCCCTCTGCACCCCTGTTGCTGCGCTCTCCTCCGTGGCTCCAAAGCTTCCCCCAGCCCTGCCAGTGAGGGGGCTTCCTAGTGTGTGGGAACTTTTCCTCCTTCCCAGCTCCCTCCCAGAAGGGCAGGTCCTGTCCAGATTCCTTTGTCTCTTTTTTTTTTTCTTTTGCCCTACCCAGTTACATGGGGATTTTCTTGCCTTTTTGGAAATCTGAGTTCCCCTGCCAGTGTTCAGTAGGCGTTCTGTAGGAGTTGTTCCACATGTAGGTGTAGTTCTGATGTATTTGTGGGGAGGAAGCTCATCTTCACGTCTTACTCCTCTGCCGTCTTGAAGGTCCTCCCGCCCACATTTTTATCTGATGGTTTTCAGCACATTTTCAAAGCTGGGGACTTCATCTGGAGTCAGGTTCAGGAACAGGTAATTCCTCAGTGTGGCAGAGGTGAGCCTTGTCTTGCTCCACCTGTGAGGTTGTGGTAAAGGTGATAAGAAGTTGTCCCTGGCCCGAGTGGCACTGGCTCAATGACAGAAGTCCAGCCCAGGCCCTCCAGTCTCCCCTCCCGGTGTTCACCACTCACTCATATTCTTGGCCAATAGCTCCCTTCTGACCCTCGGGGAACACGCTCCCCTTCCCCTTGTGGCCCTCTGTGATCCTCTCCATAACCTTCCCCAGCTCCACACCCCCACCCATGGCCTCGGTCCCGTTGTGGCCGCTGAGCCAGCGCAGCCCCCCAGGCCCTGGATCCAGGAGGGCTCCAGCTCTTCTTTCCCCTACCCAGTTGTGAAGTCCAAGGTCATACAGGGCTCTGAGGCAGGCGGCTTGTTCTGCATTGCTCTACCTGGCTCTGTGCTGAAGCGCTGACTACACCAAAACCACGGCCCCAGGGGCCTGGCCTCTCCTTGCGCCTTACACACACCTCCCATTGGAACAGCCCAGTGCCTCAGGGTGATTGAGTCTGTGAATTCAGCAGCTGTCTAATCAGTTGTCCCTGATTTCTCCTGCCTTTGGCAGGCAATCCAGGACTACTTGTGCGTTTGTTTTGGCTCACAGTTTGAGGTTCTCAGAGGCGCCACTACCCTAGGGAACGTGTCCCAGGAATGTCAGGTCATAGCGGTGAGAACACGGGTCCCAGTGCAAGGTGGGAGACCTCAGACTGCTGTCCAGAGAGTGGGACCCAGGCCTCTGGGTGAGGGAGTGGGGGGCACTCAGTGCAGCACTGGGCGGGGCAGCAGGTGGTTCCGGGAGTGGTGGAGGAGTGCTTAGCAGTGCAGCCGAAAAGTAGGCAGTGGTTGCAGGGAGGACCAAGGTGCAAGTATTCAGCAGTTTTGAAAGTAACTTCACCAAATCCCTAGACTTTGAAGCCTTGGGTATTCCCGGGGCAGTAGGGGTCCCCAGACATTTCTGTTCAGTCTTCCTACAGAATGCACGCTGCCTATATTACTTTCAAGAAGCTAAGGGGAAGTAAAATCCGGCTGTGTTTATTGGGATGGTCTCTGCCTTATGCTCTGTGGTGCCTTCTGTTTGGGTTTGTAAAATTAGGTGATTTAAGTCGCAGACTGTATCCAACTCAAACTCCTGCCAGACACCCAGAATGTATTATGCATCTACTGTATGTCTGGTCTTGAGGGGAAAACCCTCAGGAGTGGAGGCAGGGATCGCCCTGCCGGCCAGCAAAGGGTGAAGAGGGACAGGATGGTGCTGGGGAAGAGCTTGGCCTGAGTGAGGGCGAGGGGCCCGCAGAGGGCCGTGGGCAGGGACCAGAGCCCAGCAGGGGCAGCGGACTGACAGCCGAGTGACCTCAAGGGCAGGGCACACCAAGGCAGAAAGAGTGCTGAGCTGCACGCAGCCCCGGCAGTTCTGCTAGGTCCTTGCTTCCCCATCCCTGCGGCTCCTTAGAAGGGAAGGTCTGAGGATAAGCCTGGGTTTCTTGCTAGTCAAGCTGGTGGGGACTAGAGTGTCCCGTTGGATTGGGGGTAGTACTGTGAATGTGACACTTTCAAACTCACTAGCCGCCAGTCACAAGTATAGCAGGGGAGGCAAGCTGAACACCAAATTAAGGAATAAAACAAAACCCCACAGTGTGGTCGCCATCTTGCACCAGGTTTAACCGCTCTGGGAATCCAGGGTCATTCAGCATAATCTGATTCAGCTTCTAGTAACAGATGGAGTTTTAACCAACAGTTATTACTTTTGTCAAGTCATGAAACTGTACACTTACAGAGGGTGCATTTGGCTGTTTGGAAATCATACTGTAAATCTGACTTTAGAAAACAGGGCAGCCTGCTGCACCCTTCTAGCAGCACCCGTGGCTCTGACCTAAGCAGGTTAGGGATCCCCATGGAATTGCTCACACCTGGGCAGCTTGCGTCTCTCGGGAGCCATCCTGTTGGATGTGGAGCTGCCTCAGATACACTCTGCAGGGTGAGAAAGAATCAGGAGATCGTGCTGTGAAGAAGTGGGTTCTGCGACCCCCATGCGACAGGCCACGAAGCCACATGAAGTAAGAAGCAGCCGTCGGGAAAATCACTTCTCCTGGAGAAGACACCTAGTGGTAGGCGGTACCAGTGGGCTGAGATTTAAATGAGAAACGTGGAGACCGGGTAGCCATGGACTGAAAGGGGCAGCACGCAGGGTGGGTCTCCTCAGCCTGTGCTGGGTGCCGGAAGCTGCAGAGGAGGCGTGGGGACCAGGACAGCAAAGTGCTCCGGATTCCTCCGGGTGGGAAAGCTTCCCTACAGTCATGAATTTATCGTCAGACCCAGGCTGAGCCGCAAACTACAGCTGCTCCTCAGTAACCACGGCCAGGGGAGAGGGTGTTTGCTTGTGGAAAACGATAGTTTCCGGGCTGCTCGTAACAAAACTCTCCTCCCCCGGCGCTAAGGCTGCTGTGGGTGCTGTGGACATAAGTGCGTCTACGCCGAATTCAGACCCCGAGTTCCCTGCCCTCCCCATGTCTCGGTCATCAGTCCCTCCCTCTTGGAGGAACAAACTGCTTAGGGCTGCTGGATTTGAGATGTCAGTGCGTGTTTCCTCATAAATCACATACTTGCATTTTAGCAGGAATTTTGTGAAAATGATACTTTGACCCCTGGAAGCAATTCTAGTGAATGAAGATACAGACACCGTCTCAGGTTGAGGAGACTGCGTTAGGGACCCACGAAGGAAGGCCTGGGTCGGGGAGGCAAGCTCTGACCTGTTGACTGGGATTCTCTGTTTCATGGAACCCAGCCTGCGGAGCCGACGAGGATGGACCTTCCTAATTAATGTATTATTGTTGAGGCAGTAGAAGGAAGGCAGCCTGCAGACGGGGAGGTCAATACCCTTCGGTTTCCTGACCTGGGCAGGGCTGCTCTCATGAGCGTTTACTGTGGATCAAGACCAAGGGCTTGTGGTTTCCTAGGACGTCACCCCAGAGGCTACGGCTTGTGCGCAGCTTTGAAGCCTGTGGTGGAGGCGGGGGAAGTGCCTTTCCCGCATTCATCCACCCTGCGAACCCCATGTTCCCTTCAACACACATCAGAGGGGCTCGAGCAAGCACTGAGATCATCTCCCCGGATGACAGGGAAATGGAAACACTGAGAAGAAAGTTTCAGGGGGAAAGCGTGCCCAGGGCAGCTGTGTAAGCAGGGGTCACATGAGGGGAGAGGGGTTCTGAGCAAAGGGAATGTCACGTTCACAGAGTATGAAATGGTCCTATCTGTCCAGAGAGCCCATGGCGGTGGCAGGCGAGGGCGGGAGGAGGAACCGTCCAAGAATATGAGGCTCGGCCTTGCCTGCCCGGCGAAGGCGTTTGGACTTGACTCTGGAGGCTCTGGGGGTGGAAGGGTGTGAAGCAGGGGAGAGGTGTGATCAGATGTGACTCACTTTTCGACAGGTCTCCCTGGCAACTGTGTGAAACGTAAGCTGCAGAGAGACCGGAGTCAGCAGTGCCCTGGCAGCGCTGCGCTTGTCCAGCCGGGAGGAGATGCCGAGGGCTCTAGGCGAGGAGCAGAGGGGCTGAGGAGGGAGGGCAGCAGTGGTGAGGGCCTCGGAGGCCCTGCATCTGGCAGCGAGTTGTTGCTTAGAGCAGTTTCAAGGAAGTTGTCTGGGCAGAAGCCTGATTTCAGTAACTTGAGGAGAGAATAGGAGGTGAGGCCGTGGAGATGGCAAGTCTGAATTCCTTTCCGGAAAGGAGGAGGTGAGAGAGAGGAGAGGTGGGAGAGGCTTCCGGGAGAGGGAAGCTGGGTGGATCCAGGTCTCCAGGAGGCAGGGGTGCGTGTGCAGGATGCCGGCTAGGGGAAGAAGCGCTCCCTTCCGTGAGAAGGGCCCAAAGGATCGAAGGGCTGTGGATGCAGCTGAGTTTCTGGATGTAGAGCAGGAATTTGAAGTTTCCTGCTTGACAGCTGGCTTCCCTATGAGGGAGCAAACGAGGCATCTGCTAAGACGCAGCAGGGTTAGAAGCTGAAGAGAACAGAGGAGGAGGGGACAAGGTGTCCTACAAACAGGGACGAGCAATACCGAGTGCAGAGATGTGTTTACTGAGGTCAGAGACCATAAAGTGAGATGTGGGAGTCGTCGGAGTCAACTCTCCCCTTCAATCTGGGCACAGTGTCTTAATCCATGGCAGTGACGCTCACAGTGAAATTTGGTTTTATTTTCTGGCGGCAATACTAAATTATATTAACTTAACAGCAGGAGTCGATTAAGGGAAGAGGAGCTGACATGTGATCTTAGCCAGCCACCCAGGTGTGGGAAGGGACAGGATGGGTCGTTGAGTTGCTCTAGAATTAGCGTCTCGCTGAGCACACGGAAAGGCTGTTTTGTGAGGGTGGATAAGTGAAGGCCCGGAACTGGCCTTGGAGAAGATGGCTGCCAGGTGGGGAGGAAGGAGCCACCTCCACCCAGAGCTGTTAGGACAGCAGAGTCCTGGAGGCCCAGCTATCGCAGGAGGATTCGGGGTTGATGGGGGCAGGGTCATTTGAGAGGGCATCAGGGAGCCCACGGAGGTATGGGATGGAGTGAGATAGTGACCAGGGAGGCGGCCGTCGTGGCAGTGGCCCCGGAAAACGGGACAAGGAGCGGAGATGGAATAACTGGCTTTGGGGTCCTTATCGGTCAGCTCTTGTCAACTGTTGGGCTGGGGCAGGCTTTGGCCCCTGGCGATGTCCCAGGCCAGTGGATGGCAGCCAGACATCTTCAAGAGAGAGTACGGTTTCCGACAAGGTTCCAGGAGCACCTTGGTGAAAAGTTGTCCTGGGCCACAGGGTTTATACCCCAAGCTGTTGAGGGGCTTAGTAAGTCTGAGGACTTTCATTCCCCTCCCCCCACCCCCATGTTTTCTCTGTTTTATTTCAATAACAAAGAGTAAAGTCAGGTTTAATGCATTTTTAACAGCTTTATTAAGATAGAATTAGTGAACCGTACAATTCACCTGTTTAAAATACACAATTCAGTGTTTTTTAGTATATTCAGAGTCATGCAGCCGTCACCACCACAATCAATTTTAGAACATTTTCATCGTCCCCTAAAGAAACCCCTTAGCAGTCACTCTCCATTCCCCCACAGCCCTAGGCAGCCACTAGTCTACTTCCTATCTCTGGAGATTTGCCTGTCTGGGACCCGGGCCTTCACTTTTTGCTGTGACCAGTGGCCAACAGAGCAGGTCAGGGGGACTTGCCCTCTGAGGGACAGTACCCACCTAGATGAGGACAGAGCTGGGGTCCAGGCTCCTGGTCCAGTGCCTTTGGGGAGGAGAGTAAGGAAGCTTGCATGAAGCTGCTGGCAGATTCTTTCTTAAAGGATTTGATTTGCTGCATATTCCAGACCTACTGATAACCACACTCTATTGTAGCTTTTATCAAAATACAAAATTTGCTTTCTGTCTCTTACGCCTGTTCTAAATCTACTTTTTGGAAGGATTTTTGGAAATAACTACATCCTGCCTAACCGTGCCTTTGTGGTTACCTTTAAAACTCTCTCGTCAGGCAGGAAAGCATGATAGTGAGGAGCACATGCTCTAGAGCCTGTCCTGGTTTGAACCCCAGTTCTGCTATTTCCCAGCTGTGTGACCTTGGGCAAGTTACCTAACCTCTCTGTCTCAGTTTCTTCATCTGTAAAATGTATACAGCCATAGTACCTAGCTCATGGGATTATTGCGAGGATTGAATAGTTAATACATCGAAAATGTATAGAGAACTGCCTGGCAGTAAGTTCTTTGGGCATTTGCTTTGCTTATTATCTGAGATTCTTAATGGTTGTGGATTCCTGCTGGCCCTTATTTTTAGTCAAGGGTGGGGGTGAGAAGAGAGACTGACCCTTGTCAGGAAATATGTATACCTATGACCTTGACTCCTGGCCTCCCTCACTCATTGATTTATGCAAGTCTGAATTAGAGACTATGTGGAATTATGGAGTCTGCTAACAGAAGTCCAATTTCATTGTCAAGACAAGACGATTTTGATACTGGCAAATACAAGTGTTGACCAGGCGGGGCTTCTCATCATAGCCCTACCCTTTCTGTTCTGTCTTGCCCGGTTCTGCCAGTGCTGGGTCCATTGTGTTCCTGTTCTCCAGCCTCGCCTCCTGACAGCTCCGCCAGGCTGCCCTCTTGCTTCCCCCCGTACCTGGTGTTTCTAAACCCGGGATGCTTGGAGACAAATATAAAACAATATATTTTTAAATGCTCAATTAAATAGATTTTATTTTGTCTGCCCAACACAATTAATAGTCTCCTTCAAGAAGGAGTTTCCTTAAAAATCCTGTGGCACTTAGCACTGGATATTCAATCCTAGTTACACCAAGTTGGATATTGAGAAAAATCTGTTTGCTTACAAAGTATTTGAGAAATTTCTTCTCAAGTGTGTAAGCATTTTTCTTATGGCAGAGGTATTATTAATTTACTAAACAAAGCCCTTTTTAAATGGCTAGTTCAAGGGTCACCTTCAACCCTGCCTGATCCAAATATACAATCTAAACTAACGAAAAGGGCAAAAGGCAGTTGGTGGCCCATAGCTGAGGAAGGTGCGTGTGCAGCGATGCTCAGGGATGACAGGTGGTGGGGAGCACCTTCCCATCAGCAGAGGCACCATCTTTCTTGATAATTTGAGTGGTGGTTACAGTGACTTCGTGTTGTGCTTTCAACAAAGCAAGATGCTTTTTCACTTCTGAAGCCATCTCTAAAGATATTAAAAGAGGCTGCCCTTCAGAATTATTAATGTAGTAAATCTCTAACTTTAAATTTGGGGGGGGTAGAGGTTAGTACTGCGTAGCTCGATCACCAGGTACTTAGCACCCAGTGCATGGCTGGAATCCAATTTTTTTTTTTTTTTGCGGTACGCGGGCCTCTCACTGCTGTGGCCTCCCCCGTTGCGGAGCACAGGCTCCAGACGCGCAGGCTCAGCGGCCATGGCTCACGGGCCCAGCCACTCCGCGCCATGTGGGACCTTCCTGGACCGGGGCACGAACCCGTGTCCCCTGCATCGGCAGGCAGACTCTCAACCACTGCGCCACCAGGGAAGCCCTGGAATCCAATTTTAAGTTCTTTGAGGGACAGGAAAAAAAACAGTAAGTCATACTTCTGAACCCAACAAACTTACTTTACAGTTTATAGAGACAAGACAATACACAAAAAACAAATGATGAACAATATTAGGCAGTGCATATGTAAGAGCTAAATTGGAAGAATTCCAAAGCGAGATCAAGGGTGGTCAGGAAAGGCTCCAGAGAAAAGGACAGACTTGAGCTGAGCCTGGACGCTGGTATTCAGATGGCCCTAGAGAGAGACAGTGGGCTTTCCTGCTGCAGGACTTGACCTGAGTGAGCAGGAACTTGGCGCTGGAGGCGGATGTGGTGTGTTCATGACCCTGAAGTCACTGGCCCCACCAGAGCAAAGAAGCATCTTCAGATTTATCCTGTGGGTTATGATTCTACTCCTGTGACCTTGGCCTCCACCCTCTTCCTCTCCCAACTCTTCTAGCGTCTGCCAGACGGCAGGTTCTTGGAGGCTCAGTGCACCCCTTCAGGGTGCCAGCGTACAGGGCATGTTGAGGGCATGCCATGTGGGGTCCCAGGTGTTCACGGTTGAATCTGCTTTCCACGTCCAGTTAGGGTCCAGGTCTCAGAGCTGAATCCAGCCTCATGAGGTCAGCTTCCTGGTGGACTCCATCACTCTGCCATGACTCTTGGCTTCCTTTTCCCTCTTCACAAAGCACCTGATTTTGTGGATCCACAGGTCCCCAAAGGAACTGACCAGAACTGGGCTCAGAAGCTCTATGACCGGCACTCCGGCAGCCAGCACTTCCAGAAACCCCGCATGTCCAACACGGCCTTCATTGTCGTCCACTTTGCAGATAAGGTGGGTCTCCTCTTGGTGGGCCCGGTGCTCCGTGAGCCGTGTCCAAGGTGGACTCGGGGTTCCTGGGCTAAGAGGGAGCTGACCTTTGAATTCAGAGGGCCTGGAGTCTCTTGGGTGGGGCCTTGTCTACTCTCCTGGAGCCTGAGAGAGAAGAAGAAAGAGTGATTCTTCTTCAGGTGGCTGCTTTCCTGGCAGCTGGCGTAAACTTAGAATTTCTCTACGTGGGTTGTGTTCTGTGTGCGCTAGCCCAGTGCTTCTCAAGTTTTCATGTGTGTGCAGGTCACCTGGGGTATTGCTCAAAGGCAAGTTCTAATTCAGTTGATCTGGGGTGAGGCTGACCAGCTGCGTTTAGAGCACCCAAAGGAAGCCTTCTATTAAAGGCCATCTTGCAGGAACTCCTTTTTAAAAACAATTTGGTTTTCCGCAGAATGAATATTCAGCTCCCTCTATGTGAACCCTGATCACATCTTGGGTTTGCAGTTTGGATGAGAACATCTGTGGGTTTCCCATGTACGCACAGCTCTTTTCAGAAAACGCTGTGGATGAGCTGAAACTACTGGAGAAGCTGCTGAGGGTCCCGGGTCAGGCTGGAGCACTAACTACCGTTTCTGTTTCCTGCCGTGGCTCCAGGTGGAGTACCTTTCAGATAGTTTTCTGGAGAAAAACAGAGACACGGTGTACGAAGAGCAGATCAACATTCTGAAGGCCAGCAAGGTAAAGAGCGTCGGAAGCAGGGAAACAGAGGCAGAGTGTCCACGGCCAGAGCCAGACAGGGTGTGGTTGGTGCCGTCCCCACTCTGGAGGGGCCGAGGCAGAGGTGTGGGGCAGGGGGAGGTGAGGGGTCTGTAGGTTATTTCAGTCTGAGAATTTGAGAACGGCCTGATGGAGGGAAGAAAGCAAGGGATGGCAGAGGTGACTGGGAAAGATGCCAGCTAATGGAAGGACAGGGGAGCGGGGGGAACAGGAGAAGTGACAATCGGAGAGACGATGGTAGGTATAACTGTGAAAACATTGCTGGCATTCATCGGGTCATTTGTCCTCCACCTCCTACGTGCAGATGTAAAAGTTCTGAAACCCCTTCAAATCCTAGTATCAGTGTGTTTAATCTCTGCTTAGCAGTCTGTGGAACTTCCCTATGGCCAGAAACTTAAATGGAATAATAGGATTCAAGGGACACTTAAATCTACAATTTTGGAATGTTACTTTCTGTTATCTCCAGAATTCCAGTTATTTCCTTCTCACGAGCATGACAAAAAGATAACCAATATTGTGTCCATTCTACAGGTAGAAGAAACAAGGCACTGACTCACCTAAACAAATATTTGTTAAGCACATACCTTGTGAGGCACTGCCCCTAAATGCACCGTGTACAAAGGTGAATAAGATAGGTTCTACCCTCTAGGTGTTTACATTCTGGTGGGCTGTGAGTGGGCAGAAAAACAAGCATACAGTACCTGAAAAGAGAGGAGGTTTGGCTGGGGTGGGGGTGCAGGGAGCGTGAGCCCCGCTGTTCCAGAAAGCCACCCCGCCGATGCAGGTGCCGTTGCTGGCTTCAGCCTTTCAGAGGGAACCCAGAAAAGGACTCTCTAGGATTTAGGAGGCTTTCGACCAGACCACATGGTACTGAACTCACTGCAGAGGCCTGATAACACTAGAAATGGCAGATTAATTTCTCTTTGTGGTAAGCTTTAGATGAATGCAGTTAGGGTGAGATGATGGAATGGAGAAAATACACCCCGCAAAATGGACCCAGGTACCTAAAGGCAAGTAAATCACGTGGCCCCGAGGCCAGGGTTTTAGGGAGGATTTGAGTCAGTACCAGCGACGTGGGCGGCCCGGGGCAGACCCCGGCCCCATGCCGTCTCCCGATATCTGGAGCATCAGGGAATTAGCCATCACTAAGACAAATTTGCTTTGGGTAAATGTGCATGTCAGTGCAAGATTAACCCCTCGGCTTGCCAGGTGTCCAGCCCTCTAGTCCATGGTGGTTGACGTGACTTTTTCCATTCTTTGCAAGGGAGGTGGGGAACGGGAGAAAAGCCACAGGGAGAGAGTAGAAGTGGATGGTTTGAGCCCTGAGGAGCACGCGTCCTCACTGTGTGCGTCTTAGAAGTTAGACGCCTGTGACCTCCTGTTACTGTGACACTGGCCTTAGAGGGCTGAGAAACTTTTGTTACAAGTTTCTCCTTTCAGGTGGGAGCACAAGTGAGGGGCATGCAGCGCCTGGTTCTGCCATTAATTTTTGTCTTAATTTGAGTGTCTCTTAGGGATCCCAGAATGTAGAAGGGAATCTCTCACACTCTCTCTCCAGCAGATCATCTGTTATTAGTCAGTGAGATTTTTTTTCTTATTTTTTTTACCAAACTTTATTGAATATTTGTGTGGTATGTAGTAGTAACAAATGTATGTAGTTAACCTCCTAGAACTTACAGTCTAGTGAAAAGATACAGAGTTTAATCAAAAATTTTGGTAATGCTGTGAAGGTCAAGAAGAAGGTTCTATGGAAAAGAGTAATAGGAATGTGCTGGGAGTCCCCAAGGTCACCCCCAAATTGAACCATTTGCCAGGAAGACTCACAGAACTCAGCATATTGTAGTCCTCATGGCTATGATTTATTACAGCAAAAGGGTACAAAGCGAATCAGCAAAGGGAGAAGGTGCATGGGGTGAAGTCCAGGGGAAACCAGGTGCGAGCTTCCAGAGCCCTTTTCCGCTGGAGTCGCACTGAATATACTTAATTCCCACAGCACTGAGTTGTGATGATGCCTGTGACCTGTCTACCAGAGCAGCTCACCTGAGCCTGGGCATTTAGTGTTCCCTACTGAGAGTCAGTGACGTGGGCACCCTTTGCCTAGCACATACCGAAATTCCAGACTCCCAGAAGGAAAGCAGGTTCATTCAGCGTAAACCATATTGTTTGCATAAACAGTTTAGGCTCAGTAAACCATTCTTATCAGGGACTGCTGAAAACCCTCTCGAAATCCACATTTCCAGACACCAGCCAAGGGTCAACCTTGTAAGCAGGCCTTTCTAGGATGGCAGTCTCAGGCCTGCCATGTTAGCTCTTTTCTAAATAGGGGTATCATTGTAGATTGAGTTTTTATTAGAAATGAAATGTAGGCTTATAAAAATTCACATAGTATAGAAATATGTAAAATGAAAGTATTCTCTCCCATTCCTGACCTCCCTTTTGATGAATTCCCATTCTGATGATACAAACATACTGGTACATCTTTTTAAGATTGAAATGGGGACTTCCCTGGTGGCGCAGTGGATAAGGATCCGCCCGCCAATGCAGGGCACACGGGTTTGATCCCTGGTCCGGGAAGATCCCACGTGACGCGGAGCAACTAAGCCCATGTGCCACAACTACTGAGGCTGCGCTCTAGAGCCCGCGAGCCACAACTACTGAAGCCCATGTGCCTAGAGCCCGTGCTCCGCAACAAAAAGAAGCCACTGCAATGAGAAGCCCGCGCACTGCAACGAAGTGTAGCCCCCGCTCACCACAACTAGAGAAAGCCCGCACGCAGCACCTAAGACCCAACACAGCCAAAAAAAAAAAAAAAAAAGATTGAAATGAATTGCATTATATATTGTCCTCTCTAATTTTTCACTTACCATTGTATCTTGACCATCTTTCCACATGAGTACATATCCACTTCTTTTCTTTTTTTAAACAGCTATTGGTATTTTGCTAATTCAACTAATACTGCATGGAATGCCCTTTACATATATCTTTGCTTACTTGTATAGTTATGTCTGTAAAAGTTTAGAAATGGAATTGACAGTTCAAAGAATATGCACTTCAAAAGTCTAGAGGTATTGCTAAGTTGGAGTGTAAAATAGGTCTGTGATCTACTCTTAAATGGTACCAACTCCTTTCTGTTCCCTGTCCACCTGCCACAACTCTAGCCTCCCCCTTCACCAACTAACATTTCTAAAGAACCAATGACCTTGTTGTCAGACCCTTGCACCCCCATCCCAGCAAACCCTCAGAGGTGCTGTGATGGTGACCAGCAGTACTCAGAGATGAACCGAGAGAGGCTTCTAGGCCCACCAGACCCCAGCAGGAGGAGGGAGCGCTGAGAACTCTCCACCCTGGACCCATTTCAGACATCCCAGAGGAGGGAAAGCAGAGATCGACACTAGGTCACTATAAACCTACAGATGGGATTTCCACAGACTGCAGCTACGAATCAGAGTGATCAGAAATGTGCTTTAAATCATTTGGACAGATGGACACCTCTGGCGACATCTGTCATTGTGGCATTTTTAAAACTCATAGTTTAAAATGAGCCTCTGTCGTTTTCTTTAATTTTTTTTCACAGTAGTCCCACAAGGTTTATGTTTCTAAGGCGCACTTAAAAGCAGAGAGAAAAATAAAGACCTGGAAAGATGCAAGCCTATGGTATCCAGTTAATGCCCAATTTTTTATTGGTTTTCTTCTCACTAAGCACAGCTAGATCTTAGATCCTGTAGGTAAACCCATAGTTTTACTTAAAGTATTTTTATCTGGGGGGAGACCTATTAGCTTTTTTCTTTTGTGTGGCATTCCTGATAAGAAATTAACAAATTACTGTGAAAAATTAAGCAGTATGGGATGGAAGACTACCATATACCCTATCAGCCAAAAGGATGTTTGAAGAGCTCCCACTAAGAGCAGCGAGATAAAACGGTGTTAGTGAGAATGTAATTAGTAAAGCCAGTTACATTGCCTAAGAGGCTATAATATAGCTAATTGCTTTCTCAGCTGTCAGAGAGCTATAAATAGAGACTTCAGAGATGCCTCTTTAAAACATGATTTCAGGTTAACAGACTGATTTGTTTTAGATGCTAAAGGTGGAGGGTTTTCCTTCTTAGTGTTTATTGTAAAAAGCAATATTTTATCAATCTGAAAAAATAATCTCGAAAGGAGAATTTTTTTCTTCTGGAGATTTCCTCTTCTGGGGCAGTGCTGAGTGTAAGTCAGACAGATAGGCAGTGGGTCCAGAGTTTATGCCAGCAGGTACTGGGCAGTGAGGGCCACGCTGGGCCGTGTTCCTAGGCAGGCAGCCCTGATGCCATCTCTCCATGCCATCCTAGCGGAAGGGATCTCGAGACCAATGTGGTCCAGAGGCCAAGTAGACCATATTAGCCCAAAGCTGCCTACCCTGGACCATGACAATCCCGGAGGTCCAGGAGTCAGGATGGAGTAGCTCCAACAAGGCCCAAACTCCATCTCCCCCCATCTCTGTTCTCCCTCAACTTCAGCTCATCAAGGGTGACAATGCATGTGTTCCATTGCTTTCCGTGCTGCTAGCTTCCTTACAGGTTATACACACATTTCATTTGGAGCAAACGCATTTGCTTTAAATTTTAATTTATTTTTTATATAATAACCTTTGAGTCAACATACTATATAACATTTGCTTTTAAGTGTTTTTGGAATGCTTCCTGTTTAAAATCAGTTTGTACTGGTAGTTAAAACGCCTCTACCAACATTTAGAATAAATAGGTAACTATGTAAGAGAGAACTTTAGTCAGTAAAGCAATATAATCATTCTCTGCAGTCCAGGAAGGTCCCCCTTTCCTTCTTTAAACAAATGAAGTACTGAGACTTTTCCTCCAAATCCTCTTCAAAACCCCTTTAAACAGAATATTTCTTACCTAAAAGTTTGATATTTTTCCCCCCAGAGGGTAGCATTTACCATGTAAAAGAATTGATTGAAAAGAAAATGTGTTTGTTATTTTGTTTACAGCCGTAGCTTTTAAAGATAAGATTCTAGACAAGAGATTCCAATCAAATGGTTATTATAGTGTGTCTTATTTTAGTTTCACATGTCTGTTTTAAAGAAAAGATATTTTATGTTCATATAAATGGAAATGAATAGGTGTGATTTCCAAGGTAACAGCTATGTATATACCTGTAACTGACATTTTTCTTAAACTGTCAAGTGGTCTTTAGAAAGTGTTTTCATACTTCTTTTAATCCCTTTTCAAATAGATCTGCCTCAGGCTTTTAAAGTCTATATGTAGACTTGAATAGCAAAGAACACGAAAGCCAGTACCTGTGGACACTTTGAAATAAGTGACAAGTAGTATCAGGAAAGTACCTGGTTTGTTTGAAGGTTTTATCTAAGTGTTTTCAAGACTGAAGGGAGTAAATTTTTAGAAAGGCCCAGGTGGATCGTGTTTCTGAGGGCTGCCCTAAGATGAATTGTAGTACTTCTATTACTGGTTGGTCATCTGGTAAATAGACTTTCCAGTCACTCTAATAGCAGAACTGGAGTTAGTCAATTAAAAAAAATTTTTTTTTCCTCTCACTCAGAAATGTGTTCCTTTGCATGAATCCTTTTTCAAACAGGAACTTGGTAACTACTTTTCATTGGGACTTGGGGTTAATTTACAGCTGGGACACTGCTGGGACAAGGAGGTCCGTGTCTGGCCCAGCCCCCTTGTCCTGGTCTTTTACTACTGCCTGCAGCCTGAGGTTGGACATGGTGCCTGTCCGTCTTTCAGTCCTGTGGTCAAATTAGATGTCTCTGTACGTTTACTGAGTTTATCATACAAATTCTGTATAGAATGTAAAGCCTGCCCCTCCTCCCTAAAGTCCCAACAAACTCATCTACTCCTCCATCCCAGGGACCCTACCACTTCCAAATGCGGTCTCAATAGCAGGGACCTACAATTAAAACATAACTTCTTATTTTTTTTTTTGGTACGCGGGCCTCTCACTGTTGTGGCCTCTCCCGTTGCAGAGCACAGGCTCCGGACGCGCAGGCTGAGCGGCCATGGCTCACGGGCCCAGCTGCTCCACGGCATGTGGGATCCTCCCGGACCGGGGCACGAGCCCGTGTCCCCTGCATCGGCAGGTGGACTCTCAACCACTGCGCCACCAGGGAAACCCTAAAACATAACTTTTAAAATAAAGTTCAGATTCTCCAGACTAAACCTTGGTTGTTCCCAAATTATAGCACAGTGCCAGTGTAGATTAAAATCTGCCTTGAACAAAAGTTTTCCTTTTTTGTTCTTAAGTTATAAATCCTTTAATATGTCAAATTAAAAAAAAAAGGCATAGCTTTTCTGATCGAAGCAAGAGAAAGGGGCTTACGTTTTAAAATACTCTTATAATTGAATCCGATTTCAAAGTTCCTCCTGTTCTGATACATGCTCCTGACCTTAGAAGTGAACAGATTTTTCACAGAAAAAGCCACTGCTAACGATTTCAGTACATTAGACCCCTTAAACAGTGTAGCCGTGCAGTTGGTAAGTTCTACCCAAGACTCAAACATCTTGGAAGTCTATTTCTGAAAGTATATGAATTAGAATAATTTAATCAGTTTATATATTGTTTAGACTTGGCAGACTGAATCACTGATGTCTTTAGAATGTGAACCTGGCTTCAGCCTCCCATTAATTATTTCCCTATGGAAATTTCTAGGCGCCACTCTGCCTGGGCACCTGACCTTTTCTCACGTGTGCCTTGGCTCTCTGGCACCAGTTTACAGAGTCCCCATGCCTGGGCTGTCCTCTCCCCCCACCCCTCCAGCCCCTACCCCTGTTCTCAGTTAATATGTGTGGTGGTGGCTCTCTGCCATGGTCAGTGAGGACCAGCAGGTCTGTAAACAGGGGGTTACTGGGTATGGTTTGGATTTAGAGGAAACTGGCTGTGGGGTAGAATGTGTTTGTATGAACGTATGCCTGGAGGTAGGGCACTCGAGTTTTGTAGGTGACTATCGTGACCCAGGAGAGAGCTCAGGTAGACCTGAACCAGGGCAGCGACGTTCTGGTTGATCGAGAAAGGACTGCTGAGACTTAACCATGGACAGAACTTGGTGATTGATGGGGATGAGAAGTAGGGTGATGGCAGGATCTCTAACCTAAATCTGGGAAGACAGCAGGTGGTGGTGGTTTGGGCCATGTTGAATTTGGAGTTTCCAGTGGAACACCCAGAGGGAGGAGAAGCAGGATATTCAGCAGATGGTTGGAACTATGGACTGTGGTAGTGGAAGAAAATCAAGATGGAGAGACGGGCTTGAAGGTGATAGTTGAAGCCATGGGCATGAAGGATACAGTCCAGGGAATGAGTGTTAGAAAAATTAAGTGGTGAGGATGCAGTTTTGGGGATCAGCAACTCAAAGGAGAGAAGTGCAGAAGATGGACCAGCGAAAGGTGCTGGGAAAGAACACATTGGGAAAAGTAGGCAGGAAGTCGGAGGAATGTGGACGTGCTGAATCTCAGGGAAGAGGTCTTCAGAGAGGAGGCCCAGGTCAGTGCTTCCAGCCCTGGCTCATCCATTAACCAACAGCCCTGGGCGAGCTGATGCCGCCCGCCGTGGTTGCTGTGGGGCGACTGGGGGTTGAAGCAGGGTCTGGTAGGTCCCTCCTCCCAGAGCTGCTCTTTCCTCACCTGCCACAGGAAGTTGAGGGTTGATCTTTATGGTTCTTCCAGATTTAAATTCTATGATTCTGTTTCCTCTTCAGCTCAAAAATATAACTCTCTCAGGCATCTATACTTTCACAATGTAGACAGATTATATATATATATATATATATATATATATATATATATATATATATGTGTATATATATGTGTATATATATATATATCCCCAATAAAAATAATAAAACTAGATCATGTATGAGTGCTTATTCTATGCCGGGCACTCTTCTCTGTACTCACGTGGATTTTCTCCTTTAGTCTTCTCTTCAGCTCTCATCCTCCATCAATGGGGAAGGCTAGGAGGCTGTAGGTTCAGCAAGCCTAGGGCTCAGGGTCCGGCACAGACTCGGGTGGTACCCAGGTGGCACAGACTCGGGTGGTACCCAGGTGACACAGGCTGAGCCTGGGAGAGGCAGAAATGAGTGGATGAAGTGATCTGGGAAAGGGTCGTGGAGGAGGCAGGGCCGGACCCTGAGAGATGGGGCTCTTGGGACGAGAGCAGGTAGGAGAAGGGGGTGGGTGTTTCAGATAAGAATAATGGTGAGCAACGGTGGGAATAACAAGCATGTTGGTTTATGTGACAGTAAAGTGATCAGCTTCATGTAGAGACTGTCATACAGAGTGAAGGAAGTCAGAAAGAGGAAAACAAACGACATATAATATCGCTTATATGTGGAATCTAGAAAAATGGTAGAGATGAACTTATTTGCAAAGCCGAAATAGAGACACAGATATAGAGAACAAACTTACGGTTACCAAGGGGGGCAGCAGGGATGGGATGAACTGGGAGATTGGGATTGACGCATATACACTACTATGTATAAAATAGGTAACTAATGAGAACCTACTGTATAGCACAGGGAACTCTACTCACTGCTCTGCGGTGACCTAAGTGGGAAGGAAATCTAAAAAAGAGTGGATACGTGTGTGCGTATAACTGATTCGCTTTGCTGCACAGCAGGAACTAACACAGCATTGTAAAGCAACTACACGCCAATAAAAATTAATTTAAAGAAAAAAGGTATTATCTGAGAGGGGGTGAGTGGGATCCGATTGCAGAGCCCCCGGAAGACAGACTCAGGGCATTCAGAACTGGCGGGAGGAGATGGGAGACAGCATCGTTATGGGGGCTGTGGGAAGAAAGGTGCAGGGGATGTGACGGACCGGAGCCTGGACACGGAGGCACAAGCATTTGAGCCTCTCTTCTGTTGGGATTGGGAGTGGCTCAGGGCTGGAGAGTGGGGCCTGGGGCTCCTTTTGTTCCCTCCCCACATGCAGGCATGTGGTAGTGGCCTTACAACACTTGATTCTATCCCCAGCATCCACTTCCCCAAGGGATGCTGGCAGGACTAGTTTTGTAGGGGACGGGGGAGGGCTGGGACTCTCTGTCCCTCATGCATGGTCTGATCTTCACCCTGGTACACACAGTGCATTAACAGAGAGGTATTCTTATTTAGTCTCATAACAACTCCACATAATGGGTACGTTCTTATCCCTATTTTACTGATGAAGAAAATAAGGCTTAAGGAAGTTAAATAACTTTACAAGACCCAGTAATAATAAGTGTGGAAAAATTTAAACAGTTTTCTTAGAACATAGCTACCTTCTACCACACCAGAAGGGAAAGAAGTTTTGCCCATCTTTGTAGGTAAAGGTTAAGTGAGATTGTCTGGGAAAATTACATTTTTCCTTTCTTTAAATTGAGATATAATTCTTGTACCCAAAGTTCACCCTTTTAAATTGTGTAATTCAGTGGTTTTAGTATATTCACCAAGTTGTACAACTATCGCCATGCTAAATTCCAGAATATTTTCATCGCTCCAAAAAGAAACTCTGTCCCCATCAGCAGGCATTTCACTTTGCCCCTCCCCTCGCCCCTGGCAAACCGTATACGACTTGCTGTCCCCTGGACATTTCCTGTAAATGGAATCACACACTGTGTGGTCCTCTCTGTCCGGCTTCTTTCACTTGGCGTGTTTGCAGGGTTCACGCAGGTTGTGGCATGTGTGAGGACGTCATTCCTTTATGTTTTTTGTTGAGTAATATTGCATCGCCTGTATTCACCATATTCTGCTCATCTGTGCATCAGTTGATGGGCATTTGGGTTGTCCCTGCTCTGTGGGCATTAGGAATAATGCTGTACATGTGTAACGCTATTAGGAATAATGTGGACGTGTGTTTCCAGTTCTCTCAGGCGTGTATTGGAAAGCTACTTGGAAAGAGTGTAAGCAGCATAAAGTCCAAGAACTCGTTCTCTGTGTTTGTTTCTAGCTCCCCCTGGTGGCTGACTTGTTCCACGATGGCAAAGACTCTGCTCCTGCTGCCGCCACGTCTTCAAAGATCAGCGTTCGCTCTGCCAGACCCCCCCTGAAAGCCTCCAACAAGGAGCACAAGAAAACCGTGGGCCACCAGGTCAGCCCCAGGCCTCATGGCGGGAGCTGTGGGCCCTGGCATGTGTAGAGAAACAGCTCCTGCTGTGGGTTTGCTGTGGGATTTTATGTCCAGTGTGTCTCCCAAGAGAAGAGAGTGCCTGCTGAGCCCCTGGCAGCCACTGACCTTAATACTTCGATGGATTCCCGGCTCTGAGCATTTCCTGTAAGGCAGTAATTCCCGGGATGCCCGGGCATCACGTGTCAGGGCTCCAGGGCCTCACGTTTAGGACTCACGGGCCTCCATTCACAGCAATGGTCCCTCTCACGCTCTTAGCACTTGCTCACCTTATCTCATCTGATCGGGGCACTGAATGAGACGCATCCGGGTGGTCTCTCCCCACGTTGCTTTGAGGAGCCCTGGTGCCGGGGATGTGGGAGGGCCTTGGTTTTGGTCATGCAGCCAGGCAGCTGTCAGAGCTGGAGTCTGACACCAGGTCCCTGGGTGTCCCCCTGTCCTGGGTTAAGCAGGAATGATCTGAACAATAAGAGTATTGACAGATACTACCACCAGTCTGTGTGTGCTCCTTTTTGTTCCTTATTCCGCCACAAAGCTGAAGACAAATAAATCACCAGTCACTGATCTTTGTCTCCCCAGTTCCGCACCTCCCTGCACCTGCTCATGGAGACCCTGAACACCACAACGCCGCACTACGTCCGCTGCATCAAGCCCAACGACGAGAAGCTCCCCTTCCGGTGAGTGCCGGCCTCTTCGTGTGGCCTTACGAGTTCAGGGGCAGGCACAGCCTCTCAGAGGTCTGCAGTCTTCAGCAGGATGAGTAGCTGATCCTGCACTCCCCAATGGTTTATATGCCGAATACAGGTTACACCTGTCTGCTGTCCGGAGGATTCAGGGGGATGAGAAGATCCAGTTCCCCGATCCCCCGTTGCTTACAGTGGTGTCAAATGTGCCCACGAATCCGAGAACCACTTAGAAGTGTGCCGTTAAATGTAGACATAGTGCGTCTCACAGTGACTGCTCAGTTCAGAGACCGGAGCATGTGCGGAGTGGTCAGGGAAGGCTTCTTGATGGAGGAAGCATAACCTCAAGCAGTGTGTCGATGCAGATGGTCCCATTTCTCACATCCCCTCTCCTGCTGGGCTTCCGGAGTTACCCACACTTGCTCACCTTCCCCTCACTCTAACCCAAATGCTGCCACTACTCCTACCTTAAAAATTTTCTTCCATTTCTGACACCACTCCCATGGTTGACTTCACCCAAATCTGGGCAGCAGTGACTCTTCAGTACCTTTGTCATTTCTGGGTTGTGCCAGGTTCCAGCCAGCCTTTCTGCAGGCCTGCTGCAGCTTCACTGGCCCCCTCACATTCAGCGTGTCTGACACCAAACTCGTCCTTTCCCCCTTGAATGTTTCCTGTTTACTTGGTCTCTGTTGTAGGAAATGGCATAATGATTTCCTGACATCTCATCCACCCGCCAAACTTCGTTCTTCCAAACCAGAAACCTGAGGTCTCTCTGGACCGGTGCTGTCCAGTAGAACTTTCTGTGATGATGGAACTCTTCTATAATCTGCCTTGACCAAGATGGTAGCCGCTAGTCACATGTGACCATTGAGTTCTTGCAATGTGGCTGGTGTGACTGAGAAAGTGAATTCTTAATTTCATTTTAGTTACTTACAAGTGGCTAGTGGCTACCATACTGGACAGCATGACCCTTGATTCTTCCCTCTCCCTTACTCCCCAGGATCCAGTCATTGTCAAAGTCCCACGGAGTCACTTGAAAATTTCTCGCACTGGTCTCCCTCGTCTCTCCCTTCCACTTCGGCCTTGTTTCAGACTCTCTTCATCTCTTGCCTGGAATACTGCCCACGCCTTTAGAACGGTCTCTCACTCACCTCTGCAGCCTCTTCTTCTGTTACCCTGAGCCTCCACATGTGCTATTCCCTCTGGCCGGAGAAGGGATGTTTTTACATTTTTCAAGCACTTTCCTCCCATCTTTCTGATTTCCTTTTTGGTCCTGGCGTAATTTCTTTCTGTGAAATAATTTATTTTGGCAACTCTGACTCTCAGAATGAATATCTGAACTGCCTTCTGCAATTTGTATCAGTTAATAAAGCTTGAATTCCACTCACAGGAACCTTGTGCTGAGAAAGGTTAGGAAGACAGCGTCAAATCAGCCTTCTTTGAAGCGTGCTGACGGTTCATTCTTCTCCCTTCCTCCAAGTTTCCGAGACACGCTTAGGAATTCCCCCCGCCGTGTGGCATCTGTTTACCAGCTGCCTCCAGAAGAAAAGAGCCTGTTAGAAACACAGCATGTGCGGAAGACTTAGATTATGTGTGAAGGGCAGGAGCGGAGTGCTGGGCCCGGGAGAGGAGAGTCCAGGGCTGGCACCAGCTCTGCCCCCCAGCCAGCGCGACCTTGGGCAGTTCATTCGTCAGACCGGACGCCCACCATGTGCCGAGTTCTCATGCTGGGTCTCCCCTCCCAAGTGAGAGAAGACACTAGGGACTTTCAAAGGGACTTTCTAGTCCTAATATCCCATTTTTCTAAGGCCCTCCTTTTCCTTCGGGACCAAAATCTTCCTCCCAATAAAGAAAATGGGGGGAAATACAGAACCAAGTCAGAAAGCCTGGATTCTCTGCTACCAGTTATTTGGCGAATCCCGAACTAGTCCTTTACCCTCTTAGTCTCATTTCCTTATCTGTTCATTGTGGTTAAAGAAATAATTATCCTGATGGAAGAATTCAAGGAGGTAATGGGGATTATTTGTGACACGCATAAAAATGTATGCCATTAAAATATATGACGTTGGGCTTCCCTGGTGGCGCAGTGGTTGAGGGTCCGCCTGCCGATGCAGGGGACACGGGTTCGTGCCCGGGTCCGGGAAGATCTCACATGCCGCAGAGTGGCTGGGCCCGTGAGCCATGGCCGCTGAGCCTGCGCGTCCGGAGCCTGTGCTCCGCAACGGGAAAGGCCACAACAGTGAGAGGCCCACGTACTGCCAAAAAAAAAAAAAAAAAAATATATATATATATATATATATATATATATATATATATATATATATATATATATATGATGTTGTTGATATTCTGGAAGGAAAGTGCTATATCTCTCCTCCCATCCCCTAAAACTAGGCTTTCTCAATCTCAGCACTCTTGGCATTTTGGCCCAGGGAATTCTTTGCTGTGGGGTGTCCTGTGCGCTGGAAGAAGCTTAGCAGCTTCCCTGGCCTCTGCCCACTAGATGGGAACAGCCCTACTATTGTGACAACTAAAAACGTTTTAAAGCATCGCCACATGTTCCTTGGAGGCAGAATTCCCCCAGTGGAGAGCCGCTGTCCTGTACTGAATGCTTTGTTGCCTCTCTTTTATAAAAGTCTTTCTCTCTACCTCTTCCTGTATTCAGAAACCATCCGTCCTGAGCACTGGGCTAGGACAGGTGGAATGACAGTGAATAAGACGTAGCCTTCATCCTTAAGGAGTTGCCAGCCACAAATAACTGTTGACCACATGGAAGGAGTGACTGTCAGTGGGTCTGTAGAAGCCACAGCAGCATAGAGGCGAGAGGGCATGAAGTGTCCAGGAAGGAGGTGGCCTAGGGTGTGTGTGATCATCTGGGGTGGCTCGTCGGAGGAACTGGCCAGGTTTCCTGAAGGCCAGTCCGCTGATCTTAGAAGCGGGCGGTCCTGAGCACCTCGGAGTCCTGCGTGTTGCGTGCACAGCACTGCAGAGCCCCAGGCAGCCTGTGCGGAAATCAACCAGGCGGCGCCACGGGAGGAGGTCTCACTCTGCGTCCAGCAAGCTTCCGGCTCTGCTGAACCTGCACAGTTTATTGAGAGAGGAGAGTATAACCCTGCATTTCAGCAGTTGGACCCTTACATATCTTTGGTAATTTTTCAGTCCAGACTTAGGTGTTGCTTGTCTGCACTGTGGCCCTCCCAAATTTAATAGGTGGAAGGGCTGGTCTTCACTCCCAGTTACTGGTAACTAATGCAGGGAGGCAGACTGAGAGAGTTTAACAGTGAGTTTTCTTTACTATCAGGGAGATAGATTAAGGTACAGAAGGCTGGCAGGCTTTACGTGTCCCCTGGGGGGTGAGGACAGGGGAGGGTCATGGCAGTATCTTCTTGGTATACTGTCTTCTCGGGTTTTTGCTAACAGCTTCCTCTCTTTTACGTCACTCGATCATTACAACAAACCAGTAGATTAGAGCTGGGCAGATATTCTCAGCTCTCATTGAATGAGTGAGGAAGACGAGGTCCAGAGAGAGTGTTTTGCCCAAGGTGACATTAGCTGCTGGTGGCAGAGCTAAGGCCAGTCCAAGTTCCCCTTCAGCCTTGCTCGTTTCCCCCACCACGGGGAAGAGGATGTGTGAAGAAGGACGGGATTTCGCTGAGGTCATCAAGAAGCAGGGAAGAATGTTAAAACTGAGTTCAAAAATTATTTGCCGCATGCCTTCCATGGGACCAACTCGGGGTGTGGGCCCCAAGAGAAGACGTTTCCCCCAAAGAGCTTCCACAGCACTGCATGGGAGCGGGGGTCACATTCCCAAGCCGCTCCCCAGCCATCAGACAGGACCTGGCCCAGAGCTGGCATGCCCAGTTTTCACAGACATGATACCGGGGTCCAGAGCAGGAGGAGATGGGGGTGCTGGGGAAGAGTAATAGTCCTTTGAAGGAGGGAAGGGCCTCTCAGTGACAGTTAGCTCATTTTTCCAGCCAGGAAGCAGCAGGAGGTCCTGGAGGAAGTAGGGACCCCAGCTAGACCCACAGCTCACAAAGGACTAGAGGTCACAGATGCTCGCCAAGCATGCTGCCCATCCCCACCATGTGCAGCAGGTTGAACTTGACCCCGTAGTTGTGCCAAGCAAAGGGAAGAAGCCGATGGCCAGTTGAGATCCCGGCTGCAGGGTGCCTCGAGGGAGAGGCTGCTGTGAGCAGAAAACCTTTCCCAAGGACAAGCACGTCCACGTTGCATTCCTGACTCAGGGCCCAGGTGACCACTTGAGAGGCGAGAGGAGCAGAACCTATAAACGGCAGAGCCTGCCTCCCAAAGGCCGCCTTGGATCTCTCGAGGTCACAGGCAGCCTTTATGTCCCTCGGACGTACAGCTTCTTATGAAACTGACCACCACCACCCGTATGAAGGTCCTCCTCGGATCCCAGAACTGAGCCGAATCCTGGGGCGGCCTCAGCAAAATTACAAAGTAGGTGGCATAGTAAGAGGTTCAGCCTACGGTCTAGTCTCGGCACGAGTGTTCCCTTTCGTCCTAAGGAGCTTCTTCTCTGCCTAAAAAGATGAAATTAACTCCTCTGAAGTAACTGTTGGTGTTCAGGACTCTGCAGAGTTCAGCGCTTAGTTGTGCCTTACACGCTCAAAGTGCCATGTGCACCCTGGGGCTGGAGTCATCAGGAAGACTGTATGGACGAGCCGGGTGTCCAAAGAAGGGAGGACTGGGGCAGGCAGGGGGAGGCGGGAGGAAGTCAGAGTGAGCCCAGGCCTGGAGGAGGACGAGGGCGTCTCCTGGGACGCCGAGCCCTGCGCATTGGAACCAAGAGAGTGCCCGGGGAAGGTCAGCTCGCGATCTTCAGTCACTTGGAAAATGCCTGCTGTTTCCCCACCACCAAGTGCCCGCTGAGCCCAGGCCACTGCAGGGCACCATCTGCCTTAGTGGACTCCTGGGCCCCTGGCCCACATGCAACTCAGCATAAGAGAGCAACGTGACCAGGGGCCGAGCAGGTCGTAGAGATGGGAGGACAGAGAGGGTGTGTCCCATGGAGAGATGTGAATCGAGGGCAGTCGACCCCAGGCCAGGTCCTTCCTGCAGAATTCCAGAATCCTGAGTGGGTCCAGCTGCTGGGAGAAGAGCATCTGGGGCCCTCCGGGAGCGTGGCAGACAAATGTGGTGAGAGGTTGCCTGCTGAACCCTCCCGGGTCCTAGGAGTAAAGAAGCTGCCATCTGCATTTACCCAACAGGGCAAGTAGGCTGCCCGACTGCCCGGCCAGGCGTGCGCTGAAGCCAGTACAATCCGCAGGATCCCGGACTGAGTCTGGAGGACCTCACCCCTGCCCTCCCTCCTGCCAGAGTGCGAGGAGCAAGAGGCCCTCGGCTTGTAGCCAGGCTTCAGAACAGCCAGAAAGAAATGGAAACACTTATTCCTCACCCCAAATATAAATGATTAGTTCTAGTTCAGCTTAATTCTTTCTCCGTGAAGACTCCCTGATTACCCCAGCCAACCTCAACATCTTTCCCTCCAGTTTCTTTCAGCATGTTTACCACCTTTATCACATACTGCCGTGTGGTTTACTTCTTCTGTACACTTCTCTCCTCTTCAAGTGCGGATGCTCTTAGAAAATCCAGACCACGTCTGACTTTTTATTCCAGTGTCCCACTCAGTATATGTGTAGGACATACACGTATACCCAGACATACACATACACATATACCCAGAATAAAAACTGGGTGTTCAGTGCTAGATGTAGCATTTTAGGGTGGGTGAGTTGTTGAAGTCATGGCTCATATCTCTAAAGACAGGAAGATAAAGTTCTTCATCTATGTGATTCTTAACTGGGCAGCTGTCATGATAGTAGCTAACAATACGTGTGCCCTTATGTTCTGCCAGGCGCTGTTCTCACTGCTCTCATGGGCCATGACATTTCGTCTTCACACTAACCCTCTAAAAGGGATACTTCTATGATCCCCACTTGACAGATGAAGATACTGCCGTGCAAGTTTATGTGACTTGCCCCAAATCACACATGCAGCTATAAGTGATCACGTCATGATTGAAACCCAGGTCTGCGTGGCCTGAGACACTCCCCCTTTTAACTCTGGAGCCAAATAATGCTTGTGGTGCCGAGTGTATATGATTTGGCCGTTGAATTAAGACAGATGCCCCTGTGTATGGAAATAATGCGGGAAGGCTCTGCAGAGGAAGCAGGAATGAGCCTTGGTGGGTGGACAGAATGCGGCGGGCAGAGAAGAGGAGTATCCCAGGTGCGAATAAGAATGTGCACAGAGCTGAAGATGCTGAGATGGCTCGTGTGCTGCCAGTCACTGTTCTTTAGTCTGTGCTTGGCCCCTGACCTTGAGCTCCAGGGTGCCTGTGCAGGAGGGGGTGGGCTCTCCCCCTCCCCTGTTCCACTCCTTTGCCGTGTGGCACTCACTGCTTGTCTTGTGTTTTTCAGCTTTGACCCGAAGAGAGCAGTGCAGCAGCTCCGAGCGTGCGGGGTGTTGGAGACCATTCGGATCAGCGCAGCTGGCTACCCGTCCAGGTACCGCGGCCCCTGGAGCCTGGCTCCCCAGGGAACCCTCTTATGTGCTGTCCCCCAAGACAGAGCCTCCAGAAATGTTCCCCAACACTGAGGGCTCAAGCAGGGCGCTGACAGACAAAAGAATTTCAGTTTGGGCTGAGAAATATGGGTGTCAATGGTAACATCCTCCTGGACAGCTTTTCAGATTTCAACTTGGCATTGGTCTGGGTGTCGGGCTGGCTGGAGTTGCCAAGGGGATTTCTCCTGTGCCCAAGTCCTACCTTGTCCTCTTTACCTTTTGCTTGTTTGTTCTTTATTGTGGCAAAATACACTAACATTTACCATCTTGATCATTTTTAAGTGTACAGTTCAGTGGTACCAAGTCCATTCATACTTGTACAAGCATCACCGCTGTTCATCCACAGAACTCCTTCATCTTGCAAAACGGAGACTGTGCCCATTAAGCACTACTCACATTGCCTCCACTGGCAGCCAGCGTGCTACTTTCTGTCTCTGTGATTTTGATGACTCTACACTGATGATTCGTGTAAGTGGAATCATGCAGTACTCGTCTTTTAGTGCGTGGCCTATTTCACTTCTCATAATGTCTTTAAAATTCATCCGTGTTGTAGCATGTGTCAGAACTTCCTTTTCTAAGGCTGAATAATATTCCCTTATATGTAGAGACCACATTTTGTTTATCTATTCATCTGTCAATGGGCCCCTTTACCTTTTAATATAGAATCAGATATATGATGGAAAATGTCATTTCTTTGAGCTAAAAGACCGCTATCACGATCTGATTTGCATTGTGGATAGGCCGCTGAGCCACCCCAGTGTCTGTTAAGCTGTGCCAAGACCGTGGATCCCCTCTGCTGGACACTGGCCTGAAATAGGGGCAGGGTGCAGATAGCGCCCAACTAGCCCCCGTGAAATCACGTAAGCCAAACATCTTCTGCCAGGAACTGGAGCTGAACAGGGCACTGTAGCAACCCAGAGCCTGTGGTATTTCCCACAGGGACCCACCTGTCTGAAGAAGGTCCTCTAAGTGTCAGAAGGAGGAAGGAGCCAGAAATGGGGAGGAGGAGAGGCAGCCCAGCCCCCCTCCTGCCATCTCCACCTGGCACTTTCCCACTGCAGCTGAGGAGACATCCATATGCAGTGGTCAGTTACCCAGAAACAACTTAACCATCAACGGCTCCCAGATGTTGCACCTGGGAAGGAAGTTGCTGATGGAATTAGGAATTTGCATTTGACCTGGAAGGTGCAAAGAACTGTCACTAATCTGCAGCACCCATGCAGCTTCTCAAAACCCAGCAGGTTCAAGCATTGCTCAGAATGATCTGCTCCAGCTGGAGGTAGAAGGCTGCTCTTACTGTCTTTCAACCACATCTCTCTTCTTAGAACAGACAAGGAGTGTCCTGGGGCTCCATCTCATTTTTGGACCTTGGGGTCTGAACACAACTGGCTAACAACTCCACGATTAACGAGGTGGGCCGCGCTTGCCCTTCTTAGGTGAAGGCTCTGTGCTCCTTCTTCCTGCCCTGCAGCGTCCACATCAGCCTTTTGATTGAGCGGAAGGGGCTCAGGCTGCAGGCACAGTGGTTCAATCTTGAGTTCAAGTATTGTAGCCTGGCTGATTGGATGGCCTTTCAGTGACGGTCCAAGCACAGGGTTCAGACCAGGCATAGTTTGTTCCACTTAAGAACTTGACAAGGACGCTAGGGAGCTGTCGAGCCACTGGTTTTCAAACCGTGTTCTACTGGCAGCCGGGCCCCACTCCGGCTCCTGGTTCTTCTATCTGCTGGGCTCCCGGAAAGGTTTCTTTAATCCCCCATCTTGAGTCCAGTGTCTCTCAAAACTGCATCGCAACCCACTAGGGGGTCAGGAAAGCAATTTAATGGGCTGTGGCCAACATCTTGTTTGTTTAACGAAATAACTTCAGATGGAAAATAGAAGGTGGCAGTTTGCGGCAGAAAGTGTGTTGTGGCCTGAGCTCACTTTAGCTGTACGTGTAGGTGTGGGTGCTTCCTGATTTAACATGCACCTTCACCAGGGAGGCCCCAAGAAGGAAGTGAGCTGCCCAGGGTCACCAGCTGGCTGTGCTCGGGCTGGACTAGAATCACCCTGCCCTGCTCTGCCGGGTGGTGGTTGGCAAACATCTTAACTGCTTACGTCAGTGAAGCGTTTCTTCACTCTTCTTCCAAACAGGTGTCTCGGAGGAGTGAGGGGACAGGTGGGGTCCTGTGGGCTGGGCCCAGGCTGGAGGCCTGGTGTGGAGCTGCTCCCTGCCCTCTCCAGCTTGTAAATAAAAGACCAGACTGCAGAAGCGCGGCCTGGACTGGAGCCATCAGAACCTGGTGGTTGGGCCTTGGGCTTCAGAGTCAGGCCTAGATTTCAGTGTCAGCTCCCAGACTCCTAGGCTGGGTGACCACAGGCGAGTAAATTAATCTCTCTGAGCCTGGGTTCCCTCATTATTTAGTAGAATGATCATACTTATTTCATAGACTGTTGTGATAAATGAGGTAATGCATCTGAAGTCCTCAGCACAGGCACATAAGCATTTAATAACATATTTATTCCTCATCCAGATATGAGCGAGAAGCTGCATCCTTCTGGGGTAATTATCAGGGTAGGACATGTCTATATCAGACATTTCTAGCTTTGTTTTTGTGAAATCCTGATGTACCTGGTCGCCTCAAAAGAGCATTCTGGAGTTTTCAGAACTCTCCAAGCAATTGAAAAGGTCAGTCTAAGAATTGTCTAAAGTACGTCAAAACAGAGTAGAGCTGAGATGTCCCATGTTAAACTGTGGAGGGTCCCTGTGCAGGAAACTTAGGGATCACAGGTCCTCACAAGCATACCTGTGCTGTACAGTGCAGAGGTCTGGAGGTAAGCAGAGAAACCCAGGCGCTCATCTTTTTGTGTAACATATAATGGGTGCTAATGCTGGGCCTGTCCAATGGGAGGCGTGAACATTGGGACCCTCTGAATATGAGATAGTCTAAGGTAGATGGAAGCTTGGGGACCCGTCTCAGTATACAAGGAGCCCCCTGTTTCGCCAAGAACTTTCTAACAGAATGAATTGCTTAATAGTAGGACAAATGGCTTGCAGAGGGCATGACCCTCTTTTCTTGGAGAACGTCAAGGAAAGGCTAGAAGTCTTTGAGTCTGACACGCTTAACCGTAGATCATGCTTCAGGCAGAGGCCCCTGCTCACCTCTGTCACCTCTGATCCACCCGTGGAGCTTCCTCGCAGCCTCACTGTGAAAGCAATCGGAGTGACAGCGTGTGCCACCCACTGGTTTTGCTGACACAGTACAAAACCATCCGTTTTGGAGGTGGAAGAGGAAGGGGAGAGCGTTTTACTCCTGTGGTCTCCCATGAGTTTTTGTAGCATGAGAAGGTTTTCTTGCCTTCATGGTATCCCTTTCTCCTGTTAATCTGTCCTTCCACAGCATGTCTCATCCCGTATCGAGCATCTAGCTCCATGCCGATTGCTCTGAGGGGATTCGGGATGTAAGGCATGGCCTCTGCCCACCAGGAGCTCACAGTCTAGGAGGAGTGAGTGCTACACGCCTAAAGCAGTTAGAGAACAACTGACTGTTGTAGGTGCAAGTTTAGGAGGAAACATGTCTTCATGGAGGAGGTAAGACGTGAGCTGGACCTTGAAGGGTGAGGAGTATTCGGATTGATGCGGAGGCAGCGGGAGGTTACGGCCAGTCAGGGCGCGGCGTGTGGTCCAGGTCTGGAAGGGGTGGTAGGTTGCTCTTCCTGTCCAGTGATGGGGGAGATCAGCTCAGTGCCCGTTCCCCCTGCTCAGTCCTCCAGTCTTAGCGTGCCAGGGGTGCTTTTCGCCTCATCCAGACAGCCCCTTCCTTGGCAGCCAAGAGAATGCATTCCCTCCGAGTCTTTCGATTCATGTGGAGAACCACTTCTGCTGTTCATTCCACCTGGCTGCAGACAGAGTTGCCAGTGAAGTGGAGACGCCCACAGACTTGCTGGCCTCTTACGGGGCAGCTGATGGGTGTCTTTCCCTTCCTCCCTAATTGTTTCAGACTTATTCCCAGCAGATAATTACAAGGGCATCTGTACCTTTTGCTTTTGTAATTGCAAAACACAGTTGGATGATGGAAAGGTATTGTGGAGAAGGAAAGAAAGCCTGGTATTTTCTGGTATCACAGAAGATGTTACTTAATGCTGTGATTTAAATGTTTGGGATTAGATCCAGAACACTGCGTTCCATATCCTCCTCCTGTTTGCTATCGTAGCAGATTTTGCTGGAGGGTCAAAGAGAGGATTTCCTCCCCAAACTGCCATTTGAAATACTAACTTTTGGAAAGAGGCACCATAGTGTTGTGCCACCTTTGTTAGTGTTGAGACGGAGTTGAATCCTCCATATTATTTCAGCTGGATCCTAACTTCTCCCACCGCCAAGTCACAGCACCTCGGGTGGCATTTCTTTGGAAGGTGAGTGGTGAGAGGGAAGGGCTGCGGGGCAAACCGCCACACCCGGCGTCTCTGGCTCTGCACGTGGCCTGACTTTCGGTAGCTGCCAGCCTTGGTAGCCACGTGGAGTGACCTCGCTGGTTAAAAACAAAATGCTACCTAACTGCTTCATCCAGAAGCCTGGTGTGTGTCTGCTGTGTCTGGGGGTGAAGTGAGTGAGGTTTAACGGATACTGTGTGCCTGTCAAGGTGTTTGCCACTGAAGGAAACACACAGGTGTCACGTGTGCTCCCTCAGTGTAGAGGTGAGCAGTCGTTTTGTTGACCTGACTCGAGGAGACCTTCGTGGGACCAGAGGGTCATCACGAAAAGACTTCAGCTCCCGTGGCTGCCGAGACGCGGTGCAGCCAGGTGATGCCACGTGCGTGAGCTCGTCAGGCAGCCATAGCTCCGCACAGCTGTCTCCAAAGGAAACTTGAATGGCTTCTTTGATTACGCGGATTACAACTCATAACATTTGCCTACATTTCTCCTTCTGTGGCCACAGGGCAGGTATCACTTTACAGGGAAGAACATGGCAAAGGGAAAGGGAACGCATGGTCCAGGGTGGCAGGGACTTGTGATGAAATGTCCAGGGGGCTCTTCCCCAAGGAGCCCGAGCCAAAAGCAGCCCTTTTCAGCTGGGATCTCAGGCCGGGTCCCTGCATCCAGCCTACCGATGCCCTGGGTGTGGAGCTCTTAGCCCTGTTCCGAAATTAATAGATGCCAGTGGCCACACAGTCCACCAAGCCAGAGAGGATGAATGCAGAGTCGCTGGCCAGCCGCGGCCTCCGGCGCTCCCTCACCCTGGTCTCAGGCTTCAGTATACCTGTCTGTTTTTATCCTCCCTAAGAACTATGGCCCTCTGTGAGTCTGATTTAAAATGAACATGTATCACTCAAGTTGAAATGCGACAGTGGCTAAGATAAATATCCATGATCACGTCCATAAAGCACCGTGATAAATGCGCTGTCCAGGAAGACAAGCTCGTCCCCCAGCACCTGACTCCCAGCCCCGCCCCCCAGGAGGTGTCTTACGCCTCTGCAGTCACCTGTCTCCCTCCTCGGGGGGCTTCAGAGCAGCTTTGTGTCCTGGAGGAATTGTGAAGCAAATTCCACTTAAGCAAAACAAGCGTGTGGTGGGGGCGAGGAGAGAGGGGAGCTGCTTGAATATGCAGTATTTATATCCTAGGAAAAAAACTCACCGTAACTCTTCACTCTACCTCACAGTCACGTCAGAAAAACTCATTGGTGCTTTCCGAAAAGACTTCCACTCCTTCCCCAGCTTCACCCCCTGCCCCATAGGGACTAAGTAGCATAGGATTGGAGAACTGGATGGAGGCTTGAGAAATTGCTTGGTTCACCTTCCTATTTAATCATGATTAAACAAAGGGACACATAGCTACTCGCCTTGCTTTTAAAAATCCAACCAAGAAAGAAGAATTTGGAACTTATTTTGCAGCAAAATAATTTTTTATCTCAGCTCTTCCTGCCCTTAGTTCTGGCCCTTTCTCCCCCTGAGCGCTGTGCTCATTTCCGGGCACCAGGGTCTGACACAGGGTTCTTGACCACGGCTGCACATCACAGTCACGTGGAAGCGTTCCCAGAAGCCAGGAGCCGCCTCAGACTCAGAGTCTGCCTTCGACAAGATTTCCCAGGTGATTTTTAGATGCATCCTGCCCTGCAGCTGTCGCCCAGAGGGAAGTGTTGGCCCCTGGTAAACCGCAGCCACTTGACTGTCTGAGGGCAGTGCGGGACGCCTAGATTTGCCTCTGTCCTCACCTGGCATCTCGGCTCCAGCATGGAGCCACTGGGGAAGGCTTGTGTCTCCCTTCCCCTGCAGTAGGGCTTAGCGACCTTCAGACCCAGGGCCACCTTGGGGTCTCAGCCTGTGTTCCACTGAGAGGCCCAGGACGTACGTGGGGGATAAAGGGAGAGGCAAATACGGGGTATCCGTGGCAGGGTGAGCACCCTGTCACCTTTGCACTGGGAACCCATGCATGAGTATCATCTTCCTATAAATTGGCCTATTCCGGATATTTCATCTAAATGGAATCACACATGTGATCAACATGTGGCCTTTTATGTCAGGTTTCTTACACTTAGGATAATATTTTCAAGGTTCATCCATCTTGTAGCATGCATCAGAACGTTATTCCTTTATAATGCTTAACACTATTTTATTGTAAGAATACACCACGTATTATTTTACCCATTCATCAGTTGATGGGCATTTGGATTTTTTTTTTAATTTTTTAACATCTTTGTTAGAGTATAATTGCTTTACAATGGTATGTCAGTTTCTGCTTTATAACAAAGTGAATCAGTTATACATATGTCCCCATATCTCTTCCCTCTTGCATCTCCCTCCCTCCCACCATCCCTATCCCACCCCTCTAGGTGGTCACAAAGCACTGAGCTGATCTCCCTGTGCTATGCAGCTGCTTCCCACTAGCTATCTGTTTTACGTTTGGTAGTGTACATATGTCCATGCCACTCTCTAACTTTGTCCCAGCTTACCCTTCCCCCTCCCCGTATCCTCAAGTCCATGCTCTAGTAGGTCTGTGTCTTTATTCCCGTCTTGCCCCTAGGTTCTTCTGACCATTTTCTTTTTTTTCTCTTTCTGACTTACTTCACTCTGTATGACAGTCTCTAGGTCCATCCACCTCACTACAAATAACTCAATTTTGTTCCTTTTTATGGCTGAGTAATATTCCATTGTATATATGTGCCACATCTTCTTTATCCATTCGTCTGTTGATGGACACTTAGGTTGCTTCCATGTCCTGGCTATTGTAAATAGAGCTGCAATGAACATTTTGGTACATGACTTTTTGAATTATGGTTTTCTCAGGGTATATGCCCAGTAGTTGGATTGCTGGGTCATATGGTAGTTCTATTTTTAGTTCTTTAAGGAACCTCCATACTGTTCTCCATAGTGGCTGTATCCATTTACATTCCCACAAACAGTGCAAGAGGGTTCCCTTTTCTCCACATCCTCTCCAGCATTTATTGTTTCTAGATTTTTTGATGATGGCCATTCTGACTGGTGTGAGGTGATACCTCATTGTGGTTTTGATTTGCATTTCTCTAATGATTAGTGACGTTGAGCATTCTTTCATGTGTTTGTTGGCAATCTGTATATCTTCTTTGGAGAAATGTCTGTTTAGGTCTTCTGCCCACTTTTCGATTGGGTTGTTTGTTTTTTTGATATTGAGCTGCATGAGCTGCTTTTATGTTTTGGAGATTAATCCTTTGTCAGTTGCTTCATTTGCAAATATTTTCTTCCATTGTGAGGGTTGTCTTTTGGTCTTGTTTATGGTTTCCTTTGCTGTGCAAAAGCTTTGAAGTTTCATTAGGTCCCATTTGTTTATTTTTGTTTTTATTTCCATTTCTCTAGGAGGTGGGTCAAAAAGGATCTTGCTGTGATTTATGTCATAGAGTGTTCTTCTTATGTTTTCTTCTAAGAGTTTGATGGTGTCTGGCCTTACATTTAGGTCTTTAATCCATTTCGAGTTTATTTTTGTGTATGATGTTAGGGAGTATTCTAATTTCATTCTTCTACATGTTGCTGTCCAGTTTTCCCAGCACCACGTATTGAAGAGTCTGTCTTTTCTCCACTGTATATTCTTGCCTCCTTTATCAAAGAGAAGGTGACCATATGTGTGTGGGTTTATCTCTGGGCTTTCTGTCCTGTTCCATTGATCTATATTTCTGTTTTTGTTCCAGTACCATACCGTCTTGATTACTGTAGCTTTATAGTATAGTCTGAAGTCCGGGAGCCTGATTCCTCCAGCTCCGTTTTTCTTTCTCAAGACCGCTTTGGCTATTCGGGGTCTTTTGTGTTTCCATACAAATTCTGAAATTTTTCGTTCTAGTTCTGTGAAAAATGCCAGTGGTAGTTTGATAGGGATTGCATTGAATCTGTAGATTGCTTTGGGTAGAAGAGTCATTTCCACAGTGTTGATTCTTCCAATCCAAGAACATGGTATATCTCTCCATCTATTTGTATCATCTTTAATTTCTTGCATCAGTGTCTTATAGTTTTCTGCATACAGGTCTTTTGTCTCCTTAGGTAGGTTTATTCCTATATATTTCATTCTTTTTGTTGCAATGGTAAATGAGAGTGCTTTCTTAATTTCACTTTCAGATTTTTCATCATGTATAGGAATGCAAGAGATTTCTGTGCATTAATTTTGTATCCTGCTACTTTACCAAATTCATTGATTAGCTCTAGTAGTTTTCTGGTAGCATCTTTAGGATTCTCTATATATAGTATCATGTCATCTGCAAACAGTGACAGCTTTACTTCTTCTTTTCCTATTTGGATTCCTTTTATTTCTTTTTCTTCTCTGATTGCTGTGGCTAAAACTATGTTGAATAATAGTGGTGAGAGTGGGCAACCTTGTCTTGTTCCTGATCTTAGTGGGAATGGTTTCAGTTTTTCACCATTGAGGACGATGTTGGCTGTGTGTTTTTCATATATGGCCTTTATTATATTGGGGAAAGTTCCCTCTATGCCTGCTTTCTGGAGGGTTTTTATCATAAATAGTTGTTGAATTTTGTCAAAAGCTTACTCTGCATCGATTGAGATGATCATATGGTTTTTCTCCTTCAATTTGTGTAAATGATGTATCACGTTTATTGATTTGCATATATTGAAGAATCCTTGCATTCCTGGGATAAACCCTACTTGATCATGGTGTATGATCCTTTTAATGTGCTGTTGGATTCTGTTTGCTAGTACTTTGTTGAGGAGTTTTGCATCTATGTTCATCAGTGATATTGGTCTGTAGTTTTCTTTCTTTGTGACATCTTTGTCTGGTTTTGGTATCAGAGTGATGGTGGCCTCGTAGAATGAGTTTGGGAGAGTTCCTCCCTCTGATATATTTTGGAAGAGTTTGAGAAGGATAGGTGTTAGCTCTTCTCTAAATGTTTGATAGAATTCCCCTGTGAAGCCATCTGGTCCTGGGCTTTTGTTTGTTGGAAGATTTTTAATCACAGTTTCAATTTCAGTGCTTGTTATTGTCTGTTTATATTTTCTATTTCTTCCTGGTTCATTCTCAGAAGGTTGTGCATTTCTAAGAATTTGTCCATTTCTTCCAGGTTGTCCATTTTATTGGCAGGTAGTTGCTTGTAGTAATCTCTCATGATCCTTTGTATTTCTGCAGTGTCAGTTGTTACTTCTCCTTTTTCATTTCTAATTCTGTTGATTTGAGTCTTCTCCCTTTTTTTCTTGATGAGTCTGGCTAATGTTTTATCAATTTTGTTTATCTTCTCAAAGAACCAGCTTTTAGTTTTATTGATCTTTGCTATCGTTTCCTTCATTTCTTTTTCATTTATTTCTGTCTGATCTTTATGATTTCTTTCCTTCTGCTAACTTTGGGGGGGGGGGTTTGTTCTTCTTTCTCTGATTGTTTTAGGTGTAAGTTTAGGTTGTTTATTTGAGGTATTTCTTATTTCTTAAGGTAGGCTTGTATAGCTATAAACTTCCCTCTTAGAACTGCTTTTGCTGCATCCCATAGCTTTTGGGTTGTTGTGTGTTCATTGTCATTTGTTTCTAGGTATTTCTGATTTCCTTTTTGATTTCTTCGGTGATCTCTTAGTTATTAAGTAGTGTGTTGTTTAGCCTCCTTGTGTTTGTATTTCTTACAGAGTTTTTCCTGTAATTGATATCTAGTCTCATAGCGTTGTGGTCAGAAAAGATACTTGATACAATTTCAATTTTCCTAAATTTACCAAGGCTTGATTTGTGACCCAAGATATGATCTATCCTGGAGAATGTTCCATGAGCACTTGAGAAGAATGTGTATTCTGTTGCTTTTGGATGGAATTCCTATAAATATCAATTAAGTCCATCTTGTTTAATGTATCATTTAAAGCTTGTGTTTTTTATTTATTTTCATTTTGGATGATCTGTCCATTGGCGAAAGTGGCGTGTTAAAGTACCCTACTGTGATTGTGTTACTGTCGACTTCCCCTTTTATGGCTGTTAGTATTTGCCTTATGTATTGAGCTGCTTCTTTGTTGGGTGCATAAGTATTTACAATTGTTATATCTTCTTCTTTGATCGATCCCTTGATCATTATGTAGTGTCCCTCTTTGTCTCTAGTAATAGTCTTTGTTTTAAAGTCTGTTTTGTCTGATATGAGAATTGCTACTCCAGCTTTCTTTTGATTTCCATTTACATGGAATATCTTTTTCCATCCCCTCACTTTCAGTCTGAATGTGTCCCTAGGTCTGAAGTGGGTCTCTTGTAGCCAGCATATATATGGGTCTTGTTTTTGTATGGACATTTGGATTATTTCCACTTCTTAACGAGTATGAATAATACTGCTCTGAATATTCATGCACATAGTTTTGTATGCATGTATATTTTATTTCTTCTATTTATACCTAGAGGGAGGATTGCTGGGTAATATGATAACTCTTTACTCTTTCAAGAAACTGCCACTGTTTTCCAGCATGGCTGTACCATTCTACATTCTCACCAGCAATGGATGGGGCTTCCCATATCTATACATTCTTGCCAACACTTGTTATTGTCTGTCTGTTTTTGTTATAGCCATCCTAGTGGGTGTCAAGTGGCATCCCACTGTGATTTGATTTGCATTTCTCTGATGATTAATGAGGTTGAGCATCTTTCCATGTGCTTATTGGCCATTCATATATCTTCTTTGGAGAAGTGGTATGCAAATCACCTGCCCATTTTTAAATTGGGTTAGTTGTCTCTTTGGTGTTGAGTTGTAGGAGTTCTTTATTTATTCTAGTAACTAGATCCTTATCAGATATATGCCTGGCAAATATTTTCTCGCATTCTGTGGGGTGACTTTTCACTTTCTTGATGGTGTCCTTTGAAGCATAAAAGCTTTTCATTTAGCAAGCGTCCAATGTATCTATTTTTTTCTCTGAGATTGTTTGCCCAATCCAAGGTCACAGAGTTTTACACCTATGTTTTCTTCTAAGAGTTTTATAGGTTTAGGTTTTTAATCGATTTGGGGTTAATCTATGTGTCATGTGAAGTAGAGGTCCAACCTCATCCTTTTGCATACAGATACCAGTTGTGCCAGCACCATTTGTTGAAAAGACCATATTGACTCTTGGTAGGCAAGATAAGGGGGTATCACGCCATTTTAGGATGACAAAACAGATCCCTTAAGAGTTAAGTGATCAGATTAAATCCTCACAGATAGCAAGGGGTGGAGTCATCACACCACACGGCCAGGGGTTAAGGATGCCTTCACTTGTGAGTCTTCTACAAAGTGCCCTCTCCTCTGACTTTGGTCTCTTGTGTTCCTTGGAAAATTTGGTCCATCCTTGATACAGTTCCAAGGAAAACTCCTGCATGCAACGTCATTTATTTCTCCGCTGGGTTGTTTCTTCAAAAGGGAGAACAAGAGAAGAGTATGGTGCTTGGTGTCTATCATGAAAATTGTTTCTGCAACTCGTATCTAGACAGACTCTGTTGGTCCTGGTTAACGGGCATCTCAGCATGGCTAAACACCTCTGCCCCGCAAATGTCTGTTGGCCCGTGTGTGAAACACTGGAGGGGACCAGCCCCCCGCCCCCGGCCCCTGGAGCTCACAGGCTCCTGAAGGTTCTCAAACTAGAAGAGAAGCATAACCCCTTATGTTCCGTGTTGACATGACCAGGATCTTTGCCTAAGTTGAATGTCACGGGGCCGTGAGGTATGTCAAAGTACAGGTTAACCCACCCAATCCTGACCTGAAAAGCCCTGATGGATTCGTCACCTTTTTCTTAGGGGTCCTTGTGGTAACCTGACATGCCATCTTCAGGGATTCCTCTTGTGGCCTGATGTCAGTGAAGTTGTGGGACTTAGCCTCATACTCTGGTCCTACTGGAGAGATTCAGAGCTTGTCTATACCAGCCAGTCCCCGCATGAGGAAGCCTGTCCAAGAGAAGGAAGCAAAGTGCGGCCACCTTGGCAGATCCACCCCATTGTACACACTGGTCCATTGGGGCCCTGCAGGCAGGCGTGTTCTGTGGGGCGTCCCCACGTGTAGATGTTTGGTACAGTATCAGGCTCCAGATGGGAACTCAGTCAAGCAAACATCCCCCCACTGCATGTGCTCCACCACACACTGTCTTGAGGCCTGAGGAGCTTGTAACGAGGAAGCACCTTTCCAGACTGGTGGGCTCTGCTGAACCCTTGACCTGGGGCAGCTCATCCGCCATGCCTGCTCCCACTTCTTCCCAGGAGCCGTCACAGGTCCTGGGCTTTCCCCACACCCAGCTGTGACCGCTCTACCGGTTGGCATGCCTGCTCCCCAGCAGACCAGAGACACATAGGGTGAAGTGGGCCTCAATTTCGGAGAAAACACAATATTAAAGTCTGGGACATTCAGCCAGACCCCTGGCGTGCGAGTCTGAATTCAGAGAGAACAGGGCTGAGTGAGTCCTGTCTCTGAGGCCCCTACGACTCCACATAGCCCAGGGTTGGGGCCACAGTTGAGGCCTGGAATACACTTAGGATGGGAGCTCTTCTCCCACTGCTAATATGGAATAGAATGGAAGAGCAGCTGGGCCCAGGGTGGGCTTAAAAGACACCCCCAGGCCATCGGCCACAGAGATGCCTGGGAGAGGGTGTCTCCAGGGCCACCCAACGAGGGGGGCATGGGGACCGGAGGAAGCAGCTTCACACTGCAGAGACGGATGGCAGTCATGGTCCATTGCTCTTAAGGTTCCTTGGACTAGGACTGTGTTCTGTTATACACGTTCCACACATGTTTGGGAACATTTTTGCATATCTTAATGAAGGGGTGGTGGGTAACGGTGGAAAGATGCTCTGTGTCCTGGGGAACTGTCCCACACACTGAGGAAGTGTCTGCCCCAGAGCCATTCCTGCCCTCCTTGAGAAACTCTGGTAGAGAGAAAAGTTTAACACTGGGTTCCAGCCATTTTAAAGCTCAGAAAATACCGAGTTTTTAAGATGTAGTAAGTGACTGCAGGTAAAGATACCATGCATGATAGGCGCTGGGAGGTTTAAAAAAAAGTATCGGAAGACGTATCCGAGCTTGGCCGGAGGCACAAGTCCAGCAGAGAAGCTAGCATGTACAAAAAAATATCCACAGTACAACGCAGAAAGCTCTGTGTCCCCCAGGGAAACGGGAATACTTCAAATGCTATGAGAGAGAGAGGTTTCGTGGTACGTAAGCTCCAGGGGAAACCTTGGGTACCTGTGGTGATAATAAGCGGTCTTTCCTAACTTTTACATGGGCACAGAAGACCTCCATCCAGATGTTCCTGCCAAAACAGAAAGTCTTGTTAAGAAATTCTACTTTTGGAAAAAGAATCACATATTCTATTTAGATTCCCTTGGAAGGTTTTCATCTTACGGATGAGGGAGCCTTTCCTGTGAAGATTTCATTTCTAAGAGCACAGAGGTCCACAGAAAACGGGATCCACGTTTGATTCTGGGTCCTTTGGTGAAGGACACGTACCTGCCTGGACCCTGTTGTGGTACCCCATGAGGGAGCGCCCACCCAAGCCCTTCCCTGTGGAAGTGCTGCGTTCTGCAGCATCCTCCTCCCCCATGGGTGTCACCTTGATGCAGCCATCTGAGGAAGCCTTTCAGAGAAATGGGGCAGGGCTTGGATGGGAAGGGAGAGTCACTTAGGTCTTTAGGAAGCGTTGCAGCTTTCCAAACCCTCCACATCCGTGAACTCACTGGCTACTGAAGTCCTGGGAGGTACTCGTGAGGTGGGTGATGTTCTCTCCACTTGCAGACAGGGGAGGTGAGGTGTCCAGTCTGTGACTTGCCTAAGGTCACACTGCCAGTCAGTGTCAGAGCGGGCTTCTCTGCTCCCGTCCTCCAAGTTTTTTCTGTATTGCGGTCACATCTCCCTACTCCCTCGCCATCTCCTGGAGCCTGTAACCTCCCAGAGTTATAGAACTGTCAGCAGTAAGTGGTTTTCAAATTAGAAGCATTGAAGGTTTTTAGCCCAGTGAAACGCTGCTCTAATTATTTCCCCAGAGAAATTGCAAGCTCATAGTGAGAAACCAGACAGATGAGGACATGGCTAACCGAAACTGCAGGAGGTGGAAAGTGGCCTCAGAAAGCCACGCCGAAAGTGCTGAGCCACCTTGAAGGGAGAGCCCACACCCCGCTGGGCGGGCAGGAAGGAGTGCATGACCCGGGTGAAACACTGATGGTGGGCGTGGGGAGTAAGGACACTTTTCATTCTCTTGGATTCTTGCCCAGATCCATCTTGCCCCACGTGGAAGTATCAGCAAACGGAATGGTCTATGTTTAAAACTTGGGGGCTGGTGCAGAAAGAGCCTAGAAAAAAATTCAACAGTGTTTGCATGTATTAAAAACAAAATGGGGCTTCCCTGGTGGCTCAGTGGTTGAGAGTCCGCCTGCCGATGCAGGGGACACGGATTCGTGTCCTGGTCTGGGAGGATCCCACATGCTGCGGAGCGGCTAGGCCCGTGAGCCATGGCCGCTGAGCCTGCGTGTCCGGAGCCTGTGCTCCGCAACAGGAGAGGCCACAACAGTGGAAGGCCCGCGTACCGCAAAAAAAAAAAACTGCACGTCTAATTTGCAGCTTATCCATCCAGCTCTCTGTTCCTGGGCCGCCAGTATTAGGTCGGTCAGGGCTTCAGAGTTTTCTTGACATTTGCTGTGCCTGATTGAAATCATTGAAGTAACGTTTAGCTGGGCGAATAATAAGTGTTTCCATTTTTAAAGCCTCCTGGTAGAGATTTCCAGTAATTAGGTGGGTTTGGTTCACGGTCCCAAAGGGCACAGAGCAGCAGAAACGCTACCTGGGCCCGATCCCAGCACCCTCTGCCGCCCCCTCCCGAAGGGGGGAACCCACACATTGTGAGCCTGCGGAGCAGGGCCATGCGCACACCTGGTCAGCTCCGAACAGAACAGATGCTGTCTTTCCCCTGTGACCTTGCATTTGTGACAGACAGGACACATTGAAAAGGTAAAGGGCATGGAAACAAAGTATATTAGTGGATGTCACGGTCTGGGGGGAGGGGAGAACAGGGAGTGACTGATACTAGGTGTCGGGTTTCGTTTGGGAGTGATGGAAATGTTCTGGAATTCAACATTGGGGATAGTTGCACGACTTTGTGAAGGTACTAAAAAACTATTGAATTGTATACTTTTAAAAAGGTACATCTTTACAGTATGTGTGTTATATCTCAAGCTGTTATTTAAAAAAAGGTAAGACACAAGCCATTTTATGTAGAGAAAAAAAAAAGATGGAAAAAAAAAGCCATTTTGTTATTTGCACCTTCTCTGAGACCCATGGCTGTGTTGTCTTCCACCAAACCAGGCGAGTGTCTTCAAAGGCATGGAGAGGCTCTGAGCTCAGTCTGTTTTCCTTCTCGTCCCAGGGAGTGGAGATGGGTGGCCTGGGAGGGAGGGGGAACCCAAGGACCACACTGGCATGCGACTGTGGAGGGCAAGGGGAGCAGCTCGCAGTGGCCCCTGATATTCCACAGTACTCATTTCTTTGGATAAAATTTCTAAAGGATCCCTTTTAAAAGCGAATGGGCTCCAGGAGAAGGGATGCAATCCGTTTATTCTGCATTAATACTTTAGAATGAGGGAGATTGAGTAACTGGACAGTCACTCAGCAAGGCCACAGGTGATGGTAAATGGTAACACACGATCTCAAGGCAGCACCTACATGATTTCCAAATGGGCACCGTGGACAGCATGTGGACCTCAAGACAGAGTGTGTGTGTAGCATCTCCTGATGCCTCCGAGGACTCGGAAGGAGTGGGGACAGATGGGCTGAATTCACCTTCAGAGGGACTTAGACTGCAAATTCAAAGTCTCCATAGAGTAGGATTGTGCTGCAACAGAACATGAGTTCCACGTAGAGGCTGTGAGCGTCCCCTGAAAACTGAGATGAGAAGCGAGGAGAATATGAGCGTCTGTGTGAACTGAGGTCGCTTTCAGGAGAAAGGGTCAGAGCCCGCCTGGAAAATGACGTCTTTGGTCATTGAAAAGACTGCATTTGTTTAAGTAGAGATCTCCTCAGAGGCCAAGGGATAAACTCAAGGCTCTCTTAAAGATTTCCTTCCAGAATGTACCAGAACGGCACTTACTTAAAAGGTAGTGAAATTATAAGTGCTCTTTATTTTATGTGTGTTGATGGACATTTTCTTTACAGTGGGCCTGCATTACTCTAATAAGCAGCGGGGGTGGTGTGGAATCATAAAGTCTACTTGCGGGAGAAAAATGACTCCTTCTAAGCTATACCAACATGTGTGAAAAGTGTATCTCCAGGGGTTAGAATATGGCCTCTCTTTACTTGCTAACATATGCTTTCCTGCATTAGAAAGTTTTCAGTGAGCTATATTAGCTTTAGTTTTATAAGAAGAAAAATCAAGCTGCATTCCAGGTAAGGCTCCCCCATTCCAGCAGCAGTGGAGTGGAGCGCCACGTTTTGGGGCAGAAACCTCCTGTGAGTGGTTCTGCCTCTGGTCAGCCCTCCCGGGGGAGCCTCCAATGCTTCCTTTTTCTTTCAGTCTTCCAGCCATGATTCTATAACTTAACTACACACTGAAATTCTCAGAAGGCATCAAGGGAGAACAGAATGCCCCGGAACGTGTTTTGCTGCTCTAAGAAGGGCTTTGTGCCAGGCGTATTGACCCCATGGGGCACTGTCTGAGATCACCCATGGCCCTTGTGTGGCTGAGAGGCAGGATGTGTCCCCTGATGCACCGGTTTTCCCTCCAGGTGGGCCTACCATGACTTCTACAACCGGTATCGGGTGCTGGTCAAGAAGAAAGAGCTAGCCAACACAGACAAAAAGGCCATCTGCAAGTCTGTGCTGGAGAGCCTCATTAAGGTGAGTTGCGCACGGCCGGACTGCGGGGCTCCAGGGGAGGCTCAGGCGCGGTGCCCTGGGATTAGGGGCGTGGGGGAGGTGTTAGCTGCCTTTCTGGTCTTCATCCCTCGTATTGAAACTGTTCCTGAGATATTAATCCATTTGCCTGTGTCAGCAGCTGTAAAGGAGAAGCCCCTTCACCTGCCTGGAGAACTTTCTAGCCTTTCCCACATCACAGCTCACATAGAAAATGAAATTGTTTATACAGCACGCTGGGGGTCACGACGAGGCTGCTCCTGGCTCCAAGCTGCTGGCCGGGATCTCTGGCTTCCCCAAAGCCTGGGGCTCCACAGCGCAGCCTGCCGGCACCAGTGCACCCCCCCGGGGGCTCTGATGTGGAGCCCGGGCACAGCCTGGGAGCCAGCGGAGGGGAAGATAGCTGTGCTTCTGGTAGCTTCCTCACTGCAGAGCCGGCCTCAGGCCCACCCCCAGATGCTTGTTTTAAATAAGGCAGTGGATTTCATTTTATTTGAAACAATCTGAACTCAACAGCTGACACTTGGGACTGGAGAACTATAGCAGAGCTCTTGGGGGCCTTTAGTGAGGGACAGATCCTTGAATAGTTCTTAGTTCCAGAGTATCCAGGGATTACAGCAGAGTATGGTACTTAATGGTCTCAATAAAGGGCTAAATTATATCAGAAATCTTCCTTTAAGAAGGTAAGAGAATTACATCTAAATTTTTAAATTTCTAAGTATTGTTTTGCTAGGAGACTCTATTCGTCTGGAGTATAGCTCATTGCCAGGTGATCAGCTTTCAAGGTCATATGTTATTCTGTGACAGTGACACAGTCACCCTCAGCGTTGTCTTAGCAGCTCAAGTCTGTAGCTGTGGACAGTGCAGAGTACTGTGCTAAATATTCCATAGAGTGAAAGGATGACAATCTCGTTAATTGAAGGTTGCAGTTGGTTCTCTGGACTCTGGTTAATTGAGGTTTTTGCTGTGGTGTATCTGTCGGTGTTTACATTTCAACGTGTCCTCTTTCAACGGGTGAGAAAAATGTGTTCAAGGTCAGCTGATTCTGGTTGCCGTGGAGCGTCGGGAGTCTTCCTTCTCTACTGGTACCAGGAGCCTCTTCGTGTAATCAAGGCTCACAAGTAGCCTGCGCTGCCATGGGGCTGCCTTCTCCTTTCTCCAGACTGTAGTTCCACACTTCCTCTGCCTTCCCTGGATTTCTCCAAGTTTCCAGCAGAACTGCTGCTTCCCAAACAGAGGGTACTCTGGAGGGGGCCCAGGTCCGACTGGCTGACTCAGCTTACCCCACTCTGCTCCCCTCCAGCTGGCAGGACCGAGTGCCACTGCTCTGTCCTGCTCGTGATACACTCAGGCCGCTGGCTTGTTAATGCCCAGCTTCCATGCCGACTCTGCCCTCCCAGTTTCCTCAATCCAGCGCTCTCTGAGCCCATACCATGCTGTCCTGTGCTCCAGATGTGTCTCCTTTCTTTCAGAGGATGGTCTTTATATTGACACTCTCCCCTAGTTATGAGTACTGAGCCTGACACACAGAAGTAACTCACCAAACATTTGTGGAATGAGTGAACAGGTGAATTCCCTAAAGTATGTGAATACGTGCTGTTTCCTCTGCCTGAAGTGCTTTTTCCTTCTTTTACCCGTCCGGCCAGGTTTTACTTTCCCTCTAGATTGAGCTCTAAAATGCTTTCTGGTCTTTGAAGCCTGTTCCTAGCCTCCCAGTCGGAGTTAGTCACTGGCTAACACCTCTCAACTTCTGTCTTCCATTTTTGCATTTCTCCCCTTGTATTGTAGTTAAGGGCTTCTTTTTCATTTCACCAGACTCTGAACAACTAAATGGCAAGGGCCCCACTGTCATTTGTTCCTGGCACAATAACTGGTCATCACAGGAGCTCTGATGTGAGCTCTTTGTGAGCTCTTTTGCTCTTTGTGCAGGTGGCTGCATGGGTGACATGAGCTTGTCCTGATGGAACCTGCCACCAGTGGCTCACGGTTATTAAGCACTTACTAGGAGTCAGACACTTTCCTAACTGCTTCACACACTTCATCTCATCCTAACATTTCCTCACGAGAAAGATACAACATGATGCCCATTTCACAGCTGAGGAAAACTGAGGCACAGGCAGCTGATATAAATTGCCCAAGGCGACTCAGGAGCCCCCACAGTCTTAACCACATCACCCGCTGAGTCTGACTGATTAATTAATGTCACTGTATAATTACCCTTCTTAGAGATGGAATAAGGATCAGTGCTTTAAGACTTACCTAGAGACCTTCTATTTCCTTTTTTGGTTTGTTTTTTCCCTTTTTTTGGGGACCACATCTTCTGGTCACCGATGCTAAGTGACTTGGGACTTCAAGCAACTGAGACTCGGCAAAGCCACACGTTAGACTAAAATGGCACATTCCAGCTCCCTGCCCTCTCCAGGAACGTGCTTAGTACATTTTATTTTATTTTATTTTATTTTATTTTATTTTATTTTATTTTAACACCTTTATTGGGGTATAATTGCTTTACAATGATGTGTTTAGTTTCTGCTTTATAACAAAGTGAATCAGTTATACATATACATATGTTCCCATATCTCTTCCCTCTTGAGTCTCCCTCCCTCCCACCCTCCCTATCCCACCCCTCCAGGTGTTCACAAAGCACCGAGCTAATCTCCCTGTGCTATGGGGCTGCTTCCCACTAGCTATCTACCTTACGTTTGGTAGTGTATATATGTCCATGCCACTCTCTCACTTTGTCACAGCCTACCCTTCCCCCTCCCCACATCCTCAAGTCCATTCTCTAGTAGGTCTGCGTCTCCATTCCCGTCTTACCCCTAGGTTCTTCATGACTATTTTTTTTTCTTAGATTCCATATATATGTGTTAGCATATGGTATTTGTTTTTCTCTTTCTGACTTACTTCACTCTGTATGACAGACTCTAGGTCCATCCACCTCACAACAAATAACTCAATTTCATTTCTTTTTATGGCTGAGTAATATTCCATTGTATATATGTGCCACATCTTCTTTATCCATTCATCTTTTGATGGAAACTTAGGTTGCTTCCATGTCCTGGCTATTATAAATAGAGCTGCAATGAAATTTTGGTACATGACTCTTTTTGCATTATGGTTTTCTCAGGGTATATGCCCAGTAGAGGGATTGCTAGGTCGTATGGTAGTGCTATTTGTAGTTTTTTAAGGAACCTCCATACTGTTCTCCATAGTGGCTGTATCAATTCACATTCCCACCAGCAGTGCAAGAGTGTTCCCTTTTCTCCACACCCTCTCCAGCATTTATTGTTTCTAGATTTTTTGAAGATGGCCATTCTGACTGGTATGAGATGATACCTCATTGTAGTTTTGATTTGCATTTCTCTAATGATTAATGATGTTGAGCATTCTTTCATGTGTTTGTTGGCAATCTGTATTTGTTCTTTGGAGAAATGTCTATTTAGGTCTTCTGCCCATTTTTGGATTGGGTTGTTTTTTTGTTATTGAGCTGCATGAACTGCTTGTAAATTTTGGAGATTAATCCTTTGTCGGTTGTTTCATTTGCAAATATTTTCTCCCATTCTGAGGGTTGTCTTTTGATCTTGTTTATGGTTTCCTTTGCTGCGCAAAAGCTTTGAAGTTTCATTAGGTCCCATTTGTTTATTTTTGTTTTTATTTCCATTTCTCTAGGAGGTGGGTCACAAAGGATCTTGCTGTGATTTATGTCATAGTACATTTTAGAGCAGAGTGATTAGGAGAGAAGCAGTGACGAAGGCGGCCTGTAGGCCGGGCAGTAGGCGCTCACCAGCCACATCCATTGGCCGGCAGCCACGGGGCAGGGGCTGCATCATGAGGTTGCTCACGATTGATAGTGTCATCCTGCAAGGATTGTAGGAATACCTCCATCTTTAGCCTGAATGTTTTTTCTTTAACTCCTCAAATGTTTATTGAGTTCTTCCTATGTACTAACCTGGAGTGGTCAGTGTGTGGGTTATTGAGAGTGTACTAGGTGGGCCCTGCCCTCCAGGACAGATGGTCATCTAGTGTGGTTATAGACATCACTGGCCGTCATGCAAACCTGAACCTTCATCCTGACAGTGAAGGAGCATATTAACAAGCATCTCCTGAGACCCAGAGAGCGTGAGGAAATATGTATGTGAGGAGTATGAGAAGGAGGTGGTATTACAGAAGCGGCGTGGTGTAGTAAGAGACCTCTGGTCTGGGAGTCCTGGGTCTCGGGTTCTGTTCCTTGATATTTTCAGTGAGACCTTTGGCAAGTCACCTCAACATTCTAGGCATCTGTAAAAATAAAAACAGTGGCTTGGGGTAGATTGCTAAGATTCCTTTCTACTCCCTCAGTCTCTGATTACTGGAGAAGGGTTCTCAAAAGATAACCTCTGATTGGTATGTGAAGAGTATAGCCAGTTCTAGGGGTTACAGAAAGCAGGCCTAGGGTAGAAGTTCTCAAGACACCTGGGGGAAGGGGAGTGCAGCCATCAGGGCAGTGGTGATGGCTGTAGCAGGCAGGACCTTCAGAGAGATCCTCATTTGTAAAAATTGTGGCTCTGTGAACCAGACTGCCCTTTCCATGGTGGTTTTTTCCAGAATAGGAAACGGAGCCTGTGTACTGTGGTTCCTGAGATGCAGCAGGCACCCCCAGGCCCTCGCTCTGCTAAAGGCCCAGTAGCCAGGCTTGTCCCCCGACTGAGGGCTGAGCCGCCCTCCTTTTGCTTCTGGAGCCCTGCTCACCGAAGAGGAGTCTCCCCAGCAGGGCAGTGATGCAGGCAAGGCCTCGGCCGCCTCAGAGCTTCCCCGCCCAGCCGAGCCCCTGTTCCTCCCGGCGTGAGCTGAGGGCCCTGAGCAGATGCAGGGATGAGAACCAGGGCCTCGCAGCTCGCTCCTCCCAGCTTCACCGGCAGCCCGACCATGGAGGGGACAGTCAGTGACGGTCTAGCCAGATGTTGTGTCCCAGCTCAGCCACGGCTCAGGCAGCCTGGCTTTCCTGTGCGTGGAGCCAGGTTCCCGTTAGCCGTCCAGGGCTTGGCCGTGAAGAGTGGTGACTCAGCATTATTTCAGAGCCATTTGTCAACGTGAAGTGTATTCTCGTGTGTGTGTTTTCCTTAGACCTTGGCTCATTATCTCCTCCTTATGGTCTGCATGCCAAGGGAGCAGAATTAGATGAAGGTTATTTACAAAGAGTGCCCAGTTATCGTGAGTTACCTATCGAATATTGTAGCCCAGGCTCGTCCGCATACACGTGGCTGGGTCATCTTCCCTTATCCACCAGGGTGAGCGCAGGGAAGGGCAGTTAACTTCAACCTGAATAGATGTAATTAAAGATAGTAATTATATGTCTGAAAAAACCTCACAACATAGTTAGAAACCAAATAAAATGTATTTGGGGGTTATGTGCAATATATTCGTAATTTCCCACACCTGCCTCCTTTCACTTCGTTCAGGCCTTTGCTTAAACATCACCTCCATAGACATGCCTTCCTCGATTAGCCTATTTCAACATCTCCATCCCGTCCTCCAGCCCTCAGTTTATTGTCTCCGTAATCTTCAGCACTGCCTGAAATGTACTGTGTCCTTGTTTGCTTGTCCGGCTGCCCTCACAGCGATGTCAGTTGCTGGTGGGCAGGGATCTTTTTCACTGCTGCACTCAGTGTCTGACCAGTAGTAGGGACAGGCTCGGGGTCTGTTAACACACTAACTCTCAGCATTTGTTTAAGGAGCAGGGGCATGTGACACCTGGCAAGGGAATTGTGCGTCAGAGGACCTGGGGTGGTAGGGTGCTTTCCCTTACTGCTCACGGATGGTGAACCAGCTCCCCTCCCTGCCTTGTAAAGGATCCTGACAAGTTCCAGTTTGGCCGCACCAAGATCTTCTTCCGGGCAGGCCAGGTGGCCTACCTGGAGAAGCTTCGGGCTGACAAGTTCCGGGCAGCCACCATCATGATCCAGAAAACCGTCCGGGGCTGGCTGCAGAAGGTGAAATACCGCAGGTTGAAGGCAGCTACCTTAACTCTGCAGAGGTACTGCCGAGGACTCCTGGCCCGCAGGTGAGCTGAGCCGGGGCACATCTAAGGTAGCAGATTGGCGGTGAGGGTGGAGGGGCAGGGGGCTGGGACCAGCTCCGAGCTGGCTGGCCTCTCTCAGCCCCGGTAGTTCGAGTGGTTCCTGCTGGGCCCTGTCTGCATCTGGCTTTCCCCCAGCAGCTGGGCCTCTCTCTCTCCTGCCCTTCTCACCTGAGCATGTAGGTCTAGTTCCCAGGTCTCTTGCCTCCCCCAGTCTGTCCCTGTCCTAGGCTAGCACTGGCTGGTTTTCCCGCAAAACCTCCATTTGCCTTTTGCTTAAACTCTTAAGTAAAACAATCTTCTTTTAGAAAAAGAGGCAATTGCAGCCTTTCCGTCACAGTCAACATACACTCAGCTTCGTGATTTACGCCACCAATTTCACAATCCCTTGGGAGTTTGGTAAATAGGGCTGGCGAGACCCGGGGAGGTCCCTTCTATGAGTCGTTGCACTCAGCCAGCACAGAGAGGGCGAGCCTTGTCTGACCACAAGCAGCTACCTCAGGGCAGAGCCTGAAGCCAGTCGGCTGCCCTGACCCAGCCCAGCACCATGTAGAAGAAGCTACTTTACTTTAAACGTCCCCTCCTCAGTGATGTCATTGGGTTGACGAAACGCCAAAGCGGTATAAGCATCTCCGGAGAGCAGAGGGATGGGCGTGGAGGACACCCCCGCCACCAGACCCATCCCCGGACCTTCACACAGCTCATCAGATTTTGGACCCAGCCCTAGTTCAAAATCAGTGACCTCTGCAGATCCGGATTTCCTCGGAGAAATGACAGTCATTGCCAGGAAACCTTGCATTTGGAAGCCAACGTTTCACAAGCGGCTGCTCAGGCATCTCTGCTTGAATATATAAAACAAGCCCAGAGCAGGCACCCTTTGTACCATAAAGTTAGAAGATTACTCCAGCTCCCCCTCCTGTCCTTGCTGTTTAGCTGTTTATCCGAGCAGAACTGGAGATGATGAATGCCATTAATTTACCTGTGAAGAGCTGAGAGATGGTCTCTGGAACAAAAGCTATGGAAATGAGAAGGTTGTCAGTAGTATCAACACTAAGTCATCATCCACAGTCAGGGCCTCACTGAGCACCCTTGTGCCGGGGGCTCTGACTTGGGCAGCAAGCTGGCCTGCATTCTCCCTGCAGCGTGTTTGTATTCTAGAGAGACTGCTCAGGGAGAGCTGGACCAGGAATCGGACTCATTTCAGCAGGTAGAGCAGGGCTGAGTGGGTCACCTCCCACTCTGGAGCTGCGCTAGATGATTTCCAAGGTCCTTTCTAGCTTTTAATATTCTGACTCTCTAGTTGAGCATTCGCTATGAGCCTGATACCAAGCAAAGCCCTGAAGGAGGGTAAAAAGTGTTGGACTGACTTTATGTCTGTCTTGAGGGGTGAGATGGAGAATGCAGAAATGAAACAGAGGAAAGTAGATGCCCATGTACAGTGTATCCCCAGCAGAACGGGCTGGGAAATGAGAAAACAAAGAGGGGTCGCTGCAGGTCTGAGAAGGTTTTATTCATTCAGCAAATACTTAACCATGTGCCACTATGCCAGGCCCTGTACTGGATGTAGGGGTACGAAGATGCTTGAGACATGGCTCCTGACCTCTCCACACCCGATGAGCTCCAGGGACCAGACAGGGGTGTGAACATGTGATGTTGTTGAGGACTGCCCAGGTTGCAAGAGGGGCTTGTGGGTGGGGGAGTGGACAAATGAGGATCAGAGTTGATCAGACTTAGACTGCGTTGTAAATATGTGGAAAGACGTTTTGCACAAGATGGAGGAAGCCAATTCTGCTGTTCTGAGCTGAGCCTCAAGTCCCCAAGGCCTTGTTACAGTTGGTAACGGTGATGAGAGTTGGCTTGTGCTTGTGGTGTCCAGGCAGGGCCGGGGGGGAGGGGCTCACATTCAAGAGTGACCCAGAGGCCTCCGTCAGTCTGGCCCACCACTCTCTCCCTCCCCAGGCTGGCCGAGCATCTGCGGAGGACCCGGGCGGCCGTGGTGCTCCAGAAGCAGTACCGCATGCGGAGGGCTCACCAGGCCTACCAGAGGGTCCGCAGGGCCACCGTCGTCATCCAGGCCTTCGCTCGGGGCATGTTTGTACGGAGAATCTACCACCAGGTGTGTAGCCACCCTGAGGGACTCAGGCTGTAAACTCAGAACTAAGCAGCAGCAAATGGGTTGGCACCAACATAAATGTTTCTTGGGCGCTTCTAACTTTTTTCTAAGTAATTTCACAGGTCTGCTCTCACTGAATCCTAACCAAAGTCTCATGAGGTGTAGTGTCTCAAAAGTTCTCCAGAGAGACAGAACCGATAGGAGATGCGTGTATCTCTGTGTGTGTGTGTGTGTGTGTGTGTGTGTGTGTGTGTGTGTGTTTATTATGAGGAAGTGGCTCGTGCAGTCATGGAGGCTGAGCAGTCCCCCCATCTGCTGTCTACAAGCTGGACACCCAGGAAAGTCAGGGGTGTAATTCAGCCCAAGTCTGAAGGCCTCAGGACAAGGGAGCTGATGGTACACATCCAGTCTGAGGGCAGGAGAAGATGAGACGAAATGTCCCAGCTCAACAGTGAGGCAGGAAGAAGGCGAATTCCTCCTTCCTCCACCTTTTGTTCTATTTAGTCCCACCGTGGATGGCATGATGCCCACTACACAGGGGAGGGCAGTCCTCTTCACTGAGCCCACCGGCTCAAATACTTCTCTCTCTGGAAACATCCTCGCAGACACACCCAGAAACAGTCTTTAACCTGAGCACCCCGTGGCCAGTCAAGTTGACACATACTAAGTATCACAGGTAGGAAGGGTGCGTATCATTGTACCCCTTCAACAGCTGTGAGATGCTTGGAGCAGCTGACTCACCTGCCCAAGGGCACTCAGTCAGCCCATGGCAGAGTCTGGTGACCTATCTGGGGCTCACACAGACTTGAGAGAAGGGGGAAGTATTGGGAGTCATCAGGCTAGCTCCTCCATTTAACTGATTAGCAGCTCGAAGCCCAGTGAGGTGAGGTCAGGAGAAGGACCCTGACCTCCTGCCTGCCGGGCCATTATCCAATGAAGCTGAAAGACCCAGTTAGGTAGCCCCACGTCAGGACACACCCCATCCACCAGATCACCCCCGCATAACTGAAGCTCAATGCTAAAATGAAAGATGGGTTGGAACGAAATGTCTAAAATGGTCTTTTGTTTTCCTAAAATGAACATCTACCTCATGTATGATTAGAGAAGGTGTGATTTTCTCGGTAATAAAACTATAAAGTGTTACATTGATAATGAAAAAGCAAACGTGGTTAGGCACCAGATGGAGCACCCCCGGGCCCATGGGAAAAGCTTCTGTGAATATTCCTGGAGATTGGTGACATCTGTGTGGTGTCACCATGGATGGGACAGGTGGCATTTCGGAGGCACTAGGGTTTGAACCCAGCTCATCTCAGCTGTGATACTGGGCATGTTAGTCTTTCAACATGTTTATTTATTCATTCCACAAATACTTATTTGCAGGGCATTAGAGTGAGAACACTGATGATGCTTTGATTTTCTGAGTGGTTTTCTAACTGGATAGGAAAAAAACACGAACAGTGAATTGCAAGCCAAGTTTGTAACTGTAAGCCATTTAACCCACTCAGCAACCTCACTCGACAGCGTCACTTCATCTCTCCCGCTCACCGTCACCAGGAGGGGATCCACATCTGTTGAACGGGGGGCTTATCAGCTGGATAATGTTTAAGCCCCTCCAACTTTGAGGTTTTTAGACCGTGGTTTCCTAACCAATAAAGAGTTAAAAAACAAAACAAAAAACTAGAAAGGAGAGTTTGACAGCTCATTTCCTGTAGGTACACAGGCTGCCAACTTAGTTACAAGTTGTTCATAAAATAAATGGCCACCAGAGCCCTAAGCCATAGGGAGGCTGTCTCTCGCTGACCTTGGCTCTCTCCCCAGAGCAGTACATGAGCCCCTTCCTCCCGTCCTGTAGTGCAAACCCACCAGGTGTGTGCTTGTCCCCTGCCAGATCCTCAGGGAGCACAAGGCCACCATCATCCAGAAGCACGTGCGGAGCTGGCTGGCTCGCAGGTGCTTCCAGCGGCTTCGGGGCGCGGCCATTGTCATCCAGTGCGGCTTCCGGAGGCTCAAGGCCAAGCGGGAGCTGAAGGCCCTCAAGATTGAGGCCCGCTCAGCAGAGCACCTAAAACGCCTCAACGTGGGCATGGAGAACAAGGTGGTCCAGCTGCAGCGGAAGATCGACGACCAGGTTGGTGTCTTGAGCTCCCACCCAGGGGGTGGGGCTGTGGGGAGACTCCACGGGCATGTTTGAGAGAGACCCATGGCTTCCCCAGGGAGCTCTCATTTGATCCCCACAAGACTTCGTGAGGCCATTTTACAGACAAGCAAATTGTGGATCGGGGGCATCAAGCACTTGGCCAAGGTCACAGAATTAGAAAGTGCCAGAACCAGCACTCCAGCCCAGGTCTTCTGATCCCACAGCCATAATGAGGGTGATGCTGGTGTTTTTAACCCCAAATGTCACTAAAGTGTCGGTCCTTTCCTGTGTCGTGGCTTAAGATGGGTTTCCAGAGTTGAAAGCAGGCTCACTGGTACCTTGCTCGTGTAAGGTATTAATGGCCTCAGGACCAGGCTCTTGCAATGCCCTGGAGGGTTTCAGGTGCCTCCTGAGAAAGGAAAGAAGAAGACGGAGCAAAGGAAGGGGGGAAACATGCTGAAGGCGTGTGGTATGGGGTGTGGAGGAAGACAGTTGGAGTTGGGCCACCAGGCAGGGCTTTGGCAGTCACTGGTTTTATTGTACCTATTCTATGCTAGGCACTTTTTTAAGCTTCTCATGATCCCAATAGGGCAAGAAAATAAATGAGCCATTTTACACCTAAACCAGCTGCCCTAAACAGGAGCCCAAAAGTGGTTAAATGTTCCTGCCTTTCTGTTCTTGCAAAAGACGGCTTCTGGAGAAGAAATTGTGGCCCTGGGTGTCTGTCTCTATGTGAGTTCTACAGGTGTCTTCTTTGGCTTGGCTCCCTAGTGGGGAAGCAAGACAGAAAGCTCAGTGCAGGGTGGAGGACACTCAATGCATACCTGGCCCTGGTTGGCCTACAGTGATAGGTCAGGTCAGGGAGGGAGACATATCTACCCAGAGCATCAGGAGTGGATAGGAAAAGGTCTGTACTCTGGGATCAGCCATTTGGAAAACACAATCACAAGGAGGACCTAGGGTTGTATTATTATTATCATTGCCATTATTATTATTATTATTATTATGGCTGTTGATGACTGGCCAGGAAAGACATTGTGCCAGTTAACCTTCTGGGCAAGGTATGGTCAGAGGGACACGCAGATTTTGTTGGCACTGCTGCACCCTGCCAGGAGCCCCATATACTGCCCTGCCGCCTCGGCCCTAGGTTCCAGCCATAGGGCCCTGCATTGGCGTTGCTGATTTCTCAAGTTGACTTGAGAGGTTAAGAATAAATCTGGTATTTTATACTCCATGTGCTGGAACATCAAAGAGAAGCAGATTTAAAAGGCCTATTTTTAAAGAGCTTTTTGCCTTCAGCTTCCTGCTTGGCAAACATCTGTGAGTAGTGGCAGGTGTTACCCTGTGTGCAGAGGGTAAGGAGAAGAGGCAGGAGGGGGTGGGTTAGATCTTGCTTTCTTGTGTCCCTCCCCATGTTGCCTGACTGTGTGCTAGGCGCTGTTCTCATGTGTCAACTCATTTGATTCTTACCACAACCCTATGAGATTTAACATTATTCCCATTTTAAACAGGCACAGAGAGGTTAAGTAGCCCGCAAGGCCGCACAGCTAGTAAGTAGCATGGCTAGGATTGAAACTTGGCAGTTTGGTTCCAAAGAACGTTCTGCTGCCTCCAACCAAATTTTAGGATATCTGCATATTACGGGATTCTTCAGACATGTGAGAATTCCTCAGAACAAGGAAGACCCTTAGCTTTGTTTGGGGTTCATTCTCATAGACAACATCGTCCTTGGACAGTGGGGTGTGTGACCCAGTGTCAAAGCACATGTGTGGTGCTGTGTCACGAGAGGAGTCAGCAGCGTAATCCGTGGCACCAGGACTTGTTTTATTGCAGTCTCTTAGCAGGCAGGGCTGGCCTTTGTAAATGAACGGGTTTCTGTTCTTTCTTTATGGCTGGAGACAGCTCAGGCAGCTGCTCCCCTGACACACAGGGTTCTTAGCCAGGAGGAAAGGATACACGTGTGCCAGGAACAACATAGGCGAAGGCATCCCAGAGTCTTTGTCAGAGCAGCATGAGGTGTGGTGGACAAAGTCCCAGCTGGATGGAGGTTTGAGTTCTGTCTCAGTTATACTTGCAACCAGAGCTGACAGTTTGGGGTTATGGCCGAATCTCTGATTAGGCCTTGAGTTCCTCAGAGACAATTGGCCTAAGATCTCTAACTTCTAGCTCAAAAATTCACTGATGCCATAAAGTGGCTAATAAAGTGGTTTCCAACTCCAGACTGCAATGAAGAATCACGAGGGGAAGCTTTTTTTAAAAAGTATCCCCACTGCCAAGAAGTCAGCAAAGGAGGAAACTGAAAGATAAAAGCAGGGTAAGGTTAGTGCCCCAAATTCACGTTTAAGGTTTTGTGCACCCAACTGAAGAGACAAGATGCAAGATTAGCACGACGCTCCCAAGCAAACAGAAAGAAGGGAACAGGATCCCTTGAGAGCTGTTGAAAGAGTTGAGGAGGGTTTGGAGCTGTCCGTGGTGCTGAGACAGGTATCCTGTGGGTTTTCAGAATCTGATGTAATAAACCACATCCTTCACAATATCCTTCAGCAGTAAGTTCCGTGACAGTTCCTGGGATGATTTCTTGCAGTGTTCCTGGTGTAGGCCTGTGGTGTGACATTTTGCAGCCAAAATGATGTAAGCTATGAACTTGTCAATGAAAGCAAAGAGCTGGCCTCCTAGACATGTTAATCTTCGCATGAGGGTCCTGGGGTGTCATCACTACCCATAGCAGGATGTCGCCATCACTTTGTGTACCTCTCCACACCCCACACCTGCTCCATCTAGAGGCCTCCGCAGCCCCGTCCTCCTTCCCACGTTTCCGGGGATCTGACCCAGGCTGCAGCACCTGGAGGAACCTCGCTTCCCGCCCAGAGCAGAGCAAAGTCAAGGTGGCTAGTCCAACACGTGTTCCCTCCCTGAACCCCACCCACCTTGTGCAGAGACTCTTCAGCTTCCTGGGAGACCCAGAGATGGGTGGGCAGTGCAGATGGCACTGGGGTTTTTAAACAGATGCTGCCTAATTGGATTTCTTATTTGTGATTACTTAGAGCAAGGCTGACTGCCAGACCAGACGTAAGGGCATGTCAGGTAGTAACTGGGAGGTTTCCACAGACTGTGGGAGGATCTTTCTGTGCTGTATCAATGAGGGAAATGTACCGCTTGGACACGAACAATGGGTCTCAGCCTTAAGGTCCCATGGCATTCATGGTGTTGTGCTGGGTCCCACAGCTGTTCTTTTGCCGCCCCTCGCTGCTTCCCATGAAGCTTCACTGCTGGTGTGAATTAGTCATTGGTTCCTGATGCCCCAGCTTGTTGGTAGTTTAGCCGATAGCTCTGTGCTACTTGGAGCTCCTGCAGAGAACAGCAATGAAGAATTGTCACTGACTGTTGCTTGCTTGCTTGGTTACTGGGAGAACCCTGCTTCTTCCACTGCACTTTCCCTGCTAACCACTTTGAGCCAATATGCTCAACTGCAGCACCACTTCCTGCCCATGTTTACACTAGCACTTGACACTGGCCCTGGGTCCTCAGGGCTTCCTCTGTGTGAGCTCATCCACAGTCTGCCTCCGAGTCCCCCCTCCGTACCTCTGCCAGGCACCCGGGAGAATGCTTCTCACTTACCTATTGCTTGAGTGGGTACATGATTGGGTACCTCGTCGGCAGGGACGGGTTCTGCCAGGGCATCCGTTTCTGGAGTCAGAGTCTTACAGGATAAGCTGACAGGTGGTGGGAGGGATCCCTAGGCCCCATGGAGGACCTCCTTGGAAGAGGGGATGCTGAAGAGGTCCTTTGTCTCAGAGCCAGCGATTAGGTTGCAGCTCTTTGTGCCAGTGAGTCCAAGGACAGGAGGGCCCAGCGTGAAAGAGCAGGGAATCCTGAAAAGCAAAGGCTGCAGTTCCAAGAAGCCAAAAACATTGTTCCTGCAACTTAAAAACCGGGCGTGAGATCTCTCCAGCTGGACACAGAAGGCTAACCACTGTCGGCCAGCTTCCAGCTCTGTCACAGCTCCTAAACACTCCTTGAATGTCAGTACTGGTGTTTTTTCTTTTCCTTTATTTCTCCTAGGTTCACAGTAGAGTTTTGTTAGGGAGATGCCAAGAAAGCACTCAAGCGTTCGGTGATTGTGAGGTTTAATTCCACCTTGGAAGTCCCTTTTTTAATTGCCTTCGTGTTTGTTCCTGTCCCACTAACCTTGCTCTCCACCTCTGTTTCCTCCCTCCCTGTTTGCTGGTGCTCTCCCAGAACAAAGAGTTCAAGATGCTGTCGGAGCAGCTGTCAGCCATCACCTCGACACACGCCACGGAGGTAGAGAAGCTGAAGGAGGAGCTGGCCTGCTACCAGCAGAGCCAGGGTGGGGACAGCAGCCCGCAGCTGCAGGAGGAGGTCGAGAGCCTGCGGACAGAACTGCAGAGGGCCCACTCGGAGCGTAAGGTCCTGGAGGACGCCCACACCCGGGAGAAGGACGAGCTGAGAAAGGTATGTCGGGGCCAGAGGGGCAGCTGGGTGGTGGCTGGCTAACAGAGCAACCCTCCAAAGTGGTTTCTTCTTCCAGCTGTTACACTGCCGTGGACTTTACTGGGGCTTGTGCCCAAGACTGACCGTCCCTCTGCGTTCAGATGTAAAGTGCCACTGCTTTGGGGGAACCCACACAAGCACGTGTCCATTCGCCTGGCAAGTGCTGATTGAGTTTCTGCCATTACCTGGACATGATGGCATCCCCTGAAAGGTTACACACATGTGCCTTTGGGCATGTTCCTTATAGTCTAGAACTAGCCACTGAGTCCGCTCTGCAGTCCGAGTTCCTGTTGGCAGGAGAGACGGTACAGAGGTAGTGGCCTTTCTTCTTAACGTTGCCTGCAGGGACTAGGGGCAACCTCTAGGCATCCCTACCCATAATCATAGCGCTTTGGGGAATTTGCCTTAAGTTTAAGTGTTGACTAATCTCCTCTGGGTGGTGTGCTCTGTAGGTTTCCTTTCCACCCCATAAAACGGGATTGGACCCCACTCTCCCATCTCAAATGTCAGGATACAGAGATTCCCTTCTCCACTGCCAAGATAGCTGTTCAAACCAGGGAAGTCCCACGTGCCCCTGCGGAGCCTTCCACGGTCTCAGGACGCTGCTTCTCTCCCCCATCTTTATGGCAACCCACAGGCCACAGGGAAGATGGCCCACTGCCCGCTTATTTAGTTCCTGTCCATCACTGGAGAGTCACAATGGGTTAAGAATCTAAGAGGGAAGGACTCAGTGTTCCTAACAGTGAAATACAATTTTCAGTGTTTAAAAATTGGGGCAAGCTGAATGCTGCCACAGAAAGCATCCTGAGGTAGACACAGGAGTTTCCAGATTCTCTTCCCTGCATTGCCATTACCAAGTGCATGCAGGAAGTCTCACTGGCCTTAGTTCCCTCATCTGTTTAAAAAAAAAAAAAAGAAAAGAAGAAGAAGAAAGGTTGGTTTAGATAATTTTTTAGGCCCCTTCTACTTGCAGCTAGTCAGCTCCATGAGATGGTATTTGATGGTTTCTGGAAGGAAAAAGAACCTCCCTCAACCCTGCTCTGTAGTGCCTCTCTCTTCCTGTGCCCAGTTACCTTCTCCTGGGCTGAGCCCTCAGGCACAACCGGGAAATAGGGGGGCTGCCATCCACCTGCGGACCCAGCTCCTGCTGGGCTTGCCTACGTCACTTCCTGTCCCGGGCAGAACTTCCCCACCGTCAGCCACTGCTTTCCCCAGATTCCAGGGGGTTTCCCAGAGTCAGAAGGGGGATCCACACGGGGATTAGGCGACGAGGAAATTGAGACATAGGACTTACCGGTGCAGGCAGCCTGGCACAAAAGAGGCCACCCTGCAGCCTGTTGCCCAGATAACCCTGCCAGCTCACCCACCACGCCTGGAGTGGACTTCATTCTTCGGGGTAAAGCACATGCTTAAGGAAACCCCCATTACAATGTAGCTACAAGCCTGTAACCTATAAAGTGTGGAATTCCAAACTTGTAGTTGATGGATCCTTGCTAACAGATAGACAGTAACCGTTGTATGGGAATAAGAGACAAGATGGTGAAATCCACAGGCAGAGAGAAGAGGCCAAGATCAGAACTGGAAACTCTTGAGATTGGTGACCCTGGGAGAAAAAGAAAAGCAGGTTCCCTGCACATGGGTGCTGGTTACATGAGACGCTGGGAAGTTAACCCAGCAGATCATAAAACCGGGGTCTGCGGTCTCCGCCTCCACAGAGGGCACTTGACTCATGGACTCCCTAGGCTCCTTCTCTGCCTCCCCTGGGGCACTGTGATTTGGGGACTCAGTACTTTTAAAGTATCCACGTCTCCGTCCAGGGAGCCTAAGGGTTTATAATATCCCATGAGCCAAATAAGGAAGCGGGCTGCCTCCTCCTCTCCTTTGGAAAAATTGTTACTATTGAAGTCTGGACCTGGGTCTTAAATATCAATACAATGAGAGCTTGGTCCTGGCAAGAAAAAAGAGAAATTCAAGGACACTGCCAAAAAGGGAATAGCAGGCACAGAGGCAGAACGAGGAAAGCACCTTCCCTGACTCCAAATATGAGCAAGTCCCAAGCTGGTAACTTAAGAAACTGGCGTGAAATGATTAAGTGCGATGTCCATCTTTTTCCAGGAGGAGAAAAAGTGGAAGCAAATTTTTCTCTTTCTCTAAGGTCTTCCAAACGTTTATTCTGGTGGCTGTGGGGTAGGGCAGGTAGGGGCTGGCTTTTTCCCCCTCTGGTTCTTCTCTGCCGAGTCTGGGTTTAATATTTATCAAAGGTGCCACGTCCAGTCTTAACAAACGCTGAATAATCAGACAGTGGGTTTCTTCTCGGGCTTGTCCAGCAGCCTGCTCCTTGCTGAACAAGATCGGTGAGGTGGGCGAAGCAGGGAGGGAGCTGCCTGCTGGTAGATGTGTAATTAATGGATTTGATATTTCTGTCAGCAAATGTTGTATTGGAACTGGCAACCCGGTAAACTCGGGGCTCCCCGCTTCTGACGGCATTCTCATTGTCAGGCCACGTGGCCATGCTGCCTTGGACTGTGGGAGGCCAGGCCTCCCTGGGGGCAGAGCCTGGGCATGACCCACCCCCATCAGCTGCAGAAGTTAGCTGACAGTCATTCTATTAAAGGTGTCTTTGTTGGGGCCTCTCCCCAGAGTGGTCCGCACCTCGGCCTGGAGCCTCCTTTCCTTTTAGCTGTGGGATGTGTATTTTGTTCCTTCTTAAAGCTATCAGTGATCCCTGCGCTGACGGACTTGTGCAGCTGTGCTGTTTCCTATCCCTGATGAAAGAGACGTGAGTCCCAGGGCTGCCCTTGACACAGAGGCAATGGCTCATTATCCAGAATCTGCTCTGCTGGTGAGGCCAGCACGGCCTGGCTCAGAGCAGGGCTGTGGGTGGGTAAGAAAGAGCAGCCCACAGCTAGGTCCCTGGCTCTGAGCGAGGGTCCTTGACACCTGTGAGCCCCGCAGGCCTCGAGTGTTCAGGCTGGTGCAGTTGGGGTTCTGTGTTGCATTGTGTCATCGGCCACCGAACCACCAGCGGATAGTTACCTTGGATAATTCCAGTGTAAAGGTTTTGTGTTTTTCCAAATAGAGGTAAAAAGATCTGCCTTTGGGGGTACGGGCGTTCTCACAGTGGAATGTTTTGAGCCTTCCCCCCCCAATGATACAGAACAGGACTTCTTTGGCCCATTAAGACTCAGAGTTGTGCTGTCAGCGGGCTTCATGGTTCATAAGGAGGCTGATGGTTGTTAGAAAGAGGACCCCATGCGTCTCATGGAAGGACGTTATCTCACCGCAGAAATCATGGAAGCTCACAGCCCTTCGTTTATTCAGTAGTTATTTATTGAGTGTATTTGTTAGGCACTGTTCTGCACACTGGTGCAAAAGTAAGCAATTTTAAAGGTCCTTCTCTTGGGCTTCCCTGGTGGCGCAGTGGTTGAGAGTCCGCCTGCTGACGCAGGGGACACGAGTTCGTGCCCTTGTCTGGGAGGATCCTACATGCCGCGGGGCGGCTGGGCCCTGCGCGTCCGGAGCCTGTGCTCCGCAATGGGAGAGGCCACAACAGTGAGAGGCCCACGTACCGCAAAAAAAAAAAAAAAGTCCTTCTCATTCTTAGGGAGTGTAAATATTTGGGGGTTATTGGAGAGTATACAGATGGGAATCAAATACAAATTATCCCTCATGTGCAATAAAGAGAAATAAAGGAGAGTAAAGGGATAGAGGGGAACCTTTGGGGCCAGGGCAGGTGTGTTTCATTCAGACTCCCGCTGAGAAGATACCTGAGTGAGGTGAGGAGTGAGCCATGGGGACTTCTAGGGAACAGGTGACAAATGTCACAGCAGGTGCGTCAGCCCTGCGGTGGGAGTAGGCTGGGTGGGTTCAAGGACCAACAAGGAGGCCATCGGGCTGAGGTGGACAGAGCAAGGAGAAGGGTAGGAAGGTGGTGAGATCACATCAGGAAGGATCTTCTGACCTTGAAGGCAACATTGGCCGTGAACCCTCCAGAGAGATGAACAAGTCTGTCTGGTGCACTTGGTCCCTGCAGCACACACCAGGTCCCTCCCGCCCCGAACGCCTTCCTGGAACTCTGCTGTCGGAACCAGGTGTTTGAGGCCTGCTCCAGGCTTCGACATCGCTGTCCTTCATGTGTCAGCCTTCTGACCTGTCAGGATGCAGGGTGGCCTAGTGGTTACGAGCTGGACCCGGTCTGCTCAGGGCCACAGCCAGCTGTGGTTTTCTACTAGAAGACTTGCATTTGGCTCTTTTTACAGTGCAAGAACCCAACTTGAAAAAACTAAGTCAAAACAAAACCAAAAGCCCAGAGCTACATTGTATCCCCAAACATTATCACTAGTAAAGGCAGTTACTTAGCTGAGGCATTTGTTTCATTTAACTTACCAGGGACTAAACTAGCCTGATTTACACCAGTGTTGGTTCTGATGATCTGTCCCCAATCACCTTTTAGAGGTAAGAAACACTCCCAAAAATATTGCCTTGCAAGAGTTAAAAGACCCCTCCACCAAAAAAAAAAAAAAAAAAAAAAGGAGCTGCTGAATGATGTTTAATGAGCCCTCACAGCTGGCGAAGGTGCTATTTATCACCTGAGGGGACACACCTGCCTGATTCTGTGTTAGCGTCTCCCCCTGCAGCCTGCGTCCCTGACAACAAAAGGAAGGCCATTTGGCTGCAGAAGTTTGTCATCCACCACAACGGCGGCCAACAAACTCTCCATATGCTAGCTGGTTGGGGAGACTGGGGATGGCCAGCACCTGGGGAAGTGTGATTGGGGGAGCGCTCTCTGCCCCCGCCTGGGATGTGGAGCTGAGATGGGGCCCATCCCTCCTGCTGTGCGCCTACCTCCAGAACTGCTCAGGCAGGAAGAAAAGCAAAGCTCCCCAATGCCACTTTGATGAATGGCTTAGAATAACACAGCTGAGTTCATCAGAGGCCTGTCTTTTGGAACCAAAGCCTTGGAGGGAGACGGAGGAAAGAAATGAGGCGCCCGCACAACAGATTTTAGTGGGTACACGCTCGCAACCGTGGCTGCCCCGCCAGCTGGAGTCTTGGCCGAGATTTTAGATCACAGGTGGTTGCGATGAAGCTTCATGATCTTCGCCTGCATTCGGAGGAATGGAGGTTTCAGGTCCAGCCTCGTGGTGGTGGCATGCGCCCTCTACTGGGCAGACGACACGCTCCACTTCAGAGGGACGTTGCCGGCCTGGAGGATGCTCAGAGGACAGTCATGAGCACTGAGTGATCCTGGAAGCCGTATCAGGTGCCCACCTGCTCTGTGAGCTGCCTGTGTATACAGAAGGTGGTTTAGGGAATGGAAGGCCTAGTTCCATGGAGGGTCTGGTTACCTCACAGCCTGATCTGAGCAGCCACTCACCCTGGTCCACTGGTTCAGGGGTTGCAGTCTTGCTTCTCCGAGGGGGACTGGAGTCCTGCCCTCCTGACTGTGGCACCAGGTGGAGCTTCACTCTGGCTGCACCCTGGGTGGGCTTTTTGTTGTAGAGGTTCACACCACGTGGTTTCTTCTGTTGGTCGTTTTCAGTTTGACTTTACTTGTACACCTAGAAAGGGGAAAGCTGTTTTGAGTATTTGCCAAGCTAATTTAAAGGCACACGGGAGGTCATTGGGTGGTGAACTGCGTCCAATAACAGCAAATTAGATGAATTTAAAGAGTGCTTTTTCCTGGCCTCCTGAGCCGCATTGAATTATTTGATTAAACAAGCTCATGTCTTCTAGATGTTTCAGTCAACTATAAACACATTTAAAAAAACAAAAAACCCTTTAAAGGAGTCCTGATTTTTGCATGAGGAAAGCTTGGGCTCCTTAACTGGATCTGCAGGGCAATTCGTTCGTTCAACAAGCGTTAGGTGCCCGCGTCGGGCCGGGTGCTGATGATGTGACAGCCTGGAACGTGGCCCCTGGGTCCTGCTGAGGCCTCTGGTCCAGGCTGAGCAGGCGCATGTCTGCCAGGGGACAGGGCCGTAGCACCAAGGCTGAGAAACCCTGCTTTACGGAAACCTGCTATGGCCCTTACCTGTTTTCTCACTGTTACCCACCTGTTCCTCAGCCCTGCTAGGCTGGGCCCTCTCTGTGGGCAGCTACCTTGAGTCTTGTTCATTTGCATCCCCTAGCCCCTGGCAGGGCTCCTGGTACAGAGAAGCGCATCAGGAAGTGTGTGATGGATGAGTGACAGCCTTGCCCTGTGTCACCCCCTGGGCCAGAACTAGGCTTCGCAAGTGGGAGCCTTTGAGGATAAAACAGCGTCCATCCCGATGCTTTTTCTTTTATACTTTGCCCTCACCACCAAGTCAGGTTTGCTCTCTGTGGACACGAAACATCAGTTGTGTTCATTATAATAAAAAATAAATTGTCGACGAAGATAACAGTTTGGTATAATTAGTCACATGAGTGTATACATATTTACCAGCCTTATCTCATTTGATATCCTGTGGGGGGGCAGAGCATGGTCCTTTGCCTGATCCTCCATAGAGAGAGCTCCTGACCATGAAGGGGGTAATAATCTACTTGGTGGGAACGGGTCTGCTGAACATAAAGACGTAATGCCAGCGGTTCTCGACCTAGAGTAGTGTCAGCATTGCCCTCACTAGTCAGAGCCTCGTTCCTGTAACTCTCAGCAGCACATCCGCAGATGAGCTGACGAGGGAAACTGAGTCCATCTGAACTGAGATTGCAAAGGAGCTGCAGTGTCCCGTTGCCAGGATGGGACAGTGTCCTGGAAGGTAGTTTTGAGCCACGTTTTGAAGGAGATTGAAACCTCCTTGAAGTTTGAAGGAGTTGGGTCATGTTAATGGAGGGTTAACAAACGGCTTGGACCTTTTGCAAGCCTCTGCCAGTACTGTGTGTCTGCTCTTCTCTGTAAGGATCCTTAGAGAGCACGCCGCCTATCAGCAGCTCCCCACAGGGGCCAAGGCACCTAAGTGGAGCCACTGCCGTCTGAATTCCGGAGGGGAGAACAGCAGACCTCAGTCCTGGACTCCAGCCTCGTCGCAGTTCTCTCCTGACCCTTCTACGTGATGCTGGGGGTTGGGGGGAGCAGTTCTCTTAACCCACCTCTTTAAAGCCAGGAGGAAGGGAAGATGGCATTGAAACATAACTAGTTGGAATTCAAACCTCTCCAAGGCTTCTGCCCTTTAGCCAGCATCCCTGGGGCCTCCTTTCTTGCTTTTCCTGCCACGGGGTCTAGCAGCATTTCAAGGGAGTGCAGGTGGGTCCTCTGGGACCTGTGTGATCCTCTCTCCCCCTGGATTCCATGCCACAGTCTCCTAGGTAGCAATTCTGGTAGGTCACCATCTAGTCTCAGCTACTCTGAACAGGCTGGTCATCACGTGTTCTGTTATTGTACTGAGGATGGCATTTTGAGGCTCTTTCTACCCAGGCTGGGAAGAAGCCTCTCCCCAGTAGGTCATAAAATGTACCAAAGAGCCAGAACCGATTTCTTCAACCAAAGGGAGCGAGGTTGTTTATGCTTATCACTCAGACCAAAACCTGGGAGCCTGTCTTACACTCATTTTTTTGTCTTTTGCCACACCTAGCACAGGGTACTGTGCTTAGGAAAACAGCAGCTTCACTGAACATAATTCACATCCTCTAGTTGAAAGTCAATAGCAAGGCTCCTTCCCTTCCCCAGCATCTGAGCTGTGCGGGTCCAGTGAGACACACATGGGCAGGGGCGGGTGAAGACCAGGGGTAATTCTTCATTGTGAGCTTTAGGCTTTCCTGAGACTCAAACATGAGAGCTCAGAATTTACCAAGACACGGAACTAAATACAAGAAGGCCAGTTATCATGTAAGATCCTGAACACAGCATATGACCTTGGCGTAGACTTTTCATGAGGTTTCTGTGGGCATTGCAAAACCACAAACAGTGGTAAACTCATCTGCCTTGTTCTAATGGGGTTTTTCTTTCAGTGTACAATTTTAATCCCCAAATGAAAGCAGCTTTGGCCGATTCAATTTTCTTTAGTAAAAAGAGCATTTAAACTTAACCAGCTGAAGTTCAGACCTCACAAAAGGAGCCTTTCCTCTTCCTGGCTTCACAGGCAAATATTCTTCCCCCTGCTCTCTCTTTCAGCGAGTTGCAGACCTGGAGCAAGAAAATGCCCTCCTGAAAGATGAGAAGGCACAGCTTAACAACCAAATCCTGTGCCAATCTAAAGGTAGGTGCCAGAGGGCAGGACTTTTCATTTTGGATTTTAAGTTCTTTTCCACACGAATTTTCCCCCAAAGATTTCTACGAAGCATGTAGTTAGTCCGGATGCTGCAGTGGGGAAAGGGTTTCATCAGGAGAGAGATGAAAAAGAAGGGTGATCTTTAAGATCCCGCGACATTTGGTTTCAGGAGTTTTAATCACCTGAGCGCACAGACTCACCCAGCATGGTCTTTAACTGTTTTAAATTTCCCTTTAAAAATTGTTTCTTTCCACTGATACGAATCAGAAGTTTTGGTGGGAGAAAAGCCCACCCATGTTACCTTTTTGCCTTCCCTCCTTCCCCCCACCTAACCTGCAGCCATATCTCCTCGCATCTCCTTTAATCTCTGCACAAGAACCTGAAAGACCGGGAATAAGGAAGAAACTCTGGAACAGAACCTGGGTTCTTCCAGCATTGCTGCCAGCGGTTGCTGTGACAGTTGTAAGAGAGAGTCTGGCATGTTAGCCAAGCGAGTTGTCGTGCGTGCAGCCGGCTTCTCTCCCCAGCCCCTAGGGGCAGAGTGGGCTTTCCCCCCCGCTCTGAACACTGCAGCCGAGCCTTGGGAGCAAACCTCCCTGGGATCTGCAGAGGGTGAGGTCGCTGAATAAACTCGCCAAGTATCTGTGTCGTGAGCTTGTTGTGGGCAGCCTTTTAACAAGAGTTTAGTCGGCAGGCACGAGCGGTCACGCTCGAGGGGAAGCCATGCCAAGCAGACGTGCAGCTCCGTGCACTTGCTTTCCAGATGAACTTGCCCAGACCTCCGTCGAGGAAAACCTCCTGATGAAGAAGGAGCTGGAGGAGGAACGCTCCCGGTACCAGAACCTCGTGAAGGAATATTCCCGGCTGGAGCAGAGATACGACAACCTCCGGGACGAGATGACCATCATAAAGGCAAGGAGGGCAGTCCTCCCGCCCACCGACTTCGCAGCCCTTGTTCTCGCGCCGCTGCCCCTGCAGTGCCGTCTGGCACAGCGATGCCCGGTGATCGGTGCTGCACGAACAGTGTCGCCTCCCCGTGTCAGTTCTCACCCCTCCCGCGGGTAGATCTCACACGAGCAAGTAGCTGGGCAGTGAGTCCTTCCCAAGGGCAGCTCCATTCCCAACTTTGGGGTCTTATGAAGATCTCGGTTAGGACTTGAAGGAAAATTCCACCCATGTAAATGTGTTCTCTTTCTTGTTTCCTACTCTGGGAGAATCCTTGTGTGGAAACAGGAATGGCGTGGGGAGCACAAGCTGCGGGGGGGCCTGCAAGGGTCTGACGGTTTCTCCTAACCCTCGATGCGATGCAGATACAGGGGAGCGTTTTCACGTTTCACAATTTGTCATTCTCTTTTACCCCATGTAACTATTCCCTCCAAAAAGGCGTATTCAAACGAGACTGAATAAGTTAATTGTATCGGAACCAGGAAGAGAAGCTGAGTAGGAACATATATAGAAATCTAAAATTTTCCTACCAAGATCAGTTTTTACTCTCAGCGCCCAATCAGATGCAAGGGGGGAAAAGAGTCATTTTTAAGTGAACAGTATAGATGATAAGCTCTATTTCTAATATGCTTACTATTTTCAGAAACAGAATTGGTGGAGTGTAGGTTGAAGCAGGGGCCTTGAGGGGCCGGTGTGCAGTGTTCTCTTCAAGAGGGAGGCGGTGACAGGACTGTCTGTGTACTTCAGGCTGTTTGGGGGTGAAGGGTCTTTTCCCCAGGACTTTTCAGAGAAATTGGCCCAATGTTAGGGGTTTGCATTTCATTTACAGGGAACACAGACCCGCTGTAGAGCTGTGTTCTCTTCCAAGTGTCATTTTGTTGCTTAGCTGGACGATTGTAAGAACTGTAGGTGAAATTTCTCGTGGGAACAGCTCTGTTTAGCCGTCGTTCCAAGAGACAGTGGTACCTATTCTTGTTGACAAAGGAGGCAAAAGTCCAATTCTAGAATCTACTGTTATTTGAAAAATAATGGTTCTTGTTAACATTAGTTCATTATGTGTTTTCACATGTTTCTCCCTAAACAGCAAACCCCAGGCCACAGGCGGAACCCATCAAACCAGAGTAGCTTAGAATCTGACTCTAATTACCCCTCCATCTCGACATCTGAGGTCGGAGACGCAGAAGATGCCCTCCAACAGGTGGAGGTGAGTAAGACAGGCTCTTGGCTCTGTGTCTGTGCTCCAGTGGGCGGGTCTGTGACCTGTGTGGAGCTTCCCCCACCAGCGCTGTTTCTGGGACCACAGTTCCCCGGGCTCATTCCTGACAGCAGCGTCACTCGAACTGCGGCGGACTTATAGACGGTTCTCTGGAGTTAATATTTACTGTGCAAGGCAATACATTATTGTTCCCACTCTCCATAAAGGAAGATCCCTGATTCCTCTTGCAAAACTGAGGACCTGTTGCAGAGAGGTGAGATAGCTGGAACAGCTGAGTCATTAAAAGAGATATAATTTATCATCCCCATTTAGTATCACAGCACATATAATAATATCAACAAGAAAATTTCCCTTCCTGACTTCGAAAGCTGGCTAAAACTCAGAGGACAGCAACAAATATTTGAAACAACAGATATTTGCTGAACGAAATGTATCTTTGTCGGTAATAACCTCTTAGAGTCACACAGCGGTCTTTATAGTCTGTGTGTAATTTTATTAAAGGTACATAGACACATAGTTTTTCCTCTGGCATTTGAAAAGCAGAAAATCACAAGCACGTAAAACCATATGAAGCACATGAAGATAGATGTGGAAGAGGGACGGTTATAGAAACAAATGTGCTTTGATCGCATCCTTGTGCCAGGCGCTGCTGGCGGGTACTGGAGAAGCAGGTGATCGAGCCAGAGAAGGTCCCTGCCCTCATGGAGCTTGTCTGATGGAGAGTTAGACACTAATCAGTTGATGGAAGCTTATAATACAATTGCGAGTACCGTTAAGTGCTGTAAAGGAAAGTGAAGGATGGTGAGAGATGGCGAGTGATGGAGTAAAGGGTGGAAGGATAGAAAAGGAGGTCCTCCAGGTAAAGGTCTGTCTGCTGCACAGTTTGCTGTGGTTTGCTGCCTGCTGTATGTACTTAGTAAGCATTTAATAAATGCTGGCTTAAGGCCCTTGGTCTTGCTTTGCAGTCTCCTGAGTCTGGGTCCCAGAGGCTTTGGTCAGCCTGAACTCCAGATGCACCACCCAGGTGTTTGTATATGTGACGGTTTACCTGCAGGCATAAGCACTTCCATCAGTGGACTTATGGTCTTCCGGGAAGCTGAGGCTGGTTCTTGGGACTGGCCAGAGCAGCATTCGTTAAGTGCTGGCTGAACCACATTATGTTGTCCCTTATGTACAAACATGTACTTTTAAGATCCATGTGGATATGCTTGCGCCGATACACATTTGTCCATGCACACCCACACGTGACAGACCCTGGAGGGCAGACCCAGGCATGAATCTGAAGGAAGAAATCTACTGGGAAATTGATGCTGCAGGATCTGTTGGATAAACGGGTTCCCTGGCAGAACAAGCATTGATTTTGATTCAAGGTGCAGTCAGTGGTATTCGACAGCACGTTTAACGGTGATTAGTAAGCACGTTGATCCTTCATCAGGAAGCATTATATCCTGAGTTTTACAACTTCTCTGTGTGAGACCATTTCCCAGAAATGAGCTCTTTTTTAACTTCCGAATAAAAAGGCTGTGTCCTTATCCATTTGTTCCTAGAGTGTATGATTGGTCATCTTAGGTGGCTCACACAGGAGGAATATAAGTGGCTGAGACTCAGATGTTACGTGACAGAAAATGAGCCTGGAGCACCAACTTTAATATGAGAATGATAGTTGGTTGGCGCTGGCTTTGTCTCAGAGGCGTGGGTTGATGTTTGGGAGGGAGAGGGAGGACAGACGGCCGACGGAGACAGCTGACCGGGGGGGTGCCGTGCGCTCCTAAGGCATCAGTGCTGTTAAAACCTCTTCTTCCTGCTCCCTGTCTTCCTCGGAAGGAAATTGGCCTGGAGAAGGCGGCCATGGACCTGACAGTCTTCCTGAAGCTGCAGAAGAGGGTGCGAGAGCTTGAGCAGGAGAGGAAGAAACTGCAGGTGCAACTGGAGAAGAAAGAACAGCAGGACAGCAAGAAAATCCCGGTGCGTGAAGGAGCTGCGAGCCCGCAGGGGGTGCTGGCGTCAGAATGACCCAGCTCACTCCTGCCAGGGCTCACAGGGTCAGGTGTGACCACGAGAGGTCGTGCTGGGGCTGGGTTTCAGGGAAGAGCGTCATCTTGTCTTGATGGCGTATTGAATCTTCTCTGCAAGTGCCCACACCATGCCAGTCGGACAGGAGTCAGCTTCCCCAGTACCTTCAGGGTAAAGAATTTCCAGTGGTGAGGCCAGCAGGGAGCCTGTGTCATTGTCACCCACTTGCAAAGAGAACCAGGGCGTAATTAGAGTATAAACACAGTTGACCTTCGAACAACTCGCGCTAGGGACGCCCAACCCTCTGCACAGTTGAAAGCTCACCTGTGACGTATAGTCGGCCCTGGTTCTGCATCTGAGGATTCAACCAATCACAGATTGTGTAGTGCTGTAGTGTTTACTATTGAAAAAAATGCACGAATAAGTGGACCTGTGCAGTTCAAACCCATGTGATCCAAGGGTCGAGTATATAGGCGAAAGTCAAATCTTAGAGAAAATCGATGCCTGTTTGTACCTGGAATCTGGTGTGGACTTGAGTTTAGTCCCATTGGGTCAGGGGCAGACCAAGTTTGCAGTCACGCAGGACTACAGCCTCGCCTCAATCTAAATTATCATCAGCATCTTGGGTCTTGAAAAGATATTTTTTGAAACCTTAGTGTCCCCAGATGTATCACTCCATCCCAAGGACCCGTTGGGCACCTGTGCTGCGCTCAGCACTGTGCTGGTGCCGGACTCACAGTAGGTGTTCAAAGTGTTTATTAAATGAGGGAGATACAAACAGAAGAGAAATCCCCCCATTGACTAGATTACAAATTCGAGGAATGTGTAATCTAGGTCAGGAGGACCAGACATAACACGGGTGAAGAATAAAAAATCACATTGGTAGCGCTCAAATAAATGCCAGGTTGAGTACAAACAGGTTGGTGCTGTAGGAATAGAGAGCGAGTGGTCCTCCACTTGCTATGAGGACCGCTTCTAATGGGATATGAGGCCGTTTCAGACATGGATCACATCATTAACTGACCTCACTGTGGGTTTGTGAAAGGCCTTGGGTCTGTCCTCAGGCTTGAGTTGCCCCTTGCAGGGTTCGACCCCCTCCCTGCATCCTCAGCCCTACCCCCACCCCACCCCTACACACTTTCTCCTTTTGTAACACCCGACTTCCCTTTCCAATCAAATGTGATACAGATGTTGATCGGTATTACTGGTAAATTCTTGGGGTTTTTCCTGAGCAGTAAGTGGGGAGGTAAATCTTGCTGATGGATTTAAATCTTTCAGGTGGATTAGATTCAGAATGGAGGGTGAAAGGATTAGGTTTATAAATGACTCATTCAATTAGAAGAGAATCTGCCCTGACAGGCAAGCACAAATCAAATAGATGAAAAGCTGCACAGACGTCAGACAATGCCTGACGTGAAAGTTCCTGGCCGCCCAGCTGTCCCTGAAGGCTCACTCGCCAGGCTCCCTGCTGCAGAAATGCCAAATAATTTTGGAATCTTGGCTTTAGGACTTCTGCTTGTCTCGAAACCAGATAAAAAGGGGTATATCTTTCACTAAAAAATAATCACTGAGCAAAAGTTAGAACCGCAGGCTTGGCTCACAGCCCTGTAACGTGCATTGAAGATCTCTGTTTAGGAAGAATGACGTTGTTCCTGCCAGAGTTTGGTAAGAAAGGCAGAGTATGGAATCCCTCTGCAGAAACCCTGGAACTGAGCTTTCAGAGATCCTGTTCTTGGATCTGCCCTGGGTCCCAAGAGAAACTCTGAGCCACCTAGGTCTTTGGTCTGGAGTGATATGGCCCAGGTCTTGGCTATAGAGAGAGGCCAGACTCTGGATGAGGGATGACAGGGAGGTCCGTAGGGAGCCTGTCAGTGAGGGGGGCACCAAGCCTGCCATGAGGTGGGGCCTCTGGGACAGCCCATCCATGTGTTTGACTTCCCATCCAGCTGGCTCCCTTTTCCCGGGCCTGGCAAAGTCACCATGGCTATCAGGGGGATTCCAGTGGGCTGTCCACTTAGAAACATAACTGCTGGTCCACCCTAGTACAGCTCCTCAGATTTGGATAGATGATCTCCATTTTCCAAGAACCGAATGCACTTAACAATAATCTGTGGTCGTGCGGCAAGCCCATGCTACGGAGAACACAGGTGCAGGCCTCTCCCAGGCCGGTGGGTCACGAGCTGGCCCTGAGCAGTCACGTCCCCTACCACTGGGGATAGTGGGAGACGACGCAGAGACTGGTAGCCTGGAGCGTCGCTTTCCCAGGTTGCAGACTGGAAACAGTGCAGCCAGTGTCGCAGGCCTTGACCTGGAAAGGGCTGCTCAGATCCAGCCCCAGTCTCCAAGCCTGGGACCCACCTAATCCAGCCACAGCTGGACTTCAGGTTGCTAGCACTGTGGATACCTAATTAAGCACTGTCAGGTTTTAGCTCCAGAAACCCATCTTATTCAGGGGCTATCACTCACTACTTGAAATCACACCTAGCGGTGAACCATTTGTGAAGGTGTTTCTACCCTTTCTCATTGGACAGGTCAAGGTCAAGTCCAGTAGCTGCCGAACAGTGAGAGGGGTCATCGGCTCGGCTGAGTCCTAACGGGCTGGTGCTCCCGTTGTTGCTGTCCACACCCGCCCGCTGTGGAGCTGTGAAGCCAGACAGCAGTCATGGTGCTCCGTGGCGGGCCCGCTGTCACACTGCCTGTTGTGGAGCCACACAGGGGAAGCAGGCTTCTCCACAAGGCGCCTAGAGTGACTTAGTTGGGAAAACAGTACACATGTGCACACACACACTTCCCCCCAGCCACCCAAAGAAAACCGAAGAGGGGCTCTTAAACCTCATAATAAGTACATCATTATTATATGTTAACCTTCCTAATAAGCACACAAGTCTAACGGTGCTGGTTTCCTAGGACTACTGAAACAAAGTACCACGAACTAGTTGGCTTAAAACAACATAACTTTATTCTCTCATAGTTCTGGAGACCAGGAGCCAACAGTTAAGGTGTCAACAGGGCCATGTTCTCCTAAAGGCTTTTGGGGAGGATCTGCTCCATGCCTCTCTTTGAGTGTCTGGGCTGCTGGCGGCCCTTGGCATTCCTCGACCTGCAGCTGCGTGACTCCAAGCTCTGCCTCCATCTTCAGTTCATGTGGTGGGGGGGGGGGGGGCCTTCTCCCCTTCCTATAAGGACACCAGTCACATCAGACAAGGGACCATCCTAATGCCCTCATCTTGACTTGATTATAGCTGCAGAGGCCCTATTTCCAAACTGGGTGACGTTCACAGGTACCAGGGCTTAGGACTTCGGTGTATCTTTTTGGGGACATGGCTCAACCCATAACACAGTGTTATTTGTGTTCAACCTGTAGGTGCTTGTGAAGATCGTGTGAATAAAGTTACGTAGGGGATGTGGGCAGGCGGGAGGGAGCTCTGTGGTGGCCTGAGGTAGTGAGCTGCATCTTGGCAGGAAGGAGGCCGACATACAGAGGATGGGAGTGCCGGCCACAAGCAAGGGCAAAACAAGCTCGTCCTGACCGTGGTGGGAAATCGTCCTGTGGAACAGCTGCCTTGCAGCCCGTGCTCACCTCCTTGCCTCTTCATCCATGCAGGCGGAACGGCCAAGCAGTGACTTAGATGTGGACCAGGATGCAGATCTAGCCTACAATAGTCTGAAGGTAAGATTCTTGGAAGACAAGCTTCCTTAACTCACCCTACGGAGGACGGATGATGGTGCTGGGCAACGGCAAGTCCAGTCCTGAGCTTCCGTCTACGCATAAGTGGAGCCGTAAGCCCACAGTTTCCCCTTCCCGCACTTGAGTTTCTTCATCTTTGAAGTGAAGGAAAATTTGTATTTACTTCAAACACCCCTGAGACAAAATGTATGAGTTTTCCACATCAAGCAATTCTCCAGTTCTCTGTGGACACCAACTAGGAGTCCTACAATTAAATTCAACTGTGGCACAAACTTCCGAGGGTTAACACAGACCCTGCTGGTTAGGGGCTCAGCCCCACAGGACTGCCCCCTCTTCAGATGCCAGTCACATCGGTGGGTCCCCAGGACTCTGCTACAATCATGAGTTCCCATGCCCCCTCCTCACGTTTGATAATTTGTTACGACGGTTCACAGAACTCAGGAAAGCATTTTACTTACTATTACTGGTTTACTGTGAAGGGTACAACTCAGGAAAGGCCAGATGGAAGGGGTGTGACGCGTGTGGGAGGGGACTCGGAGTGTCCAGCCCTCTCCAGACACCTCCACGTGTGCATCAACTGGAAGCTCCCAAGCCCTGTCTGAGAGGTTTTGTGGAGGTTCCGTTAACGCAGGCATGATGGGGTTAAATCATTGGCCGTTGGTGTTTAACTCCATCTCCTGCCCTCCTCCTCCCCTTTCCTAAGGTCGACGGGTGGGCTGAAGGCTGCAGAGCTCTAACCCCAGGCTTGGGTCCTCTGGAAGCCCCCATCCTCCGAGAGTTACCTCAGCATAAACTCCAGCGTGGTTGAAAGGGGCTTACGATGAATAACAGAAGACACTTCCCTCACCTCATCACTCAGGAAATTCCAAGGGTTTAGGAGCTCTGTGCCAGGAACCAGGGGCTAAGACCAAATACAATAGAAGATGTTCCTCTCACCTCTAACACTAGGAGGTTACGAGAGTTTAAGAAGCTCTTCCAGGAACCAGAGCCAGAGACCAAATATATATTTATTATTATGTCACATGTATCTTACCTGCCTGATACAGCTTCAGTTAGAGTAAAATGTGCCAGTGGAGTGGACTCACTTTGAAAAACAATCCAGACCAGGATGGAGATATGTAAGGCCGAGGGCTCTCCCAGCGTGTCCAGCAGGAGGCGGCCAGGTGGAGGGTGGAAGGGCTCGGGTCTGAGGACAGGCGGGCCTGCATTTACTGCAGCGATGCGGCGTGTGGGCGGGGGTGGGTGGGAGGTACAGAAAAGGGGCGTTAGATGGGGCATTCCCCCTCCCCTGTCCTCTTTCCCAGAGACTTGGGAGTTGGGAATTTATCCAGTCTGCCAGGGCCACTCAAGCCTGGTCCCACTTACAGGACTGCAGATAACTCTGATAACAGCCATATTGCTCAGAACAGCCCTGAGTCATTCCCACAGCTTTTTGAACAACTAGGGCCACACTAATGGTATAAGAAGAGGGTGCTAGGTAGGTTTTTCTCTTTTGAATTATTGATTAGACTTACTTTCTCATGTGATATTTAAAAGGTTTAACACCTTCCCAGGGGCAGGGGAGTCTCTTGCTGGGATAAATGCCTGTTACAGGGCTTTCTGTACACCATCCTTCAGCTTCCTTTCCTGAGGGAGGCTTAGCCCCAGAGGAAGGAAAGGAACACGGGATCTTGTTAGGCTATCGGGACATCAGTCTCACCCCTCATTTTAAAGATGATAAAATGGTCTATCCCAGTGGTTCTCTTAAGAGGGGCCCTGGGGCCAGCGGTATCACTGGGATCATGCTAGAAATGCAGATTCTTGGGCTTCAGCCCAGACCTGCTGAATCAGCAGCTCTGTGGTGGGTCCAGCAATCTGGGTTTTAACACACCCTCTGGGGATTCTGATGCCCACTCAACTCTGGTCAGAGCCAGAGGAAACTTCATCCACCATCTGGTCTCAGTCCCTTGAACCACACCTGAGAAAGCAAAGGTCCCAGGGGTACAAAGTTGTATGTCGAGCCAGAGTGAGGACCCAGGGCTCCTGCCTCCAAGCCAGTGCACCTTCATCAGGCAGTGCTGGCTTGTCCTGGGAGTGCACACTGCTAGCAGAAGGAAAATCACCCAGGCTCTGAGGGGAGGCTTAACTCCTGAACTTAATAACTAGACACACCAGTAATCACCACACCCCAGGGCCCTTCTCATTTCTGCAGAATCACTTGTCTCCATGCCTGGTCCCAAATCTCCCAGAAATGACCACGTGTGTGGTGCGGTAGTGGGAAGGACCCTGGACCAGCCTGTAAACTCACTGTGAGCCTTCTCTGCTCCATCCTCAGCTTCCTTGTTCATTAAGTAAAAGGGTTCTACCCAATGACCTCCTAGCTTTGCGATCCTGTGGCTCTGTGATGAACGTGTAACCAGTGCCCAGTTATCCATGTTCTTGGTTTTCTGTGGGAAATTTTGAATCCCATGTATTCCAGAGCCTTACCAGCAATTTATGTGTAATTATCAGACTTTAAATTATCTGATTTCATCTCAAACACACAGTTAAATATTTTACCTAGAAAATTTTAAATACATTCCAAAACTGAGTTTCAATGGTATTTTTGACTCTGTCTACAGGCAGTGTTTTCTCTGCTAGCACTTGCAATTGACGGCTTTCCGTATGACCAAAACAATGTTCTTGGTCTGTTCTCCAAAACACTAGTCCATGTGATGCTCCTTAGAAGAAAACGGCAAGGAGGCCTCTCTAGACAAATAAGTTTAGGATATCAGGCATTTTATGTTCTCTCTTGGAAAGTCAAAAGGTACATTAACATATTAGGGTTCCAGGAAGTCCTGTGTTAACAACATGTTTAAAATTGTTAACCCAGCACTTCCACAAAGAAGGGTTTCATAGCCAAATACACCTAGAAATACGAACCCCACTGAATCACTATGGATTGCGACCATACAGGCATCATGTCAGATCCTTGGCACCGATAACTTGGGGGTCTGGGTTCAAGTCCAGGCCCCAGCTTTGACCACTTGCTGACATAGTCAGAACGTATACTGTGTGTCCCGTCGTTAACACGGGAAGGTTGCTCTTAGCTTCCCAAGTGGACGGGGCAGGTGGTTCAGGCAGGTGGAGGAGGAGGCCCCCCGGGGACGCTGCCCGGTCTCCAGGGAGTGATGAGTATGTTGCCGGGCTGCCTTCCAGAGGCAGGAGCTGGAGTCGGAGAACAAGAAGCTGAAGAATGAGCTGAACGAGCTGAGGAAAGCCGTGGCCGACCAAGCCTCAGAGCACAGCGCCGCCCACGGCACCCCTGACAGCTACTGCCTCCTGCTGAACCAGCTCAAGCTGGCCCACGAGGAGCTGGAGGTGCGCAAGGAGGAGGTGCTCATCCTGAGGACCCAGATCGTGAGCGCCGACCAGCGCCGCCTGGCTGGCAAGGGCTCGGTGAGGAGAGGGGGCCGCGGGCGGGGCACTGGGGCCACGCTAGGGGGAGAGGTGTTTTTCTTACGTTTCTTTACACAGGAGGGCCTTCAACCTAAAAGAGCAGAGTCTTTTAGAGTCTCCTCTGAAAGTAGAGCAAGGTACCAGCTGTCCTCCCAGCATGCCTTTTCACAGGAGGCTGCTGGAAGTTTCTAGGATCTTCTGAAGTTACTCAGTAGGAACATGCTCAAAAGGAACGAGGCTCAGAATTAGAGTAAACCTGGGCCACGGCCTGAGCAGCCCCCGTGGCCTGGTTTTTTCACCTCAGGTCTTGCCCCTTGCTATTTACTTTGTTTCCCAGGTAAAGAAAGCCTTCCTTCTCTCTCAGCTCTCCCAGGATGACAAGTGCAACTGAGCGTTTGTTCCTAATGTTTCCCCCTCCTGCACAGATTGAGGAGCGGGCGGGAGGGGCCGGAGGCCACCTGGGCTGCTCTGGGCGTGGGCCCAGGGGGCGGGGGAGCTGGGGCAGGTGGGCAGCGCTGAGTGTGCAGGATTCCAAACTAAGACAGATTTCAGTCATCTCCTCCGCCTTCGGGGAGCTTTCTCCTCCAGGGACACCATCCTTGCCTCTCCCTCCCCCAGCCTCCCCTCCACCCTCTCTGCCTTTCATAGCCAGGCCTCTGACTGTGACTGTGATTCTCCCTGACTCTCCCAATGTGACTTTTGTGTGTGTGTGTGTGTGTGGTACGCGGGCCTCTCACTGCTGTGGCCTCTCCCGTTGCGGAGCACAGGCTCTGGACGCGCAGGCTTAGCGGCCATGGCTCACAGGCCCAGCCGCTCCGTGGCATGTGGGATCTTCCCGGACCGGGGCACGAACCCGTGTCCCCTGCATCGGCAGGCGGACTCCCAACCCCTGCGCCACCAGGGAAGCCCCCAGTGTGATTTTTAAAAGTCACGTTCCTGCCAGGGATTAACCTCTGTTATCTGAAGCCTTCTGCTGCCTTTGTCTTTTCCCAAAGGCTCGTTTTTCTCCCTCTGTGTATAGTCATTTCCTGACAATTGTTTGTATAATCAGAGTTATTTATTTTTTAATCTGGGGTGTTCTAGGAGCCAAACATCAATGCCAGGACAAGTTGGCCTAACAGTGAAAAGCACGTGGATCAGGAAGACGCTATCGAGGCCTATCACGGGGTCTGCCAGACGAACAGGTAAGCCCCACCTTGCAGTCACTGTGCCTGGAGCGGGCGACGGGGAAGGAGCCCTGCCCAGCCTGGTATGTGAGGGCCATTTCTCAGGCACTGACCTCGCGCTCAGGATCAGGGTGTTGGTTTTTATAGGAGATAAATGAGGAGGAGCGGACTTGGTGAGTCCCGTGCGCTAAGGAAGCCTGCTGTTAGCATCAGCGGGACTCCAGCGAGCACCCCTGGAACATCCCGAACCCAGATCCTCTGAAAAGCACCAGGGAAGGGAGCTTCCCTGGGAGGTTTGGCAGGACGAGAGGGAAGGACTGGCTGGGAGCGACTTTTCTCGTTGAAACGGAAGCAGGTGCCAAGTGAGCCCATCTGAGTAGTGTCGGAGGGGCTGCTCCAGCTGTGTGCCCCGTCTACCAGCTTTACTCAGCCCAGCTGGTGGACGCACGCGACACTGGCCCTGGCATTTAAGACATGGAACCCAAGCCAGGCACTGCAGAGATTGGATGGGAGAATGTGACCACTACCATATTGGCTAAAAGGAGATTTCCCTGGACTTCAGCCTGGACTAAATTCCAGAACTTTCCCACTTCTGGTCTCCCCTCAAGGGGGAGCTACGCAGGGTTAAGGCAAAAGAGAGTGACTGAGGGAGGCATCAGGGCCCCGAGACACAGGACAGAGCAGGGCCCCCGAGGTAGTGCAGCCGAGCACTTGAGAGTGCGCGCTGGGGTTCCATTCGCTTACCAGCTATTTAGGGACACTTCAAACCGCTCAGTGCTTGGTTTCCTCCCCTGTGAACTGGGGACGGTCATCGCAGCCTACCACATAGGGTGACTGAGGTTAGGCGAGTTAGTCCGTGCAAAGCCCTCAGAGCAGTGCCTGCCCATGATAAGCACGCAGTAAACATCAGTGTCGTTACAGCCCCTCTTACTACCTGTGCCTCTGTGGGCACTTGTAAAACCGGAGCTGGCCTTTTCCCTGGCTACCTGTCTCTCTTCCTGAATGTTGATCCATCATCAAGCATTTGTTTAAAATTGCTAAAAGCAGCAAGTGCACCCAGAAAGTCATCAGTAGGGGGCACTGGGAGTGCAGCATGAACCTGTTTGCAGGAGCGTCACCGAACGACGTGAGGACTTCCCAGGGCTTTGATTCCCAGATCTTCTCATCTGGCCCCTCTTTCTGCGGATGAGAAAACCGAGCTACTCAGGCCCACGACGGGCCTGTAACTGAGTCCAGGTAGAATCCGAAGGCCAGACTCCCAGGCTGGGCTGCCCCCAGCCCGCTGTGTAGGTGATCGGGAGGTGAGGGTATTTTAGCAGGCCCCGAGGCCTGAATTTCCCAGGAGGACATTCAGTTTCTTTCAAGAGGAGGGAAAGAAGGAAATGAAGGTGAATCTCTGAATGCCAAAACTGAGTCAAGATGTAGTCATTTTAAATCACCTTGGGTGAAGATAAGAAATGAGGTGAATAAGAAAAGGAACACAGGTGATATTTTAAAATTTTTTAAGAGGAAGAAGGAAACTGGGGAAACTGGGAGCTTGGTCCTGACAAGCGCGTGTGCTTAGCTTTCTGATCTTCATGGACCGTCGCTGTTATCAGCCCCCTTTTTGTTCATCCAGATGGTTGTTAGGCCTCCAGACCTAAGTATAGGTTTCCCAGGGGATGCTTAATACACTGGATTTGTCTTCCTTTGCAGCAATAATGATGATGGTGATAAAATAAAAATAGCTTTTCTTATGTCTTAAAATAATTCAGTTCCCAGCAAACCCAGGGTACAATAGGGAATTAAGAGCCTGTGAAACCAAGTTAAGTATAGAAAGGAGCCTCTGCCTCGGGGAAGGGAAGCCAGAAGAACCAGTGCCCCAGTTGCCCCGCACCTGGAAATGACATTGGTGGGTTTGTCTCTTCCAATTCCTTGAATCGCAGCAGCAAGGAAGGACAGCAGTGGGCAGGCTGGCAGGGCAGGAGGATTAGGATGTGATTCCTGGAGCCCAGACAGCGAGGGTGTCCTTTCCAACAAGGGCTGTTCCCTGCAAAAGTGCTTTGAAGACAGAGTTGCTTTTCCTGTAGTGGAGAGTGTTCTGGGTGAAATGTAAATTGTATTATGCAGGGATGATTTTGGAGTTGGGGTGATTGGAGAATCTGTGGTCTCCCTAGAAAAACGTATACACTGAATTTTGCTTCGATTTCTGGAAGGAGTACAGACACACACCCCACCCAATCACAGCCCCTCTAAGAGTACTGGTTTCCAAGTTCGGAACTTTTTCACTTGCTAACTTTCATAGTTTATAGAGTTCTTTTTTGATCTTTGCAACTGTGTCTTTTGTTTTCAAATTTGGAGCGAGAAGCCAGTGTTGAGGGCCTGCTCTGAGAGTAGCCACAGGAATACGTAGAGCACTTCTGCTTCCAAACACTCTCTCGTTTTCACATCTGGGGAACTAAGAGAAGCCAGCAACGCAGAACTAGGGTAAAGAGAGGCTGGTCCGTGCCCCAGAGCTGGGCTGCAGCAGACAGGCTGGGTGTTTGGAGAGCCTGTCTTCTCAGGGCTGTCTGGAACCAAGTGCATCAGGGTCTTCCCGGGAGAGACGGGCAGGTGGGCTGGGAGACAGAGGTTCCTGCTGCTCTCGGGCTGGCCTCGCCTCGGGGCATGCGCCCAGGTCACAGAGCTGCATGGGGGCAGGGGTGTTGCCGGGGCTCAGGTCTGGCTCCAGGAACATGTTCCTTTCGCTGCTGGCCCGTTCCACCCAAGCCTTCCCAAGTCTGTGGAACTCCAGAGCAAGACTTAGTGTGCATTCTTGGACCTTTTCTCAGGTCACAAGAAACCTCCTTGCAGGCCCTCCCCACCCAGCAGGTGCTGGGAAACTACGTGAGGCCCTGTGCACAGAGAGCAGGTTTGCTGTTGCCACCTGGGCTTGGGCAGCTGACCCTGGGGTTATTACTCACCCCCTGACGGGCCTGCGCAGGAGGATGGAGACCTGGTCTCACCAGGAAGGGGTACGTGCAGCCGCCTTAGGGTGGCTTGGAGTTTACGGTTCCTTTGGCCTTGAGCCCCAGCTGCTGCAGGCTGTCCTGCTGGGCAGGGCGAAGGAGAGGCAGCTAGACTCTGCTCAGCTTCTCTCACAGACCCAGCTCAGCTGCTCCTAGGAGCTCTCAGCTTTCTCCTAGGGGGTGATCATTCCCTTATCTTCCCCCAAATTCTGTTGGTCCTGAGCCATCAGCACAACTTCTGTCTCCTGTAATTCCATGGCATAACCATATTTATCCATGAACAGCTCCCTCCTCTGTGGCCAGGCCTGTGGTCTCAACATTCCTCTTGCTCCTGGTATTGGGGTTGCTGCCTCCCACTTCTCAGAGAATCCGAATCTCTTGGGCAGTTGGGTAGAAAGTCTGGGTGGGAAGTAAAGAAATGAGAACATCCATGGAGCACAAAGCGGTCTTTGTAGAAATGGGACACCGAGCTGGCTGGAACTCTGCCTGTGTCTGTCCATGCGGCGGCAGGTCCTTCTGCTGGGCAGAGGGCCGGTCGTTGGGTCCTAGGTTTCACAGTCTCCACAGAGGGAAAGTAATATTATCCCAGGCCTTTTCTGGTGCGCGCCATTTCCAGTTTTAGGTTGTATACTGCCGATCTGGAAGAAACCTCTCCCCTGACACAGCTGAGCACTTTCACTCACAGTGAAGGCGGAGGCGGGGGCCGCGTGGGTGATTGGCCCAGGCAGGAGCTCCCTAGCCGAGGGGAGCCGTTGCCCGGGCGCTGTCAGAGGCTCTGCCCGCTGCTTACTCATGTGTGTGTCTCTGGCCTCTTTGGGAACAGGGCTCAGCACAGGGGCATATACACGGGAGGTTCTCCATGAATATGGGTTGGTATTAAGTTACATCAAGACTTAGCTTTATTTTTAAAAGTAATTTCCCGTGAGCTTGTTTGGGGGTTTCCTTCTCAAACCACTAGGGGGCACTCCCTCACCGGCCCTCGCCCCCAGTGGTGTGGAGGAGGCGGAGGGAGACCCCTTCAACGGGAACAAAAGATGGGCCAGGAGTTGGTTGACTGTTTTTTTTTCTTCTTCTTCTTCTTTTTTTCTTTTTTTTAACATCTTTATTGGAGTATAATTGCTTTACAATGGTGTGTTAGTTTCTGCTTTATAACAAAGTGAATCAGTTATACATATACATATGTTCCCATATCTCTTCCCTCTTGCGTCTCCCTGCCTCCCACCCTCCCTGTCCCACCCCTCTAGGTGGACACAAAGCCCCGAGCTGATCTCCCTGTGCTATGCGGCTGCTTCCCACTAGCTATCTATTTTACGTTTGGTAGTGTATATATGTCCATGCCACTCTCTCACTTCGTCCCAGCTTCCCCTTCCCCCTCCCCGTGTCCTCAAGCGCGCCTGACGTCCTGAGCCCCCTGGGACAACTGGGCTGCACGGCACTCTGATCTTTGTGCACCATGCCTGGATGTTATTACAGAATTAGGAATGCTTACTTCGTCACCGCAGGGCTCAGCGGTACACGCGTGCCCCCCTGCAGAGGGAGTCTGCTGGGAGCCGTAGGAGTGCGGGGACCCTCAGAGGCTGGCAGCCCCTCCTCGTGGTCTGGGGGGCCAGCCAGCATGAGGCAGGAAAGGGCTTGAGACCAAGGCCGGGAGACAGGGCACCTGCGTTCTAGCCTAGGTGTCAGTGTCAGGCAGGTCATCTACCCCTTGGTGTCCCTGCACACGTGGAAATGAGATAGTTGGAGGAAGGGATCCCCGAGGGCCCCTTCAGCAACGACACACCCACCTCTGGGCCCGACCCAAGGATGACCCCAACTGTGCCAGGAGTTATTCCCAGTGACCCGCCCTCTGGGTTAAAGCACTAGCTCAGTAGATGCTAAAAGGCCCTGAGTTCAATGTAAGTGTTAACAGCTGGGAAGGGAAAGGCCTAAGCTATCGGCTCCCCGCTTCGCACAGCCCAGGCCACGTGTGGATTGGCAAGGATAATGGGACACACAGACCAGCTGAGAGCTAAGCAGGGCAGGGCCGGCAGAGTCTACAAGCAAAGGCAGTATGTGGAGAAGCCAGGCCTGTGTGAGGTCCCAGGGCAAGCACCCAGCTGGAGGGAGAACAAGCATTACCAGGAAGCAGAGGCCACGGAGTGGCTCCCAAAACATCCTCCTCACTAGCTTTCCCTCTGCTCCTTTTCATTGACTCCAGAGTCGGGCCTGCTGCCTGTGTGGCCAGCGCCCAAGAAGCAGCCTGGGTGAGCCCCGCAAGGGCTGGGCCCTTCCTCATGAGGCAGAGCTGGGGGGAGGTGTAATGGGTGGCTGCACCCCCAGACCTCCCACACAGCCTGACAGCAGGGCATAGGAAGGGGTTACTGGTCCTGATAGCAAGCAGTGGGAACGCAGCTCCTGCTTCGTGATTCCTGCCAGGAAAACAGATCCAACCGGCAGGAGCAGAGGCCTCTGGGAGCAGGGACTGAGGGGCCGAAATCTAGTGGGGACAGCAGGGCTCTGCCTGCCGCCCACCACTCAGTCCCACTGGCCTTCGAGGGCCTCACGTGTGCCCGGGGCTGTGTAGGGTTGGGGGAGGTCCGTGCTGGGGGAGTATGTGACATGTGCCTCGTCTCCAGGAGCTGCGCTGCTGGCATTGGGCAAACACAGGGCAAATGGAGAGGATAAAATAACTCACAAATAGGAGGCATCTGGCCTCCTGCTTTCCCAGCTGAGTAAATACGAGTAATGCAGTTGGGGCCCAAGGTTAAGGGGAGAAAGCTCAGTGCTCATCATGCTGGTTATTGTTAGCAAAGTTGTTATTAACTGTTTCTTTATGCAAGACTGCAGTGAGGACAGGAGTTGAGATGAGTTAGTACTTTTCTGCCCTTAAGAAGTGACAGGAAGGAAACACACATTACAAAGCAGGCAAAATATGTGGTCTCCTTCCCTGTCCTCTCGGAGCCAGGTGTCCCCAAGGTGCCGCCCTGCTGCTCCCCAGATCCGGCATCTGGGAGGCCGCCGACCCCGCCCTGTACAGTTAGCCCCTGCTCAGTGTCTGCACCTTCCACCCTGCGCAGGTCCTCTCCTCCCTGTCCTGTTTGCATCTCCTGATTCTCCCTTTCTTTTCCCAATCCTCCTGGTAGTGGGAAGGACCGTGAGCGAGCACAGGTAAATGCCTCTGCCCCGCCCGTGCTGCAGAGAAGCAGAAAAAGCGCCACCCTCTGCTCTGTCTTCAGGAGCGTGCTTTCCGGCCTGGGGTGATCAGTGATCCCACAGGAGGAGGTGCTGGTGATGGGAGGGAAAGGAGGGGAGCTGGGTGTTCTGGAGCCTTCCCTCCTGCCTTTCCACACCTTGGCTGTAGTATCTCTTCCCCGGGCTCTCTGCTGCCCTCTCTCGCCCTCTACACTGGACGCCCTGTTTTTCTGTCCTTTATTTCTAGCAAGACTGAGGATTGGGGATACTTGAATGAAGATGGAGAGCTCGGCTTGGCCTACCAAGGCCTAAAGCAAGTTGCCAGGTCAAATGTGTGCCTTTCTTCCTGTGTCTGCTCTGTTCTGTCCGCTTGTGTCTATGCTTCATTGTTTTTCAGCTGGAGTGGATGCAAGGGCACAGTTCGCGGGGGGGAGACGGGGAGGGGTGTTGGCGGGTAGCCCCTTGCATCGTCATCTGTCACTTTGTGTGAAGGCTGCTTGTTTGGGTCAAGGTGGTAGCACTAGATGGCTCGCCGGGACCTCAGAGACCACCGGCTGCAGCTCACTCACTCTGCAGGTGAAGGACTGGACCAGCGGGAGGTAACGTGGCAGCAGGTGCACAGCTCTCCAGAATGGGGGGAGTTTCATTCTGTGGGTTTCTGAGTCTGTGCCGCTTCCGTGCTACACACTGACCATCCTGACTGCAGGGTCCGCCAAGAGCATCGGCTGCATTTGTGCTGCTGGCCGTGCTCCAAGCACAGGGGTCCTGGCAGCCTGCCCTCCAGCACGTGTGCCGGTCGCCATTGCAGTGACTGCCTGGACCTCCGAAGAGCTGACCAGCCCAGCGCCCAGTGTGCTCCAGGGTCGCCATGTCTGACCCTCGCCGCGCGCTCACGGGGCAAAGACACTGGGGCTTGCAGGGTGTGAGGAACTTGCTGCTTGAGCAGAAGATCCAGAATGCGAACCTGGTTCCATTTGCTACTGGAGCCGGAATCCGTAACCCTTGTGGCCATCAGCCCTGGGTGATCAGCTTAGCAAAGGAAGTTAGATGTGCGCAGAATTAACACAACCTGACGATCACATCGCACGTTTCCTGCCAGCGCGTGGCTTTTCAGGGCTGTGGCATAGCTTCGTGCACTTGAGATTCGCAACAATAGGCTTGTTTCCCAGAAGAGGAAACAGGCTGGGCGAGGTGGCGTGAGTGCTGTGCCCAGCACCCTCGGCCTGATGCCGGCGGGCTGGAGCGGGAGCCCGGTGCCTCTCGCATCGTCTCCCGAGTTCTGCCTGCTGATGACGTCATGGAGGTTCCGTTACAGTATCAAGAGCCTCTCTACTTGGCAGAAGAAAGTTGAGGTCAGCTGGTTCTCGAGGCAGCATGTCTCCCGGCTGTGGGTTCAAACATGGCCCCCGCCTGTGAGCAACATGACATCTGGCTTCATTTCCTCTCTGGTAGAATGTGGATCAGAATCAGACCTGCCTCCTCGGGTCATTGCAAGGAATAGATGAAGGTGAAGCACTTTGCACATGCCTGCCACATAGAAAGCGTGGAATAAATACTAGCTGCTACTTGTATTATCGTGGCTATTTTGGAGTAAGATCAAATTCCTGTCCCATCTAGAAGTTTGTTTTATTTTGGGGTGGGAGGGGGAATAGGATGTGCTTTAATACATAAAGAAATGAATGCATTAATAAGACAAAGAAGGCACAGCCCTATGCCTCAGGAGATCCGGAACCAGATCTGCCGCTGGCAGTGGCCTCAAACCTCTCACGTTTAGTTTTCTCACCTGCTAAGTCAGGGGTTCTCCGACTTTGCACAGAACCCTGGACTAAGTCACCCAACTACAGTCTACATGGAGGATAAGAAAGATGTGAGCAGCAAACTCACAGTGCAACCCAGGAGCTAATCCTTCGGTCAGAGTTCCTAGAGCCCAAGCGTTCCACTCTACTTCTCTCATTAAATTTATAACTCACTGGTGATTCCTTTTAGTTTATTGTAGCCAAGATCGGATGTTGTCTAAATATTGTGTGTCCCCTAAAAATGCTGATTCAATTACCAAATTACTTTCCACAGTCCTCGCATTATTGTTTTCCTTTGGTAATGCTGCCTGTGATGAATGGGTGAATCAGTCCTCCCTCCGTCAGTTCTTCATTCATTTGTGTCACTTTGCTGAGAAGTCCCTGGGGCCAAGCACTGCACCTGGTGCCGCCGTGGAGCTGACTGAACACGGGGTTGCTTCCATCCGGGACTTCCCGGTGTAGACTTTCCCCTCTCTCTTGCTCCCTTGTAGATTTGCTCCCTCCTGTCTTGTGGGAATTATCTCCTCCCAGAATGACAGCAGAACTAGCAGAACTGCAGAAACATGTCTCCTAGGCACTTCCATGGTCCTGACTCTGCTGAGCTCTGGTCACAGTCTTCGTCTGCATCCCAGGGAGAGGGTGGGGTGAACAAGTCAGCAGGCTTTTGATGAAAGTTTGTTCAAGTAGTTACGCCCAAGAAGACAGCATCATAGTCACATCAGTAATTAACTTCCTGAAGAGGAGGCTGCTTCAGAACCTCCCTTAGTTCCTTACCCATTCCCTCATAATAGAAGGTGTCTCCCAGAATTGCCCAGAGTCTCCCGAAGCTTCTCCCCAACCTTCTCCAGATCTTCTCTAGGTCTCTCTGCTTCTTGTCATGACATCAGTTGATCTTAAACCTCCCCCCAGATCATTTGCAATTAGTCTTAGTTTCTGTTTTGACTGGGGAAAAAATGTATATAAAAGGCCAGAGATGAAGTGGGTATAAGGTAAATAAAAAGAAGGGATCTTTCTATAGCAAACAAATGTGTGGACACCAAGGGGGGAAAGCGGCAGGGAGTTGGAGGTGGTGGTGTGATGAACTGGGAGATTGGGATTGACATGTATACACTAATATATATACAATAGATAACTAAAAAGAACCTGCTGTATAAAAAATGAATAAAATTCAAAAATTAAAAAAAAAGGTAAAAAGAAAGGATCTTTCTAAAACTTGCAGAGAATCTACTGAAGGGAAAATATGCAAGTAATATAGCTAGTTCAGTCTACCAGAGTTTTGTCTTAGCAAGGAGATTCTTGTGAACTTTGGGCAGATGTGGACGCTTTTACTGAAAAGATGCTATAAGAAGTTTATTTCTGCTGATGATATTTTGACATGGAGACAGTCTCTCAATCCCAGACCAATAGACTGTGCTCAGGAACAAAGAACAAAGGGATGAGGGTGGTTGAGAAAAAGGCCTAAGGCAAGGGGTGCCGTGTTTGGCCTTGATCCCCTGTCCTCCCAGAGGAAGGCTGGCCTGCTTGCCCGCCCAGCCCCGTGGATCTGCTCCCCTCCGTGTCCGTCCCCTGTTGGTTTCATGCAGTTGCTGCTGCCGCTGTGTCCCTGCTCGGCTGCTCCCCTGTTGCGTGTCCACGTGTGGCCCCTACTTGGTGGCACAGACGCAAGCCACACGGTTACCTGCCCTCCTTCCCGGGTGCAGGTTGCTGGAGGCCCAGCTGCAGGCTCAGAGCCGTGAGCACGGGGAGGAGGTGGAGGGTCTCAAGGCCCAGGTGCAGGCCCTGAAGGAGGAGATGGACGAGCAGCAGCAGACCTTCTGCCAGACGCTACTGCTGTCCCCAGAGGCCCAGCTGGAATTCGGCATCCAGCAGGAGCTGTCCCGGCTGACCAATGAGAACCTGGTGAGTCGCCGTGCCCCGTGGAGCCCAGCTCTGGGAGGTCGTGTTCTAGAAGCAAAGGGGACCAGGAGTGGCCTTTCACCAAATGGACAAGGTTCATGTGCTTGGCCCTGTGGTAGGAGTAGAGAGTCTAGAAATCTACAGTCAGCAAGTGTTTGTGGAGCTATTTTATTTATCTGTTAATGTATAACTAACCTCCCCAAAACTTAGCAGCCTGGAATAGCAACCACATTTTGTGGGTCAGGAATTCTGGCAGGGTTCAGTGGGGGTGACTTGTCTCTGCTCTACTGTGGTTGGAGGGGGCTGGAGGACATAGACAGCCCCAGTCCTGTGTCTGGGGCCTCAGTTCCCCTCCACGCGATCTGCTCTCTGCACACATGTGGCCGTCTTTCATTGGACCACCATGGGCTGCTTTACACGGCAGCTGACTTCCAACAGGATGAGCTGGGAGGCCTCTTCAAGTCTAGTCCCAGAACTGGCCCAGGGTCGCTTCTGCCACATTCTGTTGATTAAGACAAATCTGGGCAGATTGAGTGATGGGGATGGACTCTTCCTCTTGCTGGAGGGGAGGAACGGTTGGTAGCCATCCTGGCAGTAACCAAAGGAGCCGCGCAGATGCCAGAGAAATGAAAGACAGTCTGTGTCCTCAGAGAGCTAACAGACTAGTAGGGGAAGCAAGACATGTTAAAAAAAAGAAGAGAAAGAAGATGATGTTTCCAAAAGCATGATTCTACATGGGATTAACAAGTATTACAGAAAAAGAATTGTAGGGGAGGCTTGACCTGAGGCAGGAGGCACGAAAGGGACGTCACCCGTGCAGAGGAGGAAGGAGAAAGGGGGTCCAGATGTTTTCCGAGGTTCCACAGGGGCACGTTCGCTTCTGTCTCCTGCGTCACTCCTAGTCACAGTGTCTCTGACGGTCGTGGCGCTTCCTGCCTCCACTGCCCAGCTGGGTCAGGGCGACAGTAATGCTGTTCAGGTCCCGGGGGCTGATCTTCTCCCTGTGGTGGTGGCTGCTAGGAGTTAGGCAGCCACTGAGGGGCCCGGGCCAAGAGCCTGTTTTGCTCCTGGGCCCCAGGTAACCTCGCTGGCCTGCAGGCTCGTCCAGCTGACACCTCCCCGCTGCGCTTTCATGCCTTCACCTGTCCATTCCTTCCCAGGGCACCTCCCAGTCACCTGAGGCTGAGGGTCTCCTGGGGGTTGGCATGGCAACCTGAGGAGGCTCGGCCTAGAGAACTGTGGGTTGGGCAGGGCACCAGGCAGCCTGAGCCCAGAGGAGTCTGCCGTCCGGGCTGAGAGAACACTGTGACCCATCTGCCACTTCATGGGTCCAGACCTGGGGAGCGGCGGGCTGCTTGGGGCGGACCTCCTGCTGGACCCGGGGCCTGGCCTCCTCAATGGCGGCCTGTGAGCCAGGCTGGGCCCCGGATCCTGCCCCTGCCCTCCAGGGCAGGATTAGATCTGTTCTCACACTGCTTCCTTCTGCTTTTAGGACCTTAAAGAACTGGTGGAAAAGCTGGAGAAGAACGAGAAGAAGCTCAAAAAGCAACTGAAGATTTACATGAAGAAAGTCCAGGACCTGGAAGGTAGGGTGTGAGTGCGGGTGTCGTGAGGCACAGGTGTGCTCGGCCGCCCTCAGGGCGGGGACTTCCACTTCCCCCACCTGCTACCGCCCTTGCCCAGGGCAGTCACGTGACACAATCACACAGACCCCGGGAGCTCCCCCAGTCTCAGTTTGCCGGAACCTGCCCTGATGATCCACAAACCTAGCAGGTGTTTGGGTGCTGACTCAAGCTCTGCGGGGAGGGGCAGCTGAGACCATGGCCCTGTGGTCCTGCGTTCAGAGGGCCTAAAGCTGGGAGGCAATACCTTCTGGTTCGAAAGAATGCACCATGATATAAAGCCCCGAACCACGGGGGCCCTTCTCCACGCTGCAGTGGTCAGGGAGAGAGGTCGGTTCTGTGGTTAAACTTCCCAGCTGGAATCTGGCCCAGAGAGGTCAGGCAGAGATTTAACTCAGTCTCCCAGAAACCCCCAGAATGTTCTCTTTCCTTGACTCCCCGCTGTAGATCTAATCATGTCACTCCCCACCCTTTAAACAGCCTGTCTTGCTGGGAAGCCTTTCTTTGTCCCCTCACCACCTGGGATACCCCCCCATCCTTCCACCTCAGCTCAGGAGTTAACGTCCTCAGGGTTCCAGTCCCCTCTTTTGCTGTCCTGACACCACACAGCTACGTCACAGTTCCCATCATAGGTATTGTTTAATCACCTGCTTATGTCCACCTGCTGCTCTGGACGAGGCTGTAGGAGGGCAGGGCTGTGTCCTGTTCAGCCTTGGGCCGTTGCCCCCATACCCCACATGCCCTTCTCTATCTTTGGATTTCTCTTTCCTGTTCCTAGAGTTCTCAAAGTCCTGGTCACTCAGGCTTTTTCTTCTCCCCCACCTCCTCCCCTCCCTCTTTCCGCCTCCCTCCTTCTGTCCTGTCCCCTTCCTCCCTCTCTCCATCCCTCCTTCCTTCCCCCTCCCTCCTTCCTTCCCCCTCCCTCCTCCCCTTCCCTCCCTCCTTCCTTCCCCCTCCCTCCCTCTCCCTCCTTCCTTCCCTATCTTACAGCTGGGTGGAGAAAAAGAAACAGCTCCCCAGCCGGATGGTTGTACATCCTGCGCCTCACATCCTTCCCGAGTTTTCTCTGGTCCAAAACCTGCCCGTTGCCATTTTGGGTGTTTCCCCAGCCCCTGTCCTGAGTGGCCCCCAGTGCCTGATGCTAAGCTCCTCTGGTCACACTTGGAGTGTGGCCCAGGCTGCAGGGACAGACCATGTAAGGAGTGTGACAGCCCAGAGAACGCAGAACCCTGGGGCCCCAGGCCCCAACCCCACCCACCTGAAATGACCCCGCCCCCGGGCCTGAGCCTGGAGGTCCCAGTTCATCCTCCGTCCCTCTCTCCTGTTCAGCTGCCCAGGCACTGGCCCAGAGTGAGAGGAGGCGCCACGAGCTCACCAGGCAGGTCACCGTGCAGCGGAAAGAGAAGGACTTCCAGGGCATGCTGGAGTACCACAAGGAGGACGAGGCCCTGCTCATTCGGAATCTGGTGACAGGTCAGGCCCTCTGTGGCATCCCACCCCCAGCCCCTCCTCCTGCACCTCCTGCACACCCCCCATCCCACAGACACTCCCGCCCTCTTCCTCCTCCCCCATCCTCCATCCCCCAGCCACTCTCAGCCACCACCACGAGCTGCTGCACTTCTGACCAGCTCCCAGGTGATAGTGATGCTGGGGTTAGTGTGTGGGCTGCCCCCGGGGCCGCATGCAGGGCTCTGGGGAGCTGCTTTCCTTGCCAGCCCCGGGCCTGGTTTGCCAGTTGTACCAGCTCCGACCCCTCTGGTCTTACATCCCATCTGGCTGCAACATGCCAGCCTTCCTGCTCTGTGTTCAGCCCAGTTCATCAGCTGCCTGCAGAGCCGGCAGGAAGAGACTGGACCAAAAAAGGAGGGATCTTTGGTGGTCTGGTCCTCTGGCCCCTGAGCTACTAGCTCCATTCTCCAGTCTCTTAGTTTTCCCATCTGTAAAATGGGGATGAGGATACTGACCCCGCCCACCCCACACTTGAAATATGACAAAGGTGAAAGTGCTGTGTTAAAGCTGCGAAACCCTTCTCGAGTGTGAGGAATTCAAAGAGGTGGTAGCTTCTGCAGGGGTATTTGGAGTTCAAATAAGAGGTAAACGTTACTTTAGAGAAGTGTACGTTTATCGAAGTCCCAGTCTGCTGAGTACTGGGCCAAGGGCTGCGGGAAGAATGGAGCGTGACTTCAGCCTAGCACAGATTTTGCTTCAGCTCTTTGTTTTGGGTATTTTTAGTAGCTGAGTAATTTGCTCTTTTTATAAAGGTTAATTTCCCCACAATTGCCTGACTACTAAATGTGATGTAAGTTCACCTCAAATTTCCTTAACCAGGCTGCATCTTGTTCAAACACCGTTAGGAATGAGCCTTTAACCTCTGATGAATGAAACTCAAAGTTCAGAGCATCAGAGCAAAAAGAATAATAATGGTGGAGGCTGCTTGTGCCAGCCAGGGGGTGGCTCCCTCCCACGGTCATCGCTCAGGTGGCCCCAGGCCAGCTCATCTGCTAAGCCGCCTGCACACAGCACTGGTCACCTTCCCTCCAAAAGACCCTTCCACACGAACACCGGGATTCCACTGATCACGGCCCAGTGTTGGCTGGTTACTGTGGACGATGGAGAAAAGTAGAGCCATGGTCCCTGCCCCCAAGACGCTACCCTTTAGCTGCTACGGGACTCAAATCACAATAGAAAGTTCCAAGGCAGGACAAGCTATCTGCAATCTGCATACGGGTCAGCCTGGAAGCAAGAAGCTGTAGGTTGGAAGTCTGGGCCTTAAAACACATTTTTCTGTATAAATGTTATTGGCATTCTAATTAGAGCCAAAGGCCAATCCGCAGTCACCTGTTAAACCTATGAGATGCCCAGATGTTAACCAGGTGCCCAGAGTATTATGGCCTGTAGGTGTATTTGAGGCCGGGCACCCACTGGAGAAGCTGGCAGCACATGCACAGCCCCAACCCTAGACGGCCCTGGCCCTAGACCGCCCTGGCCCTAGACCGCCCTGGCCCTAGAGCGCCCTGGCCCTAGAGCGCCCTGGCGGAAGATCTGAGGAGTTGCCCCTTCCCCTCCCCCAGCCGCCCTGCAGGTGGAGGGGAGGTGGCCTCCCTCACTGCCTTTCCAAGCCTAGAGGTGGCTCCTGAGGCCTGGGCTGGGTGGAGCTTGGGGGTGGCGGTCATGAGGGTGTGGGGTGAGGCCTGGGGGTGCAGTGAGCACGCCTGGAGTCTGAGGCCCGTAGCCTTGTGCCCGGGCCTCGTGCTCGCCTTTCATCTTGCCTGTCCCTGGGCCTTTCCTCCTCCTGCTCTGGGCCCCCACCAAGCACTGCTGCTCTCAGCCTGGTCTGTGCCTCCCCGGGCCCCCTCTGGCATGGAAAGCAGTCTGACAGCTTCTTCCTGGCCCTCCAGGGGCTTTGGCAGGAAAGGACCAAAAGGCTGAGCAGGAGTCTGCAGTTCACGGGGAGGCCCACCAGCCGCTTCTGGTCCTGCCAGAGCACACGGGGTGGCGGTTTAGAGGAGAGGAGTTGGGGGGAGGGGAGGGGGGAGCAGCTGTCCCTGAGTGTGGCCAGGCTACCACTGGCCAAGAGGGAGGCGGCGGCGTGGGGAGGGGAGAGCGGCTGTGGCCAGTCAGTGGCCTGCTTCACCTGCTGCCTCCGAGGCTGTCCGGGAGGCGGGCGCTGCCATGCAGTTGCCGAACCGAGCGCCGGACGCGCTAGAAGTTGCTGCAGCTCTCCCAGCCCCTGGCACACGGGCTCTGTCTGCGGGAGCCGGCCTCGCCTTCTTGCAGCTGCAGGGCCCGTGTGTCCCCCACGGGAAGTGCTGGTGCAGAGGGGTGGGAAGTTCTCGCCCCGGCCGCCTGGTGAGGGAGCCAGCTCCTGTCTCCAGCTGGCCTCTGGCCGCAGGCCCTTCTCACCGTGTGTAAACTCGGGCAGGGAGCCACCTGTGGATTCTTTTCCCCATGTTGCAAGGACGAGGAATGAGGAGGCTATTTTAAACAATGAGGAACATGATTTTTGTTTGTTTGGGGTTTTTAACTAGTTTCTGAAATTACCGGTAGTCAAGGTCAGAGGGAATCTGTGTATCAGGGCAGCTTCTCCCCTGCTCCTCTCCCAACCCCCATGAGGAGCTACAGGAAAATGTTAAAATTATTGGCATTGCAGGCCAGGATTCTTGCAGCCCCAAGCATCGGCTGTACATCTAATTCTTGCTGTTTGTTGCTGGCAGACCTGAAGCCCCAGGCGCTGGCGGGCACCGTGCCTTGCCTCCCTGCCTACATCCTCTACATGTGCATCAGGCACGCGGACTACGTGAACGACGACCTCAAGGTGCACTCCCTGCTGACCTCCACCATCAACGGCATCAAGAAGGTCCTCAAGGTCAGTGTCCAGGCCGAAGGTGGTGGTGTGTGGGGAACTCGGGGAAAACAACAGCTCACCGCTGCTTCCCTCTGTCTGGGTTTTGTGATCGCAAGTTCTCCAAAATCTCCAGGTCTGAAGGTAAGTGACACCTGACCTCTAGATAAACAGGATACCAGAAGCTTTCACCACGTGCTCCCCAACACCCCTTATGTTGATGGTGAGAACTTGCCAGGCCAGCTGGCCCAGTGCTCACAGCAGAGCCCGGGGCTGCTGGAGTCAAGCTCGTCTGTGTCATTTGGCTTTGTAGTCGTCAGCTGTAGAGGCAGCTGATGTGTGTGGACCACTGATCGGGGACCAGGGCTGGGTCGTACATCATCCCCGGTAGTGGAAGAGCAGTCATGCAGCCTCGTGGGGATGGCTGTCTTCTGTGAGACTGTGATTAGTAAGGGCCTGCTTGCCATCGGATCTGCTTGGGGCCTACTGGGTAAGAGAAGGAAACGTGGACATGGAGGGACCAGGTAAGCATTTGACCAGATGGGAACCACTTACTCATAACCAGGAACCTCTTTTTCTTTTCACAGAAGCACAATGATGACTTTGAGATGACATCGTTCTGGTTGTCCAATACCTGCCGCCTCCTGCATTGCTTGAAGCAGTACAGCGGTGACGAGGTGAGTGTAAGATAAACCCAGTCCCCTAAAGTGCACTTAAACTCCGTCAGGGTGCCCTGTGTTCTTCAGCAGTTAGGCCCTCGTTTCCTTGGGCACAGCAACATGTGTTCCACTTCAGAGCACCTCAGATCTCAGGTCAGAAGGAGGGCAGAGGTTTCGGTCATAGAAGGCATCTCTGTTTTGTCCAAATGTCATTCTGAGCTGCTCTGTATCCCTTGAAGAGAGGGTGTGAGACCTTTGGGGCCCCTCTGGGACCTAGGCTCTGGGCGTGCCTTCGGCACCTGTTCACTGGAAGCAGGAATAAGGCAGGCCTCGATGACCCCAAGGGCCCCTGGAAAGCACCCTGAATGAATAAGTGGATTTGTAGGGAAATGAATTTGCATAACCCATTCATCATCTGAGAGCCCTCGGGACTCCCCCTGAAAACGCTGTGACCTTAATTTTCTGAAGCAGTCCTAGAAGAGCCCCATTTCTGTGAATGCAGAAAGCTCAGTTGTCTGGGATGTCAGATTGTCTCCTAAGCCAACCAATTAGTTTGTCCATTTTAAGACAGACAGAGATGGTCCAAGAGAAGAGGCACAATGTAATTGAACTACATCTGTGCAAACTGACCCTGAGGCCCAGCTTCGAGCTTCTCACCAAATTCAGTTCCTTGGCCTGAGGCCCAGCTCACCCTATCACTTAATGTTCTGCTCTGGACCTCTAGGGTCCAGCTTTATCGAGAACTCACCATTCCCACTGCTGGTCCTTGAAAGAACTTTTCCCGTGCTCTGCATTCAGCCCAGTGACCTAGTAACACACGGCCCATTTTCACCCTAATTTCTCCGGTGAGAATCCCAACTCGTCCCAGGCACTGCCCACTCCCAGTGCCTTGCAGGCCTCCTTGACTTTCCTTCTCCCCTTCCTTTCACATCTCACTCTCCATCCTCCCTCCCCAAGGCCAAGACAGTGTAAATCAATATAGTGCAACAATTTTGAAAGCTTTATTCCATCTTTTGTGCCAGAACAAGTTTTCACAGACTCTTCTCCCTGGGAGAGTAAAAGGGTATATGCCGTGCCAGTCAGTGTTGCCACCCTTGGAATGGAACTTGACTCCATCTGTCTCCTAGAATCAGAACTTTGATACGGCTGCTATTATTATGAAAGGGAGTGGGTTAAATATTAAAGAAATAGTGTTTACTGTATTATTGGAAGAAATGGGCTTCATTTCAAACCAGATGTCCTCTATTCCATAACCCTAATATTATATACAAGCTTTCACTTTAAGCAGAGAACTGCATTTAAGGTTATCTCGTTGAGAATCATCACTTGACCCAATGTTGTCTGTACCCTGCAGGGAACATTACATAGTGCTAGGGAGGACCAGGAACTCCATTACGTTAGGCTATTGTTTCACGTGCTTATATTCCCAGGGACAAGACTTGAACCACAGCATAACCATATCTATGTAGCCTAAATAACAGCTATCTTGTTATCCCCTCTTCTGCCTGCTTTTTTTTTCTTTTTTCTTTTTTTTTTTTGGCTGTGTTGGGTCTTCATTGCTGCGTGCAGGCTTCCTCTAGTTGGGGTGAGTGGGGGCTACTCTTCCTTACGGTGTGCAGGCTTCTCATTGTGGTGGCTTCTCTTTGTTGCGGAACACGGGCTCTAGGCATGCGGGCTTCAGTAGTTGTGGCACATGGGCTCAGTAGTTGTGGCTTGCGGGCTCTAGAGCGCAGGCTCAGAAGTTCTGGCACACGGGCTTAGTTGCTCTGCAGCATGTGGGATCTTCTCGGACCAGGGCTCAAACCCGTGACCCCTGCACTGGCAGGCAGATTCTTAACCACTGCGCCACCAGGGTAGTCCCTTCTGCCTGCTCTTGTTTTCTTTAAAAATGGATTTCTGATTTGACACAGTATGAGAGGCTTTGCCGGGGGTAGTTACCCTTTTGAAAACACTGACCTTCTGGCTGCTCTTGGTTCCCCTTGGCCTGAATACAGAGAGACATTGGTCACATGAGTCCTTTTGATATTAGCAACTCTGAACTTGCCTGTTACTTCATCTTGTTAACATAGAAAGCTAAGAAGACATAGTGCTGTAGCTGTGGAATCGTTTCAGTTCATCCATTAATTCTGATACTCAGTGATAGAATCCACATAAATTTCTCATTTTAAAAACATATACTCTGACCCGGGTACTTCTTTAGGGACTGTGTATAATCTAATATTTTAGGGTAACTTGGTATATTGGGAAGAGAATTGGGTAAAGGGTCAGAAAGCATGGATTCCCTCTTTCCCTGGACCTGCTACCAAACTTCACTTTGCTACCTTAGGGAAACTTCAGGGATTTGGACTAAACGACTGCGGCCTTTTTCATTAAGCAGTTTCGAGTCCTCTATCTGCTTAGTTTTGACACTGCCTTCAAATCTAAGAGCCTCAAAGAACTGACAGTGTCTGGTAGAACATCATATTAGCAGACAGAGCCTGATCGGGCCCCACAAATAGGGTATTGAGAAAGTGACTGGAGGCCCGGAAGGCCTGCTGAGCACGGCAGGCCACGGAGCCTCAGCACAGCACCCATCTGCCTCTGCAGGGCTTCATGACTCAGAATACGGCGAAGCAGAATGAGCACTGTCTTAAGAATTTTGACCTCACTGAATACCGCCAGGTGCTGAGCGACCTTTCCATTCAGATCTACCAGCAGCTCATTAAAATCTCCGAGGGCCTGTTGCAGCCGATGATAGGTAAGCTGGCACGGGAGATCTCCTGCGCTCATCACGGGATCCGAAGTGAGGGTAAGCACTCCCTGCATTTAGGGAACCAGGTATCTTAGGTGCGGCCTCCAGAAAGCCAGGACCTCCCAGTGAAGGAAGCTGAGGAGGTGTGTGCCACCTGCTCAAAAGCAGTTATGAACTTGTCAACGCCAGCCCGTCAGAGCACGTGGTGCTTGGGTAGTGAGAGTATAGAGCACTTTTCCTTTATCTCTTTTTCTGTAATGTACTGTATTTTTTTCCCAAAAGAAACTAATTTCCATAAGTAATAAATATAAATTCAGAAAGTGTAAATGCATGTACAGTGAAAAGATATAATCCGCTTGCCCATATATATACTTTATTCATGGAAAAAGGAACGCATTAAGTATGTTCATATAAATGAACACAGTAGTAAACGCTCGTGCAATAAATATTTATTAAACATTCTGTCCAAAGCAGTACACTCGGGCACTTAACATGAAATCAGATTTGAAAATCAGAGCAGTTATTTTTTAAGTCACAAGAAAAGTGACACGTATATACATCACTCACGGTGCTCCTTACAGGCTGTTGAGGAAATAGTCTCCTGGACCATGTAAGTAATTCTTTCCCCAGGTTCTTACAACACAAGTAGGTTATAAGTGAATTCCAAGTAGGACAGAGTCCTACATGCCATCCAGAAATATACCCCTTGGGATTCATTCCAAATCCTTCTTCCTGTCTGAGACTCTTATGAGGCGCCGGTTTATTCTCACCAGACAGGGAGAACTGGGGATGTTTCATGACTCAGGTAAGATGATGGTTAACAGCATCAGTTCTGGAATCAGACATACCTGGGTTCAAATCCTGGCCCTGCCACTTCCTAGCAGGGTGACCTTGGGCAAGTTATTTAACCTCTTTATGCCTCAGTTTCCTCATTAGGAAATGGGTTGTTGGAAGATTAAAAGGAATACTGAATATAAAGTGCCTGACCTGTAGTTAAGTGCTGGGCAGTAAGTATGACAGACCAGCTCACCTAGGATTTACATGGTCGGCGGCTGATGGAGAAAAGCTATTTGAACACCTATAGGCTGATCTCAAGGTCCGGGCCCAGGGCAGTGGCTGGGCCATGACTACACCCAAGTTGCTCCATTTTGGTCTCTCAGCACAGAAGCCAGAACAGAATTAAGTCGGTACATGCCTTTTACCTCTGTCCCATCACCAATAAATTTACGCAAAAATTTGGTCCACAGGTTTAGTCCAAGATTTCTATGTGGAAGTCCTATTCTGTGTAGAAATCAACAGGTTAGAAATTCCATGCCAAATGCTGTAAGTTCCTGAGCACGTCGACCTTGTTCACCTCTGGGTGGGATCACTGCCAAAGCCCTGAGTACTGTGTGATCTCAGTGACCCAAAAACAGATCTTCTTTGGGAACATGCAGCTTCTCTAATCATGCTTTTCTTTCAGTGTCTGCCATGTTGGAGAACGAGAGCATTCAGGGTCTGTCTGGGGTGAAGCCCACGGGCTACCGGAAGCGCACCTCCAGCCTGGCGGATGGAGATAACTCCTACTGCCTGGAAGCCGTCATCCGCCAGATGAATTCCTTCCACACAGTCATGTGCGACCAGGGCCTGGACCCCGAGATCATCCTGCAGGTGTTCAAACAGCTCTTCTACATGATCAACGCGGTGACGCTCAACAACCTGCTTCTGAGGAAGGACGTCTGCTCCTGGAGCACAGGCATGCAGCTCAGGTACAAGAGGCGCCTTGGCCCGGCACACGCCAGCCCCAGTCGGGCACGCTTGTCTCTGAAACTGAAATCCAAATGCAACTGATCGTCCTTGTCACAGTCAGTATGTGACTCAGATCCATCACCTTTTTATTGGTTGGTGAAATTCATCACACACTGAGATGGTGACCCGGTAAACAAATTAGTTCAGAGCTTAAACACATTTACATACTTTAATATGAAGATTGTAAATATGAGGTGGATAGGTCAGAGAGAAAAATTAATGACTTAAGAGGCATGAAGGCTCACAGAGAAGTACAAACATGTTTGCGAATGTTAAATGTTAAGTTTTAATTCAATATAGTTAATGCCTTTTTTTCTCATTAACTTAGTACAGACACTTTAGGTACTTCATCTTGGCTTGATTTTAAGCACCCACTCATTTCACAAAAAGTTATTGAGTGCCAGGTACTTTTCACGCTTTTGCCCATGTGGGACAATTAAGATGAGGAGAATGATAACACTAATGGCAGCTGGCCTGCAAAATAAACACAAGAGGTGAGCTCTTCCCAGTGAAGTAGGAGGCCAGGTTTAACAGAACTCACTTTTCTTGTGTCTAAGGTACAATATAAGTCAGCTGGAGGAGTGGCTTCGGGGAAGAAACCTGCACCAGAGGGAAGTTGCTGAGACCATGGAACCTCTGATCCAAGCAGCCCAGCTCCTGCAGTTAAAGAAGAAAAGCCCCGAAGATGCAGAGGCCATCTGTTCCCTGTGCACCGCCCTCAGCACCCAGCAGGTGTGGTCACTGTCAGCCGAGGGCCTCAGAGCAAGCCCAGCTTCCATTTCAAGTCTGTTCCTGCCGGTGGTTGTTTCTTAGTGTGGCACTCCTGGCCCTTTCTGCTCCCAATGATACAGTCCTGAAGGTCCAGAGGATGGGATGTTCCTGGATGAACCAAAGGCTACTTCGGTCTGTGAAACAAGATGACACGGTTTCCCAGTAACTCTCTGGTGTCTCTTGCTTACGTAGAAAGATAAGGTAGTCAACCCACAAAACGTCAAGCTTAGGCACACACTTTTTTAAACGCTTACAGTGAATTCTGGAATGTCTCTCACCTAGAAACTTAAGCATCCGGCATTTGGCATTAAATTGTTTTCTTTACCGCTATGATTCCATTATGGTCCTGTTTTCACTTAGCATCCATTTACATTATTTTAAATAAAGTCAGTGAGAATCTAGCTAGAGGCATTTAAATGTTCCTTTCCTTTTCCCCTCAAAATTGTGTTTGTACTAGGACTCGGTTGCAGAGATATTACCAGTCTGTAAAAAGATAGATCTTGTCCCCACACAGGTGACCTTGCCCTCCGTCATGAATGTGCCTGTTTAGAAATGGGCCCTCCACAAGGTGGTAGCGCAGAATGAGACCAGCATGAGGAAATCAGATTTTCCAAATTAAATCATGCACCTTCTCCCTGCCCAGCACCTAGAGAACAGCAAAATCCAAACTCAGCATGGCAAAGTAAACATACATTTCCTTACCTCCTCCACTAACTACTAAGAGATGAGATCCCAAACTCTGAGGAAAACTGCTTCCTTCTACAACTGTACTGAAAGTTTTGAAACTTTTTAAAATGTTGCTTTCACAAGTTTACTCCTAGACTGCAACTGGCATCGCTCTGCCCCTGGGCTGGCTACTTCCCCCAGACAGTTGGTAGCAGACAAAGGATTAGCTTCCACTTAGACAGGAGTAAAATCTGTTCCTTCGTAAGTGATTTTGGGGGTGGGGGGAGGTAGGAAGGCTTTGTTATGACCTTTGTTATATAAGGTAAGATACCCAGGACTCTTAATGAAACCTTTAAATTACTCGTGGATAAGAGGCTGAGTGCTTCAGGCAGCAGTTCCCTAAAATCCTCATTACTTTATAAGCCATGGAGTGTAGAGGGCGGGGTGGGCAGGTATACGGGAGAGAGGAATGGGGTGAGAGAGCTCAGATCTTCCAGGCAGAGCTTCCGGACTCTAGTTTACTACATGTAGACCCCTAAACATCAGGCCAGCTGTATCTAAACTGTGGATCTTGCCTAAAGAGAAGTGTCCTCCTGTGCCAATGTCATATGTTCTTTAAAATTCAAAAGTTGTCTTATGTTCACTTAGCTGTGTGCTGAACTTTTGTTTTTATTCCAACAGATTGTCAAAATTTTGAACCTTTATACTCCCCTGAATGAATTTGAAGAACGGGTAACAGTGGCCTTTATACGAACAATCCAGGTGAGTTTTAAAATATTAATCAATTTTATAAAGTCCTAGTGAACAACAAATAAAAGAATTGGTAGTTTAGATTTTAACCTTGCTTCTCTTTATTAATGAAATAACGTTACATTCTAGAGGACCTTACGTTTTTAGGTGTTCTCTTTAGGTACATATGAGCCACACCACCCATGAATTACTTATCATATACGCACAGAAGACTGAACGTCAATCATCTCTGCCTCTCAGATCTTAGACATTGTCTAAGTAGTTCATTTGCCACTAGCATGTTACTAAACTATAGCACAAAATGAAATTAACAAAGTAAGCGGAATATCAACCCTACCCACAAATGGAACTAAGAAATACTCTTTTCAGAAAACAACTTGCGCTCTTAAATCTTGACTCTTAAAGCTTACAATATTTGCCCTTAGGAATATGCTTGAAAGAAAACATTTCAGGGAAATGATTATTTAAATCTGTCTTAAGAGTATGGGAATTTTTACATAAAGATGAGCTGCCTGGGCTTCCCTGGTGGCACAGTGGTTGAGAATCTGCCTGCCAATGCAGGGGACACGGGTTCGAGCCCTGGTCTGGGAAGATCCCACATGCCGTGGAGCAACTAGGTCCGTGAGCCACAACTACTGAGCCTGCGCGTCTGGAGCCTGTGCTCCGCAACAAGAGAGGCCGCGATAGTGAGAGGCCCACGCGCCGCGATGAAGAGTGGCCCCCACTTGCCACAATTAGAGAAAGCCCTCGCACAGAAATGAAGACCCAGCAGAGCCAAAAATAAATAAATAAATAAATAAGAAGACCCCAAGATCACTATTTCAAAAAGAAAAAAAGATGAGCTGCCTAAGCTGAGCCCTAGGTGACCTGGGCTGAGTGCCTAACCTTTGTGGGCGCTGTAGCGGACAGCATGTAAATGATGAGTCACATCAAGATTACTCAAAACACGAGGAGCATTTCTCCCATTAGTATATGTGGGTAACATTTTGAGGAGACCTAATACTTTCTCAAACTTTTAAACAACCTCTTTAGCCTGTGAAGTAATTGTCAATATGAAACAAGGATAAAATGAAATGGGGAAAAGTAATCAGAGGAAGAGGCAGGAAAAGAATAAATTAACTCGAGCGTCATGTATAAGTAGAGAATAGAGGCTGAAGATCAAGGGAGGGTGTTCTCTTAAAGGCAGTGGGGGAAATGCAGTGGTTTATTAAAGACTGGGATCACAGAGAAGCAGGCGGAGAGTCACCAACACAGATATTGTATAGTCAGCTGCTGAAAAGACTGATGACAGAAGCCATTGAGTTCTCTGACCCGCTACTGTTTTTATGGAGAGTTGAGAATTTACACAAAGCAAAGTGCAGGTTTAGAAAGTCTTTTCTGTCTTTAAATACCTGAAACATACATTAGAGGGAGAGCTGTAACTGCTTATAAATTGGCACTGTTTACAGAAGAGTTCAGGCCAAAGGTCAAAGAATATGAGCCAAGTCAGACTTGGGTTTGAATTAAGGAAGTAGGAAAAAGACAATGGAAGTTGGTCAGATATTCTCTGGAGACATGTACAGTCAGATTCTGAGTCTTCCTTAGCAGTCAATTCCCATGTCCAGCAATTCTTTCAAAAAATGGTTTTTGGGTTTTGTTTTGTTTTTCTTGCTAGAGTTTTATGTTCTGTTTCTCCCTACACAGTGCTCAGAGGAAAGGCTCGGACAATCCATGCCATCCTCCTGTACTTGAACCTTATGTAGGATAAATACAAGTTGCTTATTAAAGCAAACCATTTACTTGGGTGGTGAGGACAGAATATGCTGACCTATAAGAATGTAAATTTAAGGGGATTGTTAAACACACCAAAGGATTCCCACCAGCAATGCATGAGGTATATACATACACAGGAATATCAGTCTTGTATTTTTGTATGTTGAACCACCCTTGCTTTCTGGGGATAACTCCAAATTGGTCATGTATATGTTTGTTAAGTCTAACTGGTTTATAGTGGTGTTCTTTGGCCTCTGTTTGCTGTTGATTTTCCATATGGTTGTTCTATCCATTATTGAAAATGGGGTATTGAAGTGTCCAACTATTATTATAGAACTGTTTCTCCCTTTAATTCTGTCCATTCTTGTTTCATGTATTTTGAGCTCTGTTGCTAGGTGCATGTATATTTGTAACTCTTATATATTCTGGATAGATTGAGCCTTTTACAGATATATAATGTCCTCCTTTGTCTTTTGTAAACTTTTTTTATTTAAAGTATATTTTGTATGACAATAATATAGCCATTTCAGCTCTTTTCTGATTATTTGGAATGTCTTTTATCAAACTTTTACTTTCAAACTTTTTGTGTGTCTAAACTGTCTCTTGTAGATAGCATGTAGATGGATCATGTTTTTTCAATCCATTCTGCCAATCTCTGCCTTTTAATTGCCTTTAAATTTACATTTAAAGTATTACTGATAAAGGATTTACTTCTGCCATTTAGCTACTTGTTTCCTGGATGTCTTAATATGTTTTGTGTTTTTCAATTCTTCCATCACTGCCTTTTTGTGTGTTTATTTCTTGTAGCGAGTGTATCATTTTGATTCCCTACTTTCCTTTTCTGTATATTTTTTAGTTATTTTCTTAGTGGTTACTGTGGTGATCACTATTCACATCTTCAACTTATAACGACCTAGTTTAAATAATACCAACTTAGTGTCAATAGTACACAAATACTCTGCTGCTATACATCTCCATCCCTCTGCCTTTATATTGTTATTGTCACAGATCACATCTGTTATACATGTGTACCCATTAACAGAGATTTATAATTATTTTCTGCATTTGTATAAATCATACAAGAAAAGGTGCTACAAACCAAAAGTATAATGCTGGCTTTTACATTTACCTATGTTATTAGCTTTACCAGTGTTCTTTATTTCTTCTTATGGCTTGATTTCTTATGGCTTTGAGCTACTGTCTAATGTCCTTTCATTTCAGCCTAAGGACTTTCTTTAGTTACTGGTAACCAGATCCTTCTGCTTTTGTTTATCTGGAAATGACTTAGTTGTCCCTCAGTACCTGTGGGGGATTGGTTCTAGAACCTCCATGGGTACCAAAACCTGTGGATGCTCAAGTCATTTATATAAAATGACATAGTATTTGCATGTAAGCTATGCACATCCTCTGTACACTTTAAATCATCTCTAGCTTACTTATAGTACCGAATACAGTGTAAATGCTATGTAAATAGTTGCCAGCATGTATCAAATCCAAGTTTTACTTTTGGGAACTTTCTGCAATTTTTAAAAAATTAATTAATTTATTTATTATTTTTGCTGTGTTGGGTCTTCGTTTCTGTGCGAGGGCTTTCTCTAGTTGTGGTGAGCAGGGGCCACTCTTCATCACGGTGTGCGGGCCCTCTCACTGTCACGGCCTCTCGTTGCGGAGCACAGGCTCCAGACACACAGGCTCAGTAGTTGTGGCCCACGGGCCTAGTTGCCCCGCGGCATGTGGGATCTTCCCAGACCAGGGCTTGAACCCGGGTACCCTGCATTGGCAGGCAGATTCTCAACCACTGTGCCACCAGGGAAGCCCTGCAATTTTTAAAAATATTTTTGATCCATGGTTGGTTGAATCTACAAATGCAGAACCCATGGATACAGAGGGCTGACTGTAATTCTTCAATCTTGAAAGATAGTTTTGCCAGATATAGAATTCTTGGTTGACAGAAAGAAGAAATTTCAGGACTTCAAATATATCACCCCTGCCTTCTGGCTTCCATGGTTTCTGATAAGAAACCCACTTTTACTCTTATTGAGGATACCTTGTTATGTGATAAGTCACTTCTCTCTTGCTGCTCTCAGGATTCTTTCTTTGTCATTGGGGTTTGAAATTTTGACTATAATGTGTCTCAGTGTGAATCTCTTTGAGCTTTTTCTGCTTGGAGTTTGTTGAGCTTCTTGGAGAGATATATAGAGAGAAATATATCTTTCATCAGATTTTGGAATCCAGCCACTATTTCTTCCAGTAGTTTGCTGTCCCTTTCTTTCTGGGACTCTTATGATGTATATGTTGGTACACTTTATGGTGTCCCACAGGTCCCTCAGGCTCTGTTCACTTTTATTCACCCTTTTTTCTGTCCACTCCTCAAACTGAAGAATTTCAGTTGCTTTATCTTCTGTTTCACTGGTCATTTCTTCTGCCTGCTCAAGTCTGCTGTTAGACTCCTTTAGTGAACTAAATGAAAATTTTCATTTTAGTTATTATACTTTTCCTATATCTGCCTCCAAATAAAGGGAAAAGGAGATGGGCTCTATCCCTTTAAATCTTCCAATTGATGCTGCTGGAGGGAGCCACTGCATCCCGAGAGAGCCAAAATCAAGGCAGGCATCTGTGCCAGTCCTTCAGGGAACTGCCAGACCAACCAAAGTGCACAACCCCAGATTTTTGAAAGACAAGATCTCACTGCCTACCCTGGCAGCAGCCAGCTGCTCCAGGACTGTGGGTTACTATCCCTACAGCTGCAGTGGGGCTGGAGAATGGGGGAATGGTAGCTGATGCACACTGATCTCTTAGCAAAGATGAGCAGGCGCTCCCTTCATCAGGCACTCTCCTGGTTGTTGTAAGTGTCCAACCAGGTTACCGAGTTACAAGATAGTTGATGCCAGTTGCTTTTTTCTAGCTCAGTGGTTGCTTCAGTGGAGGGACTGACCCCTGGAGGTTCCTGCTCTATCATTTTGTGTGATGTCAGTCTCCCCATTCCTTTTTACAGATGAGGAAACTGAGGCAGAGAGAGGTTCAGGTACTCACCCAGGGTGGTGCCAGGATTAGAGCTCAGGTTATCTGCCTCCAGAGCCCATGGCCTTAACCACTTCACCATACTGCCTCACCATATGATTTGCACCTGAACTATATTTTTCTATTCTCCCTTAGATGGAAAATTTTTAAAGAATGCTAGAATTGGGAGAGGAGTTAAAGTCATATGATCTCCAACAAGCCTAAACCAGATCTTCGCTCCTTGCTAAATACCTCAGGGAGAGGGAGACCACATTCTCCTGAAGTCCTACCCAGTTATCGTAACATAAATATTCCTGTGATTCATTTTTGTGAGTTCACCAAAACTGGCTATTTTTAGGCATAAGAAATATTTTACGTCATCTTATTCTTCCCCACAGGCACAACTGCAAGAGCGGAATGACCCTCAGCACCTGCTGTTAGACTTCAAGCACATGTTTCCCGTTTTGTTCCCATTTAATCCATCTTCTCTGACCATGGACTCAATCCACATTCCAGCGTGTCTCAATCTGGAGTTCCTCAATGAAGTCTGAAAATGCATGTGCCAAAGCTCGACTGCCAGTGAGAGCAAGAAGGAAGTATACAGTACAGTAAAGTGAATTTAAGGATCTGTTAAATCTATAAAAGTAGATCAAATCAGAGGTTGAGAACCTGTGCAGAGTGAACTATACAGAATAAGACACATCTGTTATTTTATTTTGTACCTACTGCTCAGAATAAAAACACTTGAAATATGGAAGATTTTTTTAAAGTATGATTTCGGTCTAAACAAATATACATCATGATCTACAGCCACCAAGCAGTCCCCATGGGCCATATAAAAGATGCCAGTCTATAAAATGGAAACTGCCTAGTTTTGATCTTTGCACATAGCTGGAGAATGCCCAAAGTAAAATGATATAAAACATATGTAAGTCACATAAACTGCCTTCAGAGGACTTTTAACAAATAATGGTACTAATAACCATGACACTGTCATATAGTGAGTGACATTTCCCCCCATCAACAAACCGTAGGTGTGGATGGGTTTATGGGGAGATGTCTTGAGAACAAATACACAGACCTGGGCCTTCTGAGAAGTTTCCCAAAGATATTTTTTAATGCCTGGTGATGCAGAGACAATGGTGTAATTGACCTCCAGACTAAACAGTTTGATTATTGGTTTCTGAAATAAAATTAGAAGACTCAGTCCCTAACGTACTCAAACCCACTTGTGTAGTCATGAATTTACAGAAGAATTACGCTAAAAATGCTGCAGTCCCACACGAAAAATGTGAGCAAACAGAAAGATATTCTTTACGTTTCCGATGCTAATCCATGCACTTCCTGAGTCAACAAAACTTTCACAAAAGTCTGCGTAAGCTAAATGTTAGAAAAGAATAACAAGCCTTATTTACAGATAAAAACCAAACAAGTCAGGATAAAAGCCTTTAATCCCTTATTGCCATTATACCTCCAAAAAGAACATTACATAATGCGCTAGTAATTCCAGATAACTAAAAGAGTAAGGAAAACAAACTTCATCTTGAGGATCAGACTATTTGAAAAGCCTTTTTTAAAAATCAGTTCAGGTATTATTAAATTATTATCCAAAACTTTTGGGTGTTTGTGGGTGTGTGTGTTCTTTTTAAAGGGAGAGAAGCTTATGTCAACTTTCCCTTTTCAGGTTATTTTCAACACTTTTCAAATTTACCACAAAAAACTGTAAATATCTCTGCTTTGAAATAAGGGTTTAAAGAACTTTCAATGATAATATTACAATGAATTTTACAATGAATTGTAAAGAATAAAGAATATTCAATGGGTTTATGGGGAGATTTAAAGAATATTCAATGATAATATTACAATGAATTTATTTGTTTGCTACTTTTATAATTTTTTGTCTCTTCTAAAGCAAGCATTCAATTAGAAAATCCTACATGTTGTTTACAGTCTTCTACTATTTTTTTCATATTTCTGGTAGATAATAGTATGCTGCTCCCATGACAGGAACAGATGGTGTTTGCAAATCATAGAAGAGCCTCTATGTTGCATCAAGAAGAAAAAATTTCTCCACAGAGTACAAGTAGAGCCCCCATACCCCGCCACCTTCTCTTACTCAGCCTCTCAGCTTAAAAGGCTCTTGGAAACACAACACACTCCGAGCCCTAAACAATCCTGTGCGCGGAGCTCTCCTCGCCCGCTGGGCAGGACGAGGCACAGCCCCCGGGCGAAGACCGCTGCCCAGCACGTCCCAACCCGAGTCGGCGGCATGATCCCCTCGACCTCCACGTTGCACGTCCCGGCTTCTCTTAGGTGTCCACGCAGAGCTGTGCCTTTCCCTTCCTTCCCAGCTAGAGTTACATGATATGACATCCCTGACCACACCCTTCAACAACCCACATGCTGACTAGCTTTGGAAGGCCAGTCTAAACCAGTTGAGTCCGTGGCTGCCTCTTTTTAAAGTTGTTTATTATGTGTAACTTGCTTTTTACTGCACTTTATAGTTTAAAACTTGGCTTCATGTAAGGCCTGTTCTTAATCTTCAAGAACCAAAAATGCCTTGTTAGAGTGCTAAGGAGTGTAAAAAGCAGTGATTCCATAAATGCAACGGCTTCCTGTCCTACGTGCTGTCTTACACCCTCATTCTCTCCATTCCTCTGGGTTACTCCCTCTGCTGTCACTGGTTCATCACTGGGTGCCAAGGACTCACTGAATAAAAGCTTGGCACGTAGAATAAATGGGGTGGGGGAACCTCGTGAATAGTCCTCTACTTAGCCTAAGAAATGCAGGTTTAGTTCTCCTCTTCCGAAGGTAAAGGTATTTCACTGGAGCTGTACTTAATCTATATATACTTAAAAAACAAGTACTCTTTTATAGACACCAGGAATAAAGGAATACAGTAATCAGTTACTTAATGTTTAGATCTGCCCTTTTTAATGTAACACTTGGCAACTAGAAGAAGCATCTTTAATATGTTAGCATTTATCTTCTTTGCATTTTTTTTAAAGTCAGTTCAATTCATTTTCCAACTTCATGAAATCAATAATGACTTAATTTAAATAACTTAATTCAACGTAAAGTTTTGAATTCTAAACCAAGTATCTGTCTTTATATTTTAGTATTTTAAATTTAGTTGTCACTTTTCTCACCATGTGCCTTTAGCAGTTACTAAGGTAACTGACATCAGTTCTCTGAAATAAGTGTTTCTGTGGGAAGAATTTTCATGTTCAGCATAACGTCCTGGTGGTGTTTTGATCTGTCTTTTGAAACATGAGAAGCATTTTAAAGATTACTTAAGAATCAAATACTTAGATTAAACAATTTGTATTTTAAGTATTATATGGGACCCATCTGTCTACCTAGAGTAATGTGTGTTCGTTGCTGAGGCTGACAAGCATATCACCTACATGCGTATCACCGACATTCTCCCTGTGCCATCACAGCTGCAGTTAGACTTACGGTACCCGGCAAGCAGATCAGACCCAAAGGAAAACAGGCTTTTCCCCCCTTTTTATGAAGCATATCAATACGACTTTCTTCCCTTTCCTGTACTAAATTTTAAAGCTTTTGTAAAAACAAAACAAAACAGACAAAACGAGGAACTTGGAAAACTTAAAAAAAATAACACTGCTACCATCAGTTCATCAAATATTTACTTAGAGCTTCACTTAATGCATTAAGATTATAGTAACAAATGCATTAGAATCCATTTCTTTTACATACAGTAAATCTGTTTTCATTCATTCTGAGGCGCCAAGGGCATCCTAGGTTGAAGCACTTGTATAATGCCCAATGACTAAACAGTTACTAAAATATGACAGTGTGGGGCAGGACACTGTAGATTTTCCTCATAGTAGATTTCCTGCAGTTTCTCAAATTATTTGCTGCATGACCCAAATAGCCATAATCCACTTTTTGTACACATCGGTACCATAGAGAATTGGGGAGTATAGAAAATTAGAGGTTGATGCCAATGCCATTGGACTTTTTCTTATTATAAAGGTCATTAGATAGAGACTCAAGATTGTTTTTCCTAAAAAAATTTCTAATTTTAATAAAGGGGGTCAATCAAAAATGAATTTAAACTACTTTCTAAAGTGATACCGTATCAGAATAATCCAGATTTGACTATAACATTTTGCTCCCAACTGATGTTTGGATGAAGGACTTCTTCACTGAAGGGGATCCCATCATATTCATGGGTGAATCTAACAATGGAGAAGAAATACTACTAATAAAAATATTTTTCCACTTTGACCAAATCTGTAAACTACACCTTTGTTTATAAAAATTGCTTGTATTAGTTACTGTAATATTCAGCTGTGAATAAAAATTTGTGGAAATAAATACTTTTGAAAAAAGTGGTGTGACAAATTTAAATGAAATTTAAAACTCTGTAACTACACATTGGCTGAAAAGTTAATTTTTAATGCTTAAGAAACTATTCAGGGGCCTATATTCAAAGATGCTTCATGATCATTTAAACCAGGGTTTGGCAAACTACAGCCTGCAAGTTGGGGTAGAGAGAGACTTTCCCTATAAAATAAGACTTACTGAGCTACGCAACTCAAACAAGGCAGTTTTGGTGTAGTGGATCAATGGAATAGGACAGAGAGCCCAGAGATAGACTCATATGTATAACTTTGTAAATGGTAGAGGTGGCATTACAAATCAGTGGGGAAAATATTTACAAGATCTGTATGGAGGATCTTATATATAAGTGAAAAACATTAACAGTAACATTTAAAAATTGGAGAAATATATTTCACAGATAAGAAGACTCCATACCACAAAAATGTCAGTTGTCCCCAAGTTGGTCCGTAGATTAAAATCCATCTCACTACAGTTTTTTTTGGTGAAAATTGACAAGCTAATTCTAAAATTTATATGGAAGAGCAGAGGCCCAACGATAAGGAAGAGGCTCCTCAAGACAAAGCGGGAAAGCTTTCCCTAATACGTACCAAGACTTACTATAAAACTTCAGTAATTCAGATGAGTGCAACTGGCACAGAGATAGAAAATTTGACCATTGGAGCAGAACAGAGAGCCTAGAAACTGAACATTTGTATGGAAACGTTGGTAGACTGTTTATTACCTAGAGGAGCACCCACAAAAATCACCTGGAAATCTTTTTAAGAACTCACGTAACCAACCTCACCCAAATGTACAGGATAAGACATCTCCAGGGAAGGTGCCCTTAAACACCCATCATTAGGGAACCCTATTGGAATACTTCATGATACAGAAATGTGTTCACAACATACTGATCAGCTGAAAAGTTACCTCTGGAACCCAGCTTCCCACTTAAGGATGGACAAACTTCTGGGTGGCTGGTGGAAGAATAACCTCTCTTCAGGAAAGCCTCCACCTCATTCCCAGAGAGGTGAGCGCCTATCTTCAGGACCTCAGCAGGAAAACTGTGTGCCAAGAGCCAAATTTCAGACAGCATACACTTACGTAGTAACAGTAGAGAAAGAACAAAGCAGCCGACATCTGGGTCCTGGTCTGACACTTAGAGGTAGGTCTGGGTGGTGGCAGAAGCTGGCCTGGTGCTCCCAGCTAGGCCCCGGTGATCTCCTTCTGCACACAATTTTACAAAACCACATCAGACAAGCTCACTCTGACTAATGAAGGGAGACAACACAAGACTACGTCACAGTTTTGTCTAAACACAAACACAGGATCTCTGTGTAAACCACACGATACCAAACACCCCTCTCCTGGCTAATGGGTGACTGCAGCTTCTTCACCAGTTGCAGCTTTAGTCTAGCTCTAATCTTCCCTCCTTCTAGATAGGATCATGCTGAAATAGCTAATCAAAGACTTGACCCTACTTCTGAACAGCACCCAATCCAGAGTGAACCTCTGCATCGCTGGACTCCCCAAATCACCTAACCAAAGCCCAACGTCCAACACCCTCTCACTGAGCTGCCCCTCACTTCCCTAAGGTGTGCCCGTGATGTGCAGACTTCCTGTTGCAACAGCGTTAAACCCAGCCTGTTCACAGACAGGTGTGTGCCAGGAGGCGTTTGGCTCAAGGGCATCAACACAGTGTTGTCCCCTTCCACCAATATTAGCATTTTGCAGGGTAAACTTAGAACCAAGGAGGTACCGTTACTGAACCAAACTTGGGTCTGCTCGCCTGCACACAGTAAAGCCAATCTACCAACATGGGGCCGTGGAGAAGGAAAGTGCAGTGTACTGCAGGGCTAAGCAAGGAGTATGGGTGGCTAATGCTCAAAAAACCTGAACTCCAGATGGATTTCAGGGAAAGGCTTTGAAAGACAGGGTGAGGCAGAGGGTCTCAGGGTACCTGATCTGCTCCTAGACATTCTTCTGACTGGTTGGTGGTGAGGTAATCAGGGGTCAACATCACCAACCTTCTGGTTCCAGCTGGTCTGGGGTCTATGTGCTTGTGGGCAGCACGAAGTTAACTTCTCCCACCTGGTGGCAGTTTCAGTATCTGCAAAACAGCTCAGAGGACTTGGCTCAGAATATTATCTATAGCCCTTGAGGAGGAACTAAAAGTCCTTGACTTTGTTTAATGGCTAAACTGTTATTATTTTTGTCTTGACTGTTTTCCTTTGTTTCTGCATTTTCTCATTCTCTGATTAAGTTTGCTCTTTGGAACTCAGGGAAGGCCTAGGCGGTTAAAGTTTTTCTACTAACAAGAGGCAGGTGGAGGACGTGGGGGTGGGGGTAGGGGGTGGGCCTGTCCAGGGAAGGACCAATAGGGGCCTGCATGGTTACACCTCAGGTTATACAGGTTATGGCAGGTACCTTGGAGATACTGCCAGTTTGGTTGCAGACCACTGCAATAAAGTGAATATCACAATAAAGTGAGTAACATGAATTTGTTGGTTTCCCAGTGCATATAAAAGTTATGTTTCCACTATACTGAAGTATGCAATAACATTATGTCTAAAAAAAATGTACATATCTTAATCTAAAAATACTTTATTGCTTAAAAATGCTAACCATCATCTGAACCTTCAAGTCTTAATCTTTTTGTTGGTGGAGGGTCTTGCCTCAATGTTGATGGCTACTGACTGATCAGCGTGGTAGTTGCTGAAAGTTGGGTGGCTGCAGCAATTCTGATTGACATCTATACACTAATATGTATAAAATAGAGAATTAATAAGAAGGTGCTGTATAAAAATAAATAAATAAATAAAATTAAAGAAAAAAAAAGTCATCAATGAAGTTGCCACATCTATTGACTCTTCCTTTCATGAACGATTTCTCGTAGCATGCAATGCTGTTTGATAGCATTTTACCCACAGTAGAACATCTTTCAAAATTAATCTTCTCAAATCACTATGTATGGCAGCTATATCCTTACAAAATGTATATCTTAAACAATAAGACTTGAAAGTCAAAATGACTACCTGATCCATGGGCTGCAGAATGGATGTTGTGTTAGCAGGCATGAAAACAACATAAATCTCATTGTACCTCTCCATCAGAGCTCTTGGGTGACCAGGTGCTTTGACAATGAGCAGTCATATTTTGAAAGCAATCTTTTCTTCTGAGCAGGAGATCTCAACAATGGGCTTAAAATATTCAGAAAACCATGTGGTAAACAGATATGCTGTAATCCAGGCTTGTTGTTCCATTTATAGAGCACAGGCAAAGTAGATTTAGCATAATTCTTAAGGATCCTAAGATTTTCAGAAAGGTAAGTGAGGATTGGCTTCAACTTCAAGTCACCAGCTCCATTAGCCCCTAACAAGATAGTCAGCCTGTCCTTCGAAGCTCTGAAGTCAGGCATTGACTTCTCCTCTCTGGCTATGAAAGTCCTAGATGGCATCCTCTTCCAATAGACAGCTGTTTTGTCTGCATTGAAAATTTGTTGTTTAGTCTAACCACCCTCATTAATTATCTTAGCTAGATTCTGGATAACTTGCTTTAGCTACTACATCAGCACTTGCTGTTTCACCTTGCATTTTGATGCTATAGAGATGGCTTCTTTCCTTAAACCTCATGGACCAACCTCTGCTAGCTTCAAACTTTTCTTCTGCTGCTTCCTCACCTCTCTCAGCCTTCCCAGAACTGAAGAGAGTTAGGGCCTTGCTCTGGACCAGGGTTTGGCCTAAGGGAATGTTGTGACGGGCTTGATCTTCTATCCAGACCATGAAAACTTCTGTATCAGCGATAGGCTGTTTTGCTTTCTTATTATTGTGTGTTCACTGGAGTACCACTTTCAATTTCCTTCAAGAACTTTTCCTTTTCATTCACAACTTCGCTAAATGTTTGCAAAAGGCCTAGCTTTCAGCCTATCTTGGCTTTCCACATGCCTTCCTCACTAAGTTTCATCATTTCTAGCTTTTGATATAATGTGAGAGATGTGTGACTCTTCCTTTCACTTGAGCACTTAAGAGGCCACTGCAGGATTATGAGTTGGCCTAATTTCAATACTGTTGTGTCTCAGGGAATAGGGAGACCTGAGGACAGGGAAAGGACAGGGAAACAGCCAGCCAGTGGAGCAGTCAGAACACACACAAGATAATCGATTAAATTTGCCATCTTATATGGGCGTGGTTTGTGGCACCCCAAAACAATTACAGTAGTACCAGCAAAGATCACTGATCACAGATCACCGTAACAAATATAATAATTGTGAAAAAATTTGAAATATTGTAAGAATTGCCAAAATGTGATGCAGAGACACAAAGTGAGCAAATGCTGTTGGAAAAATAGCACCAGTAGACTTGCTCCAAGCAGGGCTGCCACATACTCAATGAAAAACAAACCAAAACAAAACAAAACAAAATGCAATAAAGTGAAGCAGAATAAAATGAGGTATGCCTGTATTACTAAATGAAATTCTAAGGCTTGCTAAGGATATAGACACTGCAAATAACCTTCAAACAGGTAGAGGAACAAAGACAAATACACTGGACCCTTGAATGGGGGGGAGGAGAGCCCACCCTCCATACAGTCAAAAGTCTCTAGATAATTTATAGACAGCCCTCCATATGGGAGGTTCCAACCAACCTCTGCTCATGCAGTACAGTAGTATTTACTACTGAAAAAATTCTGCGTATAAATGAACCCGTGCAGCTCAGACTCATGCTGTTCAAGGGTCACCTGTATATATCCTTCACTTAGGTCTGTGACAACATCTTAAGCTATTTGGAACACACCTAGACCTGGGGTAAGCTTAAAATAAGTTCGGTAAATCAGTGTCTGTATTATTTTCTGTCTACATTTCATTTCTGATGTTCTTGTTTGGCAACTCGAACTTTCTGTAGAGTAGGTATTTGTTATAAGGACAAAACTACATCCAAGGTAATAACTTCTTCTTAATTAACAAAATTTGAAGTTATCACCAAAGCAGTTAGATTAACAATGAGCACATACATAACTTGCCCAACTACTCAAGATTAGCAAACTCACCTGTCTCATTTATTCAAAGTCAAGGCCCTCTGTATCCTTGGGCTCTGTGTCCATGGATGCAATCAACCGCAAATCAAAAATATTTGAAAAAAATTTTTTTCCAGAAAGTTCCAAAAGCAAAACTTGAATTTTCCATGCACCAGCAACTATTTACATAGAATTTACATTGTATAAGGTACTATAACTAATCCAGAGATTGCTTAAAGGAGAATGTGTGTAGGTTATATCCAAATACCATGTCATTTTAGATAAGGGACTTGATTTTGGTATCCTCCTGTAACCATTCCCTAAGATACAGAGGGAAAACTCATTTGTTACATTTGTAACAAATTTGTTACATTATACATTTGTTAACATTGTCCTAGCCCCTACCAACTCCACCAATTTTCCCAGTTTCTGTTACTGAAACTTCTAAAGCCATTGCTGCATAAGCTACCATTAATTTTGAGTATTATAGGAAGTTTAAGCACAGGAAAATTATCCACAAAATGTAGAAGATAGGGCTGAGGCTGGTTATTTCTGAAATCCTAATGAAATCTTAACATTAGAATTTACAGATTTACAATAGATTCATTGATTTCCAGTCTTAACGCTGATCTACTCCTTTTTTTTTTCAAAAAAATAATTACAGAAAGAAATGATAACAGGGCATTTCTAAAAATACTGAGAGCTAAATGTCTTAGAACATTTACATCTCACGAGGGCCCATGTCTAGATTTTAAGAATTATAAAATAACTAATTTTGATATAGATATTTAGTGTTATACAATATATACTTGGTTATATATGGTTAAACATGAAAAGAACTAATTATAATTTATTTCCGGTAATTTTGCATCTTTATTGAAAGATACTTTTCCTCCCAATTTCTATTTTGAAAAGTTAAATAACTACTGAAGAGTTGTCAAAATAGAGCAATGAACAACCGTATACTCTACCTTTAGGTTCCCTAATTGGTAATACTTTGCCGCATCTGCTATCTCTCTTTCTCTGCCACTGTATTTGTATGCATTTTTTGAGTTATTTGGTAATTAGTTGCAGCATCATGACTCTTCACCTCTAAATACTTCAGTGTGTACCTCCTAAGAACAAAGGACAATCTCTGCCATATCTACAATATAATTAACATAATCAGGAAAAGTAATGTCAATGCTACCGTCTCATGCAATTTATAGAAAGTTCCCCCAACTGTCCCAATTCTGATCTTTAGAGTTGTTGTTTTTAAATCCAGTTTCCAATTAAAGATCCTATGTTACATTCAAATGTCACATATCTCCTCTAATCTAATACTATTCCTGGCCTGTTTTGTTTTTCACAACATTGACATTTTTTTAAGAGTTCAGGTCAGTTATTTTGCAGAATGTCCCTCAATCTGGATTTGTCTGATTGTTTCCTTATGATTAGATTCAAGTCAGACTTTTTTTGGAGAAATCCTACATAAGTGAGGTTGTGTCCTCAGTGTATCCAGAGGGTGCATGATGTCAGTTTGTCCCATTACTGGTAATGTTAAGCTTGGTCACTTGGTCATGGTAATACAAGATTTCTCTAGTGTATGGATAACTTTTCCTCTTCATGATACTTTGAGATTACGTAAATATCTTTACATAGATTTACATGTTTTTTATATATGTAAAACTTTTACCCAATGGTTTTCAAAATCCATCCATTTTCATGACATTTTTAATTACAAAAAACTTAGGAAATTTGGAAAGACTTGCTGCTGGTGATCTGTAAGGTATTGAGTGGGAAACCGTGATACTTAGAGTGATGGTATCTTAACTTTTCTTAATAAATATATGGGGGGCAAATTGAATGGAACCTGACTTTTTCTCTTATTAAAGAACGCTAATACCCTTATCAATAGTTCTACAGACCAGATGCAATTACTCTGCATTCGGACTATTAGAAAGTTTTAATGGAAAAACCCATAACTTTTAAAGATCTGTTTATTTCCTCCGCCACTGTATCTCACACTTACAGATAATTCACTGCACATGTTTTCTGATTTTTATTTTCTTCATTGCAAAACACACATTTGACTGGCTTAAGTTTACTGAGTGTCGGCTTGAGATAAAATGTGTTGGTTTTGGCTCACCTAATGAATTCCATTTTGGTTTCAATTTTATTATGTTACTAGCTTTCAAACATAAATCAAGTTCTAATGCTCTAATGGTACCAGCTCTGTACCATCCTTGGAAGGATTAAGAAAATAATCATTCAAATCATTTTCTGTAGGAGCCGTGGTTGAGAAAGGCTGAGCATCTAGTAGTGACACGTTGCCTCACTTCTCCACCTACCTGAAACCACACTTAACCTCATACCCCTAGATCCTTCCCCTGACAAAAAAGCAAATAAATCTTCTAATCCAAGCCACCATATGCAAGTATGTTACTTTTACCAAGGTTTCAACTACTTTATTTCTTCCACCGAGGAAGATTAACTTAACATTCACCTCCTTTCCTGTTTTCTATAACATATACCTTAGTTAATGATACCTGTCTCTTTTTCTACCTCCGCTTCTACGTTCCACATGCCATAAGCCCTGGACAAACAACATGGGCCTTGGGCTTCTGAGAATCAAGAGTTCAAACCTATAATTCAGCAAATCTAGATTTGAGGCCTTGGCAAATTCTTTGGTTTCTCTGGGTCTAAGCTTCCTCATTTATAAAATGAGAAAGAAAAAACTCTTACCTATTTCATGGGGTTGCAGAATGTGCCTTAATTTGGGTTTGTCTGTTATATGAATTGTATGTTATTCAGTTTTATATAACAATTATCATATTGCCTGAGTATATGAATTATAAACAGCATACATAAGTGCCTGGTGCATGGTGGGCACACAGTGCTCATAGATGGTAGCTTTTATTTTTCTATGCTCTTTGCTCATCATCCAGAATATGAAGGTGAAAAAAAATCATCAGGTATGTGGGAAGTTTTGATTTATTCAAAGTCCAAATTCCACTGACTATATACACTTCTTGTGAAAAAGGAGCATACATACTTTTTAAAGTCAATAGCCTCAGAATTCATGTATTGAATTGACGACTGTCAATTTCCTGGATTTGCTCAAATCAAAGCAACAGAAGAAAGAAAAGGAATAAACCAGAGGGTCAAATTACAATAGATGGTGAGTAAAAGGGAACAGTGGATAACTGGGAGAACAAATGGGAAATGAAGGAATTTTCTGTAACGATGGACATGTTCTAAATTATATTTTGAAAGCTGAGAGTAGTTTGGGTTAAAAGAGTATATGCACTTGTGAAACTCATCCAATTTAAGATTTGTACATTTGACCCCATGGAGATTTTGCCTTAAAAGAACTGTAAACAAATACTGACCTCCTAACATGAGTCATAGTATTTCTGGGTGAAGTGTACTAAGATCTGCATTAAAAAAAAAAAAAAAAAAAAAAAGATGGTTTGATGGAAGAACAGATGGAGGGACGTGATACAGCAAATATGGCAAAATGTTAACAACTGTAGAATACAGGTGGTGACTATATGGGTGTTCACTGTAGAAGTCTTTCCACTTTCCTGTATGTTCAAAAGTTTTCATAATAAAAACTTTGGACTATAAAACAAACAAATAGGGACTTCCCTGGTGGTGCAGTGGTTAAGAATCCGCCTGCCAATGCAGAGGACATGGGTTCGAGCCCTGGTCCGGGAAGATCCCACATGCTGCAAAGCAACTAAGCCCATGCACCACAACTACTGAGCCTGTGCTCTAGAGCCCGCAAGCCACAACTACTGAGCCCACGAACCACAACTACTGAGCCCGCACGCCACAACTACTGAAGCCCACGCTCCTAGAGCCCATGCTCTCCAACAAGAGAAGCCACTGCAGTGAGAAGCCCGCGCACCGCGACGAAGCGTAGCCCCTGCTCGCCGCAACTAGAGAAAGCCTGCGCGCAGCAACGAAGACCCAATGCAGACAAAAATAAATTAATAAAATTAAACAAACAAACACAATGTGAGAGGGCCACAAAGGCATTTGAAAAGCAGGATTCTAGGGCAGGCATTGCCTGACAGCTCACAGAACACCTCAGTGCCTCCCACCACCCCTTCCCAACTGTGTGGTCCCAGCGCAGGTTGGAAAAGAATTTCCAGACACAAGGCAGAATGTGAGGAAGATAGAGTTTATTAAAGAGAAGGGTCGCTGCAAGAACAGCTGGCCGACTTCCTGGTAGCCAGGGAAAGCCTACCCTGAGCGTGGGTTCCTTCTCTGGTTTGTTTGTTTGTTTGTTTTAACATCTTTATTGGAGTATAACTGCTTTACAATGGTGTGTTAGTTTCTGCTTTATAACAAAGTGAATCAGTTATACATATACATATATCCCCATATCCCCTCCCTCTTGCGTCTCCGTCCCTCCCACCCTCCCTATCCCACCCCTCTAGGTGGTCACAAGGCAGCGAGCTGATCCGAGCCAGCAATCCCACTACTGGGCATATACCCTGCTTGTCTGTTTTTATAGCCAGAGAACAAAGGGACTTCTGAGTCACCCGCTGATTGGGTAGGATCTGCATGTTTCCAGTGGGATGAATACCTTTCTGTATATGGTATGGAAAAGGAGCAAGGCATGCTGCTTGGGAAAGCTCAGAGATGTTGCAATGGTTGCTGCATGACAGAGTGATTAAGGGTCTGGTAACTGTTCCGGCGATGTTGGCCCTTTTAGTTTATCTTGTTCATTGTCCTTGCAGCACACCACACCGACCACGCGAATCAAGCCCGAGGCAGCCTGGCCAGCCTCCGAGCCCTGGCGCTGGGGATCTGCCCCTTCTCTGCCCGGGTCGCCTCCTGCTCGCCCGGTCTCAGTCCGTTCTCAGCACACACTCATCACCTGGTTCCCAGAACTCAGATTGCGCAGTGGTCACGTCATCATCGACCAGGGCTCACAGTTACAGCGGCAGAGGCATCCTTAACCTCCCTCATCCGTAGCCTAACCGGCTCACCCTAATCTCCCAGCCCCCGGTTCCCTGGCCCCATTTCGCCTGACAAGTTTTCATAATCCTCTCAGGCTCCGCCAGCGGCGCCGCCAGCCATGGGGCCCGATCATATAAGGAAAATACAGCGGCTTCATCCGGAGCTGCATCGTGGACCCGGGGGCGCCCCTGCCCTACGCCACTCGCTACACTCCACGCCTGCCAACCTCCCCGGGCCTGTCCCCCTCGCCTGCCCCGCAGTCTAGGCCTCTGCCCCTGGTCTGCGCAGCCGCTCTCCCCAGCCTGCGGGAGTCGCTCAGCCACTCCCCTCCCGCCGTCTTCCGAGCCTCCCCCACTCGACTTCCGGTCCACAGGCAGCGCCCGGCCGCACCCCACCTCCTTCAAAGCAGTTCCACACTTTCGGCCGCCTGGTCACACGTTTAAGAAAAGTCAGGAGTGGGGGTGAAGAGGCACGTTAATTACCTGTTGGGGTAGCGGGGCGTAGATAGGATGGACAGGGTAGAGTCAAATCATTCTCTTGATTGGGAGACAAGAGAGACAAAGTCTTTAAAAACAGCGATATGAGGAAAAAAATCCGCTTGCGAGGAACGTTCTCTTGTCCAAGGCCGGTCTCCCCGGGAGGTTTCGGTACCCTTGGTTCCCACGGGGTGGCGCAGAGGGCCGCGTCCTGCCAAAAGAGAGAGAGAGCGAGCCCTGGCCGAGCGGCGCGAAGTAGGTAAAAAGGCGCGGCCGAGGCCACGCTCGCGCCGCCCCGCGCGCTTAAAGTCCGGGTGCCCGGGGCGGTACGTCAGCGTCGCCGCGGAGGACCCCTGCGCTGCCGCCCGCCGCCATGGCCCTGCTCCGAGGTGACCCCTACAGCCTCGCCTCTCTCGCCCCTGGTTGGTGGGGGGTGGGGAAGGGCCCGGTCGCGGCGGGGAGTCGAGGCCTCCTAGGCAGTAAAGGGGACTTGATAAAACCCCAACCCGAAAGCACTGTTTGGGTTTAGGAGAAAACATACTTGTCAGGCACTAGCGACAGTGATCTCCCGGCAACTTCCAGCTGAGAGTTGAGACCACGGTTTGCTTGCTTCTGACCTTGAAGGTCATTTGCCTTCGCGCGGTAGTGACCCACCTAGTTCGAGGTTAGCTATTTGGAAGACTGGGGCGGCGCCATAAGCACGAGGCGGCCTGGGGCGTAGGGGAGCCTTTCCCGGGAGCCCGGCGGCCTCGGACTTGGTCAGAGGGTGGGCGGGGCTTGGGGGAAAGGAAGGAATGTTGTCCTGCAGTCGGCAGGGGATTTCCGTTCCCCCCCACAGTGCTTGGTGGCGATCTGTTGGAGAACTTTCCTTAATCCCTTTCCCTTCTATTCTTTCGAGTGAGTCCAGAAGAGTGCAGTCATTGAGTACATAAATTCTACAGTTATTAACTTAAAAAAATATGTAAACTCCTTTTTCATAACAAATGGTCGCAGTCAGTGGAATAAGGATGAAAGCTCATGCTTACTTTATGTGTCCTTTGAAGAACCTTCAGATGGAACACTTTATATATCAAGGCCCCGGGCGGAAAAACACTTGGCAGGAACTGAGAACCATTATTCTGGTGGTCCAGGGCCCTGTGGGCTCTGTGAAGGAGGTGGGGTTTTATTCTAAATTCAAAAGAAGGCAATCTCCTACCTTAAAGTAGAATAACAGGATCTGATATCCAATCTGCCCCCATTTCTTCAGGGCTATGAGGCTGCCCATGTAGCAAGGAGGAGAATTTAAGAATCTATTGCAAAGGCCCAGGCAACATCAGATGATGGTTTTGACTCAAGTGGGGGGCAGTGGAGTTGGGGAAAAGGGGGAGGAATGATTTGAGATAGATTTGGAGTTGGAATTCACAGAACTTGGTGATAGGTTGGATGTGGCAGGTCAATGAGAAGGAAATGTCAAGAATGACCAGGTTTCTGGTTTGAGGAATTGTGTTCATGTTGATACTCCTTATGGAGTGAGGAAAACTGGGGAAGGGACAGATTTGTAAGAGAATATTGAGGTGCTCAAGTGCAGATATCAGGTAGGCAGTTGGTTAGGGGAATCTGGAGCTCAGAAGAGCCAAAATGACATGTGAACAGTTCAAGTGAGAAACAGGTATTCTGAGACCAGAGGATTTAATTTAATTTGTCAGTGCTCTTTACAATTCTGAATTTAATAAAGCAGCATATTGATTTTTTTTAGATGAGGTATTCAGAAAACCCAAATTATTTAAAAGCTGCATGGTCATGAGCTATCATCTTTAAAAGAAATTATATTTTTATTGATTTCTCTGTATAAGAATTTATCAGTGGTTCTGACCACTTTATTTTAATACAGACTCCTTTGAAAATTTGATGAAAACTATGAACCCAGTAAGGGGAAAGGATGTACATCAACACCTGCATTAAGGAAGTATGAAGTTTATAAATTTGGGATACCATTCACTGTGGTGTTAAAAGTTAGTGATCGTATTTTTATCCATTTCCCTGTTTTACAGGGAAACTGTAAACTGTTTTACAGGGAATGTTTCCCTGTTTTACTGATGTCCAGAAAGGTAGAATGGCTTGTCTCTAATGGTAGTTAGTGTCTTGATTGTTATTGGTTGGTTAGAATACATTACAGATACATACTTCTCTCAAGTAGCATACTAGGTGCTTGCAGGACTAGTGGGTAAGAGAGAACGTGCGACTGATTCTTGTGGGGAAAAGGACACATTTGAATGGGAGCATAATTGACTTTGGTAAAGATTGTCGTTAATTTATCAGATTTCTGTAGAACCAATATCCCGGGTTTTTATTAGCGCCAATCCCAGGACTTGGTAGAAGGGTTGCACTCAACAAATATTAACTCTCTTACTGCTCCTTAGCTTTGCTGGGAATGTTTGTGCAACCCTTCAAGGCAGGTGAGGTGGGCAGGCGGGGGCGGGGGTCAGGGAGCTGCCAGATTAATCCTGAAACTGAAGTGGATACAGAAGCAGCAGTTTTCCTTGTTAGCTTTGGTTGCTGTCTGCAGTTGCTGTAATTAAATGAGTAAATATTTGCCTAACAATGTAATAGAAAGGAAGGCAGAATTCCTCTTTCTCTTCTAGTGTTATTTTTCCTCTGTGGTCACATCTGCCACATTGCCTGCCACATTGCCTCTGTGGTCACATCTGCCACATTGCCTGCCACATTGCCAGGCCCTTTCCTGGTGTTTCTGACTCACTATGCTCTGGATTGATATGTCTTTTCATTGTCTTTCAGTAAAAATCTTTAACCTCTGAATTTTCAGAGCCTTTTAAAATACACAAGATCTTAGCTGGGTGTTACCGATTGTTAAGTTTTAGACCTTTCAACTTCCACATAAAATCGACATCAGATCAAATAATTATTGCCATGGTATCCAGTTTATGAAATTACAGGAAAAAATCCTTTAGATTGTCTAGTCTTTGTACCTGCACATGCCAGATTATTTTTAAAAATACACTTAATAGCTTTTTCCCCACTCAAAATAATTGTATTAGTTCAGTTTTAGCCTTGCTCATGCTAACCTTTACAGCCTGGGAGCTTCAAGTAAGCAGACGTGATGTAAGGAAAGGGGCAGTTCTTGCTTTCATTTTCATTTTCACACACGCACACTCTTTTGTGGATTTCTCATATTTCACCATACGCACTTCCCACACAAAAATGCTTTCTTAGATTATGAAATACAAGGAAAAAACTCATGACAGGAAATTTATGGAGAAGCAAATGAAATGTGCCTTCATTGTTTCTGAAAAGTCAACGTTCAATTCGAATCATTTTCATGTATGCAATATATCATTTTATCTGGCTTTTGAGAGTCTGTCTTTCGTTTTGAGAAGTTTGACAGTGATGTGCCAAGATGAGTGTGTGTGTGTATTTTGCATTTATTCACTTTGGAGTTTACTGAGCTTGAATCTGTAAATTTATCTTTTAGTTTTATAGAAAAATTGAACAGAAAGTACAGAGCATTCCCATATACTTCCTCGCCTCACTCCGTTATCCCCTATTATTAACAGCATTAATGTGGTACATTTGTTACAATTGATGAACCAATACTGATATATTATTTTTAACTAAAGTCCACAGTTTACATTAAGGTTCATTTGTTGTGTCGTATAGTTCTATAGGTTTTGACAAATGTATAATGGCATGTATCTACCATTTTAGTATCATAAAGAGTAGTTTCACTGCCCTAAAATGTCCCTGTGCTCTACCCATTCATTTCTCCTTCCCTACCACTCCCAACCCCTGATAACCGCTGGTCTTTTTACTGTCTCCATAATTTTGCCATTTCTAGGTGTCATATATTTGGACTCATACAGTGTGTAGCCTTTTCAGATTGGCTTCTTTCACCAACAATATGCATTTAAGTTTCTTTCATGTCTTTTCATGACTTGATACCACATTTCTTTTTAGTGCTGAAGAATATTCCATTGTATGAGTGTACCACAGTTCATCCATTCACCTACTGAAGAACATCTTGGCTGCTTCCAAGTTTTAACAATTATGAATAAAGCCGCTATAAACATTTGTATACAGGTTTTTGTGTGGACCTACGTTTTCAACTCACTGGGGTAAATACAAAGGAGTGTGACTACTAGATCATATGAGTGGAGTATGGTTAGTTTTAGTTTTGGAAGCAACTGCCACATTGTCTTCCAGAGTGGCTGTACCATGTTGCATTCCCAGAAGCAGTGGGTGAGTTTCTTTTGGTCCACATCCTCACCAACGTTTTGTATTGCCAGTGTTTTTTGGATTTTAGCCATTCTAATAGTTGTGGGATAGTATCTCATTGTTAGTTTAATTTGCAGTTACCTAACAACATGATGTCAAACATCTTTTCATATGGCTATTTGCCATTTGTATAGTATCTTTGGTAAGATGTCTGTTCACATTTTTTATGCATTTTTAACTGGGTTGTTTGTTTTCTTATTATTGAGTTTGAAGAGCTCTTTGTATATGTTAGATACCAGCCCTTTATCAGATAAGTGTTTTGCAAGTATTTTCTCCCAGTCCATGGCTTGTCTTTTTGTGCTTTTAGTAATGTCTTTTGAAGAGCAGAAGTTTTCAATTTGAATAAAGTCCAAATTTTTCTTTCATGGATTGTGCTTTTAGTGTTGTATCTAAAAAGTTATCACCAAGCCAAACCAAAGGTCGTCTAGATTTTCTCCTTTGGTATCTTCTAGGAGTTTTATAGTCTTTGAATTTTTTATTTAAGTCTGTGTTCCAGTTTGAGCTAATTTTTATGAAAGGTGTAAGGTCTGTCTACTTTGTTGTTGTTGTTGTTTGCGTGTGGATGTCCAGTTGTTCCAGCACCAGTTATTGAAAAGACTATCCTTTCTCCACTGAATTGCCTTTGTTCCTTTGTCAGACTTTGCCCATGTTTTTTGTTTTGTTTTGTTTTGTTTTGCCCAATCATCTTTTTCCTCTGTTCTTCAGATCAGGTAATGTCTATTTATCTCTTTCAAGGTCACTGAATCTTACTCCTTTCACTTCCATTCTGCTTTTACACTTCTTTTTTTCACACTTGCTTTTTCCCATTTGGTGTATATTTTATTTCAGATATTTTTCAGTTTTAGAATTTTCACTTTGGTTCTTTTTTTTAAGCTTTTTTTTTCTTTGTGGAGATGTCCTATCCTTTATTATGAACAAAGTTTTCTATACATCCTTGAGCATAGTTATGATAGACAGCTGCTTTAAAATCCTTGTCTGCTAATGCTAACATCTGGGTCATCTTGGGGTTGGTTGCTGTTGATTTTCTTTTATCTCAAGAATGAGTCACACAGGCATATGTCATTTTATTGCACTTTGCAAATACTGCGGTTTTTTACAAATTGAAGGTTTGTGACAACCCTGCAGTTGAACAAGTTTATTGGTGACATTTTTCCTACAACGTTTGCTCACTTTGTGTCCGTGTTACATTTTGGTGATTCTCGCAATGTTTCAAACCCTCCATCAGCAAAAAGATTACAACTCACTGAAGGCTCAGATGATGGTTAGTATTTATTAGCAATAAAGTCTTTTTTAAATTAAAGTATGCACATTTTTTTAGACATAATGTTATTGCACACTTAACAGGCTACAGTAGAAGCGTAACTTTTATAGGCACTGGAAGACAAAAAAATTTGTGTGACTTGCTTAATTGCAGTAGTGTGGAACCAAACCTGTAATATCTCTTGAGATATGCCTGTATTTTCTTGTTTCTTCATAGGTGAATAAATTTTGGATTGTGTGGTGGACAGTGCAGGTGAACCATTGTAGGGACTGGATTCTGGTACTTTCCAAAAAGTATTGACTTACCGATTATTTAGTTAACTATTTTTGCAGGCAGTTAATTTGGCTGAACTCAAACTGCACACTCTGTCTCCCCTGTAGAGGGCAGTAGCTCAGATCTAACTAATTCATTTAGGCTTAGCTGAGGTGGTTGTAGTTGTCCCCACAGGTTCATGATAAAGGATTCAGCCAGATATTTGGGCTCCCCACTGTAGCGCTTTTCTTTCACAGATCCCCCCCTCAGTTTCCATTATCTGTGATTGCGATAAATTCAGTTCTCTGATTCTTCAAGCCAGCAAGACTTTGAGTTTCTGAATTCTCGCCATTCTATTTAGCGTGGGCTGCTGGCCTTCAAGTTAGAGGTTATAAATAACTTGGACACTCACCCTGTGTTATTCCCTTTTCCCATATCTACTCTACATCTGCCTACTTTTGTTCATTCTCCAAGGACTTGAGGAAGCCATTCTTATATATCGTCAGTGTCTACTGGAGAGTTGGTCAAATAGGAGCATACTAGGCGATGACCAGAGCAGGACTGTACCAAAATTAGGAAGAAGGCAAGCAAAGGGGAAAGAAAAATGAAATAAAGCAAACAGCAGTATAAAAATAGGCAGAGACTATTAATCAAGGAGGATTAGAGGATGTTTACAGGAAGGCATAGTGGCCCAGAATAACCCATCTCAGAGGAAAACATTTGTAGTGCACCAGACCAATATTTACGGCATTTTGTAAGTATCTGAATATTTTATCTGTAAAAAACTGCTTGGATCTGTTCTAAAGTATAGTTATATATGTTGCTCCTAACATTCTTTTAGACTGTAAATTTCTCAAAGTAGGAATGAAAGAAGAAGCTGGAATTTTTTTTAGGATAGATTTAGTTTGTTCCATGGAAAGAGATCTCTGACATAAACAGGAGAATTGTACCCAGATAACAATAGTGGTATAATGTTTGCATGGTCTCAATTATAGGTCAATATCTGGGTACAAACCCATTGTTAAAAGTCCCTCAGTTTCTTGGCAAGATGTGGAAATGTGTGCTCAGATTGTCTTTGGGAAAATTTAGTTAGTGTATACGAAGCATCAAGCATGAAGTCCATCATACAGGAAGTGCCCCTGTATGTTAACTGTAATATTTACCTTGCAGAGTTGTTGGGAAGATTAGATACTATATGACAAGTGATGAGATGTCTAGTACTCAGTAGGTGCCTAATAAATGTTAGTGTGATGAAGCTGCTGTAACCGATGTTGTTCCCCAGTATGCAGGCTTTGCATTTCACAACTCTAGTGGGTGCCACTCATATCATAGTCATTGTAGATTTGTTAACCATATATATATATATATATATATATATATATATATATATATATATATATATATATATTGGCAGGTGGCAGTAGAGTGCCTTGGGAAGGGACAATTTGTATTTATCTGTACAGGGACACCAATCGAACCAATAGTGATACTGCAAATTTGTAGTCTTTGCAATAATAGATGTATAGATAATTCCTCTGTATCCTTTGTGGTTAGGTCAGATGTAGGAAACTTTGTTACATTCTAACTGACACGTTATAATAGGATATTAGCAAATGAGAGTGTCTTTAGGGAAAAACAACCAGAATTAATGTTAAATAAAGAACTGTTGAAAGAACGCTTTTTGTGTATTTGGGAAGAGTCATTAGGTCTGGGGAATTTTACAGGTTAGCTGACTCCAGATACTGGAGGGGCTACCCATGATAAAGGTCATCTGTTTTATCTGTTATGCTCATTTTATTCTAAGAGTAAAAGATAATAGTTCACATTATTTGAAATTTGTAATTTGAGTCATCCTCTGACTCTAGAAGCAGTGACATATGTAATACAAATTCAAAGCAGTGTATGTTCTAGAAGCTATATAATCTGTCTGAGTTTGGAATGCATTTGGATAGAACTACGATTGGTAGATGGAACACTTGGTAAGCCAAGCCCAGCTCAGTATGAGGAAAAAAATCGTTAGGTTATGTTGCCTATTCACGGCCACACTGCTTCACACAATGGAGCATGCCTTCTTACTGAAAGTTCTTTAGCAGAAGTTAGAGAGGACCTCTTGTCAGGAATATTCTAGAGGATGTTCTTATAGGATGAGTGGTTGGCCTCAAACAACCTTAAGGTACCTTCTGGTGGGAGATTCTTTGATTCTATGACTAGGCAATATACTCCAGCAAATAGAAGAAGGCTTTCGTTTTAAACAAATGTTTCTAGCATTGCAAATCATCAGATTATAAGAATGTCATCTAGCCAAAATGGATTTACATGGTAGCCTGCAGTGCAGTTCTTGGTACCAGCATGTAGGTATTGATCAAAATGATAACTTTTAGTACTGCTTCTGTGAGTGTGACCCATTCTATGTATTATTATGTGACAAAGATTTTTAGTTACTTAATTGAAAATTGTACTTTACAATAAGGTTCACAATGAAATTATTTAAAGCATGTTAGGGACACTGACTAACTGTAGTTGCTCATAAATCTCTCCTCTTTGCAATAGGTGTGTTCATCGTTGCTGCTAAGCGGACACCCTTTGGAGCTTATGGAGGTCTTCTGAAAGACTTCACAGCTACTGACTTGGCTGAATCTGCTGCCAGGGCTGCCTTGTCTGCTGGCAAAGTCTCGCCTGAAACTATCGACAGTGTCGTTGTAGGCAACGTCATACAGGTTAGTAGGGCTGAGGGGACATCTCATTCCTATTGCTTTCTTTTATCAGTTTCTAAAAATGATTCCTTTAACGTGTTGTAATGGTGTACTAGTTAATAATAGTTGAAGGTATTCATAATTTGAGGAGTCCTCTGACTCCAGAAGCAATGGCATATATAATCCAAAAGGACATATATAATTCAAAAGAACATATATTCAGAAACTATTTATCTATCTGGGATCTCTCTGGGACTTGGGATACATTTTATTGCTTCTTAAATAGCAAATTAATCTCCTTGACTTATTTGAAGTAAATTGGTTCTCTCTGTGTGCCACTAAGGAGGGTAGCAAACCCAAGCAATGCAACACATCTCCCATCATTTCTTACACACAGTAGGAGCTTGGTCAGTGTTTTGTGGGAAATGAGAAGCTCCTTTACCCTCTACCTTGCTATGTATGGTGTACAAAATAGATGATTCATTTGCAGTAATTGAAAGCTGAATATTCCTTCAAAGTGTGACCATGAAGTGGGGACTGTCTTACTCTTCCCAGACCTCATTGGTGGGACGGAGGCTCTACACTGAGTGCATTGCCACTGACAGTACTGGGGCCCTAATCACTGTTCTCCTGACTCGTTAAGGTGGTTCCAGACTGAGAAGGGTGAGGCAGGCTGAGAAGACTTGAGGCTACTGCCACCTCCTGCGCTGAGCGCTTTCAGCTCTTAGAGCTGGGATAAGGCTCAGAAAAAGGTGCACAGTTGTCCCTTGTGAATAATGCTGCTTTGAACATCAAGTACAAGTTTTTGTGTGGACATAGGTTTTTATTTCCCTTGGGTGTATACCTATGAGTGTAATTGCTAGGCTATATGGTATCTCTACATTTAATTGTTTCAGAAACTTTCAGACTGTTTTCCAAAGCAGCTGAAACATTTTACGTTCATACCTACAGTGTATGAAGGTTCCACTTTTGCCACATCCTTGTCAACACTTGTTATTGTGTGTCTTTTTATTATAGCCATTCTAGTGAATATGAAGTAGTATCTCATTGTGGTTTTAATTTGCCTTTCCCTGATGACTGATGATGTGAACAACTTTTCATTAGCTTGTTGCCAGTGCCATATCTTCTTGGAGAGTGTCTAATTCATATCCTTTTCTCATTTTTTAATTGGGTTATTTGTCTTTTTATTATTGAGTCATAAGTGTTCTTTATATATCCTAGATATGAGTCCCTTAACAGATACATGATTTGTAAATATTTTTCTATACTTTGCTATCTTTTCATTTCTTAATAGTATCTTTTGGAGTATGAAAATTTTTAATTTTGATGAAGCCCAATTTCAGTTGTTGTTGCTCAGGCTTTTGGTGTCATTATCTAAGAATCCATTTCCATATCTAAGGTCATGAAGACTTATCCCTATGTTTTCTTCTAAGTTTTATAGTTTTAGTTCTTACATTTAGGCCTTTGATTTATTTTGATTTAATTTTTTTATATGTTTTGAGGTACAGGTCCAAATTCATTCTTCTGCATGTGGCTATCCAGTTGTTCTAGCACTATTTGTTGAAAAGACTATTCTTTCTCCCATTGAATGGTCTTGGCACTGTTATGGAAAATCAGTTGACCATAGACACATGATTTTATTTTTGGACTCCCAGTTCTCTTCCACTGATCTATATGTCTATCCTTTTTATGTCAGTTCCACACTGTCTTGATCATCATTGCTTCTTTGTAAGTTTTGAAATCAAGAAATGTGAGTCCTCCTACTTAGTTATTCATTTCAAAGTTGTTTTGGCTATTCTGGGTCTCCTGCAGTTTGATAATTTTAGAATCTGTTTACCCATTTCTACAAATAAGTCAGCTAAGATTCTGATAGAGATTGTTTTGAATCTGTAGGTCAATTGAAGGAGGATTGCCATGAACATGGCATGTTTTTTCACTTGTATAAATCCTCTTTAATTTTTTCAACAATGTCTTAGAGTTGTCAGAATATGTTTTGCACTTCTTTTGTTAAATTTATTCTTAAGTATTTTATTCTTTCAGATGCTATTGTGAATGGAATTGTTTTCTTATTTCATTTTCAGATTGTTCATTGCAAGTGTATAGAAATGCAGCTGATTTTTCAAAAAAAGAAATGCAATTGATTTCTATGTATTAATTTTATATCCTGAAACCTTGAACTCATTTATTACTTCTAATCATTTTCTAGTTGATTACTTAGGATTTTTTATATATAACATTATGTCATCTGAGAGTAGAAATAGTTATGTTTCTTTCTTTCCAATCTGGATTTCTTTTATTTATGTATTTATTTTTCTTACCTAATTGCTCTGTCTAGAACCTCTGATGTTGAATGAAAGAGACAAAAAATGGATATCCCTGTCTTGTTCCTGATATTGTGGGGAAAGCATCCAGTCTTTCACCATTAAGTATGATTATATGGGTTTTTCTAGATGCCCTTTATCAGGTTGAGGAAGTTCTCTTCTTTTCCTAGGTTATTGAATGTTTTTATCATGAAAAGGTGTTGGATTTTGTCAAGTGCTTTTTCTATGTCAATTGAGATGATCGTATGAGTTTTGTTTTTTATTCTGTTGATACAACGTGATATATTAATTGACTTTCAGGTGATGAAACAACCTTACATTTCTGGATGACCCTTACACTGGTCATGGCATATAATTCTTTTTGTACATTGCTGAATTCTGTTTGCTAGTATTTCGTTGGAGATTTTTATATTCATATTCATAAGAGATATTAATCTGTACTTTTTTGTGATGTCTTTGTCTGGTTTTGATATCAGGATAATTCTGGCTTCATGATGAGTTGGGAAGTGATCCTTTTCTATTTTTTAGGAAGAGTTTGTGATAATTGGTATTAATGCTTCTTTAAATGTTTGGTAGAATTCAGTAATGAAGCCAGTCTGGGCTTTTTTGGTGAGTAGTGTTTTGATTACTAATTAATTCAGTCTTCACTTGTTATAGGTCTATTCATATTGTCTATTTTTCTTTGAGTTGGGTTCAGTAGTTTGTGTCTTTCTAGGCACTTGTCCCCTTTACCTAAATTATCTAATTTATTGGCACACAACTGTTCATGGTAGTCAATTCTCGTTATTCACAGTAGTTATGTTTTATATAGTGGCCGTGTACACCGAATTAGCAAGTATTGAACCACTGCTCCCAGGGGAAACGACAGGGTGAGGTTCCTGTGAGCCTCCGGTCACAACATTTTTGTTAACTGATCAGTACATAACCTTGTTTTATATATGTTTCTATTTAAGGACACCGTATTTAATATATATTGTTGATTCATTAGCATTACACTCACAGCCAACAGCACTATCACTCATGCCTGAATGAAGTTTATCTAACACATATTTTCTCTGTGAGGCACGTCACTGCCTTCTTGCACTTAGGGATACTGGAGAGCAAGGACTTCAGCATTATTACTTGGGGGCCATTTTAAACAGTAAAATCACCCACAAGAAGCACAAAAATGCATAAAACTAAATAGACTGCAGGAAGATCACTATTTCTAGGATGAGAGCTGAAGCAAGAAGGCAGAGTGTCCCCTTGTTCATCCTTAGCTAGGAACGTGCATATCAGGCAGCTAAAATTTTTCTCCACTCTGCACATGTCTGCAAATGACCACAAAAGTGCTGCAAGTATTGATTTTGGGGGTTACAAATAAATTTTAGCAAGTAGGTGAATTTGCAAGTATATAATCTACACATAATAAGAATCGACTATACTTTGAACTTATATATTTATGTCCTGCCTATTTTGAGAGGTGTTAAGGTTCTTGGTGTTAAAGGCACTAATGTACCTTTATTGTAGAGAGAGCTAAAGCAAATTTGATAAAACGTAAAGAATTGGTCCATCAAGGTAACTTTAGGGTGTTCATTGTACTATTCTTGTAACTTTACATTTTATCAAATTTGCTTTAGCTTTCTCTACAATAGAAGCTGTTGTTATTGTTAAAAAGAAAAAAAAGTTGTTTCATCCCTTCTTACTCAAAGTGTGTGGTCCTTGGACCAGCAACATTGGCCTCACCAGGGCAGTGGTTAGAAATGCAGAATCTCAGGTAGTCCTAGACCTATTTACTGAGAACCTACATTTTAACAAGATGCCCCAGTATGCATTTTAAAGTTTGGGAAGCAGTAGTCTAGTCCCACCTCTTATTCTCCTGACCATTGTTCATCTTTCCCCTTCCTAGGTCAGCCAGCCTCAGCCTTGGTTACACATTACAATCACCTGGGTGCTATTAAAAGTAACTACTGATGCCTGTGGCCACCTCCAGCCTTTCTGGTTTAATTGGTTTGGCTGGGAGCTTGAGCATCACTGTTAATAAAGCTTCCTCAGTTATTCCACTGTGCAGCCAAGGTTGAGAACCATAGCCTCTAATGCTTCCTCTGTTAAAGAACATACTACTTCGAGATGGCGTATTCCATTTTTAAACAGTTCTAATTGTTATGAAATTCTGTGTTCTACTGAGATTTTAATATAAGGATTTCTCATACTTTGTTTAAAATCGAGTTGGCCGAATTACAGTTTTTATTCAAATCATTAACACGTATTATATAAAATATGCTGTACCTGTATGCATTGTGTCCTACCTTAGAGCCATATAATTTATAATTTTTGAAAAATTGTAAACATTTTACTATATTGTGTCCTTCTTCTTAATTCCTAGATATATAGAGGAAATTCTTTTTCTTTCCCTCTGTTCCAGACTTCTTCAGATGCTATATACTTGGCAAGACATGTTGGTTTGCGTGTGGGAATCCCAAAAGAGACCCCAGCTGTCACTGTTAATAGGCTCTGTGGCTCCGGTTTCCAGTCCATTGTGAATGGATGTCAGGTATAGGTAACATTTAATTCTCTGAAAATATTAATAGTTATTAGAGGAAATGCCTCACTTCAATATAACACTGTAGGTTTTTAATTTTATAGTACTTATTAGGAGAGGTCAATATTTAATTTTTCTTGGAAAAATATTCATAGAAAATAGTTTCTTGAAAGCTAGTAATGAACCTTGAAAACATTATGCTAAATGGAATAAGCCAGTCACAAAAGGACAAATACTGTATGAGTCCACTTATATGAGGTCCCTCAAGTGGTCAGATTCATAGAGACAGAAAGTAGAATGGGGATTGTTGGGGCTGGTGGGGAAGAGAGAATGGGGAGTTAGTGTTTAGTGGGTATGGGGTTTCAGTTTGGAAATTGAAAAAGACTTCTGGAGATGGATGGTGGTTGGTTGCATAACAGTGTGAATGTACTTAATGACCTATATATTTAAAATTGGTTAGAATGGTAAATTTTATGTTATGTGTATTTTATCACAATTTTTAAAAAGCTAGTCATGACTGTCATTCTTTTTTTTTTTTTTTTTAATTTGGGACATTTTTTTTTTTAACATCTTTATTGGGGTATAATTGCTTTACAATGGTGTGTTAGTTTCTGCTTTATAACAAAGTGAATCAGTCATACATAAACATATGTTCCCATATGTCTTCCCTCTTGCGTCTTATTGAGTGCTCCCTATGTGCCAGACACTGTGCACATAGATTTACATTCAATATCTCATTTAATCTTCACAACTGTCCTATGAGGCAAGAACTATTATTCCCATTTTACGGGCAAGGAAACTGATTATTAAAGGCATTAAGGTTACTAAGTTATAGAGGAAGAATCTGAACCCAGGTCTGTGAGAGTGCCGGGCAAGGCAGTTTGAAACACTGAATAAAGACTCTAAGATGAGGAAGGGAGCTGGAGAATTTAGAGACTGATAAGAAATGTATTTTATTACAAAGGAACTGAATGATACTGTTGGTAGAAGTACAAACTAGCATAATCTCTTCAAGGGATAGTTGGGCAAATACATTTGTTCCCTTGAGCATAAGGAAAAGGGATATAGTAAAATCTAAGTTGTCAAAGTCTTCATGTTATTACAAAATAAAAGATAAAACTTTGTAATGAATAAATCACTTTCAGGTTAATTTATTTCTGTAACAATATATCAGGTAGTGACCCTGATTTTCCTAGCAATCATTTTAAACATCAGGCTCTTGGAGGATTTTTTGTTTTTCTTTTTTCCCTCTAGATTTAAAGTGATTTATTTTCTAATAATAAAAACATAACATGTTCATTATGGGGATTTTAGAAAAATAGAGAAGAAAAAAAATAAAAGTACCCTAAATTCCTACCTCTAGAGAAGGTCACTGTGTGAATTTCAGATATATATTTAAATAAATAATTGGGTACTTAGATTACATAATTTTTTACTTCATATCTCAACTTTTTTCTAATTCTTTCTTCCTCAGTCATTCCTGATGACTTTTGAAAGACTCCTTAGACCCGGTCTTTTTCCTTTTGGCTTAGGGATGAGCAAACTACAGCCCATTGGCAAATCTTGCCTGCTGCTTGTTCTTCTACAGCCTACAAGTTAAGAATATTTTTTACATTTTTAAATAGTTAAAAAATTAAGTGAAGAATAGTATTTTATGACACATGAAAATTATATGAAATTTAAATGCAAGTGTCCATAAATGAAGTTTTATCGGAACACACTTACACTCATTTTATAACTGTGTTATCAAAGTTTTTCTGTTAGGTTACAAGATTCATAAACCTCTCTTGTTTCTAGAACCCCTCTCAGGTTAAGCTTTGAGGAAGAGAATCAGTAGCCATATTAGTTTGCCATTTAATTTAAAATTGTACATTTATCTTTAACTTGCAAAAACTTGGTTAATTATTGGTACTGAAAAAGTCCTTGTTTTTTTTTAATTTTTGTTATAGGCATTTTTAATGTCTACGTAAAACCTCAGAGCTATAACATTGTTAATTATGCTTATTGTTGAAATAACATTGAGGTAAATGTTTTGATAGTGTACCCATGTAACAAGGGGTTTATAATATTTTAATTGCATAGATTTTAGTAATCAGAACTTTCACTGGACATTTGATACAGAATTGAAGGACAACTTGGCTCATTTACTAATCAATTTTGTTCATTTATAAGGGGCAAAATCAACTTATTTTCTTGTTTCTTTATATTACTGGACAGTCGTTCCTCAAATTTCAATAAGCTTCAATTTCATTTCCTGAATTCAGCCTCTGGGGTGCTGCATGGCTGTTGTAAAAATAACAGCAATTACATGTACAACCAGTGCAATGAAATATCCAGGAGCATGTTGAGTGTAACTGCAGACAAGTGATTGATAAGCTGCAATGTGTAACGTGCTATTTTTCGTGTAAATGTACAAAAACTAGTTATATGAGTTCACCTTTGATTTTCTTTGAGAACTTATACAGAACATTCCTAAAACATACATTTACAAACTTTACAATATGTTAAATAATTTATGGTTCAGGTTCATCTGTATACTGCTTTTTTTTTTTTTTTTTTAAATTATAACCATAGACAGCCGGGTACACAAAAGCTACAGATCACCACAACGAGCTGCATGCAAATCTTGAATTCTTAGAGGATTTTTTTTAAAGATTAAACTTTTTTTTAACCCATTATATAATAAAGAGAACAAACTGACTAGGATAGATGACTCCATAAATCTCTCTAATTATTTCACACTAAAAATAAAATTTGAATCTACTTTATTAACAAAAAAGCAAAGGTCCATGCAGAATCCTCAACTATAGTGTGTATTATCACACCACAATGTTAAATGGAGCTATTTTCACTGCACAACTTTTGGCAGCTAAAGCTGCATATGTTATCCCGCACGGATGATAGAAGGAGGCCAATCTTAACATATGCAAAGGAAATTCACAGCCTCAATAATATTCATTGCAATAGTTAATAACTCTGAAATTTCAAAACATTTTCTATTTTTTCTAATCTGAATCATCATGAATCAGGTTCCAATTTTTTCTCTTTTAGTCCTTAGAGAAAATAAATATTAGCTGGACCCTGGTGAAAACTCATTCTTTAACTCGGTCTGGAAAATAACATCTTGATCTTGATGAAAATGAACTAGGTCTAAATATACAGTTGGGGATTTCCTCAACTCCTTTTCATTTTGTCAATGTCTTTTTAAATTGTGGAAGTCAAATATAGACTTTGTTCTGAGCCATATGACTTGGAATTTTGTTCAGATGGAATCAGATTTGAATTAGGAACAAATTAATCTAATCTACTTTTATTACAGGTGTAGGCATACTACATACACAAGCTTCCATCATTGTCAAATATAGTAACATAATGCTGTGGATGATAACTAGGCTTGTCCTATTCTGAATCCATATAAATGAATGGTCTGCTTGTTTCGATATAACAAAATGTGGAAAATGTCTTAAAAATCGCATTTTCAAAAATAGATAGGAATATAAATCTAATTAATGTAATATATATTATAGCGGAGTAGGAGAGAATCAAGATGATTAAATGTTTCTGTAACCTCAAGGTAAGATTTTACTCCTCTGCCTAACACTACTAAATTCTTCCCTTTAAAACACAGGAATATTGTTATTGCTAAATTTTCTAAGGGGCTAGGCTAAATGCAGTTTCATCATTAATGTTATATTCATATTAAAGTATGACTCTAAGAAGAATATTGCTCTGACTTCTTTTAATACTATTGTTCCTGAGCCCTTAAGTCTTAAATTTCTGGTGGTTTCTTCAAGGCACTTAGATTTTATACACTGTCTTACTAAATATTGGGAAACAACAACACTAATAATGATTATTACTCTTGAATCCTTTGTGGTTGGAAAGAAAATTTGTGTGAAATTGACTTTGAACAACTTTCCACCAAGGAAATCATGTTTTTAGGCTTTTGTTGCTATCAATTTTACCCTTTCTTTAGCGTACTTAGCTCATATGTTTTGCTTTTTCACCAAGCTTATAGCAAAGATGAATTGCTTGGCCAATTATCATCTATGTGATTGCAGGACTGGTAAGACAAGAGAGGGAAAAAGTATATAAGAAAAGAGATTGGCATAATAGAGAATGAAAGTGGTGCTTATATATTGATAACTATATCCCTCCTTAAATGAGGTTGACATTATTACAGATCAGACAGAGTTTTCCTTTGCTACTGTCTATATTTTATCACAGCTATAAATTTTGAGACCTTACGTGATTTTCATTACTACAATGGGACAAAATATTTTATATTCACATTCTTGGGTTGGAGTCCATTTTGCTTTATAAAATGGGTGTATTCAAGATAGTAATTTATTTATTTATTTATTTAAACCTCTTTATTGGAGTATAATTGCTTTACAATGGTGTGTTAGTTTCTGCTTCATAACAAAGTGAATCAGTTATACATATACATATGTTACCATATCTCTTCCCCCTTGCGTCTCCCTCCCTCCCACCCTCCCTATCCCACCCCACTAGGTGGTCACAAAGCACCGAGCTGATATCCCTGTGCTATGCGGCTGCTTCCCACTAGCTATCTATTTTAAGTTTGGTAGTGTATATATGTCCATGCCACTCTCTCACTTTGTCACAGCTTACCCTTCCCCCTCCCCATAGCCTCAAGTCCATTCTCTAGTAGGTCTGTGTCTTTATTCCTGTCTTGCCCCTAGGTTCTTCATGACCTTCCTTTTTTTTTTTCCTTAGATTCCATATATATGTGTTAGAATACGGTATTTGTTTTTCTCTTACTGACTTCACTCTGTATGACAGACTCTAGGTCCATCCACCTCACTACAAATAACTCAATTTCGTTTCTTTTTATGGCTGAGTAATATTCCATTGTATATATGTGCCACATCTTCTTTATCCATTCATCTGTTGATGGACACTTAGGTTGCTTCCATGTCCTGGCTACTGTAAATAGAGCTGCAATGAATATTTTGGTACATGACTCTTTTTGAATTATGGTTTTCTCAGGGTATATTCCCAGTAGTGCGATTGCTGAATTGTATGGTAGTTCTATTTTTAGTTTTTTAAGGAACCTCCATACTGTTCTCCATAGTGGCTGTATCCATTTACATTCCCACCAGCAGTGCAAGAGTGTTTCCTTTTCTCCACACCCTCTCCAGCATTTACTGTTTCTAGATTTTTTGATTATGGCCATTCTGACCAGTGTGAAATGATATCTCATTGTAGTTTTGATTTGCATTTCCTAATAATTAATGATGTTGAGCATTCTTTCATGTGTTTGTTGACAATCTGTATATCTTCTTTGGAGAAATGTCTATTTAGGTCTTCAGCCCATTTTTGGATTGAGTTGTTTGTTTTTTTGATATTGAGCTGCATGAGCTGCTTGTAAATTTTGGAGATTAATCCTTTGTCAGTTGCTTCATTTGCAAATATTTTCTTCCATTGTGAGGGTTGTCTTTTGGTCTTGTTTATGGTTTCCTTTGCTGTGCAAAAGCTTTGAAGTGTCATTAGGTCCCATTTGTTTATTTTCGTTTTTATTTCCATTTCTCTAGGAGGTGGGTCAGAAAGGATCTTGCTGTGATGTATGTCATAGAGTGTTCTGCCTATGTTTTCCTCTAAGAGTTTGATAGTGTCTGGCCTTACATTTAGGTCTTTAATCCACTTTGAGTTTATTTTTGTGTATGATGTTAGGGAGTGTTCTAATTTCATACTTTTACATGTACCTGTCCAGTTTTCCCAGCACCACTTATTGAAGAGGCTGTTTTTTCTCCACTGTATATTCTTGTCTCCTTTATCAAAGATAAGGTGACCATATGTGTATGGCTTTATCTCTGGGCTTTCTATCCTGTTCCATTGATCTATATTTCTGTTTTTGTGCCAGTACCGTACTGTCTTGATTACTATAGCTTTGTAGTATAGTCTGAAGTCAGGGAGCCTGATTCCTCCAGCTCCATTTTTCATCCTCAAGAGTGCTTTGGCTATTCGAGGTCTTTTGTGTTTCCATACAAATTCTGAAATTTTGTGTTCCAGTTCTGTGAAAAATGCCAGTGGTAGTTTGATAGGGATTGCATTAAATCTGTAGATTGCTTTAGGTAGTAGAGTCATTTTCACAATGTTGATTCTTCCAATCCAAGAACATGGTATATCTCTCCATCTATTTGTATCATCTTTAATTTCTTTCATCAGTGTCTTATAATTTTCTGCATACAGGTCTTTTGTCTTCTTAGGTAGGTTTATTCCTAGATATTTTATTCTTTTTGTTGCAGTGGTAAATGGGAGTGTTTTCTTAATTTCACTTTCAGATTTTTCATCATTAGTGTATAGGAATGCAAGAGATTTTTGTGCATTAATTTTGTATCCTGCCACTTTACCAAATTCATTGATTAGCTCTAGTAGTTTTCTGGTAGCATCTTTAGGATTCTCTATGTATAGTATCGTGTCATCTGTAAACAGTGACAGCTTTACTTCTTCTTTTCCAATTTGGAGTCCTTTTATTTCTTTTTCTTCTCTGATTGCTGTGGCTAAAACTTCCCAAACTATGTTGAATTACAGTGGTGAGAGTGGGCAACCTTGTCTTGTTCCTGATCTTAGTGGGAATGGTTTCAGTTTTTCACCATTGAGGATGATGTTGGCTGTGGGTTTGTCATATATGGCCTTTATTATGTTGAGGAAAGTTCCCTCTGCCTACTTTCTGCATGGTTTTTATCATAAATCAGTGTTGAATTTTGTCAAAAGCTTTCTCTGCATCGATTGAGATGATCATATGGTTTTTGCCTTCAGTTTGTTAATATGGTGTATCACATTGATTGATTTGCATATATTGAAGAATCTTGCATTCCTGGGATAAACCCTACTTGATCATGGTGTATGATCCTTTTAATGTGCTGTTGGATTCTGTTTGCTAGTATTTTGTTCAGGATTTTTGCATCTATGTTCATCAGTGATATTGGCCTGTAGTTTTCTCTCTTTGTGATATCTTTATCTGGGTTTGGTATCAGGGTGATGGTGGCCTCATAGAATGAGTTTGGGAGTGTTCCTCCCTCTGCTATATTTTGGAAGAGTTTGAGAAGGATAGGGGTTAGCTCTTCTCTAAATGTTTTTTTTTTTTTTTTGCAGTACGCGGGCCTCTCACTGTTGTGGCCTCTCCCGTTGTGGAGCACAGGCTCCGGACGTGCAGGCCCAGCGGCCACGGCTCACGGGCCCAGCCGCTTCACAGCATGTGGGATCTTCCCGGACCGGGGCACGAACCCGCGTCCCCTGCATCGGCAGGCGGACTCCCAACCACTGCGCCACCAGGGAAGCCCTTCTCTAAATGTTTGATAGAATTCGCCTGTGAAGCCATCTGATCCTGGGCTTTTGTTTGTTGGAAGATTTTTAATCACAGTTTCAATTTCAGTGCTTGTGATTGGTCTGTTCATATTTTCTATTTCTTCCTGGTTCAGTTTCGGGAGGTTGTGCATTTCTAAGAATGTGTCCATTTCTTCCAGGTTGTCCATTTAAGTGACATACAGTAGTTGCTTGTAGCAGTCTCTCATGATCTTTTGTATTTCTGCAGTGTCAGTTGTTACTTCTCCTTTTTCATTTCTAATTTTGTTGATCTGAGTCCTCTCCCATTTTTTCTTGATGAGTCTGGCTAATGGTTTATCAATTTTGTTTATCTTATCAAAGAACCAGCTTTTAGTTTTATTGATCTTTACTATTGTTTCCTTCATGTCTTTTTCATTAATTTCTGATCTGATCTTTATGATTTCTTTCTTTCTTTGGTTTGAGGAACAAAAAACTTTGGGTTCTTCTTTGTTCTGCTTTCTCTAATTGCTTTAGGTGTAAGGTTAGGTTGTTTATTTGAAACTCTCCTTGTTTCTTTTTTTTTTTTTTTTGCGGTACGCAGGCCTCTCACTGTTGTGGCCTCTGCCGTTGTGGAGCACAGGCTCCGGACGCGCAGGCCCAGTGACCATGGCTCATGGGCCCAGCCGCTCTGTAGCATGTGGGATCTTCCTGGACCGAGCCACGAACCCGTGTCCCCTACATCGGCAGGTGGACTCTCAATCACTGCGCCACCAGGGAAGCCCTCTCCTTGTTTCTTGAGGTAGGATTGTATTGCTATAAACTTCCCTCTTAGAACTGCTTTTGCTGCATCCCATAGGTTTTGGGTCATCATGTTTTCATTGTCATTTGTTTCTAGGTATTTTTTGATTTCCTCTTTGATTTCTTCAGTGATATCTTGGTTATTTAGTAGTGTATTGTTTAGCCTCCATGTGTTTGTATTTTTTACAGTTTTTTTCCTGTAGTTGGTATCTAGTATAGCATTGTGGTCGGAAAAGATACTTGAGACTATTTCAGTTTTCTTAAATTTACTGAGGATTAATTTGTGACCCAAGATATGATCTATCCTGGAGAATGTTCCAGGAGCACTTGAGAAGAAAGTGTATTCTGTTCATTTTGGAAGGAATGTCCTAAGTATCAATTAAGTCCATCTGGTCTAATGTGTCATTTAAAGCTTGTGTTTCCTTATTTATTTTCATTTTGGATGATTGGTGAAAGTGGGGTGTTAAAGTCCCCTACTATTTTTGTGTTACTGTTGATTTCCCATTTTATGGTTGTTAGCATTTGCCTTGAGATGCTCCAATGTTGGGTGCATAAATATTTATAATTGTTATATCTTCATCTTGGATTGATCCCTTGATCATTATGTAGTGTCCTTCTTTGTCTCTTGTAATAGCCTTTAATTTAAAGTCTATTTTGTCTGGTATGAGTATTGCTACTCCAGCTTTCTTCTGACTTCCATTTGCATGGAGTATCTTTTTCCATCCCCTCACTTTCAGTCTGTATGTGTCCCTAGGTCTGAAGTGGGTCTCTTGTAGACAACATATATACGGGTCTTGTTTTTGTATCCATTCAGCCAGTCTCTGTCTTTTGGTTGGAGCTTTTAATCCATTTACATTTAAGGTAATTATCGATATGTATGTTCCTATTACCACTTTCTTGTTTTGGATTTGTTTTGTAGGTCTTTTCCTTCTCTTATGTTTCCTTCCTAGAGAAATTACTTTAGCATTTGTTTTAAAGCTGGTTTGATGGTGCTGAATTCTCTTAACTTTTGCTTATCTGTAAAGGTTTTAATTTCTCCATCGAATCTGAATGAGATCCTTGCTGGGTAGAGTACTCTTGCTTGTAGGTTTTTCCCTTTCATCACTTTAAGTATGTCCTGCCACTCCCTTCTGGTTTACAGAGTTTATGCTGAAAGATCAGCTGTTAACCTTATGGGAATTCTGTTTTATGTTATTTGTTGCTTTTCCCTTGCTACTTTTAATATTTTTTCTTTGTATTTAATTTTTGACACCTTGATTGAATAGTGTCTTGGCATGTTTCTCCTTGGATTTATCCTGTATGGGACTCTCTGTGCTTCCTCTACTTGATTGACTATTTCCTTTCCCATGTTAGGGAAGCTTTCAACTATAATCTCTTCAAGTATTTTCTCAGACGCTTTATTTTTCTATTCTTCTTCTGGGACCCCTATAACTCAAATGTTGGTGCTTTTAATGTTGTCCCAGAGGTCTCTGAGACTGTCCTCAATTCCTTTCATTCTTTTTTGTTTATTCTGCCCTGAGGCAGTTATTTCCACCATTTTATCTTCCTGGTCCCTTATCCATTCTTCTGCCTCAGTTATTCTGCTATTGATTCCTTCTAGAGAATTTTAAATTTCATTTATTGTGTTGGTCATCATTTTTCATTTGCTCTTTAATTCTTCTACGTCCTTGTTAAATGTTTCTTGTATTTTCTCCATTGTATTTCCAAGATTTTGGATCATCTTTACTATCATTACTCTGAATTCTTTTTCAGGTAGGCTGCCTATTTCCTTTTCATTTGTTTGGTCTGGTGGGTTTTTACCTTCCTTCTTCGTCTGCTGCATATTTCTCTGTTTTCTCATTTTGTTTAACTTACTGTGTTTGCGGTCTCCTTTTTTCAGGCTGCAGGTTCATAGTTCCCATTGTTTTTGGTGTCTCTTCCCATTGGGTGAGGTTGGTTCAGTGGCTTGTGTAGGCTTCCTGGTGGAGGGGACTGATGCCTGTGTTCTGGTGGGTGGGGCTGGATCTTGTCTCTCTGGTGGGCAGGGCCACATCTGGTGGTGTGTTTTGGGGTGTCTGTGAACTTAGTATGACTTTAGGCAGCCTTTCTGCTAATGGGTGAGGTTGTGTTCCTGTCTTGCTAGTTGTTTAGCATGGAGCATCCAGCACTGGAGCTTGCTAACCATTGGATGGAGCTGGGTCTTAGTGTTGAGATGGAGATCTCTGGGAGAACTCTCGCTGATTGATATCATGTGGGACTGGGAGGTCTCTGGTGGTCCAATGTCCTGGACTCAGCTCTCCCACCTCAGAGGCTCAGGCCTGACACCTGGCCAGAGCACTGAGTCCCTGCCAGCCACACGGCTCAGAAGAAAAGGAAGGAAAAAAAGGGAAGAAAAAAAAAAAAAATATATATATATATATATATACACACATATACAAACAAATAAAAATTTTTAAAAATTAAAAAAAAAAGAAGAGAGCAACCAAACCAATAAACAAATCCACCAATGATAACAAGCACTAAAAGCTAAACTAAGATAAACATAAAAATCAGAAATAAATCAGTTGCAGAAAGTAAACCCCAAGTCTACAGTTGCTCCCAAAGTCCACTGCCTCAGTTTTGGGAACATTTGTTGTCTATTCAGGTATTTCACAGATGCAGGTTCATCAAGTTGATTGTGGAGATTTAATCTGCTGCTCCTGAGGCTGCTGGGAGAGATTTCCCTTTCTCTTCTTTGTTCGCACAGCTCCTGGGGTTCAGCTTTGGTTTTGGCCCCACCTCTGCATGTAGGTCACCCTCAGGCATCTGTTCCCCGCCCAGAGGGGGACGGGGTTAAAGCAGCAGCTAATTAGGGCTCTCTTGCTCACTCAGGCCGGGGAGAGGAAGGGGTATGGTAGTCATAATTGGAATGCCAGGCGAGCCCATGGCAGCAGAGTCTGGCATGACATTGTAACAGCCTGAGGCACGCTGTATGTTCTCCTGGGGAAGTTGTCCCTGGATCTCAGGACCCTGTCAGTGGCGTGCTGCACAGGCTCCTGGGGGGGGTGTGAGTCGTGACTTGTGCTTGCACACAGGATTCTTGGTGACAGCGGCAGCAGCGTTCACAGTTCATGTCCGTCTCTGGGATCTGAGCTGATAGCCGTGGCTCATGCCCTTCTCTGGAGCTCGCTTAGGCAGTGCTCTGCCTTCTGTGGGCACATGGGGAAGGAATCCCCTCTGCTCGCACACCCTGAAACAATGGTATCTTCTGTCTTAGGCAGTTCCAGACTTTTTCCCAGACTCCCGCCGGGCTAGCCGTGGTGCACTAGCCCCTTAAGGCTGTGTTCACGCCGCCAACCCCAGTCCTCTCCCAGCGCTCCGACCGAAGCCTGAGCCTCAGCTCCCAGCCCTGCCCGCTCCGGCGGGTGAGCAGACAAGCCTCTCAGGCTGGTGAGTGCCAATCGGCACCGATCCTCTGTGCGGGACTCTCTCCTCTTTGCCCTCCGTACCTCTGTTGCTGCACTGTCCTCCGTGGCTCCAAAGCTTCCCCCACTCCGCCACCCGCAGTCTCTGCCTGCAAAGGGACTTCTAGAGTGTGTGGAAACTTTTCCTTCTTCACAGCTCCCTCCCCGTGGTGCAGGTCCCATCCTTATTCTTTTGGCTCTATTTTTTCTTTTTTCTTTTGCCCTACCCAGGTACGTCAGGATTTTCTTGCCTTTTGGAAAGTCTGAGGTCTTCTGCCAGCATTCTGTAGGTGTTGTGTAGGAGCTGTTCCACATGTAGATGTATTTTTGATGTATTTCTGGGGAGGAAGGTGATCTCCACGTCTTACTCCTCTGCCATCTTGAAGGTCTCTCTCCTGGAGGGTTGTTCTTTGCTGTTTATCTGAGAAATGCAAATAGTAGAAAAATTTGGAAGAATGAAACAGGTTCCTCTTTATGAGTCCTCTAGGTTAACCTAGTTCTTATAAATCTGTGGTCTCCTTCAGATTCATCCATTAATAGGGTAAATTTTACTTTTGCCTTTTTAAAGGATTTATTCTTTATTATCTGCTGGCAATCTGTACATTTATATCAGACATTAATATCTATGCTAATTTTCAATATTTGTATTGAGTTAAGAATTACCATTCCTTGTCAAAATGTAGGTAGGATTTGTTACTTCTGCACAAATGATTGAAGTCTGTTCATTTTTTTTTTTCTCCTTGTATCTTGGGAATGGATATTTTAGCATTTGCTTTGCAATTACTTTACAAATATTTCCCTTTGAGACACTGTAATGGGGAAGTTTTACTGTTAAGCGAGGGTATGTTGCTTATTAGCTTTACTATTGGTTTACTGCTTAATACATACTTTTAAGTCATACTTCTATCACCATAAAAGGTTTCATTGTTGTCATTCATTTGTTTTTAAATAGGAAATTTGTGTTAAAGACTCTGAAATTGTCTTGTGTGGAGGAACTGAAAGCATGAGCCAGGCTCCCTTCTATGTCAGAAATATTCGTTTTGGAACTACGTTTGGATCAGATCTCAAGGTTGGAACCATTAAAATTTTTAAAGATTATTTCTTATGCTATTGTACTATAATTTCAATAACAGCATTTTGGGGTAGAGAAAAATTTTTAAACCAATTTTGTTAATAGGGGATTGGCAAAATATGAATGATTTGAAATTTGTAAACTATTTCGTAGTTGTTAATTTTGACATTTTAACTCACATAAAATTAGACTTTATCTCGGCACATCTTTGGTAGTGGCATTAACACCCGGGGAGATAGAGGAAGGGAAGGAGTGGATTAAAAAGATGGGCAAAGGTTGAATTAATCTCTCTACTGAATAACTGGTAAACCAAATAATTAAATCTTTACCAAGATTTATGGAAATTTTATTTCTGGAGCCATCTCCATTGAATAGATTTCTTCTTTATCACAGAAAACATTCTCCTCAAATATAGTTTATAGTGTCCCAAATCAGTCAGATAAAAAATGACCCTTTGAGAACTGCCTGAGTAGTACTGAAAAAAAGTGATAGGGACTTCCCTCGTGGGACAGTGATTAAGACTCCACGCCCCCAATGCAGGGGGCCCAGGTTCGATCCCTGGTCAGGGAACTAGATCCCACACGCATGCCGCAACTAAGAGTTCACGTGCCACAGCTAAGGAGCCCACCTGCCTCAACTAAGACCTGGTGCAACCAAATAAATAAATATTTTTTAAAAAAAGAGTGATAGTATGCTGTCCTTCCCACATCAAAGGACTGATGACACTGTATATTCTTAGGATTTCCCAGTTGTAATCATTGATTTATCCCGTTCACCCAGTTTCTCACCTTGCCTTTTTGAAAGTTGAAAGGAGTAAGACTTAGAAAATATGAGGTAATATTTAAGATACCTAATATGTTTAAGAAAACCTTTGGGAAGACAGGTCAGTGACTCAAAAGGTGACAAGGCAGTCTAGAAGAAACAGGTGGAGTACGTTTATCAGAGACTTAACTAATTGGATAACAAATACCAACTGTTACTCAAGGAGCCTATTCCAGGCTCTTTTCAACCTTGTAGTAACAGCTGATTGAACCAGCTGTTCCTACCACAGAAGGCATGGGATGGAAAAAGAGCAGAGCCGTATGCTTTTGTAAGGGGCTTGTAACTGCTTTACAAAGGTGGCTGCAGGGAAGTGTTGCATGAGGACTCTGTGAAGTGTCTTACAAAATGGAACCACAAGGGTTTAAGTTTTGATTGTGGGGTGAGTTCCTGTGTGTGTCACCCTGCACGTTTAGCACTGTTGGCTCTCTTTAGAGCCCTGCATTTAGAGAGGAGGGTGTGTGCATTTTATTATGGTGTTGGATGGTTTTAAAAAAATGTCTCAGAACCGAATATGAATCATAATACTAAATGCTTATCAGAAAATCTAATTTTACTATTTTTATTGGAACTGTTGATTATTTAAATTTAAAGAAATGACAGCATATTACTTTCAAAAGATACGCTTTACGGATCATTTTATTAATTTCTTTTAATAGCTGGAAGACTCTTTGTGGACAGGATTAACAGATCAGCATATCCAAATCCCAATGGCAATTACTGCAGAGAATCTTGCTGCAAAACATAAAATAAGCAGAGAAGACAGCGACAAATATGCCCTGCAGTCACAGCAGAGGTGGAAAGCTGGTCGGTGAAATTGTTTATTATAAATATCTACAGAAAGAAAACTAGGAAAGATTTTTATCATTTTAGATTATAAAGATCATATAATAATATTAGTTTAAAAGTATACCTTTAGAAAACCACAATTTTTCATTATTCCTTTTTTTTTAATGATTAACTATTCTATAATTGCAAATTAACTGGGTGTTTCTCTTTTGAAGTATGTGAATACTACTTAAAGTAGTATGGGGCTTCCCTGGTGGCGCAGTGGTTGAGAGTCCGCCTGCCGATGCAGGGGACACGGGTTCGTGCCCCGATCCGGGAAGATCCCACATGCTGCGGAGCGGCTGGGCCCGTGAGCCATGGCCGCTGAGCCTGCGCGTCTGGAGCCTGTGCTCCACAGCGGGAAAGGCCACAACAATGAGAGGCCCGTGAACTGCAAAAAAAAAAAAAAAAAGTAGCATGGTTAATTGGCCCTATCTGAACACTTGAATTTTGCCCCAAACTGGTCAGCAGAAGACCCTGAGGGCTATGATACACTCCATCAGAGACGATGGCTCACTGGGACAGCTGGGACAGAGAGGATGTCCTCCCCCGAGAGGCATATCATATGCACAAGAAGGGGATGATATGTTTGGGAAAGACCCATTGGGTATCCTTTTATGACTTCTCTCTCCCATTCCTAATTGAGAATCCTTGCGCCTGACTCAGAGACCCAGAACTAGTCCAAGGCCCTAGATGTGGTGCCGTGGTGCCCTTGTGTAACATTGCGCACTGCTGGTGAGCCAGTCCAAAACGAGCAAGATGACAGCCATTCTTTTATCAGTATGGTGAGTTGAAGAAATTTGTTAGTCCTCTGAAAGGGTTTTGAAAACTAAACTATTATAAATGAGCAGAAACTCTTATTTAGGGGTATTAAATACTTGGAATAGTGAGGATAAAGTTCATTTTAGCATTTCAAGAGGGATAAGTCTAATGGAGCCAATCCAACTCATCCTCTGTTTTTTGGTTACACATTTAAGTGAAAGGGTATTGGTGTAGAGGTGAAGCGTCATCAGCCTATTTCTAATTTTGCCACATACAGTTTTCCTGACTTCAGTCAAGTCATTTGTTCACCAAGTATTTATTCACTGAGCTAATAACAGAGATAAAAATATTTGCCTTCCCTTTTTTCCTAACAGAGTTGTTGTGAGAACCAAGTAAGGAAAGTGTTAGCCTGCTATAAAGTGATACCAAAATTAAGGTCATATTATTCCTGGCTTATTCTATTTCTGAAGCTTTATATTACTATTGTCCAGTCCACTCAGTGGAGGTGGAAGTAGGTAAGCTGTTTTACTTAGAATTGTGTCAGTAATAGCACGTATAATTTCTTCAGGTTGCCTGTCATTAAATTTCAGTCATAGATTACTTGGTGACATAGACAACTTGGTAACTTTTTTTCTTATTGTGGTAAGAACACTTAACATGGGATCTATCCTCTTAATAAAATTTTAAGTGTACAATACATTATTGTTGACTGTAGGTGCAGCTTGGTAACTTTTTAATTACTTCATGTCTCACCCAGAGAAGTTAAAAAAGGGCATGAAATCCATTCAGTGCCATTACACCTGTAGGTAACAAACACTAATAGTCTAGCAGTACCTTGTAAAAAAAATCGGAAATTGTCATTTTAAAAAGGTACAGAACGCATCTGCAAGGATGATAGTATATTAAATCCTCCAATAGGCAAGGTAAGTTATGTAAGTAATAAAGGTTTATATTAAAATAGACTGAGATATGCTGAAATATAGGGACTGAAATTAAACTGAAATATTAAATTAAACTGAAATATAGGGACTTCCCTGGCAGTCCAGTGGTTAGGACTCTGTGCTTCCACTGCAAGGGGCACAGGTTCCACACCTGGTTGGGGAACTAAGATCCTGCAAGCTGTGTGGTGCAGCCTAAATTAATAAATTGAAGGGTATATTTGATTTCATTTTTCTGCTTTCTGTTGTTTTTTCCCGTCTTATGAATGGTCTTTCTACTATTTCAGCTAATGATGCTGGTTGCTTTAATAATGAGATGGTACCAATTGAGGTGAAGACAAAGAAAGGAAAGCAGACAGTGCAGGTAGATGAACACGCTCGGCCCCAAACAACCCTGGAGCAGTTAAGTAAACTTCCTCCAGTGTTCAAGAAAGAAGGAACCGTCACTGCAGGGAATGCATCGGTAGGTAGCGCCACGGATTCTCTTGAACTCTTCCTGATGTGTTCAATGCAAAATAATCACGCAGTACCTTTTAGATACCTTTCATGCTAGTCTTTGCTTATCTAGCTTAAGCTAGTAGTGTTCATATTCTATTAATTTGGGTTTTCATAGTCCAAAATAAAATATTTTAGCCAGGAGCCCTTATATAATACTTTTCCAATTTCTTAGTCTTTTCAGAATGTTAGAAGGAAATCTACCTGGCTTATTATTTTAGTTTTTCTTCCTCATGTATACAACTCATCAGATTTCTTCTTACATCTACCCACATCTGATTATAAGCTTTTTCTTGACATTCTTTCCTATTTTCCCTGAGTGAGGTTGTATTCTGTGCCTAAAACAATCTCTTTAACCCAGCAGTGTGCCACTAATGCTACTTGTATCCCAAATTATGGCACTGCTTCCTGTGTATTGCCATAATCCTAATACCACTCCATTAGTTCAAACCTTGATTAACCCTATTCTTTTACCCTCTAGTTAACATCTGTTTTTGTTTCCAAGGGGATTTCTGATGGTGCTGGAGCTGTTATCATAGCTAGTGAAGATGCTGTTAAAAAACATAACTTCACACCACTGGCAAGAATTGTGGGCTATTTTGTGTCTGGATGCGATCCCACTATCATGGGTATTGGTAAGTTTGTAGTGAAACAAACTGGTTCTGTTACATTTCTGAAGATAAGGCTTCTTTGGCATTCAGATTCCTGAAACAGTAGCCAAATCAAGGGCACTTGTAGAGAAAAGGAGACTGTTAATCGATCATTTAAACAACTTATCTTTATGAAAAACTGTGCCAGGCATAATAGGAAGATCAAGACCATGTAAACTCCTTCTGGGCAGTAATCGTGTCCCGTTGTCCACTTAAGATACATAAAATTAACACACGGTAAACAACATAGAAGGATTACGAGGTACTGATAAGACAGAAGAAAACGTGAGATGGAAAAATCATGGGGTGAAATAGAGAAGATACCCCACTGGGTGTTTTACACATGGTCCTTAATATATCTCATTTAATCTTCCCACAACTCTAGTAACTGCTATGTGAGTCTTTTTTTTTTTTTTCTTTATTACAGCCTTAAAAGCTTACTAGCTTTCAGCTACCCGCTGTCAGCAAAATATAACTTTCATCTTAGAAATGCAAGGTAGCTTGAAAAGTTAAATATCTGTATGTTGGTATGGCATTTATCATTTTGGTATCTAGGGCAGGGTATCTAGGGTTCCCAACCCCAAATGATGATCAGAATCTACCCATAACCCTACTCCACCCCAAGGTTTTGTTTCAGTAGGTCCAGGGTAGAGCCTAGGAATGTGGGTTTTTTTCAGTGTACCTTGATTGTTTTAATGATCAACCATATTTATTTGATATAGATAAGTAGTTATTTTATAGTTTTCAGTTTAGCCTCATTTAAGAGGTTCTGATACATTTTGACATAGTTAGCAAGAAAATGTAGTTTTTCTTCCTTCTATTTCAGGGCCTGAATGTTTGCCCTGTAGTACAATAAATGCCATTGAAATGCCTCTTCAGCCAGGGCAGCTCTTGCTTTATCTGTTATAGGGTTTCATTTGTAGAAAGGATTCCAGTGCTTCAAAAGAAATGAGTTAAAAACCAGCTCAAAGCACTTCTGATGAGACGCTTATAGCCCCCGAAGGTACCCAAGCTTACACAGCTGTTAGTGGTAGGAGCTAGCACTAGGAGTAAAGTGTCCTTTTCCCAACAAGAATGCTCTACCTTCCTGAGTCCCAGTAAATAGCAGAGTGGTATGGAAACAGTCCTTTAAAAATTAGCTTGTGGCCTAGCATATTGTTACAATCGAGTGTAATGATTCTAAGTTAATATGAACACATTTAGTCACGCTGACTGTGGTTATGAAGACATGGAAGTGTGTACAATGGTTTTACACCCTCAGCTTTTAGTTCTGTGTATCTTTCACCCCTGTAGGATACTTCACCCCCTGACCATGCTGGATAACTGATGCTCTTCTATCGACTACCCATCCCATTTTCATGTCTTAGAGATACAAAGAGAATCTGGAATTAGATTCTGTATTAAATCAGTAGCCAGTATAGAACTGATGCTTTAAATCGAAAAGTGTTAATTGGATGGCCCTGCCAATCAGCAGGCTGTTGTCCAAGAAACTTTTTAACTAGGTGACAAAATTAATTACATTGTATGTAGATTGTGTTTTGCTTTTCTTATAAAGACTGATTTCCCATTTTACCTTAGGTATGTTTGTGAAACTTGATACAGAATATTTGACTACTTGTTCAACAAAACACAACCACATATTTTTCTTTTTAGACATTTATGGCAATTTCATTCTCTAAGAACCGATAGAGAAGTAGATAATCATCCCTAGCCAGATTTTTTTTTTTTTGGAAAGAAATATCAATTTACTTAAAAATTATGAGCAGTATTAAACTGTCATTAGTGATCATCAGAAATCTGGGAGCTAAAGTTTATTTCAAAAGTTTTTTAAGGTGGATTTGCATTTCTTCAGTGGGGGTTATGTTTTACTTCAAATCTCTGCTTACCATTGGAGTTATAAACGTCTCCTTGCTTCAGCTATCTTTTCCCTCAAGTGCCTGGTAGCTTCCTATCTTACTATGCCCATATGCAGATACTACTGCTGTTTCTTGCCTTTTGTCCAAATGGGCCTGAAAATTCAGTGTAGCCACAGTCACTTCTGTACTGGGAATACATATGATTTGTATCCCAGGAGAGCGCTCAGTCTGCCTTACCATTTGGTATTAAGAACGATCTATACACGGGAATTCCCTGGTGCTCCTGTGGTTAGGACTTGGCGCTTTCACTGCTGTGGCCCCAGTTCAATCCCTGATTGGGGAACTAAGATCCCACAAGCTGCACAAAGAGGCCAAAAATTTTTTTAAATAAAAACTAAAATAAACAAACATTAAAAAAAAGAGCAAAGAAATACCTATGTGTGTATGTACATAGACGTGTATATAAATTTGTGGAACCAATGAGCTTCGATCTCTCACTATTACCATGAGGGAAATAGGAGTTCATTAATAAAGGAAGACTTTGTAGAAAAAAAAAAAGAATGATCTATACAAAACCCCATATGACTCCTTTGGCTGTTTGAACTCTTAAAGTCACTTATGGTAGAACTTTTCATGTTACGTCTCTCATCTACAACTTGCATAAACAGCTTTTCACCCTGGTCCCATTTCCTGTTTCTTTATTGTCATATCATTTAGTATTGTGTGCTATCAGGGTGGCAAGATTTTCAGCTACTAACTGTCACTTTATTTCCTCCTTACTTACCTGATTAGTAAAGAAGGAGAAATTTGATACTTATAAGATGAAATTGGGTTTTGTTCTTATATAGGTCCTGTCCCTGCTATCAATGGGGCACTGAAGAAAACAGGACTAAGTCTTAAGGATATGGATTTGGTGGAAGTAAGTGTTCTACGTTTTTTACAACACAGATAAACCACCAACTTCTATTGCATAAATGGCTTTAGTTTGATTTTTATAGCTCTTTTTGTTTTAGTACCATTAAACTTTCCAAATGATGTGCATCTAAATAAGTATTACTTTCATTACATGCCTGTATTGGCATATAATCAGGCCATACCTGATTAAAATGCCTTATTTATATTTGAATAATTAAAAGAGCCTGACTTCTTCTACTAAAGTATAAACTCTTAGAAACTTTTTATGACGTCGTAAGATTCTACTACATTTTAGACTATTAATGTTCCTGTTGAGTTGAATTGAATGTTATATAAGGTGGGTGAGAAATAAGTAACTTTACCCTTATTTTATGGATTAAAGTGAAAAAATACAGGTAAAAAATTGACCGAATAGAAAAACAATAATCTGATCCCAAATCTAAAAGATTCTTGCACTTCTGCCAAGTTAACAGCCACCCCCTTCCCCCAGACTTACCTTTGGCTTTTACACCATAGTGGGGCTTGATTTGGAACGCACCTATCATAATTTTTGGCATTGGAAACTTAAATTTATTGCAAGAGTGATTTGTTTAATGTTAATTTAAAACAAAGGCATCTTAAATATTTAGTACAATTAAAAGAAAGGATAAAGAAAATGCTTAAAAATGGATTATATGCATTCTACATTTGGGAAGTATTTGAAAATTTTAGGTGATTAAGCTACTTGATATTGGGAAATAACTAATATAACAAAGGAAATCTCTCTATTTAAACTGATAGAGAAAGGGCCTTTTCACTCTAGGCACATGTGTGACGTCCTCTGTGGTAATCTCTCACCAAGTAACTGTGGTTTCAGATGAATGGTTTATCCTTAAATCTCTTCTTCCATTCTTTGGTGGTCATAGCTCAGAGCTTCAAAGGGGGCTGCTTAATTACCATATTTGTATTAGCAAATAAGTACCATTAAATTTCTGACTTTAGATTTCACACTTAAAACTCTTGAAATATGTCAGCTCCGCAGAGCTGTTCATCACCATTTATAGATGTATAAACACTCAAAGACATAGCTCTCAACACCCTGACATGATTGTCTTTGGGACTTCTGATGATCGTGAGGTCATTTTTCCTAGGTCTTTATTCCTGTCCTGCCCCTTTTCCTGCGTCTTTATTCCTGTCCTGCCCCTATGTTCTTCAGAAGCAATTTTTTTTTTTAGATTCCATATATATGTGTTAGCGTACAGTATTTGTTTTTCTGTTTCTGACTTAATGCACTCTGTATGACAGTCTCTTGGTCCATCCACCTCACTACAAATAACTCAATTTCATTTCTTCTTATGGCTGAGTAATATTCCATTGTATATATGTGCCACATCTTCTTTATCCATTCATCTGTTGCCGGACACTTAGGTTTCTTCCATGTCCTGGCTACTGTAAATAGAGCTGCAGTGAACATTGTGGCACATGACTCTTTTTGAATTATGGTTTTCTCAGGGTATATGCCCAGTAGTGGGATTGCTGGGTCATATACTAGTTCTATTTTTAGTTTTTTAAAGAATCTCCATACTGTTCTCCATAGTGGCTGTATCAATTTACATTCCTGCCAACAGAGCAAGAGGGTTCCCTTACCTCCACACACTCTCCAGCATTTATTCTTTGTAGATTTTTTGATGATGGCCATTCTGAGTGGTGTGAGGTGATACCTCATTGTAGTTTTGATTTGCATTTCTCTAATGATTAGTGATGTTGAGCAGTCATGTATTTGTTGGCAATCTGTATATCTTCTTTGGAGAAAGCTCTATTTAGGTCTTCCGCCCATTTTTAGATTGGGTTGTTTGTTCTTTTGATATTGAGCTGCATGAGCTCCTTGTATATTTTGGAGATTAATCCTTTGTCAGTTGCTTCATCTGCAAAAATTTTCTCCCATTCTGAGGGTTGTCTTTTGGTCTTCTTTATGGTTTCCTTTGCTGTGCAAAAACTTTTAAGTTTCATTAGGTCCCATTTATTTATTTTTGTTTTTATTTCCATTTGTCTGGGAGGTGGGTCAAAAAGGATCTTGCTGTGATGTATGTCATAGAATGTTCTGCCTATGTTTTCCTCTAAGAGTTTGATAGTGTCTGGCCTTACATTTAGGTTTACTCCATTTTGAGTTTATTTTTGTGTATGGTGTTAGGGAGTGTTCTAATTTCATTCTTTTACATGTAGCTATCCAGTTTTCCCAGCACCACTTATTGAAGAGGCTGTCTTTTCTCCATTGTATATTCTTGCCTCCTTTATCAAAGATAAGGTAACCATATGTGTGTGGATTTATCTCTGGGCTTTCTATCCTGTTCCGTTGATCTATATTTCTGGTTTTGTGCCAGTACCATACTTCCTTGATTAATGTAGCTTTGTAGTATAGTCTGAAGTCAGGAAGCCTGATTCCTCCAACTCCAGTTTTCTTTCTCAAGATTGCTTTGGCTGTTCGGGGTCTTTTGTGTTTCCATACAAACTGTGAAATTTTTCTTCTAGTTCTGTGATGAATGTCATTGGTAGTTTGATAGGGATTACATTGAATCTGTGAATTGCTTTGGGTACTATAGTCATTTTCACAATGTTGATTCTGCCAATCCAAGAACATGGTATATCTTTCCATCTGTTTGTATCATCTTTAATTTCTTTCAGCAGTGTCTTACAGTTTTCTGCATACAGCTCTTTTGTCTCCTTAGGTAGGTTTATTCCTAGGTATTTTATTCTTTTTGTTGCAATGGTAAATGGGAGTGTTTCCTTAATTTCTCTTTAAGATTTTTTGGCGTTAGTGTATAGAAATGCAAGAGATTTCTATGCATTAATTTTGTATGCTGCTACTTTACCAGATTCATTGATTAGCTCTAGTAGTTTTCTAGTAGCATCTTTGGGATTCTCTATGTATAGTATCATGACATCAGCAAACAGTGACAGTTTTACTTCTTCTTTTCGATTTGGATTTGTTTTATTTCTTTTTCTTCTCTCATCTCTGTGACTAAAACTTCCAAAACTATGTTGAATGATAGCGGAGTGAGCAACCTTGTATTGTTCCTGATCTTAGAGGAAATGGTTTCAGTTTCTCACCATTGAGAACGATGTTGGCTGTGGGTTTGTCATATATGACCTTTATTATGTTGAGGTAAGTTCCCTCTATGCCTACTTTCTGGAAGGTTTTTATCATACATGGGTATTGAATTTTGTCTAAAGTTTTTTCTACATTTATTGAGAGGATCATATGATTTTTCTCCTTCAATTTGTTAATATGGTGTATCACATTGATTGATTTGTGTATATTGAAGAATCCTTGCATTCCTGGGGTAAACCCCACTTGATCATGGTGTATGATCCTTTTAACGTGCTGTTGGATTCTGTTTGCTAGTATTTTGTTCAGGATTTTTGCATGTATGTTCATCAGTGATACTGGTCTGTAGTTTTATTTTTTTGTAACATCTTTGTCTGTTTTGGTATCAGGGTGATGGTGGCCTCATAGAATAAGTTTGGGAGTGTTCCTCCCTCTGCTATATTTTGGAAGCATTTGAGAAGGATAGGGGTTAGCTCTTCTCTAAATGTTTGATAGAATTCGCCTGTGAAGCCATCTGGTCCTGGGCTTTTGTTTGCTGGAAGATTTTTAATCACAGTTTCAATTTCAGTGCTTGTGATTGGTCTGTTTATATTTTCTATTTCTTCCTGGTTCAGTCTCGGGAGGTTGTGCATTTCTAAGAATGTGTCCATTTCTTCCAGGTTGTCCATTTTATTGGCATATAGTTGCTTGTAGTAATCTCTCATGATCCTTGTATTTCTGCAGCGTCAGTTGTTACTTCTCCTTTTTCATTTCTAATTCTATTGACTTGAGTCTTCTTCCTTTTTTTCTTGGTGAGTCTGACTAGTGGGTTATCAATTTTGTTTATCTTCTCAAAGAACCAGCGTTTAGTTTTATTGATCTTAGCTATTGTTTCCTTCTTTTCTTTTTCATTTATTTCTGATCTGATCTTTATGATTTCTTTCCTTCTGCTAACTTTGGGGTTTTTTTGTTTTTCTTTCTCTAATTGCTTTAGGTGTAAGGTTAGGTTGTTTATTTGAGATGTTTCTTGTTCCTTGAGGTAGGATTGTAGTGCTATACTTCCCTCTTAGAACTGCTTTTGCTGCATCCCGTAGGTTTTAGGTCGTCATGTTTTCATTGTCATTTGTTCCTAGGTATTTTTTGACTTCCTCTGATTTCTTCAGTGATCTCTTGGTTATTTAGTAGTGTATTGTTTAGCCTACATGTGTTTGTATTTTTTACAGATTTTTTTCCTGTAATTGATATCTAGTCTCAGCGTTGTGGTTGGAAAAGATACTTGAGGGCTTCCCCGGTGGCACAGTGGTTGAGAGTCCGCCTGCCGATGCAAGGGACACAGGTTCGTGCCCCGGTCCAGGAGGATCCCACGTGCCGCGGAGCAGCTGGGCCCGTGAGCCATGGCCGCTGAGCCTGCGCATCCGGAGCCTGTGGTCCGCAACAGGAGAGGCCACAATAGTGAGAGGCCCGCGTACCGCAAAAAAAAAAAAAAAAAAAAAAAAAAAACTCTGAAAGATACTTGATACGATTTCAATTTTCTTAAGTTTACCAAGGCTTTATTTGTGACCCAAGATATGATCTATCCTGGAGAATGTTCCATGAGCACTTGAGAAGAAAGTGTATTCTGCTGTTTTTGGATGGAATGTCCTATAAATATCAATTAAGTCCATCTTGTTTAATGTATCATTTAAAACTTGTGTTTCCTTATTTATTTTCATTTTGGATGATCTGTCTATTCGTGAAAGTGAGGTGTTAAAGTCCCCTAGTATGATTGTATTACTGTCGATTTCCCCTTTTATGGCTGTTAGCATTTGCCTTAAGTATTGAGGTGCTCCTATGTTGGGTGCATAAATATTTACAATTGTTATATCTTCTTCTTGGATTGATCCCTTGATCATTATGTAGTGTCCTTCTTTGTCTCTTGTAATAGAGTTTATTTTAAAGTCTGTTTTGCCTGACATGAAGATTGCTACTCCAGCTTTCTTTTGATTTCCATTTGCATGGAATATCTTTTTCCATCCCCTCACTTTCAGTCTGTATGTGTCCCTAGGTCTTAAGTGGGTCTCTTGTAGACACCAAATATACAGGTCTTGGTTTTGTATCCATTCAGCCAATCTATGTCTTTTGGTTGGAACATTTAATCCATTTACATTTAAGGTAATTATCGATATGTGTGTTCCTATTACCATTTTCTTAATTACTTTGGGTTTGTTATTGTAGGTCTTTTCCTTCTCTTGTGTTTCCTGCCTAGAGAAGTTCTTTAAGGATTTGTTGTAGAGCTGGTTTGATGTTGCCAAATTCTCTTAGCTTTTGCTTGTCTGTAAAGGTTTAAATTTCTCCATCGAATCTGAATGAGATCATTGCTGGGTAGAGTAATCTTGGTTGTAGGTTTTTCCCTTTTCATTGCTGGGTAGAGTAATCTTGGTTGTAGGTTTTTCCCTTTCATCACTTTAAATATGTCCTGCCACTCCCTTGTGGCTTGCAGAGGTTCTGCTGAAAGATCAGATGTTAATCTTATGGGGATTCTCTTGAATGTTATTTGTTCCTTTTCCCTTGCTGCTTTTAATATTTTTTCTTTGTATTTAATTTTTGTTAGTTGATTGATATGTGTCTTGGTGTGTTTCTCCTTAGATTTATCCTGTATGGGACTCTCTGTGCTTCTGGACTTGATTGACTATTTCCTTTCCCACATTAGGGAAGTTTTCAACTATAATCTCTTCAAATATTTTCTCAGTCCCTTTCTTTTTCTCTCCTTCTTCTGGGACCCCTATAATTTGAATGTTGGTGTGTTTAATGTTATCCTAGAGGTCTCTGAGACTGTCCTCAATTCTTTCCATTCTTTTTTGTTTATTCTGCCCTGAGGCAGTTATTTCCACTATTTTATCTTCCAGGTCACTTATCCATTCTTCTGCCTCAGTTATTCTGCTATTGATTCCTTCTAGAGAATTTTTAATTTCATTTATTGTGTTCTTCATCATTGTTTGTTTGCTCTTTAGTTCTTCTAGGTTCTTGTTAAACATTTCTTGTATTTTCTCCATTCTATTTCCAAGATTTTAGATCATCTTTACTATCATTACTCTGAATTCTTTTTCAGGTAGACTGCCTATTTCCTCTTCATTTGTTTGGTCTGTTGGATTTTTACCTTGCTCCTTCATCTGCTGTGTCTTTCTCTGTCTTCTCATTTTGCTTAGCTTACTGTGTTTTGGGGTCTCCTTTTCATAGGCTGCAGGTTCTTAGTTCCCGTTGTTTTTGGTGTCTGCCCCTAGTGGCTAATGTTGGTTCAGTGGGTTGTGTAGGCTTCCTGGTGGAGGGGACTGGTGCCTTTGTTCTGGTGGATGAGGCTCGATCTTGTCTTTCTGGTGGGCAGGACGCGTCTGGTGGTGTGTTTTGGGGTGTCTGTGGACTTATTATGATTTTAGGCAGCCTCTCTGCTAATGGGCAGGGTTTTGTTCCTCTCTTGCTAGTTGTTTGTCCTAGGGTGTCCAGCACTGTAGCTTGCTGGTTTTTGAGTGGAGCTGGGTCTTAACATTGAGATGGAGATCTCTGGGAGAGCTTTTGCCGTTTGATATTACATGGAGCTGGGAGGTCTCTGGTGGACCAATGTCCTGAACTCAGCTCTCCCACCTCAGAGGCTCAGACGTGACACCCAGCTGGAGCACCAAGACTCTGTCAGCCACCCAGCTCAGAAGAAAATGGAGGAAAAAAAGAAAGAAAGAAAGAGAATGAGAGAGAGAGAGAAAGAGAGGGAGGGAGGGAGGGAAAAGAGAGAGAGAGAGAAAGAAAGGAATAATGAAAGAAAGAAAGAATACAATAAAATAAAATTTTTTTAATTATTAAAAATAAAAAAATTTAAAAGTAGTTTAAAAAGAAACAGAGAGCAACCAAACCAAAAAACAAATCCACCAATGATAACAAGCGCTAAAAACTATACAAAACAAACAAAATGGACAGACAGAAAGAACCCTAGGACAAATGGTAGAAGCAAAGCTATACAGACAAAATCACACAAAGAAGCATATACATACACACTAACACAAGGAGAAAAAGGAAAAAAATATATATTTAAAAAAAAGGAAAAGAGCAACCCAATCAATAAGCAAATCTCCAAATGATAATATGCTCTAAATACTAAACTAAGATAAACATAAAACCAGAAACAAATTAGATGCAGAAAGCAAACCCCCAAGTCTACGGTTGATCCCAAAGTCCACCACCTCAATTTTGGGATGTTTCGTTGTCTATTCAGGTATTCCATAGATGAAGTGTACATCAATTTAATTGTGGAGATTTAATCTGCTGCTCCTGAGGCTGCTGGGATAGATTTCCCTTTCTCTTCTTTGTTCGCACAGCTTCCAGGGTTCAGCTTTGGATTTGGCCCCACCTCTGCGTGTAGGTCACCTGAGGGCATCTGTTCCCCGCCCAGACAGGACGGGGTTAACCTAGCAACTGATTAGGCCAAGGGAAGGGAGGGGTACAGAATGCGGGGCGAGCCTGCAGTGGCAGAGGCCAGCGTGACATTGTCATAGCCTGAGGCACGACCTGTGTTCTCCTGGAGACGTTGTCCCTGGATCACAGGACCCTGGGAGTGGCAGGCTGCACAGGCTCCCAGGTGGGGAGGTGTGTAGAGTGACCTGTGCTCGCACACAGGATTCTTCGTGGCTGCAGCAGCAGCCTTAGCATCTCATGCCCGTCTCTGTGGTCCACGCTGATAGCCACGGCTCATGCCCATCTCTGGAGCTTGTTTAGGCGGTACTCTGAATCCCCTCTCCTCGCGCACCCTGAAACAATGCTCTCTTGCCTCTTAGGCAGTTCCAGACATTTTCCTGGACTCCCTCCCGTCTAGCTGTGGCGCACTAGCCCCCTTCAGGCTGTGTTCACGCAGCCAACCCCAGTCCACTCCCTGGGATCTGACCTCTGAAGCCTGATCCTCAGCTCCCAGCCACCACCCGTCCCGGTGGGTGAGCAGACAAGCCTCTCAGGCTGGTGAGAGCTGGTCAGTACCGATCCTCTGTGCGGGAATCTCTCCGCTTTGCCCTCTGCACCGCTGTTGCTGCGCTCTCCTCCGCGGCTCTGAAGCTTTCCCCCCACCCATCCCTGGTCTCTGCCAGTGAAGGGTCTTCCTAGTGTGTGGAAACTTTTCCTCCTTCACAGCTCCTTCCCAGAGGTGCAGGTCCCATCCCTATTCTTTTGTCTCTGTTTTTTCTTTTTGCTTTTACCCTACCCAGTACATGGGTATTTTCTTGCCTTTTGGGAGGTCTGAGGTCTTTTGCCAGTGTTCAGTGGGTGTTCTGTAGGAGCTGTTCCACATGTAGATGTATTTTTGATGTATTTGTGGAGGTGAAGGTGAGCTCCACGTCTTACTCTTCTGCCATCTTGAAGCTGTCCCCCCTGACGGTTTATTCTTTATTGTCTATCAGTTTCTTGGAAGTGTGGCTAGTAGTACTGAGTAGTAGTAATAATAATAGCAACTATTTATTGAATACTTGCTTGTGTCAGATAATACACTAAACACTTAATACCCATGATTTCACTTAACCTTAACAATAACTCTTAAGATGATACGACAGTCACATTTTACCACTGAAGAAATTTGAGTGTCAAGAGAGTTTAAAAAATATCCATATAGCCAAGATTTGAACTGTCCATCTAGCTGCAGAACCTGTGGGCTTTCTACAGTATCCTACAGCCTGTAGTCCAGTATCCGTTTATAGTATCACTGAGGATTTCTTTTCTCTAAGGGCTATATTACACTTAAAGTATCACTTAGTAGGGCTTCCCTGGTGGCGCAGTGGTTGAGAGTCCGCCTGCCGATGCAGGGGACACGGGTTCATGCCCCGGTCCGGGAGGATCCCACATGCCGCAGAGCGGCTGGGCCCATGAGCCATGGCCACTGAGCCTGCGCGTCCGGAGCCTGTGCTCTGCAACGGGAGAGGCCACGACAGTGAGAGGCCCGCATACCACAAAAAAAAAAAAAAAAGTATCACTTAGTAAATATACCTGTTTTCAAACCTGTTATCTTTACAAAGAATGATTGAAGATAAATTAAAATAACCTTGCAATGTAATTTAAGTAGGAAAAAAAACAGGATAATTAGCCATTGACAGGACTGGACAGTTCTCAGAAATAAGTTTGTGAATAAGCATTTTTATTAATGTTTTGATTGTTTTAAGGTGAATGAAGCTTTTGCTCCCCAGTACTTGGCAGTTGAAAAGAGTTTGGATCTTGACCGAAGTAAAACCAATGTGAATGGAGGGGCCATTGCTTTGGGTCACCCATTAGGGGGATCTGGATCAAGGATTACTGCACACCTGGTTCATGAATTAAGGTACGTGCTAGAAATTGTTGCTTTTCAGATTTGCCATCTTTTGTGTAAAGGTACGAATTTGGGTTTCCCCAGAACAATCCAACATTTTTCATTCTTCTTCGTACCGCCTCGCACTACTTCTCACCAGGAACAGGTTATTTGGATACCCCTTTTTCAGTAGACCTTATAGATGACTCAGTTGACTTGTTGGTGCCTCTGCTCTTGGGATGCTTGCTCTTACTCACATTCGCAGTGCAGCCACTCAGCACGTGTTCACTGAGGGCCTAGTGTACATCTGGGCCCATCCCTGGTGCTGGTACAGAGCAGCGAGCCCGTGATGAGGCCCTGGTTCTCATGGCACTTGCATTCTAGTGCCAGTTATAGGACTGAGACACAATTATTTAAGAAAACAAAATACTGATCTAGGTGCTGTCATTCAAGAAACCTAAGCAAACTGACAATTTGGGTCTGAGCTAAGGTTTTCCTTCATTGTTTCCAGGGTTCCAGGAGGAGCCTTCTGTGTGTTTGATACTTTTCAGTTTTAATGGAAGAGCTCCTCCTTCTGTACTGTGTATTTTGGATCATTTTGCTCTGTTAGTAGGGAAATTGCAAACAAAACCAAATATGTCAGGGCAGAAAATCACTCTGCCCACCTGTGAGGTTAAGGTAAATGGGACTCCTGTTTCACTTAATGATTGAGATGAAATGAGTGATGTGCACAAAAAATAATTCCTTGGTGGTTTCTCAAGGTTATTCTATCAGGACTGAAGAATTAGAGCAGATGGTACTTTAAAGGTGTCTGATTTTTATGAAAGGGACATGAAATGTTTCTAAATTATCTGACCTTTCATATGGATGAACTTCAGTAATTATACTTATTCTAAGGTTCATAAAAATATAAAACAAATAAACCAAAAGGGCTGAGTATTTACTCCCCCTTCTTCAACTTCCAGTTTATCCCAATTACCTCCTGTTGTCACTTCTTCCTCACAGCAGCCTAAGCTTTTATATTTGTTTCAGCCTCCCTCTTCTTTGTTACTACTTTTTTTAAAACAATAAGACTATCCAGCTTTCCAAATTCTTTCTCCTCTTTTCTCCAATATTGAGGACTGGAAAAAAGATTGAGCTGATGAGCTGAACAAGAATGAATAATGCAAATGTGACCATTATAAATACTATTTACTTAATTATCTAATTCTGTCCATTCTTTATTCAAGTAGATTTCAGCCACTGCTTTCTTTCTTAGGCGTCGGGGTGGAAAATACGCTGTAGGATCAGCCTGCATTGGAGGGGGCCAAGGAATTGCGGTCATCATTGAGAACACAGCTTGAGGAGAGCAGGGAGCCTGCCCTCGTCCACGCTCACATGACTTGACCAGGCCACAGTACGCCAGGTGACCTTCAGAGAAGCTGTGAAGGTCATGCCATGCCCTGCACTGAGAGTGATTGAGTTTGGTCAAGGAATGGTGAGGCAAAGACGCATTTATCATGAACAAGATACCAAATATGCTGCATTTCTGAACTAAAATCCAACCATAGAAGGCCTTAAATGGAATTGTATCCTTGCCAAATAACCACCGCTTATGTCTTAGATAATATGATTGCAGGGAAATTGAATAAATTCTGCCTTAACTTCAGCTAATCCTTTCCTATCGTTTCTTGTATTTTTCTAAATTTTTAATTGAGGTAAAATACACATAACATAAAAGTTACCATCTTAATCATTTTTAAGCCTATAGTCCAGTGGCGTTAAATACATTCACATTGTTACGCAACCATCACCACAATGCATCTCCAGAACTCTTTTCATCTTGGAGAACTGAAACTCTACACCCATTAAGCAACTCCCCATTCCTCCCTCTCTGCAGCCCTTGGCAACCACCTTCTGCTTTCTGTCTCTCTGCAGCTGACTCCAACAGGTCCCTCATATAAGTGGAATCATACAGCACTTGTCCTTTTGTGCCTGGCTTATTGCACATAGCATAATGTTCTCAAGTTCATCCATGTTGTATCATGTGTCAGAATTTTCTTCTTTTTTAAGGCTGAATAATATTGCATTATAGATAGATAGATGGATAACCACATTTTGTTTTTTCTCTCATCTGCTGATGGACATTTGGGTTGCTACCACCTCTTGGCTATTGTGAGTAATGCTGCTCTAAACATGGGTGTACAGATATGTATTCATGGCCTTGCTTTCAGTTCTTTCAGGTATATACTGAGAAGTGGAATTCCTGAATCGTATGATGATTCTGTTTTTAATATTTAAAGGAATTGCCATACTGTTTTCCATAGCAGCTATACTATTTTACACTCCCACCATTATCGCACAAGGGTTTAAATTTTTCCACATCCTCACCAATACTTGCTGTTTTCTGTTTCTTTTTTATAATAGCCATCTTAATTAGTATGAGGTGGGAGGATTGGTTAAAGATGGTGGAGTAGAAGGATGTGCACTCACTCCCTCTTGTGAGAGCACTGGAATCACAACTAACTGCTGAACAATCATCGACAGGAAGACACTGGAACTCACCAAAAATAATACCCCACATCCAAAGACAAAGGAGAAGCCACAATGAGACGGTAGGAGGGGTGCAATCACAATAAAATCAAATCCCATACCTGCTGGGTGGGCGACTCACAAACTGGAGAACACTTATACCACAGAAGTCCACCCACCGGAGTGAAGGTCCTGAGCCCCACGTCGGGCTTCCCAACCTGGAGGTCCGGCAACGGGAGGAGGAATTCCTAGAGAATCAGACTTTGAAGGCTAGCAGAATTTGATTGCAGGACTTCGACAGGACTGGGGGAAACAGAGATTCCTCTCTTGGAGGGCACACACAAAGTAGTGTGCGCATCGGGACCCAAGGGAAGGAGCAGTGACCCCATAGGAGACTAAACCAGACATACCTACTATTGTTGGAGGGTCTCCTGCAGAGGCGGGGAGTGGCTGTGTCTCACCGTGAGGACAAGGACACACTGGCAGCAGAAGTTCTGAGAAGTACTCCTCAGCGTGAGTCCTCCCAGAGTCCTCCATTAGCCCCACCAAAGAGCCAGGTGGGCTCCAGTGTTGGGTCACCTCAGGCCAAACAACCAAAAGGGAGGGAACCCAGCCCCACCCATTAGCAGACAAGCAGATTAAAGTTTTACTGAGCTCTTCCCACCAGAGCAACAGCCAGCACTACCCACCACCAGTCCCTCCCATCAGGAAACTGGCACAAGCCTCTTAGATAGCCTCATCCACCAGAGGGCAGACAGCAGAAGCAAGAAGAACTGCAGTCCTGCAGCCTGTGGAACAAAAACCACATTTACAGAGAGACAAAATGAAAAGGCATAGGGTTATGTACCAGATGAAGGAACAAGATAAAACCCCAGAAAAACAACTACGTGGGGATTCCCTGGTGGCGCAGTGGTTGAGAGTCCGCCTGCCGATGTAGGGGACACGGGTTCATGCCCCGGCCCGGGAAGATCCCACATGCCGCGGAGCGGCTAGGCCCATGAGCCATGGCCGCTGAGCCTGCGTGTCCGGAGCCTGTGCTCCACAACGGGAAAGGCCACAACAGTGAGAGGCCTGCGTACTGCAAAAAAAAAAAAAAAAAAAAACTACAGTGAGGTATCACCTCACACCAGTTAGAATGGGCATCATCAGAAAATCTACAAACAACAAGTGCTGGAGAGGGTGTGGAGAAAAGGGAACCCTCTTGCACTGTTAGTGGGAATGTAAATTGATAACAGCCACTATGGAGAACAGTATGGAGGTTCCTTAAAAAAATTAAACTAGAATTACCATATGACCCAGCAATCACATTACTGGACATATAGCCAGAGAAAACCATAATTCAAAAAGACACATGCACCACATTGTTCCTTGCAGCACTATTTACAATAGCCAGATCATGAAAGCAACCTAAATGCCCATCGACAGATAAATGGATAAAGAAGTTGTGGTACATATATACAATGGAATATTACTCAGCCATAAAAAGGAATGAAATTGGGTCATTTGTAGAGACGTGGATGGATCTAGAGACTGCCATACAGAGTGAAGTAAGTCAGAAAGAGAAAAACAAATGTCGTATACTAACTCATATATGTGGAACCTAGAAAAATGGTACAGATGAACTGGTTTGCAGGGCAGAAATAGAGACACAGATGTAGAGAACAAATGTATGGACACCGATGGGGGAAAGTGGTGGGGGAGGGGTGGTGGTGGGATGAATTGGGAGACTGGGATGGACATATATACACTAATATGTATAAAACAGATAACTAATAAGAACCTGCTGTATAAAAAAATAAATAAAATTCAAAAAAAAATAGTATGAAGTGATATCTCACTGTGGTCTTGAGTTGCTTTTCCTAATTATTAGTGATGTTGAGCATCTTTTCCTATGATTGTTGGCCATTCATATATCTTTTTTGGAGAAATATCTAAGTCCTTTGCCCATTTTTTAAATTGAATTTTTTATTTTTTGTTGTTGAGTTGTCCTGTATTTTTTAAAATTAAAAAAATTTAAAAAATTTTGAAACCCAGTTCAATTTGTGTGTTGAGTGACGTTTCATAATTCATTCTGAGATAAATGCCCAAGGAGCAAAATTACTGAATTTAGTCTTGATATTAATAAACAATATCATATTAGATTGATTTTTCCCTTGAATAAAGACAGTGCTGGTTATGTATTATAACTCCTCAAATACATTTGAATCGGAGCATAGCTTCCTTAAGGAAGATTTATGTTTATTTTAAGAACCATATCTGTACATGGAAAATGTGGAGTTGAGAAAGGCTACAAGTCAAGTCTCAGAAGAAGGCCTGTGTCACCCCTTCTCCCCCACCACCAGCACTTCCCAGCAGTCAGAAAGGAATGTTGTCATTAATGTTTATTACACTAGCCAACTAAAATGGGGCAAGTGAGTCAGTAGAAAGTAGCTATTATAAACCAATGGGTTTACGCTAAAATTTAGAGAAGCCACAGACTGAAGACAACAAAGTTTTGCCTGGATTTCATCCCTCTCCTTTAACTTTCCCAGTTTACCTAAATTATGTCCTGTTCTGCACACCTCTCCCCAGGGGACATTTGGCAATATCTGGAGGTTCGTTGGTTGTCATGACTGGGGAGGGGGTGCGACTGACACCTGGTGGGTAGAGGCCAGGGCTGCTGCTAAAACCTCCTGCAACACACAGGACAGCCCCTCCAGCAAAGGATTATCAGGCCCCAAAATGTCAGGAGTGCTACTGTTAAAAAATCCTCCTTTAACCCTAAATCCAACCATCCCCTTCTCATGTCACCTCCCCGTTCTGTTTGTTCATACACATACATGGGTACATGTACACACACACACACACACACACACACAGAGACACACACACACATTTTAATATGAAAGTATTCAGCTTTCTAAATTCTCCTGCTGAGATTATATATAGACCAATATTGAGGATCAGGGGAGAGGCTGGGAAGGTGAGATGAATGTAGTAGTACAAATATGACTGCTACTAATTCTTCAAAGCATGAGCTCCTCATAAACAAGGATGTCTTCAGCCCACCTCAAGGATAAGCCTCGTCTCTCTCCTGCCCCACAGTCTCAGGTCTGCGTGTGGGTCAGCGGCCTTGCTGCCCTCCACGCTGCCCCCAGCAGTCATCCCCTCCCTTTTGCAGAACCCTGTGCTCTTTTGAGGTTCGTGTTGATTAATGATACCACCCCGCTGCTCTCTTTATTTCTGTCTACCGGCTTCATGCTCGGGTCCTTCCTCCAGTGACTGTATTATCACTGCCTCTGTCACCTTTTAAAAAATCATTAGATCATGTCTTGATTCTCGGAAACTTTAGCATCTAGTTGGCCAAGGACCTCATGCTTCCATGACCAGAATACCAATAACTTTCTCTTCATTCTGTATCAGATACCTGCTCCCTAGGTCACGTCAACAGAGATTGTCACTGAGCAAATAGCCGAAAAGAGCCCCCTCCTAGGGAATCTCCCAGCACAGTTTTGGTAAAGGTTTATCACTTTTCCCCATGAAAGTCTTGAGTAGGATTTATTTTATGAGATTTTTTTCTATTTTATTTTCTACTTGGGTATTGCTAATGAATAGCTTTGGGGTATTATGTATCTAGGCAGCTTGCCCAAACCCTTTTATTAGTTCTAATCATGTAGACGATATCTCATTTATTTTTATCGCCCTTTTGCATTAGGCTGGGACCTCTAATGCAATGTTGGGAGGGAAAAAAAAAACAAACCTAGAAATGTTCATATTAGTTCACCATTCAGTGTGATCCTTACAATAGGTGGCAGATAGGTGCACTTTATCAAAGTCAGGAAGTTTCCTTCTACTCCTAATGTTGCTAAGAAATTCACGAATAGTTGACTCATTCTTCAAACCGCGCTAACCTGGCTCTGCCTCCACCACTTCACTGTTCTTGCGAATGTCACCAACCGCCTTCACATTGCCAAATCTAGTGAAACTTTTCTGTCCTCATCTTCTTTGACCTCTCCCAAACATGACACAGGTAATTGTCCCTTTGGTCTGTTTTTGCAGCTGTTCCTCTACTAAACCTCTGCTCGTGAGTTTTTCAGAATTGGTCCTTGGTGGGGGGGTGTGCTCTCCCTGGTGATGCCATCCCGAGTCACAGGACTCATCATGTTTACATCCCGACACTGGTCTGTCCTCTAGCTGCAGACTCCTGTACCTAACTGCCCTCTAGACATTTATTTCTCTCACGAAACCCTCTCCTCCTTCAAGTCCTTTCTTCCTCAATTCCAGTACTTCAGGTCAGAGATCTGGGCGTTTCCTTGATTCCACCCTCTCCCTCACCCCTCATATCCAGCCCATCCGCAAGATTTATCAATTCTTTCAGAATGTAGCTCAAATGCACCCACTTCTTCTCTCCACCTCCACCACTTTGCTCCAAGCTACCAGAATCACTTGCCTGGATTACAAGAGCCCACCTCCATTCTGGCCCCTCTTCCATCATTCTCTAGAAAGCTGCCAGGGGCATCTTTTAAAAACACGAATTGTATTAGGTCACCCTTCTCTAAAGCCCTGAAACAGGTTTATATCACGCTCGGAATAAAATCCAGACCCTTTTCCCACCGTGGCCTGCTCATGGTGACCCCCAACCCCTGAGGAGGTCTGGCCTCCACTTGCCTCTAACCCGAGCTCAGACTGTTCCTCTGGCTGCCCGTGCTTCACAGATGTTGCCTTTCTTTGGGCTCCTCACATGCCATGCTTGCTCATCCTTTAGGACTGTGTCAGATCTCCCCTCTGCCTGCAATGCTGTCTCCTCTGCCTTCCCAGGACAGGACCTTCCCTACTCGTCCATCAGGTCTCAGATGCTCTCTCTTTAGGCAGGTGTTCTCTGTTCCCCCTAAGTTCCTCTCCCCAGACCTTTATGGAACTCTTCTGAGCTTGTATTCCGTTATTAGATTGTTTATCGTCCGTCTCCCTTGTTAAACTGTAAATTCCAAGAAGGCAAGGATTTCATGTGCCCAGCACAGTGCCTGGCACAAAATAGGCGCACAGTAATGTTGTGGGGATGGATAAATGGATGGGTGATGATTGAAGAAACTGAAGCACGAGAGATTTTTCTCAGAGTCACAGAGAAGTAGAGCAAGCAGCAAGTAGCTGCTCACATACAATTTACCTCTTCTGTCTCCACAGATGATCACGGAAGTGGCTGTGTGCCTGGTCATACACACCTGTGTGCCCGTGTGTTTTCAAGAGAGAAGGGGTAGAAAACGGGGAGATTCTAACGGTGCTTGCTGCCTGGCACTAAGGATCAATAGAAACACTAGAGTGACCTTGGGCCGTTTACTTTGAACCTAACCAACTACATGTGGTAGAGAAGAGTTGGGAGAGAAACCCAAATGCATGAGGTTGCCCCTAGGACAACCACAGAACTTACCATCCAAGCCAGGTCTTTTTTTTTTTTTTTAAGCTGTATTTACATGAAAATTTATTGTTGACACATTTTACTGTTTTTAAAAGCGTCAAAAAGTGGCTTAAAATGTGAACTGAATACATTTCCAAAACGAGATTTTCTAATAAAAAAAGTCAAAGGATACAATTAAGTTTTTAAAAATTACTCTATATTTTAAACTTCTTTTCTGATTGTAATACTAACGTGTGGTTCATTGCATACATAAAAGTTAACCATTACTGAAATGCATCATTTAAAAACTAACATCCCCCTAAATCAGTTAGGATTCATTCAGAATAATTCCTTGAGAGACCACACACTAATTGAAATGATGCTACTATTGTTCAACATTATTTTTTTATCTCCAGTTTTTATTTTTTGGAGCAGTGGTAAGTTCATGTGGTTCAAACTTCAGAGTATAAAAGTGAGAAGTCATGGTTCCTTCCCACAGGCATCTGGTCCCGTTGATTTTGGGTCCACCTCTGTGGATGTCTTGTACGTGTACAAGCAAATGGGCATGTACCTGTCTGTTAACTCATTTATGTATGCCGCCCCATTTTACCTCAGTGACAGTGTAATATGCACACTGCCCTGTACGTGCTCTTCCAGGATTTTTACACTGAGAATTGCCTCCAACTGCTGTGAACATATCTCTATGTCTCCAGATTCTTCATTGTGCCTGTGTTTATTTAAAAAGCAAAGTAGGTTACCCTACGTACTCTCATAGAACCTGCCTCTCAAACTTGCTACAGAAAATGCTTTCTGTTTTTCCGTGTTCTTTGTCACGTCTGTTTGCTGTTCCACTGTAGTTGGTTTAACCTGTTCCCCATTACTGGAAGAATCAGTGGTTTATAATTTTTACTTCTTAAAATAACACCAAGAATAACATCATTGTAGGGAAATCCTTGTATGTCCGCAATTATTTCTCTGGGATAAATTCCTAGAAATGGGATCAACAGATCAAAGATTAACCGCATTTTAAAGGTCTTCCATGTGCACTAACAAATTGCTCCACAGAAAGTTTGTATAAATAACGTTTCCACCAGGAACGTATGAAGCTGCCCCTTTGTGGGTCCACACTGGTTGTTGTCACGTTTCTCAATATCTTTCTGGAAGCAGCAAAAACATTGACTTTTTCAAAGGACAGGTACTTAACATCATGAGATTGTTTATTTATAAGACTAAGATGTAGGCTTTGAAGTCAATTCCAGAAGAGTAGTTTTGTGTGACACGGTCCAGTTCAGTCACCATTCACATGCCAGACACTGGAAGAGATGAACCAGGCACGGTCCCAGCTCCTGAGGAGCCTGGTGACATGCAAGCCAGGTCATTTTTGGGAAGTGAAAGGGGACACTGTTAATAATTACCCTGCAGCAACGAGTATAAACTGGAATTATTCTGGCCAAGAATAAACAAACAGTGTTTGTTCAATTCAAGAGAGCTGAACAAATACTGTTTGAGTGTGATTGTTGGATTTGAAGATTATTAAGTCAGGGTAGACTTGTTGAGCACTTGGGAGATGAGCAAACACTTGAAGGAGGTGACAGGTACCCGAGAAGAGTAGGAGAAACAGCCAGTGCACGGCCCTGAGAGAGAAGCGCGCCTGCTGTGCAAGGAGGCCAGCATGGTGGGAGCAGAGTAAGCAAGAGGACAGGGGTTGCAGTCAGAGAAGCACCCTGGGTGTGTACCATATAGGGCCTTAGACGACATTGCAGGCACTTTGGCTTTTATTCTGAGTAAACGGAAGCCACTTCAGCCTTCTGAGTAGAAGAGAGACTTCATCTGACACATTTGAAGGACACCTCAGTCTGTTCTATTAAAGTGAACTGTAAAGGGACGAAGTTGGGTTAGGATGCTACTGCAGTAATCCAGGCACCTTGGCTCTACAGTCAGTCAGCAATAGAGTGGTGAGAAGTTGTCAGTCTGGTTATGTTCTGAAGATAGAAGCTTATTTCCTCATGGATTGGCTGCCGCTTGGTAGAAAAAGGAGTCAAGGATGACTCCTGGGCCTTTCATCTCAGCCACTGAGATGCAGGAAGGCTGCATGTGGAGCAGGTCTGGGGGGAGGTGCAGGAATTCAGTTCAGACATCCAAGCAGAGATGCTGAGCGTCCATCTGGCTTTAGGAAGGAGCTAGATCAGAGAGCCATTGACATATAAACGGGACGGGATCACGAACTAGGGGCCTCACCATAGACAAAATGAAAAGACAGCCTATAGAATGGGAGAAAATATTTCCAAATGATATGACCAGTAAGGGGTTAATATCCAAAATATATAAATAGCTCATGCGACTCAACATCAAAAAAATAACCCAATTTAAAAATGGGCAGAAGACCTGAACAGACATTTTTCCAAAGAAGACATACAGATGGCCAACAGGCACATGAAAAGACGCTCAATGTTGTTAATCATCAGAGAAGTACAAATTAAAACCACAATGAGATATCACCTCACACTTGTCAGGCTATTATCAAAAAGAACACAAATAACAAACGTTGGCGAGTATGTGGAGAAAAGGGAGCCCTCCTATACTGTTGGTGGGAATGTAAATTGATGCAGCCACTATGGAAAACAGTTCTCAAAAAACTAAAGATAGAACTGTCAGGACGTCCCTGGTGGCGCAGTGGTTAAGAATCCGCCTGCCAATGCAGGGGACACAGGTTCGAGCCCTGGTCTGGGAAGATCCCACATGCCACGGAGCAACTAAGCCCACGCGCCACAACTACTGAAGCCTGTGCACCTAGAGCCCGTGCTCCGCAACAAGAGAAGCCACCACAATGAGAAGCCTGCGCACCGCAGTGAGAAGCCCGCGCACCACAACAAAGAGTAGCACCTGCTCACCACAACTAGAGAAAGCTTGCGTGCAGCAATGAAGACCCAACACAGCCAAAAATAAATTAATTAAAAAAAAAAAAAGAACTACCACATGACCCAGCAATTCCACACTTGGGTATCTATCCATAAAAACCAAAAACACTAATTTGAAAAGATACATGTACCCCAATATTCATAGCAGCATTATTTACAACTGCCAAGATATGGAAGCAACCTAAGTGTCGATCAACAGATGAATGGATAAAGAAGTGGTATATATATATATATATATATATATACACAATGGAATATTACTCAGACAGAAAAAGAATGAAACTTTGCCATTTGCAACAACATGCATGGACTTGGAGGGGATTATGCTAAGTGAAATGAGTCAGACAGAAAGACAAATACTATATGATATCACTTATATGTGGAATCTAAAAAATACAACAAACTAGTGAATATAACAAAAAAGAAACAGACTCATGGATAACAGAGAACAAAACTAGTGGTTGCCAGTAGGGAGGGGGAAGGGGGGAGGGGCAAACGGGTTCGGGGATTAATAGGTACAAACTACTATGTATAAAATAAGTAAGCTACAAGGATATATTGTACAGCACAGGGAATATATCCAGTAGTTTATAATAACTATAAATGGAGAATAACGTTTAAAAAGTGTGAATCACTATACTGTACACCTGAAACATATAATATTGTACGTCAACTATACCTCAATTTAAAAAGTTAAAAAAAAGAACTAGTGGCCTCCATCCTAGACAGATTCAAACAAGAAAATTTTCCTTCTATTAACACTCTGAGGTTTTCATTTTTATGACTTAAAAATTTTAATGAGAATAAGAATAATCTATAAAACCAGGTATATCTATACTGCCCTTTTGGAGAGTGATCCAGTTCTTTCACAAGTTTTATAATTTTATATAAGTGTCATCTCTTAAAACTTCATGGAAAAAAAATGTAAATTCCTTACTAAATTGAATAACTTAAAATGAAGAATGGGAACATACATTTTTAAAGGTACCCTAACTGAAAAGGAATGCCTTTGTAATTGAGAAATAATTGAAATAATTTTTATGAAATGAACAATGACTCTCCTTTTCCTTTCTGTTCATCTCATTTTTTATTCTTCAAGTGAATCCTGCATTTTCATAAATTGTGTCGATTTGCAATGAGGAGTCTGCTTGCGCCAGCGGCGAGCCCAGGGGCATTTCTTCCCCTAGGTGGTGCTACAGGCCTGTGCTGCCTCGGTCCCTTTCTCAGCAGCATCTCCAAGATGCTTCTCTCAGCAGAGTTGGCCGAACTCTTGGTCTTTCTCACTTCCTGGGAATTGAAAGGAGAGAAGGAGCCAGCAGAAAGAAACCTAGGGCAGCAGCTGGGGGACCAAAAATCTGTCCCACCTGCTAGCCAATGCTCCAGGTCCCTCTGGCCAAGGACACCGCCCTTTATTTCTCCTCAGTGAAAACATGGCAGATGCAGAGGCCCCGAGCCTAGGGAGTCCAGTGCTACACAGTCTCTGAGCTGCTGGTAACAGACCACAGGCCCCACTGAGGTGATGAGCGCTGGGCCCTACCAGGTGAGGGCATGGGGAGAGAGGCTGGGACACAGTCTGGAGCAGAGAGAAGGCGGGGCAACATTCATACTCCTTGTGCTTCGCCGTCATGGACACTTGGAGCCCGGGGGCTCCTCTTTTTCACCGTGGACCCTGTATTTATTCGAGAGTGCCCAGCTGCCCCCAACCTTTCCCGGCTGACAGAGCAAGGGCTGCCGGGAGCTGCTTCTAGTCTCCCCTCCACACTTTCATGGACATAAACTGACTGGGGCCATAACCAGTGAGGTCTGAGGGCTGTGGGGTGCAGCTCAGACACACAGAGCAAAGACAAGCGGGGAGATCTGTGTCCTGTGCCCTGGCCTTACTTCCCCAGGGATAGGCACGCTGTCTTAGACTCCGCATACACCCCAGCGCCTCTGCTCTGAGAGCCTCAGTAAGGAAACAAGATGGATGTAATACTTCTCAGGAACACGGCCAGAGGAAGACAAGGCCCTTCTACCTGTGCTCGGCAGCATCCACTCTCCCCAGAGTTCTGCCAGGTTCCAGCAAGTGAGAGCAAAGGAAAGTAATGAGATGGGGTCCTCCGAAGCCATCCTCTGGCCCGTCTTGGCACAGTCGACATGCAGACACATCCAGGAGGCCTAAAGCTGTTGTAGAATAAGGAGTTCTGGCGGGGAAGTAAAAGCCAGACTTGTGCTTTGAACATGCAGTTCCTCTGGAGTCTTTTAGAAACACAAGACAAGATAAAATCAGAAATTACATGATGAGGGAATATGCTGATACTAAGAGCAAAGAGCAAGCTATGCTGACTATTGACACACACACACACGCACACACACACGCACACACACGTTGTTCCTCACACTGCATTTCTAGGTTGCAAAGAGAAGCCAAGTCCCCAGGAGCTGAGGCCCACAGCAGATGAAATAGGACTCAGAGCCCAGCCAGCCTTTAGATTTGTGCCTGGTCTGCCATGTGCCTGGTGCTGGGAAAGAAGGGGATGTGGGAGCAGGGACCACAGTCACACCATCCTCCAGGGCTCTAAGCCTGCATCTTCAGGGACAGCCGGCAGCATCCAGCAATTAAGCAGCATCCCAGGCTTGCCCTGGACCAACTGCATCTCGCTCATTACCAAGCCTGCTGTCTGGTCCTCACAGGCAGCTCAGAGCCTAAGACTGTGGATTCGCCCAGCCCTGAGACGAGGCAATCTGCCAAGTGGGAGGAACTCTGTTCCGCAGGCTTCTGTGTGTCCATATGAACGTGAGCTCCCAGATGTGGGCCTGGGCCCATCAGTCTGGGGAGGAAACGAGACCTTCAAGTGTAAAGACAATGGCTGAGTGAGGACAGACCAAGTTATGAAGGATACTGTGGTGTTTAGCCCCTTTGAGCTTTCTAAATGTCTGTTTTGCAACAAATAGGAGGAAGTCTTCACATGGGTGTAAAGCAACTCCAGCAACTTTTCTTCAAGACACAGTACAGGGTTAAAACAGAAATATTCTTGGGCTTTCCTGGTGGTGCAGTGGTTAAGAATCCGCCTGCCGATGCAGGGGACACAGGTTCGAGCCCTGGACCGGGAAGATCCCACATGCCGCGGAGCAGCTAAGCCCGTGCGCCACAACTACTGAGCCTGCGCTCTAGAGCCCGCGAGACACAACTACTGAGCCTGCGTGCCACAACTACTGAAGCCCACGTGCCTAGAGCCCATGCTTTGCAACAAGAGAAGCCACCGCAGTGAGAAGCCCACACACCACAACAAAGAGTAGCCCCTGCTCGCCACAACTAGAGAAAGCCTTCACACAGCAATGAAGACCCAACGCAGCCAAAAATAAATAAATAAAATTTTAAAAGTAATAAAATAAAATAAAATAAAATATTCTTAAGACCAGAAATGTTAAGCATAAAGAGACAAAAAACACTGTAAGCTGTAGTACACTGCTTTATAACTGTTTAAAAATACACATGCAGAGGAAAGATAACTAATGCCATTAAAATGCTAATGGTGTTCATATTAAGATGGTGGGATTATGAAATACATACATGGAGTACTACCCAGCAGTGAAAACAAACTACTATAGGCATATGGATGAATCTCACAGCTACTGTGTTCTTGAAAAAAGACATCAAACTACATACTATATGATTCCATGTATATGATGTTCAAAAAATGGGCAAAACTAATCCATGATGACAGAGGTCAGAATGTGGTTAGCTTTGGAAGGAGTGTCTCCTGAGAGGGCCATGAGGGTGTGTACTAGGCTGCTGGGAACGTCCACATTTTTATCGGGGTGGTGGTAACACAGATGTGCACATATGTAAAGATTCACTGAGCTCTATACTTAATGGCTTGTGTACTTTACTGTATTTGTTGTATGTATTTAAAATATACCATCAGTGGTTGTCTATAAGTGGTGAGGTAGGTGATTTTTCTCTTATTGTACAAATATTTATAACATGTTTCTGTTTTTTGTATTGTTTTTTAAATGCCATATTTTAAAAGAGATATGTTCAAGAAATATATAGGAAAGTGTATATCTGATAGAATCAGAATAGGTTATTAAAGTAAACCAAGGGTATCTGAAGTATATTTGAGGAGACTGTGGGTTAACACCCGTGCCTAACCAGGCCTCTCCGTGGCACATACGTCAGTATCCCTCATTTGAATAGAATTGTTTCTGGACAGATCATGGGCCTGATACGGTGGACTCATGACAGAGCCATTGTGCCATTTTTCAAAACGATGAAGATGCCCTCGGAAGTGGGAACCATGGAATTTACAGAAGTGTCGGGTCACAACTGAGGGGCCTTAAGAAATCTAAGAAAAGGAGAGTGGAACAACGATAGCGTGTTCGCAGTATATACAAATATTGAATCACGTTGTACACCTGAAACTAATATAATGTGATATATCAATTACATCTGCATTTTTTAAAAAGTAAAAGATAAATTTTTTAAGTCGGCATGCTGAACTCCACATCCCTCGCTAAAGTTCAAAGCTCCAAGGAAGGATGACATGCAAAACTGCCAGGGTCTTGTACTTACACCTTAGGGTGAACACATTGCCTGAGCAGTAATACTGCCCCTTCCTGAGAAAAAGTGGTTCCAGGAGGTTCCATGCTATGTACCATGTGACCCAGGCCACAGCTGATTGGCCAGAAATTGGTGCCACCGCCAAAGCAGGCATTTGTAGGCTAACCAGTGGCCCTCAGGGTGGCAGGGGGTGGGAACCCTGCCCAGCTGGGACGCTATGCACTTACAGTGACTAACTGACCTGGCAGTCGGCTTCTTGCTCTGAGGCGCTGGGTTGTCAGTCATTCCTGGAGGTAGGTTATGACAGTGGAAGCCAAGAAGGAGAAGTGAAAGCAGGAGGGTCACCACTGGGCCGATGACTACATGGCTACTGAGGTCACTCCCAGGGCTTTCTCACCACCCTGGTCAAACCCCATCACCTGAGCTGAGCTACGAGTCTCTCCCTGAAAGAATGCAACCAATACACGCGTTCCCTTCCCACCCATCCTGTTCACCTCACCCTGAGCCACCTCTGGGTGGGGCTGGGCTTGCAGGGATTCCAGACTCTCACCCCCAGCCTAGGTCTGGCAAGTGCCTGTGTGTCTCGTCTGGCCGGGCTCGGTCCTAACCGCCCAGCCCACATGTGCTGGGGAGACTCAGAACACCTGGGCTGCCGGGCGCTGCCCCTTGAGATCTGTAGACCCGCGTGCTGGTCCACAGAATTCTCAGTGACCACAGCCATGCTGGGATTTACTAACAGAGCAGCTGTCCTGCTCCCCGGAATGGCCAGAGGATGGGGGTTCTGATTAATAGAGAAACCACAAGCCATATTTTTTCAAATCAGAGTTATCAGGAACTGTAAGATGAACATTATTTCACACATCCCTGAGAAAGAAAATAAACCCACACGGAGAGTCTCTTAGAGACAGCAGAGGGCTCGGTGTACCAGTAACAAGTGATGACCCCGCCTCACGGAGGGAACAGCAAGGAGACTTCATGTTCATCCCGGTACTGAGTGAAGGGAAGGGAAGGAAGTCTCTGAAAATTTGAACTGCAGGCTCCTCCTCACACAGGCTTGCGGTCTGAATTCACACTTCCCATGCGGTCCAAAAAACCACCCCGAAGCCAAGACTCTAAAGTGGTACTCAGGTGCCCAGCAGGAGTGACTGCAGCCCTCTCTGGAAGAGCCTACCTTCAATTTAAGTGAGATGCATCCCAGCTTCAGAGATGTTAACAGCATGAGCATCAGAGAATCAGCGAACTGGGATGGCTCTAATTTTATGAAGCATCAGAAAGCGATAAAATGTACCGAAGATTAAAATTGCTTGAGTGTCTCTGACTATGTCTGACCGTCGGCGGCCCCTGGGGTCTTCCAGGGCTATCGGTGTCCTTACGACAAGCGGTGGACAGCAATGCAGGCAGGAAGCAGAGACAGTAGTTTTCTCCTTGAAGAGATTCAACGAAGGGAATTCCTCTGTGTGTTTAATTTCCATCCAGAGACCGGCAGAGGAGAGAAAAAGCAAATGGCACAAGGAAAATACGAGTACTGAGAACAACTGAACAGGGAGAGGAGGGCGACATGCGGGCAGGCCCGGGGCTGAGGAGTGGGGTGCGCGGCGGTGGGGAGTGCGCGTGTGGAAGCATCAAATCCACAGGCATACCCCCCAGTACTTCTGAAAGGGGATCCTTTGCTTCTCATACAGGTAGAGGACATGAAGGTGCCTGGAGTGATCATATCCTCTCTGGGAACCCATGGGAAAAGCCCTGAAATGATTAAATGCAAGACGGTACAGAATTATACGCTATCTGGTCTGGACTATGGGAGTCAGAGAAGAGTTGCGGTCACGCTGAGAACTAAGGAAGGGTTGCCCTTCTCCTCCTTCTTCTTCTTCTCCTTCCTCCTCTTCCTCTTCCTCTTCTTCTTTTGCTTGAAAAGAGGTTTGCATAGAGGAGATGGGCTCTGAGATGGGCCTCAGAGGATCAGAGTGGTGCCTGATGCCCACGGTCATTAAATCTTTATCTCCTGCTTGGGATGCTGTGCCCAACACTGCAGCTGCAGGCTTCCCAGCCGAGCCCTGCACCGCACCCCTGCTCCAGGCAAGGGCTCATTCTGAGGCTCCCCACACTGCCTCCAGGCTGCCCCACCTGCAGACGGGGTGCAGGTCTCAGCAGCCGCCCCCTCTCTGCTCCAGGCCAGGGGACTCTCCCATGGCTCAGGTGCCTGCCCTGGAGAGAACCAGGGAAGGCGGCAGAAGCTCGGGCACACACAGGCCAGGTGATGGAAGGCCCAGGGCCCACAGTGGGCACCCAGAACCCTTGAGGAGCCAGCTCTGTGCTCCATCCAGGGCTCTTTCTCCAACACTGAGTCCAACCCTCCAAGTCCTGCACATCTGCCAGGCCTCATTCCCCAGATACTTAATGAGCATCTTCAAGTAACAATAAAACCCGGGAGAAGGGGGGCAATTATCAGCAACATTCCTATGAGTTAAGTTCATTCTAAAGGAAGAGAAAATAAACAGCGCACAGATGCAGAGGCTGTGATCGGCCAGGAGGGGCGTGTTAGAGACCCCCCCTTTGCGGTCCACAGGAAATTCCATCCTTGGAAGCCTGGAAGGCCTAACCCCTTCTCCACCTGGAACCCTGAGACCCAGAGAGGGAAATCGTTCGCCCAAGATCATGGCTCCCATCAACAGCTGAGCTGGCAGAAAGCAGCTGCCCTGGCTTGCAGGCTGTAGGCAGAGTGGTCTCTCCAGCACGGGGTGCCATTCCAGAGGTCACGCCCCTCGTAGGGTGGTATTTTATCTCTTTCTCTTGCTGTTTTGTAAATTCTCAAAGCTGATCTGCTGACCTCCCAGAATGCCTTTTATAGCTGAGCAAAATAAGCTGAAATATAGCCCCAGACGTTCCTGAAAGGAATCTACAGGGACCTCACTTCTTTTTTACTCTGCGGTACGCGATCCTCTCGCTGTTGTGGCCTCTCCCGTTGTGGAGCACAGGCTCCGGACGCGCAGGCTCAGTGGCCATGGCTCACGGGCCCAGCCGCTCCGCGGCATGTGGGATCTTCCCGGACCGGCGCACTAACCCGTGTCCCCTGCATCGGCAGGCGGACTCTCACCCACTGCGCCACCAGGGGAGCCCCAGGACCTCACTTCTAAAACCTCCCAAGACTCTCCTCCCAAAAAGTTCCAACCTTGGACACCTCTCTCCCAAAACATCCGGACTCCAGGTTTGGTATAAGAAAGGTCTGTCTAGTTCCGCCCAAGCCTGATCCTCCTCCTCCCGGAAGTCAGCCCGATTTCTGTCAAGCCCAGGAGAACCTCAGCTTACGTGGGTTTCTCTTTGTGGTGGCTAACTCAGGGTGCGTCACCTTCCCGTCACCTGGGGGTGTCCTGAACAGCTGTGTTAAGGGCCGCTCAGCAGCAGCCCCCAGCCCCATCAGGCTGCCGGGCCCCCAGTCAGGAGAGAGCGGTTGCCTGTATCGCCAGGCCATCGCTTGTGGGGCGGAGGGGAAAGTTCAGGAGGGACAGGGACGTGGGAGATCTGCCCTCCGCGAGGACAAAACCACGACAGGAAACACGGGGTCTTAGGTTTCCTCGCTGGAGATGGGGGAGGAAGAGAGATGCGGAGAAAAGGAGGTGCGGACGGGCTGGGGAGGGCGCAGGGAAGGGAGAGAGGGAAGCAGGCCGAGCCGGGCGGGGCAAGGAGAGGCCCCCGAGGCGCGCGCGAAGGGAGCCGAGCGGAGATTGGCCGGTGGGCCTCGGGCCACCGCTCACCCCGGGAAACCTGAGCCCGGCCTCCACCGCCACGGGAGGGGCCCGGAGAGAGGCTGGAAGATGCTATGCTGCTGGCTTTGAAGCCACGAATGTCAATGTCGGCGTCAGAACAGCAGCTGCGCTTCTGGATCAGTTTTATGAGAAAAGAAGACTGCTCGTTGCGTCCACGCCCACAGCCCGAAACCTCCTCTACCGGCCGCAGCTGGGGCTGCTGCGGCAAGCACAGTGTGCCCTGGATCTGCCACACATCACCGCAGTGGAGCTGGCAGGTGTGTTCCCGACCCTCGTCGGCAGGATGGGAGCAAAGATGATGCCTCCAGCCCTAGCTCTGCAGCTCAGGCTGTCGCTGAGAATCCCACTCTACTCCTTCAGTATGGTGCTAGTGGATAAGCGCGGCATGGGCAAGTAGCGCTATGTCTCCCTGGTGACGCCTGTGGCCCTCTTCAACTTGATCCACACTTTCCCCTTGAGAACAGAGGAGATGGTCCTGCAAGCTGAAATGGGCCAGACCTGTAACACTTGATGTGATGGGTCCTCTCTAGGCAGTTCCCCTTCTCTTTCTATATCCGTGCTATGCACACAGGAAGGCCTGAAAAATATCCTTGATGTACAGATTTTTAAAGTCTGTTTTATTATAAGCTTTCTTTGCACTTAAAATATTAATACTGCTTTTTGTACTTTGAAGTATTCCAAAAAAATATGAATGATACTAACTCTCTTAACTCCATCATGGCTGGTTAATCTGGTAGAGAAAATAGAACCTACAACCATACACATGGTTTCAGTGCCTTTTATACAGTGTGACACATATCTATCTATATTGGTTTTTTTATAAAACTTATTAATAACATTTTTTTGCTCCACAGGCTCCGGACGCGCAGGCTCAGCGGCCATGGCTCACAGGCCCAGCCACTCCACGGCATGTGGGATTTTCCCGGACCGGGGCACGAACCCGTGTCCCCTGCATCGGCAGGTGGACTCTCAACAACTACACCACCAGGGAAGCCCGGAGCAGGGTGGGCAGGGCAGAGGCGACACTGGGCCGCAGCCAGGGCCTCCCGGAGCCTCCCCGCGCCCTGCCTGCCAGGGCTCTGCCTGGCCTTGAGCTTCCCTCGGACCATGATCGCCTCCATCACCTCCCAGTGGCAGCCTCTTCACACTCCCACCCTTGTCCCCTCCGGCCACCCTGGTGCTTCATTGTCCCAGTGCTTTTGGCCGCAGAGAACCAGAAAACCTGAGAGTTAACCGAGTCCCCCCCAGGTCTAACCTTAGGGATGGTCTGAACTGCTGCCTCGCTTTACCCAGGAGGGGCCCCCATCTTTGACCCACAGGGTCAGTTTTTCACCCTCAAGATAATGGCACAGCTGGAACTGGAAAGCTGGCCTCCTAGCCCCTTCCCTGGCCTCTGGGTGCCCCCTGCCCCCCACCGGGGCCGTTCCACCTGGCCTTGTCCTCTGAGGCCTCTTCCGCCTCTGATTCTTGTGCAGTGCTCTCAGCATTTATCCGCCGGTGTCCTATTGGTCCAGCCCCAGAAGCTGTAGTGATATTTTGCTGCACCTGCTGTCTGCCCCGGTGCATGTACGCACATGGAGGACCTGTTTGGAGGCCCAATGGCCTTAATCCAAAGATTCTTTCTAACGGAGGAATTCTGGGCACTTAGATGCCTACGTTTTAGTTAACAGAGCCTTTGGGCCCCTTCAGATCCTCCTACCTCAGCTCAGGGCTGTCCCAGCTACCAGAAGCCACAAGAGCAGAGCCTGTCACCTCTCTTCTGGTGTCCTTCTCCATGGGCCACTGGTCAGCAGGACAGTGAAGGGTCCCCCGTGATGTGAGTGGCGGGGCGTTGGGGGGAGGCTGTTTGGCCTGGGCTGAGAGCCTGCCGGCCGTCGCGGGAATGCTGCTGCATCGCCTGCACCTGCACCTCAGAAAGCCTGTGAGAAGCTCTTTCAACAACAAAACACTCTTAGGCAGCAACACAGACGACCTGAGCTAGACCTGAAGCGCGAGGCCTCACAAGGGACAGCGGGAGATGGGATTAGCCCTCGCCTGGCACTTGCCTCCCGACCACTTCGTATCCTGGTTTCTAAAGTGGCATCTCCCTCAGCTGCTCCAAATGGGCCGACTCCGGTATTCCAGTGAGGCACCTGAGGAGGAAGCTGCTTGAAAGGTGGGAGAGAAAGTAAAAAAGGATTTGCATAAAGAGAATAGCTGGCATTTATGTATTTATTTTTTAACATCTTTATTGGAGGATAATTCCTTTACAATGGTGTGTTAGTTTCTGCTTTATAACAAAGTGAATCAGTTATACATATACACATGTTCCCACATCTCTTCCTTCTTGCGTCTATTGAAGCCTTGCTCGGCAGGCCCTCAGAGCTCCCAGCACCCAGTAGGGCAGGAACTATTATTATCATCATCCCCCCTTTCAGATAAAGAACAAGAGGCACAGAGAGTGGAAGGGACTTGCCCAAACTCACAGAGCTCACTTGTAGCGGAGGCAGGATTTAAACACGCGGCCAGACCCACCACCAAGCTACCATTGCCACCAGACCCTCGCACCTGCCCCCCCTCACCCTTCAGCCCCTGTCTCTGTCCCAGACGGACTGTCTACTGCAGGAGTCCAAAACCTCCTGAGGCAGGAGATAGATGGGCACCAGGCTGAGTAGCTGGAGTTCGTCCCCTGTGGACAGGTACTCCAAAATAGCAGGAGGGAAGAGAAGCTGAGCCCTGCCCCAATAAGAGATAAAAGACCACATATTCCTCATTCTCGAAGTCAGGGAGACTTTCCCGACTACACATGTGCAGAAAGGCTCCTTGAAGGTCAAAAAGAGAGGGGGCGCCACCGCATATTAGGTGATGTCAACCTACCCATAGGCCTCTTCACTAGAATCCGTCTTGGCTAAGAGACGCACGCACACATGGGAGGACCCTGAGACAAACCAAATATGGACTCAGAACCATGCAAAGCAAGATGACTGACCAAAGGAAATCCGGAAGAAACACCCCGTAAAAGTGATTCAAACTACCACGAGGCACCTCTCTCTCTGAGCCTGCCCGTGTGTCTACCCCCAGTACTCTTTTTCCTCCTAATAAACCCTGTACTTGTTTCACTACTTTCCACCTCTGTGTGGAAATTCATTTCTACACAGCTGACCTACACAGGGCCTTGTCAGTGGCCACTGGTCCCTGGTGGTCTAGTGGCTAGGATTCAGCGCCCTCACTGCCGCAACCTGACTTCAAACTCTGGCTGGGAACCTAAATCCTGCTTCAAGCAGCTGCAGGCCAAGGCCACCCGAGAGCACTCTCTCCACCCCAGGAGCCTCCCAGCCCCCAGAAGCAGCCCACACAGTTGACGTAAGGTCAGCTCCGTCTCTGGGTCTCAGAGCATGTGATGCCTCCAGCTGTAAGGAGCCTATTTACGGTCTGGAATTCCCAGACAAACCTAACCCCAAATTAGCTGGACTGGTGTTAAATCCTGTGCACGCAGTTGGTCCCCAGCACCTCCGCAGATGCTCCTGGGCTGAAGCATGGGCTGGGGTTTCCTAGCGAAGTACGTTTGGCAGATACCAAGTTAAAGGTGTAGGTTTCTTAACTGTGGGACTTCCCAGAGCTTTAAAAAGATAAATGCTCACTGGTCATTTGTAAGAGGATGAGGTAGTATGCTGATTCAGAAGCTTCCCAAAGGGATGTGACCAGGGACCAAACCCTTTATCACTGAGTATTTCAAAGGAGTCCGCTTTGAGAAACACTTCCTAGAGCACTGTAATGAGTCCTGTTCCTACACAGAGGCTCTACGTATCGTCATCCACGTATAGTAGCAGAAGGAAGTGCTGCAAAGATGGCGTAAACCTCCTGAGACTTCATATCCTCGTGTCCCCAGCAAGTTCAACCCAATCCCTCGCACTCTTTGTTCCCCACCTTGTGCCCTGGAGTTGATCTACTTGAACTTGTTTACAATTTGTGGGCAAGTTTACATTCTGGAAAACCACCCCAGATCAGCCAGTAGGAGAAAAGATAAAGTCAAGTTTCTGGACAATCAAGAAGTGAAATCATCCCTTGGGAACTTTTGAGTTGGTTTTAATGGAACCGGAAGGGGGGATAGTAGTGGGGGAAGCTGTGAAAACACTGGCTTAATGCCATCTGGCTCCTGAATAATGAGAAAATGCTGAACCTTGTGAAGTTTGCCTTCACACCCATTGCTTTCTCTGATCCTCACAATAGTTCTGTGTCGTAATTAGGACAAATATTACTGCCATTTGCTGGTTCTAGAAACCGAGGCCCAGAGAGAGTAAGTGATCTCTCCGAGCTCACACACCTATTTGTGGGTATACCCAGAAGCATTTAGAAGCTGGGTCCAGGGCTCATTCATTGGCCCCATTTCCAGTTTTTCTGCAGTGTTATTTCCTTCAAGGGGGTCCAAGCAAATGTGCTCTTGTTGAGGACGGGGGCTGTGGGTAATGCTCAGTCAGGCATAAGGGTGTTCCCTGCACCCACTGCGCAAGCCCATGACCTCCTCCAGGAGCTGCCTGCTCAGCTGCGTGAGGCCACGGTACCCCACAGTCCCCCTGTTAGCCAAACCTCCCGCTTGCACGGCTGCGAGGGAGCACTCTGGGTCGGGGTGAGAGAGCCCGGGTCTGACCCCGCTCCAGCCCTGCACGAGCCTCATCGTCACTCCCTGAATTTCCACTTCCTCGGGCCGAGACCAGGAAGTAAGCGCCTCCTGCCTGCTTGGCAGGTGTGTGGCGGGAGTGCACCGGAGACAGACTGTCCAGAGCTGCCCAGGGCTACCGAAGTGTCCTCTTTGCTGCCGCTGCTCCCAGGGTTCTGAGCCTCAGGACAGCTTCCTCCTGGCTTCTCGGAGGGCATAACTGCAGATTTCTCTAACTGACATCTCACAACCAGCAATGGCAGGCCCAAGGGACTTTGAGCTGCCTTTCCCTAGTACTGGACCTGGAATACAGCCCTGGATGTGGGACTCAAGGCCAGCTGGATGGGCGGGGACTGACTCCACCCCAAGGAGCATCTCCTCTGTGCCCTCACACGCCACCAGACAGGGCCCAGAGGGGCTTCAGGGGAGGAATGTGAACGCAATGCAAGAATTAGAGGCCAGCAGGAAGGGCTGCCCACTGCCGCTCAGCCCTCAGCCGTCCCACCTGGCTCACACAACCCGCCTAGAGGACACCAATCCCACTGTCGCCACCTCGTCCTTCCTGGATAACACGTGCAGGTGCCGGATGCATCCCGAATGCACGACGCAGGGGTCCTGGCTGCTCCTGACGGGCTGTGAGCACCCTGCACCCCAATATGTCTATTTGCACAGTTTAGATTTCCTAGCAGGTGAGGATGCCTGCTCAAGGCAGTTTAGGGGCAGAGTCAGAGATGATGCTGGCTCTCCAGCCTCCCTTACAACAAGTGAGCCTGTGAGGAGATGGTGCAGACAGAAGCCAATGGAACTTTCTCCAAGCAGCCCTGAGGGGCTTGAGCTGCAGGGCTGACCTGACAGATTCAGGGTGGGGAGGAGCACATCTCCCCTCCCCACTCAGGACAACAGCGTGGCTCTGTACTCGAGCCTGCGGTAGGAGGCATGGTTTGGGGGACCAGCCTGCCTCCACTCTGCCTTGGGCTTGACTGTTTGGGGCAACGATGGGTTAGTTCAGTGTTCCCGAGCATCGTCTGCAGAGCACCAGGTCCTCAGGATGCCAATACACGGTTAATAAAAGGGGTTCCATGGTAAATGGAGTTTGGGAAAGAGAAATAGGCACGCTTGCTGCAGAACTTCTCAGAGCCTTGAATATGATGATACATGTTCATGGGCTCGACGAGGAGGGAGTAGTGTGCAGGTGTAACTGCAGAGCATCTCACAGTATCACTGTCATCTGGAAAATACTTTAGGAAAAGGTAAATTTACCAAAGGCCACAAATAAAACTACACACACATTCCCTCCAAGTTGCCCGTTCTTATTAGTGCAGGATCCTGGATTAGTTTCTTCTATTATGGAGCTTCCACTTAAGGGAAGGCCAGCAGAGTCCTGGAGGGCAGGAGCAAGAAGACAGATGGTGGGCTTCCCTGGTGGCGCAGTGGTTGAGAGTTCGCCTGCCAATGCAGGGGACACGGGTTCGAGCCCTGGTCTGGGAAGATCCCACATGCCGCGGAGCAGCTGGGCCTGTGAGCCACGGCTGCTGAGCCTGCGCGTCCGGAGCCTGTGCTCTGCAGCAAGAGAGGCCGCAATAATGAGAGGCCCGTGCACCGCGATGAAGAGTGGCCCCCACTTGCCACAACTAGAGAAAGCCCTCACACAGAAACGAAGACCCAACACAGCCAAAAATAAATAAATAAACAAATGTGGGTTAAAAAAAAAAAAAAGAAGACAGATGGTCAAGGGGTGTCACAGTCCTGGCTCGGGCCAGTGCTGACTGCAGTACGGCTGGTGTGATGGTGATGCGTGTAGCTTTACTCCACGGGGTGAATCTGCAAGGCAGAGGTGCAGGGCCTCTCTGGATTCCTCTCACTCTTTACTGCCCCAGCCCACCAGCTCTAAGTCCCATTGGCCATACCTCCATATCATATCCCAGGCCAGACCTCTTCCGTCCCCTCACTGTCACCATAGTCCAAGCCACCTGGACACGCAGCAGCCTCCCAAGGTGGTCTCCTAGCTTCCGCTCCTGTGGCCCTAGAGGTCAAGTCAAACCCCTGCTCCAGACTCTTCATGACATCCAGAGAAACATCCCAAACTTCCCTGGCTTAAAACGCTCTGCCTGCCCTAGCCCTGCCTACCCGACAGCTGCATCCCTTACCCGCTCATCTCCACCCTGCTACCTGTCACGTCAGCCACACAGGTCTTTCTTTCTACTCACCAAGCACATCAAGCTTGTCCCGGCGCAGACCTCGACCAGGCTGCTCCCTTGCCCTTGCTAGCAAGCTCCCCCTTGTCGTTCAGCTGTTTCTCCTCATTCAAGTCTCAGCTGGAAGGTCAAGACCATCCTCAACTCACCCTCCTGCTACCAACCACTCCACTTCACACCATGTGACTGATCGCCACGGCATTTATCCTGATGCCAGTTTTCTTATTTGCATCTGGTTTTGTTTGTCCGCCTCACCAGAATGACAGTCCCGTGGGGCAGGGGCGTCTGTCTTTACCACCACTCAACACCCTGCCCGTGCTGATAGCAGGGCCTGGCACACAGCGGACACTCGGCAGAGGGACATTGGTCAGTGACCTCTCCCAACCTCACCTCCTGGTCTGAAAATGGGTCCCAAGAGGATCCCCAAGTCAGTCCCCAGCTCTCCTGTTTCATTTTCACAGCAGTTCAGGGCAGAAGGGAGATGGGATGGAGGAGAAAATGATCCCCAGAAAATGCCAAAGAGGCAAAGCTCTCAGAAAGGAGGACCTTCTGATTCCAGGAACCAGTGGGGCGTTTCCTGACCCGGGCTCTCACACAGGCTGCAACATGATTCCAAGTCAGAACCGTCAGGGCTGCTCAGTGACAGGCGGGCAGCAGGATGGGAATAGGTGGGCCCGCCTAGCTCTTTCCACGAAGGACAGGAAGCTCATAGAAATCAGACCCTGTCCCTCTGCCAGGCCAAGGCCAAGGGTGGGACAAACTTCCCTCTCATCCAAGGCTGCCCTTGGCTAAGTTCTTCCCCCTTCCAGGTGGCCTTTGATAATCCTTTTAACCAAGGTGACCATATTGCTGAAACAGGAACACTCTGAAAGTAAAACGGGAGCTATCAACAGGCATAAATCAGGCCTGTTCCCGGCAAACTGGAGCACAGAGTCACACTGATTTTAACCCCATTTCACCAGATTAAAAAATCACAAAATAAAAGGCAAGGGAAGAGGCCCCAATATACTCCTAGAGAGGCCCACTCTCCAATCCTGTAGATTCTGGAAATTGTTGGTAGTGGGGGAGGAGAAGGAAGATTGGGATTTCTAGTCAGTCCCGAGACTCGGGTTACAGAGGACAGGCCTAGGCAAAGGTGATGCCAGTAGGGGTTACAGTGACCTTGGACACCCGCCACTTCCCCCGCCTTCAGTGAAGGGGCACAGAGGGCAGACCCTAGACAGCAGGAGGGCTCTGAGAAGGGGGAGGCAGCAGACACCCCTGCACCTCCCCCGCTGCAATTCCTTAGTATTTGTCAGGGGGGCGCAATGCACGAAATAAAGCCCACGGTGAGTCTGCTGAGCCCTGGAGACCCCGGAGCCGAATGCAGTTGATACAGGTACGCGCACGCGCGCGCGCACACACACACACCGATCCAGCCCCGCCCCCCAGCCTCATGACGTCAGCAGGCTGTTCTGGGAAACTCTCCTGAAACGCTTTCTTCTGGCTCAGATGACACTTGACCCAGAAGGTGAATTAAAGCCATTATATTTATGTTTGATTTGAATTTGAGTTTAATTTTTTTTTAATGCTTCTTTCTCCCTCCAAAGGTCGCCAGTTTCTCTCAGGGCTACCTCAGGACTGACTCACATGACTTCTTGCTTTCCTACTGGCTTACTTGATTTTACTGGTTTTTCTTTGGTTCAACTGTCTGCACTTGACTGGTCCATGAACTGTCCTGATAGAAATATTGGAGTTTTCTGAGTTTTTCCACCAAGGTGCCACGTCTAGCATGGGACCACCTCCAACCCTAGCTGGGCTCTGGAGTAGAGCCTATGTGAGGGGCTGGCCACGGTTCTCTCCAAAAAGATCATTCACTGGGGCCCCTGCTCTCCCTGCGTTAGAGGGTCTCCATGGGGCCCCCTGGACTGAGAGCCCCCAAAGATGTGTAAGTGGAAATAAGATTCACGGGGCCAGTGATTTGGTAGTTATGGAGCCTGAACTCATTCCATAGTGTTCAGTGACAGTGGTGATTTCGCTATTATTCACCAACAACACAAACTTATCGAGGTCCTGCAATGTCAGGCCCTGTTCTAGGTGTGGGAAGCAACAGTGAACAAATGCAGCTGGTTCCCCGCCCTCACGGAGCTTACATTCTATGCGGGGAGTAGACAGTCACAGGTGGGGATATACTATCGTGCCAGGCAGTGGGAAGTTTAGTAAAGAAAAGTAAAGCTGGGTGAGGAGGTGGAAAGTGGCTGGAACTCGGGGGAGAGCACTGGTTCAGAGACGGGGTCAGGAGAGCCTCTTTGAGTAAAGACCAGTGAGAGTGCAGGACACAGGAACTCCTGGGGGGCAGAGTCCCAGGAGGGAAGAGGAGCACGGGACTGGGGGGGAGGCGCAGACCTGCCTGACATTCCCAGCCCAGCGGAAGGCTCTGAGGCTGGATAGTGAGAGGGTGGAAGAGGCTGGGGTCAGTGAGGCCACTGGCAGCGGCCAGGGGCCAGATTACAGGCCTTACCGGCCATGGGCAAAGGGCTTCCAGCTCCCAGTTGAGCAAACGCATGATCAGGCCTTGCACAATGCTGGCACGCGACAAACAAGGGCAGAGGCAGCAAGGATGATGCGGATGCTGACAAGCACATCTGCTTGGCAGGTGCTTCCCTCTCATCTTACTTACGTGCTCGGCTGGGAGCCGGCAGGGACGGCAGGTGTGAGACAACCCACCAGGACTCACTTCAATAGTTGTGCAAACTCAACTCCACTCAGGGCACTTTCCCATCTGTGCTTTCACCTGGTCTTTAGGGCAACCCCGTGCGGTAAGTGGGCAGGGAGTTGTGATGCCATTCGCATTCGTTGCTTAACCTCCACAAGCCTCAGTTTCATCATCTGTAAAATGGGGCGAATACCCACTCCCACAGAAGCACCTTGAACACTAACCAAATCTAAATTGAAATTATCTCCATTTCACAGATCATGAAACTGAAGCTTGAGCTCAAGTGCCCACAGTTGCTCCCCTTCTTGCAGCCCAGAGAATGGGGGCTGGTGAGTCAAGTGTATGTTATTACTAGATGTCTGTACCCACAAGAGTGTTCATTCACCCGCGAACAGTCTTGATCCAGATGTCTGAGTCAGTGGCTACATGTAGATAAGCCTGATGTTAGGATGATAATACCAAATTCCTATCTTCCTCTGAGGTCATGAATTAAGGGTAATGGCATGAGTTTACCAATACTTATCACTGATTTTCTAAGTATCAGAAAGCTAAGGAAAACCTTCATGGGCCTTTGCCGAGAGCGTGAGTGTAGATCTCCACCGCAGACCCAGCATCTACACAGGCCTTCTCTGCCCCAGTCCCCAGACACTCTCAGGAGAGTGTCTGAAACTCACATGAAACATCAATAATACGTATGAGCACGTGCACTGGGGGAAATGCGTGCTTCACGGAAATGAAAGGGTAGGATTAGGACTCTATAAAAATATGTATTGAACAACCACAAACAGTTAAAAACTATTTTAAAAGGAAATTTTTGGATAGAAATTAGAAGAGTGATTGTCTCCGGGGCAGGGGGAAATTGACTAGAAAAGGACATGAGGGAACATTTGGAGTTAACGAAAATGTTCTACATTTTGTTAGAGGTGGTGATTATTACACAGCTAAGTGCAATTGTGGAAACACATCAAACTGTACAACTGTAGTCTGTATATGTAACATATGTAACTCTACCTCAGTAAAAAAGAGTATTGGAAAAAAGGATACTTTTTCCAGTAGCAACAAAAATGTAAAGAATGAATAAATCTAACTGAAGGTGTGTGAAATTTTAATGGAGAACCGTATAAAACTTAATATTGAGAACGATGGAAGAAATTAAATAGAGAGATATGCCAAGCTCACGGGTAGGATGATTCAATATTATAAAAAATGTCAATTCTGCCTAAATTAATTTATGAGTTTATTTAATGTTAATCAAAGTCCTGACTTGATATATTATTGCTAAAATGTGTATGTAGAGCAAAGGGCCAAGGTAAGCCAAGACAGTTTTGAAGAACAACTTGCCCTATTGCATCTCAAGAATTACTGAAAAGCTATAGTGATTGGGGCAGTGTGGCATCAACTTAGTGACAGTCATCAGGAGAGAGACGACTCAGTAACAAACACCGGGCTGTCCATGCTGCTCTGAGGCCTGGCTGGGAGCCTACGTATCTGAGCAAGGTTGTGTCCTTGAAATGACTCTGTCCGTCCTTGAACCCCACCTCCACTGAATAGTCCCTGAGTGAGCAGGCCAGAGTTTCAGACCAAGCTGACATTGGTTCTTCGAAGTCAACTGATGCCTGGAAGCCAGTCCAAGGCAGAACTCCACTGTCAGTGAAGTCAACTCTGGAGACTTCATCTTGTCTTCCTGCATCTTTGGCTCCCTGGGGAGCCAGGTGTCCAGAGATCAGGCATCCAATGAGGCATCCACTGTTCTGGCTATGGTTTTCCCCCCACCTCTGCCAAGGATCCCTCATCTGACCCTGGGCAGGTCACTTAACCTCTCTATATCTCCAGCTACCTCTCTGTATCCACCTTTGGATAACTCTGTATCACAGAGTTATCGGGGGTGGAAGGGAAGATTTGATGTGCCAGTGGGCAGAAAAGCACCTGCTTGAGTGTAAAGCCCTCTTCAACTGTAGGAGGCTGTGGCCAGGAATCAAAGCCTCGACGTAAGGATGTAGCTTTTGAAGGAGAGTTTGGGGCGTCAGCTAATAGGCAAGAGAATTCTTTAGGGGTGGAGTGGACAGGAGGCTCTGGCAGGGCCTCTTGAAATTTACCAGAGGGATCCACCATCAAAAGTCTAATCATGCTCAATGCATGACTGCTTGGGGTTGAAACTCAACGTTGCCATCACTGGTGGGGAATTGTTTAGCAGGGTTGGACACAGTCAAATGAGACCAGCTTCTTTCTTATCATCCAAGACAAAACCTGTCATTTTCCTGTTCTCTTCACTGTCACTTGTTATTTAATGTTATTTGTTGTCATATGCACACATACGCACCTGCATGCATTTGTCATTTACAAGTGTTTGATTTTTTTAATGTTGTAATCAAATTATGAGACTTCACACTTTTCTTTTTTGACTCACTTATGTGTGTATGCGTGTGTGTGTGTCTTATGTAGAAGCCTTCTCTTCCCCAAGATCAATATATTCTACATTTTCTCCTAAAGTATTTAAAGCATTCTAAAATGATTTTGGTCTTGAATCCATCTCCCATTTATATATTTTTGTGATTGATATGAAATAGGGTGAGAGCTTTTTTTTTCTTATAGGATAACCAACTATCTCGACCCTGAATCGTATTTCCCTACCTACTGATTTGAAATGATATTTTTAGCAAATATTAAATTCCCATATGTGCATGAGTTTGTTTCTGGACTTTCTATTCTGTTCCATTGATCCAATTGTCTTTTCCTGGACCAATAAAATACCTTTTCTTTTATATTTTAATGTCTTCGTGGCTCACTGTCCTGTCTGTAGACTGACTGCTATTACTAAGCATTCATCTTTTCACAAGACTCAGAATAAACTTATCATGATACTGAATTTTGAAACAAGCATCCCAAAATGTACTACCCCAAGTGTGTGTTTTCCCCATTATAGATTACACTTTTTTTTTCCTAAGAGCAGGGCTTCTTGTAAGAGCAATTTTAAAACTGCCCAGCCTGTGAAAATGTTCCTGTCATTACTATTCATTTTTACAAACAAAACAAAACAAAAACATGTTGCTACCCAGTTCAAGAACAGGTACTTCTCCAAGTGGGGCCGGAAGGCCTGGAGCCTGGGGACCACTTGCGGGCGGGGGTGGGGAAGCGCTAATCCAGGTGCTGCTGACACAGGCCCAGAGCAGGGTGGGTGGGGGTGCAGAAAAGGGGGAATCAAAAAGACACCTTGAAAGATGAACTGCGTGTCGGGAATGTACCCCTTGTGCCACGTCTGCCCCTTCCTGCACCACCCATCCATCTCCCATCTTTCTAGAACATGAGTCTAATTATATCACACGTCTGCCTGCTGGGATTCAAGCCCCTTAGTGTTCTGGCCCCAGCTCACTGTCTCAGTGCCTGAGTCTCACTGCTGAATCCCTAAAAAGGCCGTGGGGTCCCTGCTCTCTGGGACCGTATTTGAACTGAGCCCTCCACCAGGTACATCCTCCTCCACTTAGTTGTTAGTCTGCTCTGGCTGCCCCAGCAAAGTAGCACAGACTGGGTAGCTAAACAACAGAAAATTCTCACAGTTCTTGAGGCTGGAAATCCAAGATCAAGGTGCCAGCAGGGTAGGTTTCTTCTGAGGCCTCTCTCCTTGATTGTAGATGACCGTCTTCTCCCTGTGTCTTCCCAAGGTCTTCCCGCTATATGTGTCTGTGTCCTAATCTGCTCTTCCTATTAGGACACAAGTTGTATGGGATAAGGGCCCACCCCAATGACCTCATTCTAGTTTAATTCCCTCTTTAAAGATCTTATCTCCAAATATAGGCAAATTCTGAGGTACTGGAGATGAGGACTTCAATATATGAAGTTACAGTTTAGCCCATAACATGTGGCAGAATCCTACTCAAACTTGAGGCCCTCTTCATTGTGTCTACAATTTCCAGCTCGTCCCCTCATTCCAGCTGGCTCTTTCCTAGGGACAAAACGAACACCTCCCTTTTCTGTTCAGCCACAGGTTGACTCCCATCCCTCTTGCAGCATCTGTCACAACGCCCTCTAACGAGCTGTTCACGGGCCTGTGTGTTCCCTGCTACACTGTGAGCTACTTATACAAACCAGTCCTCTTCAGCTCCTGGCTTCTGTATGATAGTAAACATGTGATCTCCCCACTTTGGGTCTCAGGTATTCCACATAAATGAGAAAAGCGAGGCTCAGACTTGGCAAGTCTCTCCTCAGTGACTGCTCTCTGCATCAGAGTGCCTGGCATATGGTGAAGACTGCAGCGCTCTTTGCTATTACCTGATCTTTGTTCAAGGGTGGGGCGTGTAAGTGTGACTGTCCGCAGAGATGTGAAATCACACACAGCTGGACTGAGATTGGTGGGAAGGGAAAACGAATGTGCTGTGTGTCATAGAGAGCTCTTGAGATGGGCCTTATTCCAACAGAGGTGGTGCAATCATCATTAGAGTAGGAACAGCATGAAATTGGCCTCTCCACTGTGCCACGTTCACAGGTGAGACAGAGGACTGTGGACTTTGGCTGCTAAGACATCTTTTCTGTGCATGCTGCGAAGAAGAGCGGCATCAAGCAGCTGGCGGTGGGGCTAAGCCCAGCCTGCCCTATGATGCTGGCTCTGCTCTCCGCCCAGCCAACCAGCCCCAACATCACTGACCTCCCTGGGGTCCTGCTTCCTCTCCAAGTGGCAACTAGATCATCAAAAAAACCTGCAATACATTCTGCAGACAACAGATCCCTGCCTTTAGGAAAACCACATGTCAAATTCACTTGAGTGGGAAGTAGGGATGTATGCAGCTGTCAAAATGAGAGGAACAGATAGTGAAGACTCCAAAAGGACAGTCCCTTCCTTTCTCCAGTCTAACTTCACTCCCAGGAGTGGACAGATCCTGTTAGTACCCATTACACTTCCCTCTCCTGGAGGCAGAATTTCCTGCGTTCAGGTGCCAACACCCCATCTCCAACCATCCATGTGGCTCCAGTGGAGCCACCCATCAGGGTTCCCCATCCGCTTATAACCACAGGAGTGAGCATGTGACTCAAGCTGGGTCAATCAGAATTCTTTCCTGAAGTTTTTCATGTTGGAGTCAGGGGGAGAGGCTCAGCACCATGATGATAATGACGATGATACTGATAATAACAGCAGCTTTAATGATTAACACTTTAAAATGTCAGCACTGTGTTGTATTATCTCCTTTAGTTCATATGAAGTAGATTCTGTGATTACCCTATTTTTCCGATAAGGAATCTGAGACTCAGAAAGTTAAGCAATTTGCCCAAATAAAGGCAGAGCAAGGATTCGAACCCAGACAGTCTGACTCCAGAAACAGCATTCTTGGGCACCTCCCCTTCGTGCCTCTCTCACAGTGAAACTGTAACACACGGCCGGCAGAGGTTGGTAGCTATGTTCCCCTGCAGAGGAAAGCCTACAGAGAAAAGCAGATAGGAAAGATGGAAGTAGTCATCTGGAAACATTTGGGTTCTTCGTTCTGCTTCCTTTGCTTCTTTCCCCATCTCTTGTTTCAGCTACATGAGGCAATAACTGATCTGTTTTCCTAAAATGGTCCAAAATGAGTCTCTGTTGCTTGCACTCTGCCTTGCAATCCCATCTCCCGCCACCTACCTTTCTATCCTTGCTTTTCTCCCCTTTATCTTCCACCTCTCCTTTCCCTGACCCCTTTCATGAGTCTGTTAAAGTACTAAAGTCTCCCTCTGCCTAAAAGAAACATCCCCTCTACCCTGCTAAGTCTTGGACATCTTTATCTTTCCCTCTTCTTCCATACTGTTCCGGAAAGAGCTGTCACAAGTATATCATCTGCTTATTCCTTTTCCCCTTGCACCAGGCTCCTGCCCTTACCTTCCCGTGGAGGCCAGTCTTTCAAGACCAAATGCAGTGGTCTTTTCTCAATCTTCATCCTCTTTAACCTCTGTGGAACATTTGGCCCTGTTGATTCCCTCCTCCTTGAAATCCTCTTGCCTTGGCTTCCTTAACATTGCTTGATATTTTTCCTACCTCCTCAACCCCCCCTTCCTCTCTTTCCTTCTTTGCATTCCCTAAGTGAATAAGCTTCCTAAGATTTGGATCTTGGCTCACATTGGCGTTGACATGTCCTTTCCTGTGTTAAAAATTAAATACAGAATAGAGACAGGACTTGAAAATTCCCTGAGCAGACAAAACCATTGAAGCCACATAAGCAAAATTTAATTTAGTTTATTCTGCAAGGCAAGCAAAACTTAATTGGGGCTACTTCTTATAAATGCCTGATAATCATAAAAGAAAATTAAGTCATCTTCCTTAAAATGATATGAGATAATTGCTTTTAACCCATCCCCTGCCATATGGAAACCCCCACTGTAATAACTAATCATTCATTGTAAAGATTAAACAGCGCTTCGCTTTCCCTTTATAAGCCATCCTGTAAGGTCATGACCCCGAGCTTCATATCAGTCTTTGAATTTAAAGCTCCCAGTCCATGAACTGCTCTTATATGCATAATAAATTCTTCCTAAACACTATTTTTGACTTGGTGGGTTTAATTTTGCTATTTCTGGATTTTTGACAGTTTCTGGTGTCAGAGGTGGGATCCAAAGACTCTCCCACCCCGACCCCAGCAACTCTGAGGTTGGTGAGCAAACCAGGTGCTGTATCCACAGAACCCTTTGAGCTCACTGATTTCTCAACAACAGTGGAGTGCATGGTCAGGTCTCTCCTGGATCTGAGCCCTTTTTGCATTTTGAGCTCTCTGACTTAATTGTGCATACCTGTATTTTGTTTGTTGAAGCTTTTGTTTGTTAAGTCACCCTCATCTGTTCCAAAGGGGGTGGAGAGTTCATGCTATTTCCTGTATTTTGGAACAGCTATTGAAAAAAAAGCCCCCTCATAGTTAAGTTATCTTGGGAAATCTAAAGGTAAAGATGGGGCTCTACCTGGTCTAAAGCTTTTTCTCCACCTTCAAAAACTCCTGCTTCGGGCTTCCCTGGTGGCGCAGCGGTTAAGAGTCCGCCTGCTGATGCAGGGGACACAGGTTCGTGCCCCGGTCCGGGAAGATCCCACATTCCGCGGAGCGGCTGGGCCCGTGAGCCATGGCTGCTGAGCCTGCGTGTCCAGAGCCTGTGCTCTGCAACGGGAGAGGCCACAACAGTGAGAGGCCCGCGGACCGCAAAAAAAAAAAAAAAAAAAAAAAAAAAAAAAAAAAAAAAAAACTCCTGCTTCCTATATGTATACCCTCTATAAACCAGGATCTTGTGTCTTTTTGGAAAACAGGTGAAATTTTGGATAATTTGGAATTATAGTGGCCACTTTGAGGAATCTTTAACTTGGATAAGATAATCCACCTTAAGGGGCACCCTTGAGAAGAGAGGGTCCCAAACCTCTCAGACACGGTGGAATACATTCTTTGATTGGTGTGAAGAAGCTTCTGATAGACAAAAATGACTCCAACAATAGCTTATCTGAAAGATTCCTTACAGTGCACAAATTTAAAAATTTTAGTAAAATACTTCGGTCATCTGAGCAGGTAATCTTAGTCCATCTGCCAGAAATACAATTTGGATCCAGCTATTCTTTTTTGTTTTTTTGTCATGGCTCATGGGCCTAGCTGCCCCGTGACATGTGGGATCTTCCCGGACCGGGGCACGAACCCACGTCCCCTGCATCGGCAGGCGGACTCTCAACCACTGCGCCACCAGGGAAGCCCCAGCTATTCATGTGAATTTTGCATTATTGTACCTGAGACATGGTTAAATTTTTTAAATGAAAGCTATAAGATTTCTTTTTGTGTCTGTCTATGTTTTTGTATATCTATGTATGTATGCATATTATATATATGAAAATTTTTTTAAAGAATTCTATTGAATTGGCTTAAAGCAAAATAAGAGCTTATATGAATTAACTACCGCTAAAACTCTCAGAATTGTAGAAACTAACCCAAATGTTTTTCAGGTTCACATAATCTGCAATAATATTGGATAAATAAAAACTAGTTTAAGTTTGTTGATTTAATAAAAACAAGTATGTCTTCAGAATTGTTAGCATTAAAGGTAATGCAATCATACAACTTTTTCTACTTGTGTTTACCAGACAAATAAGCTCATGCTATCTCTGTTACAAAATTTGTCAATGAGAAAAATAACTTAAGATGATGATAAGCTGTTTAATATTTAATCCAAGCATAATTGTTTAAAACAAGTAATTTAAATAGGTGCAAATAAAAGTTTGTACTAAGTTAAGCTAAATAATGGATGTTCATTGAATATCTAGATAACTTGCAAATAAGATAACACGCTGAGACATTCATTGCTAAACATAAATTTATATACTTTTGACTTCTTAAGTTTTTACAGAGAGACAAAAGCTATTTAGATCCATTAATAAATATGTCTTTGCCACCTTAAAATTGCACTATAAAAATCATACGTCTCTAAAAAATTATAAGTTTTTATAATTGTGTTTTTATAAATTCACTAATTTACTATAGGATACTACAGGATATGATAGACAGTTCACAAATGTCTGCTTCCTAGTTTTCACTGAAAAGTAAAGGTTACTGATAGTTAAAATTTATAATCAATATATAAAAATAAAACTACTAGTGAAGGGAAACTAAGAGTGAAGGGAAACAACTCTGGGAAGAAAATGGGATGTATTTTTATATGAAGAGTATACAAGAAATATAGGATGTATTTTTGTTAAGGAAAAAAGAGAGTAATTTTATCCTAAAATAAAATGACTAGTTTTTCCAGAATAAGAAAAGAAAAGGAAGAAGACGAAGCCTAAATGGATACAAAATATTGCAGAAAGTTTGAGGAAAAGAAATTTTATGTTGTGACATCAAAACTGGTTAAAAGTGAATAAATTTATTTAAAAAGGCTTTTTAAATGAACTCAGTAATGTACGGATACAAAACTAGAGTTTAATTTTCTCTCTGTTAAAGTCACAAAATTTCTTAGATTATTGATCCATTCTTAGTAAAAGATTATAAAAAGACTTTTTTTACCTTTAATGTAATCTACCTAAGAAACAAAGAATTGTGTCCTATGAAAATATTTCCTGCACTTCACATTGTCTTTATTAAGTCTTTGATTACTTAGAAAAACTGAGTTTTTTCAAGATTAAAAAAGCTAAGGTTTTGGGGTTTTTTTTTTTTTTTACAACTATGTAATTTTCTGCATTTACCTTTAAAATCTTTTAATTGTCATTTAGTTGAATGAATAACTAAGTATTGTTTCACACTGACTTGTGCTCCTAGTTGATCAAGTGCTTTAAATCTTTGGACATTTTTGATAAACTGTCCAAAATCAAATTCTAAATGAAGTCTTTTTTACCTCAAACTAATTTTGGGATTTTTCAGAGGGCCCCTGGAAGATCTCAAAAGATGTGCTCTCTCTCCTTATAAAAAGGGAAATGTTAATTTATTTAGTTTTATTTGCTATGTTAAATTGCATGGGAAATATTGTCAAATAAAAAGTAACGCTTAACCTTCTTAGCTTATATTTACAAGGGTATATATTATAATTCAAAAATTACATGAAATTTCTAAAAATCTTTTTTATCCTGGTATAATGTTATCAGTCATAATTCTACCTATTATCTTAAAATGTTGTATATCATAAAATTAATCAAATTTACTTGTCAATTGCATAATTTTTTAAAATAAATTCTCACCAGGTCTTTAACTATGGCTAATTTTAACCTTTTGTCATTCACAGACTGTTATTATTTTACTCTTTTTTTTTTTTTTTTCTGTATGCGGGCCTCTCACTGTTGTGGCCGCTCCCGTTGCGGAGCACAGGCTCCGGATGCGCCGGTTCCGCGGCTATGACCCACGGGCCCAGCCGTTCCACGGCATGTGGGATCTTCGCGGATCGAGGCATGAACCCGTGTCCCGTGCATCGGCAAGCGGACTCTCAACCACTGCGCCACCAGGGAAGCACCTGTTTTCCTCTTGATTCTTCTCTGAAAGCATTTACAATCAACTACAGGCAAAATGCTTAATCTTCAAAGAGATTCATGGAAATGACCCTGACAGGTATTTTAGAATACACGTTTCTTGTAGCTTTTAAATCATAACACTGAATTGGGTATTTCTAAAAATCTAATGGAAAACTGACTGATTCATAAAACTGCTAACTGAAAAATCAAGCAGGAATTAATTACATGGGAAAGAATGAACTGATGAAAATGATTATAATTTTTATGACAATTTAAAACATTGCTGGTTCTTTAATGGTTTATTTTCCAGAATTAAAGAACCCTTTTTTTCTCTTCTCTTTTAATCTATCTATAACTTACTGCAATTTGGTATACTTTTGTAAACCAACGTTGAAACATTTATCTTTTTCTCCCTTCCTGATTCCTCCAGAATTCAGAAACTCTTATCAAATATTATTGTTTCTCAGGACAATATGTGTATTTACATAAGTCCAAAAAGAATCTGTTCTCTTTGTAACAGGATACAATTGGACAAGTCTTTGGCTGGCTTCTTAGCCTAAAGAGACTTTTAAAGGTCTAATATGAGATTCCTTGTTACCAATTTTAGGGAACTAAGGTTGACTTTATGGAACCAATAAAGCCCCTTGGATATTACCAAAGCTTTGACTGGAATGTCATATTTGAGGCTATACATAGAATTACTATTCTTGCTATAACTGTATAAATAATCAAGCCAAGTTTAGTAAGACTAGATTTATTTTATAAACAAATTAGTTTCACTGTAATTACCTTTGATAAAAACAGGGTGACTATAAAAATTGTGTTTCAGTAGAAAACTATAGTGTACCTGTTATTAGATTCTAGTTCTGTTGGTTGTCTTTGAGGTTTTGACATCTACCTGCAGACCTCGGAGAAACCACCACAATGGGTTATATATGGACAACCTTATGCCTGTTGCTGTGTGGGACACTCAAGAGAGTTCATCATAAAAAACAATCCAGGGCTTCTCTGGTGGCGCAGTGGTTGAGAGTCCGCCTGCCAATGCAGGAGACACGGGTTCGTGCCCCGGTCCGCGAAGATCTCACATGCCGCAGAGCGGCTAGGCCTGTGAGCCATGGCCACTGAGCCTGCGCGTCCGGAACCTGTGCTCCGCCAACAGGAGAGGTCACAGCAGTGAGAAGCCCGCAGACTGCAAAAAAAAAAAAAAAAAAAAAAAAAATGACAGTCCAACTGCAAACCAAGACAATCCATCAGATTGAAACTATCATCCTCTTCCCATTATTTAAAGATGATCCTAACTCAAAACTCAAATACAGAAATTTTCTCAACTGCTGCTCTCCAAATTCAGAAACTGTGTTTATAATTTGCTCCAACTACTGACCTCTGTTTTTCTTTTGTTTCCATAGAAATGCTTCTTATAAATTACCTGCTTGCTCACTCCGAGTAGAGGCCTAATTTAGGTGGAAGCTCACCTGTAACACCGCCTCCTGAAATTAACATTCTCATGTTCATCCCATCCCAAGTAATCATGAGGACATGTGACTGCTCACCTATCATGTGTTCCTATGTAAATAATTCAGAAAAAAAAAAAGGAAACCTAATTACAAATTATCCCCAAAAAAATGTAGATTGACTTAGAAAGATAAAATCTGAATCAGATTGTAACTTTTTGATTTATTCAGTTGGTTAAATCTTGACTCCTGGTCTCTGCTCTGGGGAACTTTTCAGTCCTTGGCTATTATTTTCTTATAGTCATCATATTAACCTCTCTAGTGCACTGTATTCTCTCCAGGGTTTTAAATACATTTTGGCAGCCACTTACATCCCAAATGGAATCCCTCAGGATCAGACAACTGGAAGAACTCAGTGATCTGACCTCCCTGTCTATGATAGCAATGCAACAGTGACTCATGACCATCTGTCCTGAAGACTCAACTAGCAGAAACAGTGACTATGTGATTCGTCCACCCAGCTCCATCAACAGTGGTAAGTGAGAGTGATGCTATACTAGTTGTTCATACTCTTAACCTGCTGAAAGAATGACCAAAGGAGGGGATTGTTAAAATTAAATACAAAATAGAGACTGGACTTGAAAATTCCATGAGCAGACAAAACCACTTAGGCCACATAAGTGAAACTTAATTTAGTTTATTCAGCAAAACAAGCGGAACTTAACTTGGGCCACTTCTTGTAAATGCCTGATAATCATAAAGGAAACTTAAGTCAGCTTTCCAAAAATGATACGAGTTAATCACTTTTAACCAATCCCCTGCCGTCTGGAAACCCTTGTCATAAATAACCAGTCATTGTAAAGGTTAAATAACTTCCTCACTTTCACTTTATTAGCTAACCTATAATGTCATGACCCTGAGCTCCATTTAAGTCTTTGAATTTAAAAGCTCTTATATGCACAATAAATTCTTACCAATTACTGTTTATTGATGATGGGTTTAATTTAGCCATTTCTGGATTTTTGACACCTGTCAATCCCATTTGTCTCCTTGTTTGCACATCCCCACTATGACCCTAAATCAGTACCTCTGTCCCTGACCCCTCCCCCTCCAGCCACGATGGCCCACTGACAGCACCATCTGCATGCTCCGCCAGTACTTAACGTTCAACACACCACAAACAGCACCTGGATAGTCATTAAGAAAAAGATAACATTGGACCCATCCCTCATACCATACACCAGAATAAATTCCAAATAGATTACAAATCTATATTTAAAAAGTGAAATCATATAAACATTAGAATAAAGACTAAATCTGCAAGATTGAAATCACACACCATTTACTAGGAAAAATCAATAATAGTAAACCTTCAGACACATTCTGGCTAAACTATTAAACTTAGAAAATAAAAAAGTATATATTTTTCACATCCAGGACAAAAAGAAATTCGCTTGCAAAGAGAAAAAGTGTGCAGGTTTCACATGTCTTTCCAGTAGCAATCAGTGCCAGAACAAAGGAGAAACGTCTACAAGGAAAAAGAATATGATCCAAGTGGATTCTTCTCAGCCAGGTTGGAGCTTAAGTATCAATATAAAGGCAAAAGCTCACATTTTCAGACATGACTCGGAAAATACAGCATCTATGAGCCCTTTTGAGAAATCTACTTGATGGTGAAATCTCACTCACTAAACTATGAATTGAAATAAAGAGCCCTGTTATTCTGAAGCCATAGAAATGGGTCTGGTGGGGAACACAGAATCCACTTAGATATAGGAGCACTATTAAACATCTGAGATAATTATGGCTTCAGAATGCAGAATGAAATTGTTACAACTCTGACAAAATTGACAAAGTTAAAATAATGTAAGCATCAAAATTAGGAGGAAGGAGAGGTCAGGATAAAGGATATATCTATTTGTTAATCCCCTATCTTTCCTAGCAAGTAATCAACCAATCCTCTCTATATGGAAACTAACATTTTTAAAAAACCCACAATGACTCCAACTTCTTAAATTTCCTTACATTTTGTGGCATCTTTTAGGAAATTTTTTCCCTTGTAGAGAAAAAACAAACAAACAATTACCTTAAGTAGTTTGATCTAAGCATTTGTTTCTATTAAATTCATTCAAAGTTAAATGTAGTATTTATTTTTAAAAATATGTCACATATGGAATGATACCATCCTTACAGAATTTTTTTTAACATCTTTATTGGAGTATAATTGCTTTACAATGGTGCATTAGTATCTGCTTTATAACAAAATGAATCAGCTATACATATACATATATCCCCATATCTCTTCCCTCTTGCATCTCCCTCCCACCCTCCCTATCCCACCCCTCTAGGTGGTCACAGAGCGCAGAGCTGATCTCCCTGTGCTATGCAGCTGCTTCCCACTAGCTATCTATTTTACATTTGGTAGTGTATATATGTCCATGCCACTCTCTCACTTCATCCCAGCTTTCCCTTCATCCTTCCCGTGTCCCCAAGTTCATTCTCTACGTCTGTGTCCTTATTCCTGTCCTGCCCCTAGGTTCTTCATAACCTTTTTTTTTTTTTTTAGATTCCATATATATGTGTTACCATACGGTATTTGTTTTTCCCTTTTTGACTCACTTCACTCTGTGTGACAGACTCTAGATCCATCCACCTCACTACAAAAAACTCATTTTCGTTTCTTTTTATGGCTGAGTAATACACAATTGTTTTTATATCTCTATCTTTGTCGTTATCTGGATCCTTCTTTCTATATATGCATAAAGAGCTGTCTGGAATGATGTCAACCAAATGTTATCATCAGTTACTTTTAGATAGTAGAATTTTTGGTAATGTGTTTCTTCCTTATACTTTCCTGTATTTCTTATATTTTTAATAATAAGCATGGGTAGATTATATTAAAATAATGATATACTTAAAGAAAATAAAGGGATAAACAAAGAGATATCAAACAGAGACATTCAGAAAGAAAGCAGATAGATTTACTAACATCAGATAAAGTAGAATTTAAAGTCAAAAGTATTAGAGTTATGAGAAACATTATAGTATGGTAAAAGCTACAGTTTGAAGAAAACTATAAGTTTTGATATTCCCAACAGCATAGTTACAAGATACGTAAAACAAAAACTACCAAAAATACGAGGACTTAATTTAAATCATGCGCACACACGCTATATGTACATATTGAAATACTTTAATGTACTTCTTCTGAATTTGACAGATCTAGTAAAACAGAAATAAATGACTAGAGAATCTGAATATTACAAGCAACAAGTTTGATCTGGTACATACACAGAATTCTGTGCCTTCACTAATGAAAAATAGACATTATTTTATTTTGCTCTTGGAATCTTTATAAAAATTGATCATATATTTGGCTCCAAAGAAAACCTATCAACGAAATATAAAAGTGGAGATTTACAAGCCGAATGTCCTGAGCGCAGGGCAATAAAATTAGAAATACATGGTAAAAGCACACCTTAAAAAGTCTTAAGTACTTTGGGACTTCCCTCGTGGTTCAGTGGGTAAGACTCCCCGCTCGCAATGCAGGGCGTCCAGTTTCAATCCCTGGATGGGGAACTAGATTCCGCATGCACGCTGCAACTAAGAGTCTGCATTCTGCAGCAAAGATCCCATGTGCCACAACTAAGACCCAGAGCAGCCAAAAATAAATAATAAATAAACATTTTTTTAAAACTCTTAAGTACTTAGAATTAAGAAGCACTCTCGTAAACACCTCCTGAATCAGAGGAATTCAAAATTTAAATTGTCTAGAAAATAATGGAAAGGAGATATATGTGAATGAATGAATACTTGAAAGAACCAAGAGGGCGGGAAGGAGAGAGAGAGAAGAGAAGAGGGAGGGAAAGAACTCACCTAACTAAATATGTCTGGTTATTTAAAAGAGCCATCAGTTGAAGGCCAGTTAATAAAATCACAGCAGGAAGAAGTAGGTCTAGACTCTGGTATCATCCTGGCAAGTCATTTGTTCCTCTGGACCTCAGACGTCTATCTCCAAAATGATGGATTCAACAAGATGATCCCTAGGGTCTCTCCTGCTGTTTCATAAAATAGTTTTTCACTGTTCCAATCAGTTGCTCATGTTTACATGTTGGGAGAGTCGACATGAAAATCCAATTTCTGCCTTTTTTAAACACCAGAGGATTAGGTGACACTCTGGACTCTGGGTTTAGGCCAGCCCTTTAGAAGGGGGGACACTCTCGGTCTACCATCTTCCCCCACATGAGCCTGGTGCCATCACTTTGGGGTTTCCAGCCCCTGAGCAGAAGAGCTGCAGAATATCAGTTGTCACCTTCTCCAGAGAAAACCCAAGGCTCACATGTTTTTTTCCTTTTTTAGTCTTCCCGTTATAGTGACTATTGGGCCTGGGGAAAACAAAACCTAAAAAGGATTTTTGAAAGGAAATCTTCATTTTTGTTCTTTGTAAAAATTTCCATCCAGACACAGTTTAAATAGGTCCAACTGTTTCCAAGAAAACGGATGAAAAGTTGGAGAAACTCTCCCCATTCCCAGATGTACAAGTTATGGTTACAGGCACCAAACCTCTCCTTGTCAGTCTGAGTCAACATTGTTTAGGGTGGCTGGGCTGCGAAACACCATCTGGTAGAGGACTTCACGGTTTGGCTGAGTTACATTCTTTCACAATATAAGGGAGTGGGAGGTATAGACGAACGCTCCAGAAAAAGGTACTGAAAATTTACATAAGCAACTATATGTGGTCTTCTTAGGGCAGCCTAGTTCAGGAAGCTTCTCCCAGATTCAAAGGCGATGTTCTTCAGTATTAAAATGAATTACTTTTCTTTTCTCCTCTCGGTGGGCCAAAATTTCCTTTACAATTTCCTTTGCATTCCCAACTACCAGGGCCTCCTTTCTCATGGTGGCTGTGCCCTGGGCATCCGGTTTGGCCAAGTGCCTGGAAAGGGTCCAAGGACCTGGGCCTATTGTCACAGAGGTGTGTGAAGATGGGTGGGAACATGCTGGTCTCTCAGACTTGATAAGTGAGGAAAGATAACCCCAAATCCCACCCTCCGGAAAGAACTGAGGCAGGAGATAGATGGGCCCCAGGCTGAGTAGTTGGAGTTTGTCCCCTGTGGACAGATACTCCAAGATAGCAGGAGTGAGGGAGGAGGCTGAGCACCACTCAGATAAAAGATAGAGACCGCATATTTCTCATTCTTGAGGTCAAGGAGACCTTCCCGACTATACATGCGCAGAAAAGCTCCTTGGAGGTCAAAATGGGAGTGACGTCAACCTACCCATAGACCTCTTCTCTGGAATCCATCTTGGGTGAGAGGTGCGCACACACACGTGGGAGGATCCTGAGATATACCAAATACAGACTCAGAACCAGGCAAATAGAAATGATTGGTCAAAGGAAACCTGGAAGAAATACCCCATATAAGTGATTCAAACTATGACAAGGGTGCGACTCTCTCTCTGAGTCAGCCCCTGTGTCTATCCACACATACTCTTTTTCCTCCTAATAAATACTTTACTTGTTTCACTACTTTCTGTCTTTATGGGAATTCATTTCTGCAAAGCCGAAGGACCAGGACCTTGTCACTGGACACTGACTCTGATTCAGCACTCTGACTGCCGCGGCCTGACTTCAATCTCTGTCTGGGAACCAGAGTCCTGCTTCAAGCCGACGCAGGCCAAGGCCACCCGAGATCAGAACTACTATGACCGTCTTTCTTTCTTTCTTTTTTTTTTTTTTTTTTTTTGCGGTATGCGGGCGTCTCACTGCTGCGGTCTCTCTCGTTGCGGAACACAGGCTCCGGAAGCTCAGGCTCAGCGGCCATGGCTCACGGGCCCAGCTGCTCCGCGGCATGTGGGATCCTCCCGGACCGGGGCACGAACTCGCATCCCCTGCATCGGCAGGCGGACCCTCAACCACTGTGCCACCAGGGAAGCCCTGACCGTCGTTCTTTCTTTTCTTTTCTTTTCTTTTCTTTTTTTAACATCTTTATTGGAGGATAATTGCTTTACAATGGTGTGTTAGTTTCTGCTTTATAACAAAGTGACTCAGTTACACATATACATATGTCCCCATATCTCTTCCCTCTTGCGTCTCCCTCCCTCCCACCCTCCCTATCCCACCCCTCTAGGTGGTCACAAAACACCGAGCTGATCTCCCTGTGCTATGCGGCTGCTTCCCACTAGCTATCTATTTTACGTTTGGTAGTGTATATATGTCCATGCCACTCCCTCAGTTTGTCCCAGCTTACCCTTCCCCCTCCCCATATCCTCAAGTCCATTCTCTAGTAGGTCTGCGTATGACCGACTTTCTAAACCCTTCTGTTAGTCTGTATATTGTACGGGCAGAACTGTACACTTTATACAATCATCCATCTACAATATGCAGTTCGAGATAAAGGATCATTCTGTTTTCCACTCAGCAATATCTGGTGAATATCTCTCAATAAAAAGAATGTATAGATAAAGATCTGCATAAATGGTGGCACTGAACATAGGCATGATTTAAATCATTGGCTTCCTGTTTAGTTTTATCCCTTTACAATCCTAACAACAGAGTATAAAATTGCCCGACTTTCCTAGACCTTGACCACACTAGGTTTTATTGTTCTATTTAATCTTTGCCAACCTAAAACTTACAAAATGGATTCTAAAATTGAAATTAGATTTGCCTTTCTCTGATTAACAGTTAACTATCATTATCTTTTCATAGTATTAGTCAGTTGTATCTCTTCTTCCATGATTTACATGATCTTGTCCTCTGTCAGTTTTTCTAATGGGATGCTGTGATATTGATTTATAATAAGAAATGTATATTTGGTCTTTGTCCCTGGTTCCCAAACCTTGGAATTTCCTAAATGGTGAGACAGATCAAGGTGTCTTTTGTTATGTTAATTGAATGACATTTGGAATGCCCCCAAATCAACTAAGAACGGGGGTGGGGGTGGGGGGCTGGTTGCCAGGGGAACCAACTCTGTGATTGGAGAACTGGAACTTTCAGTACTACCCTTTGACCTCCAGGGAGGGGAGAGAGGCTAGAAGTTGAATCTATAGCCAATGGCCAATGATTTGATCGTTGCCTACGTAATGAAGCCTCCATAAAATCCCAGAAGGACAGGATCCAGACAGTTTCTGGATTGGTAGACCGGTGGAAATTCCAGAAGAGGGGCACCCTCAGAGAGCATGGAAGCTCCACGCCCTTTCTCATACCTTGCCGTAAGCATCTCTTCCAGCTGGCTGTTCCTGAGTATATATCCTTTTATCATAAACAGGTAATCTAGCGAGTAAATGCTTTTCTCAGTTCTGTGAACTGCTCTAGCAAATTAATTGAGCCCAAGGAGGAAGTCATTGGAGCTTCCAATCTATATCAAGTCGGTCAGAAGGACAAGTAACAACCTGGTCTTACAACTGGCCTCTGAAGTGTGTTGGGAAAAGGGGGTGGAGAGCCTCTTGTACAACTGAGCCTTTAACCTATGGGATCTGACACCATCTCAGGCAGACGGCATCAGAATTAAGTTAAATTGCAGGACACCCAGCTGGTGTTGAAGAATTGCTTGTTGGTGTGGGGACCACCCCCCAACACACGCATAGTGAAATTGGTGACCAGGTCTTTAGTTGGTGTCAGAGAAGTGGAATTTGCTAGAATGGCCTTGGCTCGTGGAAATATGTGGTCTGGAAAGAGAAAGGATGACGGGGCAAGGGATGAAGAACCTTTGATTGCTGGGTGACCACATGGTCACCGGTGGTATGGAGTAGCTGCTGTACTGCAATCAGTTACTCTGCAGTGCCTAAATGAAACTGAAAGAGAGAGCTGATTCAGATCCTGGTACTAGACCAAGCTCGGAATTTGGTCAGTCTGAGCTGGTCACTAGCCTCACAGCCACCCTCTAAGGTAAAAGTTTTGCAGGGAAACAGAAAGGACCTCAAAGACTTCTGGTCTCCAGGAAGGTAGTCGGTTGTGGGGGAAGGACAAAACCAAAAAACTATTGAAACCAGGGGGTATAGGGCTGTTGACAAAAAAACTAATCAGTTGATCTAAGAAAGAAATGGAAATTTTTATTCAAGCCAAACGGAGGGTCATAACCTGGGAGCATCCTCTCGGAAAGCTCCGAGAATCAGAACCGTTCCGCCCATTAGAGGTCAAAGCACAGTTATATATGTCTTTGAGACAGAGGGCTGTACATTAAATGACCATGTATTATTGACAGTTTACACAATCCATATCTACATGTACAAAGCGAGTAGTGGGTCATGGGTCATCGCAGCCCCTTGCAAGATTAAGGAGGACGTTTATCTCCTAAGGAGATGTGACCCTTTACAAGATTAGAAAGAATGTTATCTCCTAAGGAGGTCTGGTTAATGCAGATGCACAACACACGCTAAAGGGGAGGGAGGAGGTCCCAATGGGCAAAGAAAAATTTTATGTTTAAATTTTTCTTGTCTTGCCATAAAATGTGAATTTGATTTCATCAGTGTGAAAGAGTCATAACATTGATCATAGATATTATCAGCTTCCTGAAGAACTGTTACTGAAATGGATTGTGGGAGTAACTAATTTGAGGGCTGTGTCTTCGGTTTTGAATGCTGTGGAGGGTAAGAGCATGTTTGGGTTGATTCAGGACACACAAGGCACTGTTGAACAACCCCAGATGGTGACACAAAATCCAGGTGAACACGAGGTTATTCCCAGGGGAACAGCCAGCCTGGTGGACTGGATAAAAGCCACTATAGGGTCTATTTACCCTGAGAAGAGGGACTCTCCATTTCCCCCTATGAATGCCAAAGGAGAGCACCCGAAGCAGCTGAGATGCTAGCCTCCTAGAACTGGCTTTAAAACGACCGACTGCGATGTTCACCCCCTGAATATGCCCTTTACCCAGCTCATGATGCCGAGCAGGGCCCTGTGGGGCTTCCGGGCATGGAGGTCTTGTCCCCCATTTCTTGTAGGCAAGACTCCAGCCTCCATGACATTCCCTAAGTTCCAAAGGGCAGATTCGAGCAGTTGCTAATCAAGAGAGGAGCAGTCACCTGAGGCAAGATTAAAGGGACCAGAGAAACTCATCAAGATTAGGAGACCCTGCACACACCCTCATCTTGTCAGCAACCCCATCCTTGGGAAACTTTGCCAAAGAAAGAATGCAAGACTGTTACTACCTTGATCCTTATCACATACCTCTGATCACGAGTCCTGACTATCTAACTTCTCCCTATTCCCCAGGGAGGGGGGCACAGTTCTTGAGGCGCTAGCCTACTGTGTTCCCTCTCTGCCTGGCAAAGAAATAAAGCCACTTTTCCTTTTTCCTCCATAACTCTGTCTCCAAATTTCTGTTTGGCATCGGTGCACAGAAAGCCAAGATTTTGGCAACAGTCATGGCAAATACTGTGGTTAAGGAGACCCCTTTCACGTGGACGTCCCATGTAACCTTATTGTTGCAAAACTGAATAACAGTCCAGGAAGCCTTATCAAATGTGTTGTCTCAATTTCCCCTCATGGGTCTTACAGATGCTAATGAAGACAGGTTAAATAAAAAGAGAATGAGAAGAAGCCAAAGGTAACTTCAAGAGACTCTTCCCCAGGAGGTGGAAACTTTTAAACAGTTATTAAGAAATAAGGTGAATTAAGCAACTTTTGATAGGAATGAAACAAAAAGGGGAGTGTCATGGGACTCATCCCCGCAGCATGGCAATCTTTAGAGGGTTATCATGAAATGGAAAGAATGAAACGGACATTGATGGGATTAAAACAGTTTTTAATACAGCACTACCAAAGAGACCCCTTTCTGGTCCCCCAACTTTAAGGACCCCAAACAAGTCTGCTCTATTTACAGAGAAATTTGAAAGTCTGGAAGGCAGAGATTCCAGTGAAAAACCTGACCAGCGATTGCTTGTGGCAACAGTTAGGCTGAGTCATCAAGATAAAGATTGATGAAAGGGCCAGGGTCCCTTGACTCAACCCCTCACCTGGGATCCAAAGCCTTTTGCACAAAAGTGGATAAAGTGGTCAGCAGGTAAAAAAGAGACATTTCCAGGACTCCCTGATACCGGAGCCCCAGACACTATGGTACCAAAACCCATTGGTGAAGCCCAGGTTCAGGCTACAATTAGACTGACAGAACATAAAAATGTAAGCATGGATAGGATTGTGAAAGTTGTAATGTTTAAGCAGGTGTAATGTAAAGCAGTTATGGCTCCTTTACCTGGATGTTTGATGGGAATGGATATCATGTCTAGTCAGGGAACGCGTCCCCTACTTGTTGATAGAGTCCTAATGGAGGCTACAGGTAGAAACATAAGTGTTGATGCAATTACGGTAAAAGGTTGTAGGAGAACTGGTATGTTTGAACAGGCTTTATGTGAAGTGGTCGTTTCCCCTACCTAATATTGTAAAGCAGCAGACATGTAAATCCTCCCTTCAAGAAGTATTAATTAGATATGCTAAATGAGAATTGCCCACACAGTGTAGGACAGAAGCTAGATTGCTGGGAGGGACAAATCCTCTGTGCCATAGCCCTACATGGAGCATAGACTGGGACTTACAGTGAGGACCACTGGGGCTCTGGACTAGAGAATTTCCCTTTGAGGGGCAGTTACTACCTTGCTACTGGACATTATTAATTGAAGCTACTCCTATGACTGGAGGACAGAAAATGATCTTGAAATCTGAAATACCCACAATGTCTAGGGTGATGTTGGAGAAGTGCTCTAATGGGGATGGCAGCATTCCGAAGAGTTCCATAATAATATGTAAATGGTTAATACAAGATCATGCTGTCTAGGCAAGACAAAGAGGAGATACTATCAGGGATCCTCTAGGGCTCTAGGGCTGACTTTGGAGCCACCTGAGGAGCTGCTGGAACCAACTTCCATGTGGACAGAGCCCTATGAGTGGTTATTGACTGAACAGCAAACTGCAGCTTGGTTTAGGGATGGCAGTTCCAGGGTAAAGGGACAACATCCGGTTTGGAAGGCCACCACTCTGGTTGAAGAAGGTAAAACCAAATCAGCTCAGTGCACTGAACTGCATGATGCTTTCCTAGCAGCGGTACGAATTGAGTAGCGGTAAAAGCCCCAATGTTTGGGTTTTTACTGACTCATGGTCAGTGGCCAATGGCCTGGCCGTACGGTCAGGCAGACGGGCAACAGAAACTTGGCCTATTAAAGGGGTGTCTGTACGGCACACAGCCCTGTGGAAATCACTATAGAAATTTGAGGGGTACATTAAAGAAGGGGACGTTGGCGCCCAGGTTTGGAAGGCAATTGCAGTCAACAAGAAAATCTCCCCATGTGCTCACTTAAGGTGGCTACCTGCGCCCTTGAAAGTGGGTCATGGGCACCTCAGCAATGCAGGAATGGGCTGAATCTGGATGTAGTTCTCCCATACACTCTAAGGCACACAGTGTCAATGAGAACCGTTCTGTCTGCCAACAAGAGACTGCAAACAAGAAAGAAGAGCAAAGAGAGTTTGCAAGAGAGCAAGTCTACAAAGATGAACCCACTTCAGTCACTGACCCACAGTGCACTCTGTGATTCAGACAGAGGAAGTTAAGGACAGGATGCTCTGTGCTTTGGACAAACAGGCCCCTTAGAGAGTTACATGTATCTCAGGAAGAATTTTAATGAACCCAGCTTCTTGCATTTTCCCACACATAGAAAAGCACTACAATCATTAACTTGAAATATCTGTTCTTTGCGACCAGCAGTCATCTCTCACCAAGAAGTATGCTTGCCTGCATGTATTCTGTAGCGACCCCCTCAAAATTTTTAAAATCACTTATAAACTAGCTTCCCCCCTGCCACCAGCCCTGACCTCTTAGGAACAGTTTCTCAGAGCTACTGAGAGGCTGTCTCCCAGGCTATAGTCCTCAGGAAGACGCTGACTAAAGCTTAACTCACAGTTCTCACATTGTGTATCTTCTTTCAGTTGAGAAGAGACAGAGGCTGCCGATGGCTGTGTGGCCGATTTCCCTGCTGGGAAGGCTCTGAACATAGCTGGCAAGTGAGACTGATGCTGGTAGCCCTGGGGAGGCGGAGGGGGAGGGGTGTGGGCGCTGCAAATAGGTCCTGACAGGAACAGACACTGACGCTAGACTGAGGTTTTCTCACCCAGTGGGAGATACAAATGCTCAGGGTCTTATAAAAGAACCGGAACAGGTATTATTGCACCAAGGTGGATGGCTGAACCTCCGTATCTTCAGACCAAGGAACACACTTTATGGCCCATAATATCCAACAAACACACAGAGCGAGATCGTCCTCAGAGTACTAGTTTGCTAGAGAATTGGAACAGGCAATTCAAACGTTGGCTGTCTAAAGCCGGGAGTTTAAAGCATGAAGGGCTGGCTCAGATGTCTTCACGAGCCTATGCTCACACTCAACGTGAACATGAGTGTCCCCACTGGACAGGTTTCTCTGTTTTTCTGGTGGATCTGGGGATGGGGTGAGGAAAAATGTGGGTATTCTTTCTAGCCCCCCCATCACCTCAAATTTTTCTTTCTTACTTGATGCTGTGGTGGCAGGACCAGGGCTACACCTACAAGGGCTGGAAGCGGGGATGATTCCTCAGCAAGAGACTGTAAGTATGTTTTTAACCTTTATGTCAGACAGAATTTCTAAGGGCCTGATGGGGTGGGATGTGCCTTCACCCCACCTGACAAAATTAGGTTGAACAGTGAATGCAGTCATATTGCCAGATGGTAAAGGTTCTTGGCCTGTGTAACAGGCATGAGCGGAGGGGAAGGCACTTGCTAGACTAGTGTTGCTGCCTGCAGTGTAGACCAGTGTAGTGACCCCACCTGTTGTCCCTTCTGAAGGTGGAATGGTTTGGGTATAAATGGAGAAAAGGGAAAAGAGTAGCTGAAGGTGAGGGAATGAATGGATGGGTTATTTAATAAGGGAAATCCAACATTAACACCTTGAGAGAGGTTCAGAGAAGAGATGATATTGACTCATAGTTCAGTCATATCCGGTGCCTGAAAGCATGCAGCTGTGTTAGCAGACAATGCTCCCGGCTTGGGAAGCTGACAAGGTAGATGGGAGCCTGGAGACCCAAGTGGCCTTGCCCGGGGAGACACTGTCATGCGATATGATGACGGGCTGGATAGTTATTAATGACTGAATGAGATTCTGGTAATGTGCCAGTGTCTTTTGAGACCTTTATGATTGTTTCGCTATAAGGGATGAATGTATGAAGAGCAGGGAGCAGACTGGGATATTGTGATTTATAATAAGTATATATTTGGTCTTCATCTCCATTTCTAGCACAGAGCTTCTAAAACCCTTGGCATTTCCTAAGTGGTAAGACAGATCAAAGTGTCTTTTGTTATGTGAATGAATGAATTGGGATTGTCCCTAGGTCACCTAAGGATGGGGGCTGGTTGCCAGGGGAACCAACCCTGTGATTGGAGGGTTAGAACTTTCAGTCCCACCCTTAGACCTCCAGGGAGGGGAGAGGGGCTAGAGGTTGAATCTGTAGCCAGTGACCAATGATTTGATCATTGCCTATGAATGAACCCTCCATAAAAACCCAGAACCCCCAGTGAGGTCAGCCAATTTCTCTGCAAGTCGATGAAACCTGGAATGAACGCTCCACGAGGTATTTCTAAAGACTCAAAGACCAATGAGAGGTGATGAAACTCATGGAAGAACGTCATGTGTTTCGAACTGTTTCATTTTTTTGAGCGTTTTATATGTAAAAGAGCTTGCTAGATTAGAACACCTTTGCTGGAGGAAAAGTACCCAAGAAAAGTAAATGGGCCACATGGGAAAACTGTTAGCCCCAGACACCGTGTACCAGAACCAACCTACAAGCTAGAGCCTTATATTGAGAGCTGGCACCTTCCCAGGGGTCTCCTATTGTGGTGTAAAAGTTAGCATTTAAAATGACACTCACATTTATTACCTCACAGTATCTGTGAGTCAGAAATCAGTGTAGGCATAGCTCAGAGATATTTGGGGTTTGGTTCCAGACCACCACGATAATGCAAATACCTCAGTAAATTGAGTCACATGAATTTCTTGGTTTCCCAGGTCATATAAAAGTTGTTTACACTGGGCTTCCCTGGTGGCACAGTGGTTAAGAATCCACCTGCCAATGCAAAGTACACAGGTTCGAGCCCTGGTCTGGGAAGATCCCACATGCCACGGAGCAACTAGGCCCGTGTGCCATAGAACTACTGAGCTTGTGCTCTAGAGCCTGCGAGCCACAACTACTGGACCTGTGTACCGCAACTACTGAAGCCCACACGCCTAGAGCCTGTGCTCCACAACAAGAGAGGCCATCGCAATGAGAAGTCCGTGTACCATAACCAAGAGTAGCTCCCACTCACTGCAACAGGAGAAAGCCCGCACAGCAACGAAGACCCAACGCAGCCAAAAATAAATAAATAAATAAATTTATTAAAAAAATTTTGTTTACACTACACTGTAATCTATTAAGTATGCAATAGCATCATATCTAAAAACACAATGTACATACTTTACTTTTTTTTAAACATCTTTATTGGAGTATAATTGTTTTACAGTGTTGTGTTAGTTTCTGCTGTATAACAAAGTGAATCAGCTATACGTATACGTATATCCCCATATACCCTCCCTCTTACATCTCCCTCCCACCCTCCCTATCCCACCCCTCCAGGCGGTCACAAAGCACTGAGCTGATCTCCCTGTGCTATGCCGCTGCTTCCCACTAGCTATCTATTTTATATTTGGTAGTGTATATATGTCAATTCTACTCTCACACTTCTTTCCAGCTTCCGCTTCCCCCTCCCAGTGTCCTCAAGTTCATTCTCTACATCTGTCTTTATTCCTGTCCTGCCCCTAGGTTCATCAGAACCATTTTTTTGTGTGTGTGGTACACGGGCCTCTCACTGTTGTGGCCTCTCCCGTTGCGGAGCACAGGCTCTGGACGCGCAGGCTCAGCGGCCATGGCTCACGGGCCTAGCCGCTCCGCGGCATGTGGGATCCTCCCGGACCGGGGCACGAACCCGCGTCCCCTGCATCGGCAGGCGGACTCTCAACCACTGCGCCACCAGGGAAGCCCAGAACCATTTTTTTTTTTAGATTCCATATATATGTGTTAGCATACGGTATTTGTTTTTCTCTTTCTGACTTACTTCACTCTGTATGACAGACTCTAGTCCATCCACCTCATTACAAATAACTCAATTTCATTTCTTTTATGGCTGAGTAATATGCCATTGTATATATGTGCCACATCTTCTTTGTCCATTCATCTGTTGATGGACACTTAGGTTGCTTCCATGTCCTGGCTATTGTAAATAGTGCTGCAATGAACACTGTGATACATGACTCTTTTTGAATTATGGTTTTCTTAGGGTATATGCCCAGCAGTGGCATTGCTGGGTCATATGGTAGTTCTATTTTTAGTTTTTTAAGGAACCTCCATACTGTTCTCCATAGTGGCTCTACCAATTTACATTCCCATCAGCAGTGCAAGAGTGTTCCCTTTTCTCCACACCCTCTCCAGCATTTATTTTTTGTAGATTTTTTGATGATGGCCATTCTGACTGATGTGAGGTGATACCTCATTGTGGGTTTTTTTGTTTGTTTGTTTTTTTTAGCCATACTCGGGCTTCTCACTATTGGGGCCTCTCACTATTGTGGCCTCTCCTGTTGCAGAGCTCCAGACGCACAGGCTCAGCGGCCATGGCTCACGGGCCCAGCCGCTCTGCGGCATGTGGGATCTTCCCAGACCGGGGCACGAACCTATGTCCCCTGCATCCACAGGCAGACTCTCAACCACTGCACCACCAGGGAAGCCCCCTCATTGTGGTTTTGATTTGCATTTCTCTAATGATTAGTGTACATACCTTAATTTAAATAACTTTATTGTTAAAAAATACTAATCATCATCTGATAATGCAGGGTTGCCCTGAATCTTCAATTCATAAAAAATGCCATATCTGCAAAGCACAGTAAAATAAGGTACATTTTTGCCTTCATAATAAACAAAACAGAGGGCCAACTTGGGATTTTCCCTTCCTCCTCTTACCTACTGTAAATACAAATGTGATAGCTGGAACTACAGCAGCCATCACATCACTGTGAGGGAAGACCAAGAAAATTGCAGTGACATCTGCTCTGGCACAACTAGTTCGTTGAACCAAGGTCTCTCCATGCTTCTTGTCTTAAAAAAAAAAAAAAAAAAGCCCTATTAAAAAAGCAGCTGAATTTTCTGCTTTTGCAGGTGAATGTCTTCATAACTGATAACCAAGACTTCTCAGTACATTTAATATGCTTGTGTGTATTTTGAATCTCTAAGAAGGGAAGCGAATATGTAGCGATTCCAAACTTGTAAAACTGAGGTGTGATTTTTTTCAAAAGCAATTTTTGTGGGACTAGAATATGGCAAAGGTGATAGGCTATCACTTTGATGATTATGTTATGATTGGATAGATAATTATGTTTATTATGAAGGCAGAAACTTTCTCAGAATCCCCTAAGTTCTACCCTCTTAGGCTTCCATTTATATCTCATGGGTTAGAACAGGGTCATATGCTCACCCCTATCTTCAAGGAAGAGTGTGGAAGTGAATATGGGACAAATTCTAACCTTGAGAGTGAGAAATGGCAAGGCAGAAGGGAGTTGAGAGAGACTTTGGGGGGTAGCCAAGAAACAGTGTCCGCCGCATGCAGCCTGAAAGAAATGTGCTTAACTTTTCCACCTGGGCTTCTAACATCTAACCACAGAAACACGCCTCCAAAAATCCCGGTGAAGCCAAAATCTCTTGGGGTAACAGAACCAGGAAAATTAAACTCCTACATTTTTAGCATAGACATCTGACACTAAAGTCTTCTCTGTTTCTCCCCGCTCTGAAGAACAGCTTCTGGTCTCAACCGCGGGGTGAAGAGCAGGCTTCCTGGATGCTGAAACGTATCATGCATCAGCTACCGCTGCCGTATTCTAAAATCTTCTTGCCAGGAACGCGAACCTTCCTTTTCCACCAGTTCTTCAAGAGAGTCAGGTGGAATTAGGGCTTTATAACCTTCTGCCCCCTTAACTTTGAAGCACAGTGACCCCAAGCCCATAGCCCAGTATCTCTTCTTCCTGTACCACAGCCAAGCAAGGCACCCCAGCCAAGAGCCACCCCTTGTTGCTGGGAATGGCACAGAGCTACTAGAAGGAAACTGGTCCCTAGTCCAACTGGCCAGTGTCTTATAATAACCTCCTTTCAAACTCTTTCTTCCCTTCATTTCCGTTTCCCAGTTTCTCTTTCACTTCTTCTAACCCAAATTGGGTGCCAAGAAGTCTCGCCAGTCTCTTTCTTGGTTTCACATTTCCGATGAGACCAACGTCCCTTTATCCCCTCCAGTTACGGCCCCAGGTTTCAGTTAGCAACTGCACTGATTTCTCTGGCGTGCACTTGACATATTTAAATGTCTGCAGCCCTCTAGCTGTCATCAGTGTGATGGGGCAGGTGGTCTTGTAGAAAGAGAACTGGATGCGGTATCCAGCTCTACCCTAACTAGCATGGCACCCTGGGCAAGTTAGCACAAGAGCCTTTGCGTTAAGAAGGGGCTGCGGTGGTGGCACCTGGTCCTCCAGCCCGTGCAGGATTCCAATGGGAATCATCAGACTGAAAGAGCATTTTAAGAGCTCTTGCAGCAGATTTCACTCGGGGAAGCTTGTCATTGTAAGAAAGTTCAGTACTCTTAGAATCCACATTTGTTTCCATTTAATTTTCATTTTATATTGGAGCATAGTTGATTTACAGTGTTGCATTAGTATCAGTTATACAGCAGTGACTCAGTCATACATATACATATATCCATTCTTTCTCAGATTCTTTTCCCATATAGGTTATTACAGAATATTGAGTAGAGTTCCTTGTGCTCTACAGTAGGTCCTTGTTGATTATCTGTTTTATTTATAGTAGTGTGTATGGGTTAATTCCAAACTCCTAATTTATCCCTTCCCCCACCTTCCCCCTTTGGTAACCATAAGTTTGTTTTCAAAGTCTGTGAGTCTGTTTCTGTTTTGTAAATATTAATAAGTTCATTTGTATCATGTTTTCAGATTCCATATTTATGTGATATATGATATTTGTCTTTCTCTGTCTGACTTACTTCACTTAGTAGGATAATCTCTAAGTCTATCCATGTTGCTGCAAGAGGCATTATTTCATTCTTTTTTATGGCTGAGTAATAGTCCATTTCATATATGTACCACATCTTTATCCATTCCTCTATCAATGGACATTTAGGTTGCTTCCATGTCTTGTCAATAGTGCTGCTATTAACATTGGGGTGTGTGTAACTTTTTGAATCAGAGTTTTCATCTTTTCTGGATATATGCCCAAGAGTGGGACTGCTGGATCATATGCTAGTTCTATTTTTAGTTTTTTGAAGGAACCTGCATACTGTTCTCCATAGTGGCTGTATCAATCTACATTCCCACCAACAATGCAAGAGGGTTCCCTTTTCTCTACACCCTCTCCAGCATTTATTGTTTGTAGACTTTTTGATGATGGCCATTCTGACCAGTGTGAGGTAATACCTCATTGTAGTTTTAATTTGCGTTTCTCTAATAATTAGTGATGTTGAGCATATTTTCATGTGCTTTTTGGCCATCTGTATGTCTTCTTTGGAGAAATGTCTCCTTAGATCTTCTGTCCATTTTTTGTAGAATCCACAGTTTTGAGCCTGAACACAGGTGCCCACTGTCCTCATTATTCAGGTGAGAAAGATAAGGCTTCCAAAGCCCGTAGTTAGCATAATCAGAACTCAGTGGGTTTTTTTTTTTTTAAATCACAAGTCTTCATCCATGGGAACTGTTCATTCATTCATTCTTGCATTTATTCATCACTGACTCATTCAACATACATTTATTGAGTATCTTCTATAAGTAAGGTAGTGTGCTAGGCATCGAAGACAGAAAAATGAGAATATACAGCTGCTGTTCCAAAAAACATCCAACCTAGAGAGGAGGCATCCCTGCCACCAATAACAATCTGAGGACAGCTGTGCTTTTGGGGTAGCAGGTGGCTTATGGGTGGTTTCAGCGGTTGGGTGGGGGTTGTCCAGCTGGGCTAGATCCTTCCAGAAGGGCCTTGAAAGCATCTTGGGGCACAGAGGATGTCATTCTAAATAGAAGTCCCAATGGGTGACAGAGCTGACCACTGTTAACTGTGGCCCTCAGTGGCGGCAGAGAAAAGGACGACCTGTCTGACTGAGCTTTGCTGGCCTGGGCCCTGCAGAGCTTCCTGTTTTCTCAATTTCACACTTTCCTGTCTTTAGGTCTGTTGCTCTCTTCCCCTCCCTCCACAGGGTGTGTACAAAGGATGTGGGACAGATGTGGAAAGGAAAACGTGGGTCTCCCAGGAAGGGGTGGGAAGGTTTTAGGTGAAGTGCAGAGGATGAAGAGGCCCTGTGTTGGTGAAAAAGGAGGCCTTCCTGGAAGAAGAAGACGTGGAGAGATACTGGGAACACATAGTTCCCAGTGTGTCTTGGGAACAAGAAGTAGTTCAGTTTTGCTCAGGGGTCCCATGTGGCAGGTATGGGGTGGGGGGGGGAGGAGGGGGGCAGGAATGGCAGGAGGAAAGGCTAGACAGCTCAGCCAGGGTTTTATAAAGGGTCTCGTAACATCTGCCCATATTGGTCCTGTCTCAGTTTACTAAGACCTCATAAAATAAATGCAGTGCTTTCTTATTCTCCATATATCCTCAAGTATATGAACATAAACATCAAAATATACATTTGAAAATATTCATCTCTTCTCCAACCTGAAAACCCCGGAGTAGCCCATATGGCCAAATGGCCCTTAGCTCAGACCCTGAGGTACTTAATCTAAACTTCTTTCCGGAAGGCATCACACATTGGAAAGAACTAGTCTTGGAGGAGGGGTACTAAGGACCCACAACCGCTTAAAGCCAGGCCAGCTAAGGTTAGGAAAAAGCTGTCATCATCCAAGAGTCTCTTGCTTCCAAGTCACTCTCACTTTATCGTTCAGTATAACTGCCTCAGCTCCTGACACTGAATTTCTTCCTCCTAGGTACTCTTTCTGGGTCTTGCTCGGGACTTGCAAAAGTGCACATATCACTGCGTGTTGCAGTTCATTTAATAATATATTCTGAGTCTATAAATTCCTTGAAAGCAGGAACTGTGTCCTAAAAATTTTGTTTCTTTCCCAAAGCATAACACAGGGCCTGGCATACAGTAGAAGTCCAGTAAATGTCTGTCAAACGGAGCTGAACTTTGAGAGCATCACAAGAGGGAACTGCAGGAGGTTGATCTGCATCCACACCAGTGATCAGAAGGACCGTAGCCAAAGAATGATGGTAGAAAATAACCACAGGGAGACGGCCGATTTGCCACTCCAGGGTATGCCACAAATGATAGAAAATCTGACTCAGATTTGTTATGTAGGGAAGGGATATTCCAGGTCTTTCATGACTGAAAAGTCCTGGGACAACTTCAGGTGAGGCTTGATCCAGAAGCTCAAACAATGTTGCCAGGATTCAGTCTCTATCTCCAGTCTTCATTCTCATTCTCTACGTGAGGCAAGGGATCCACGGCAGGTTTAGACCCACACTGCCCAGGTCTGTGTGTAGCTAGAGAGGACATACCCCGACTGACATAATTCTCACCCTGAACCAGTCACTGTAGCTGGGAAATGAGATGTTCTGATCTTACAGCTGTCAGATAACGTGAACGGCCAATCTGCAGGTACTGTTCTCATAGCACATCACGTAAGTAGCTCACTGGTACAATTTGGCCCTGTGCATGTTTAAGTAGGGTATTGTGGTTGAAAAGTAATGGACTAGGCTCCCCAGCCCCGTCAGTAATTAGTATGTGATCAGGCAAGTCACTTCCCACAACTTCCCAGACTTCAATTTCCTTCTCTGTAAAATGAAGCTGCACTTGGTCTCCACGAGAGATCCCTCCAGCTTCAGTGCTCACTCTTCAGTGATGTCTCTTGGGTAAATTACCGGCCAAGTTCTAACCTACAGCGACAGCACCCTGGAGCCCTGTCTGCCTGGATCCTATCCCAGGCACACACCTGGTGGACTCTGGAGCCATCCCCACCTCCAGGTTTCCTTACAAGCCTGACACCTGGAGTGCTAGGGCTTTGCCCCTCTGGCTTCCAGGAGCTGCCGCCACCCCAAAGGCCCTGAGTGCTGAGCAGTGAAGTCCTGTGTGGAGAACTTTCAGCCTTAGGAGGCTTGCTGATGTCTGTACAAACACCTAAGGTGACCCCTGGGGAAATGTGTGAGGTTTTCTGATTCAGATCGGGGCTGAGTGAGCGTGGTAAGTTCGAGGGCTTTAGGGTTGATCGAGGAAGAGACGGGACCGTGAGAGGCAACCACACGTAAGCTTTATTGGGTGACACTTGGACAACAGGAGGTGAAGGCCCTGCCAGCAAGAGACCTTCTAGAGACCCTGGCAAAAGGCCACCACCCAGAAGGGGCGTGAGGCAAGAGAACTCCGGGGCAGGGCGGGTGCGGAGGGAGGAGAGGGTGCTGACATATTTAGGTGGTGTCGCTCAGAAGCAAGGTTTTGGGGGGGCAGATCTCTGGGTCAGATCATCTCTGGTTGGCCGATGTTCTGTGCAGTTTCATAGCGTATGCAATGTAGGTAGGCTCTAAATAACTACAAATGTCTCTTTGGAGTATATTTAAAGCAGTTAGATGTGTAACAATTGGAGCTTGGCGCTGACAGGCTTTGGACTACTGGCCCTAGCCTGCTGTGATAAATATGGGAACATTAAATAAACATGGGGACCCATCAATAAACATGGGAACATTTTAGGCCAATACACTAAGGCCGTATTTGGTCCCCTTACATAACAGTGAGATCCAGCTGAAAGGTCTCCGGGCTGAGCATTTACCAGCAGGCTAGGCCAGGTGTGAAAGCCACTCTGGAGGGTGTTGAAATCATTCTCAATAAACTAAGCCCTCCTGGGATGGAGAAAGTTCTCACTGTGATTTTCTTTCAGGGAATTAAGTAAACAATAACCCTTTAAGTATGAGTGGAACTTTATCCTTTCATATTTGATTCTTACAACACCCTCCGAAAAAATCAGAATAAGAATGTTAGTGGCATTCCTCCCCCTGCCACCAGCATTTAAGGGCATAGACAGACGTGGGGACAGAGGACAGTGATAGCCAGGACTGAGATCTGGTCTCCCAAACTCCTGCCCATTCTATTTGCCACACTGCTAGGGGAGCAGCTGTAGGTCAAGACTGTTCTTTCCTGCCTCGGTTTCCTGCTTTGCACAGATGCACAGACTGACAAAAGATTCACCCCATGACCTTGGACAATTTTGCTCCTTTTTTTTTTTTTTTTTTTTTGGATGTAATGGGGCAGTTCTTGCAGAGGTTGGAGAGAGAGTAGCAGGCTGGGTTTCTAGTTTGTCTCATCAAATTTCTCAGCTGGGCGGGTTCTTAAGAGTCAGGCATTTTGCAGATGGGGGAGGAAGCATCCTGCCCAGGGCCGCACAGCTCAGGGCCCACAGTGCCTTTTCCTCAGCGGCCACACTCCAGCCTTTGAGCCCTAGGGGACGCCAGCTAGCCTCACCTTTCCAGGAATCCAGTGCTGAGAACAAAGCTTCCAGGAAGATGCTACCCACCAGAAGTCCAGTGGCAGTAGGGGGCCAGTCTCCCTCTTTTCAAGGCATTGTTCCCTTAGCTCTCTGTAACCCCTCCATCCCATGGGCCCTGCCCTGTGGGAGTTTTGGATCATAGCTATTTTCCCCAGGGATGTCTTCATTACCCAAATTCCTTCACCTTCACTGGGCAATGACTCTGCAAGGGTGGCTTCAGGTTCTGAGGCTGGAGATGCCCTAAACTCTCTTCTGGGAGCAATTTCCTGCCCTGCTGAGGTCCAAGTTCAGCCCTGATAGCCACTGCCTTCAGCCAGGGGTGGATCCAGGCTTTGAGGGACCCGGAAGCTTATGCAGTTTGAGGACCTTCTTTAAGAAAAATAATGCAAAATCACACGTACAAAATGCCCCCAAGCCTCTAGGAGGGGCCCTGCCAATGAGGAGCCCGCACCCCTGGTCCCAGCAGACTGGGGTCCTCTCTGCAGCTGCCTCTCTCTAGGGAGTGGCTGGTTGGTGCTCCTAGTGGAAGGAGCAGAGCAGCTGAGGGCACCCCGAAGGCCTAGCGAGGGGCGAGGAGTCCTTCGTGTCCTCCAATAGCTGCTGCGATTGTTTCATACTTAAGTTACCTGATATCAAGCCTCATTCAACAGTAAGGTGGATTCTCTTTACTCTTGGCCAGAGAGAGAGGACCTCTGCCAACTGGCTGAGGAAATCCCTCGCCACCCTTGTGAGTGCCAACAGATCAGCGCCCCCCAAAATGCCCAGAGCTCCCCAAGGATATGCACTCTGGCCTAGACTTGCTGCCATCTTGTGTGGCCAGCCATTTCCAGGACAGTCCTGGCTTTAGGACTGAAAGTTCCATGTCCAAGAAAACCCCTCAGTCCTGAGCAAACCAAGACATTGGTCACTTTACTCCCACCTCCTCACTCACAGAGGTCAGTCAGCTCTGGGCCAGATCTCAGCCCAGTTCTCAGAACCCAACCTTGGGTTTGGATGATTACTCCGAACAATAGGCCAGCTGAGGGAGTTCCCTCGTGGTCTAGTGGCTAGGATTCAGGCTTTCACTGCCGTGGCCTGGATTCAATCCCCGGTTGGGGAACTGAGATCCCACAAGCCACGTGGCACAGCCAAGATTAAAAAACAACAACAAAAAAAACCAGGGTAGGTAAGACTAAGGATCTACAAGGGCCTGCGCTGTTCCCAGCCGTGTCCCTGTCCGGTTAAGGAAACAAGGCCTGCTTATTATTTCAGCAGACGAGGAGGAACTTTGTGAGTGAAACAGGGCAGCACTGTTGCCAGGGTAAATAATAATATTAGTAATTGTAGTATGATTCGGTCCTAACGAGTGCCAGGGTCAACACTGGGGCTTCGTATGGCATTTACTATGGCATTTGCTCTTCGCTCCAAACTATGAGGTAGGGATTTCCACGCTGATTCTGCAGAGGGGAACTTGGAGTTTGGAGATGCTAGTCAGCCCACGGTTACCTGTCAGTACAAGCTTTTTCAACCATGTCACCCTGGCCTAGGAGGCAGGACACCTGATTCTCATCCCAGCTCTTTGGTTAACTAATTGTGTGACCTCAAGCAAATGCTTTAGAACTGGGAACCTCAGCCTCGCTGAACAGTGAGCTCTAAGCTGGTGCTCTCGAGGTCTTTCAGGGGTCTGGGCTCAGTCAGGGCTGAGTGTGAAGGTCAGCTCTGCCGCTTACAACACGTGTGGCCTCGGACAAGTTGCTGGACCGGCTTCCACCTGTACAATTAGAATACTATCTTAGGCAGTTTGTGGAAAGGGTTAAATGGAATAGTCCATGGAAGTTCAGCACCGAGACTTTTATATACTGACCTAAAAACAAAACAGTTGTTATTGTTCCTGCTGTGGTTTCTCCAAGCACTTTTCACGAAGCCTGTAGAACTTCGATATTGTCCCAAACACATTGTATGCAAAGGTATTAGAGACGACTTCTTTACTCTTTTTCTCAAATATGTTTCCAGAAAATGGAAAAGTTGTATCCATGGTAACTAGAGGGAGGTGGCCAGCAGAGATGGAGGGGAGAAGCATTGGCTCAGAACTGGTCCTGAAAATGGGAGCCCGTTGTAACCACGGCCAGCCCCTTCTAGACAGCTGTCACGGGAGAACCCGTGAATCCACCGTCTAGGATTTCAGAGAACCGAGGCCACACGTTTTCACATAGGACCCTGACCTTGTTGGGCTGCTTTGGGACCTGCCTGCCAGGCCCAAATCTTAACATACAAACCAGGAATGAGCTGCTACTATGGAAAATGAGATTTTTACTGTGGGATCAAGAAGCCACCACACATTTTCAATCACATCAGGACCGACACCCCCAGGAGTGACCAGTCAGCTCATTTAAACGAGGTGTGGGGTAGTGGTCGGTGTTTCAGTGTTTCAGGGTCAGACCCTCACACTCAGATTTTGCTGACCACCCTGCGGCTGTCTTTATCATTTTTCCAACCTCTTCTGAACTCCGCAGACAGCTTTGGGAAGCCGTGCACACTGCCAGGGGCCGAGGAGAAGCTGGGAGGCCACGGTGGTGGCGATGAGCTGCAGCACCACCCGAGCCAAGGCATCGCTGGAGGCTCTGGGGCTGCTCCCTTCCAATAGGAGAAAGGCCAGTTTTCCTCCGGCATCAGGAGATCCTCTCAGCCAATGCGAGGCCAGATCCCAGTGACTCACCCCGCGGTGTGTGGTTTCTCAAGCAGATGTTCCCAGACCACATGAAAGGCTGGCAGAGTATTACTATAGGGTTTAATGTTCCTTCTTTTGTTCACATTCCTAATATAAGGAAGTGGAGGTTGGGGATTGAAGGAAGCATTGTGGTACAGCCCTGCCCCTTCTCCCTGGCAGCTCGGTTCTTGCTGGCCCCCTCAGGTGCTGAGCTAGGGGTGCTTCCCCCTCCACTTCTCCTTGCTTCTCCATCCAGGATGTTAATTTTACTGGAATTCTTTTCACTACAGTAAATGGGGCCAGAGGTTGAGGAGGAGGGGAATAAGTCTGGAACAACTTGCTTGTACCCCTCCGGGTCCCCGGGAGGCCTCCTGGGGGCACCTAGCACTCTGTTAGGACCCGGGGATGCAAACCAGTCTCCAACCTCCAACCTCTGGGATGGAGACTGAGCCAGGAAAGGTGGGTTAAGTCAGGAAGTAGAATGAACCCTCTTTCCTCTACTTCAAGATACATTTTTTATGTTTTTCAAATTATTCTTTATTTTCTTATTAAAATATTAAACATTAAAAAGTAGAATAATATAGTGAATCTCCATTAATCCACCACCCAGCTTTAACAATTATCCACACAGAGCATTTCTGAAATTGGGATACATTTATAGTCAGTGGGTATATTTAATACAGTGTTTCCTTCCCCGGCCAAAGCTATTATTAAATTAACAAGGTGTCTAACAACTGGTTAAGGAGGAACAGGTTGACACGAATGAACAAGGAAGAAAATCAAACAGGAAACAACCTTGCCCTTGAGCAAATTTCCTTACATTTTTATCACCCACGATCTTTTTTGCTATTTTCTGTCAATTGGCCTTGGGTTTTGAAGGTTTTTATCTATCAAATTCCGGTTATTATTAAATAACCCCATTTTTAAAAATAATTAAAAACGAATAGCAACTTGTACACCAAAGTAATTAGCAGCATTATACACAATAGCCAAAAGGTGAGAGCAACCTAAGTGTCCACTGAGGGGTGAATGGATAAACTAAATGCACTTTAGTATATATTCCATGCAATGGAATATCATTCAGGCTTAAAAAGGAAGGACATTCTGACACGTGCTACAGCATAGATGAACCTTGAAGACACTGTGCCCAATGAAATAAGCCAGACGCAAAAGGACAAATACCGTATGATTTCACTTAGATGAGGTTCTTAGCACAGTCAACTTCACAGAGATACAAGGTGATATATAGGTTACCAGGGGCTGGGGACAGGGAAGGATGGGGAGTCATTGGATGCAGAGTTTCTGTTTGGGGTGATGGAAAAGTTCTGGAAATGGATAGTGACAATAATTATACAACATTGTGAATGTACTTAATGCTACTGAACTGTAAACTTAAATGGTGAAAATGGTCAATTTTATGTATATTTTACCACCATAACTTTTTAAAGGTAAAATTATTAAGGATTTCAAGATGGTGACAGAGCCTTAAGCCAAGCGAGGTCCTTTCCGTCTCCTGCTTTAGGTCTTGATTTCCCTCCAGTGAAAGCAATGCTTTTCACCTGTCTTACCTTTCTTCCTGTTAATGTAAGAGTCAAACGAGGGACTTTCCTGGTGGTCCAGTGGTTAAGAATCTGCGTTCCAATGCAGGGGATGCAGGTTCTATTCCTGGTCGGGGAACTAAGATCCCATATGCTGCGGGGCAACGAAGCCCATGAACCGCAACTACTGAGCCCACGGGCCACAACTAGAGAGAAGCCTGTACTCTGCAACGAAGATCCCACGTGCCGCAGCTAAGACCTGGCACAGCCAAATAAATAAATTAATTATTTTTTAAAAAAAGAAGAGTCTAATGAGAAAAAGCCATGTCCTGATTCCTGGGTGAGCATCAGGGTGATTCAAATGTGAGCCACTGAGATCAGGGGGCAAATGGCACAGGGAGGTGGTCCTGTGTGCTCCCACCCTTTACAGGGTGTCAACTGCTCTGGACCGAGTGTTGCAGGTGGGTGAGTCAGAGCGGAAATACTGATAAGGAGCAACAATCAACAGCTCAACCCCTGCCTCGCTCCTGGAAAGGGTCCAGGGTTTCTCCTTTGTGAGTCACTATAAGAAAGGAAGAGCCTCTCAACTTCCGGACTTTCTTTCAATCTCTCCTTATAGATGGCGACGTTAGCTCCCTCAGCTGTCGTAGTGCTGCCCTCCTGCCATTCTACCAGCATTCCTCGAGGCAGGAGGAACTTAGCAATGGCTGTGAGAAAGGTCAGAGTCACATTTGTGGGCTCCCGGGTTGCAGGGAGTGAAGACTCTTGGCTCCGATTTATCTTTTCTTCTTTCATTTCCCCCAGATTTCCTGTGTATTTAGACTTTCCTCGAAACCGTCAGGAAAATTCACCGTGTAAATAAAAGCAAAAACCCAACAAAGGTCAAGAGCAAGACAATATAGCTCTTGTCTTAAATGACTAAATGCAGAAATACACAAATTCTCAGCAGAACATAGGCATTGTCGTGGGTCAAAATAAAAAGACTGATCCAGGAGTTACCTCAGTCAAATAACTTTAATCCAATCATGTGGGCTTTGAGCCCTAGTCTCTTCTTGTGTCAATGGGGATAATGTTTACTACTTCCCAGAGGTGCTGTGGAGACCAAATGGAATTGGCTTTAGGAAGTCCATAAACCCCACACAGATGAAACTCACAAGGAACTGCCCCTCACATCATGTTGGGCACAGAGAGACCCCCTGATCATTGCTCATTCCACCCCACAGGACCAAAGGCCAACAGTTGGTTGTGTGCAGATAGCCAGGAGGGCTTTTAGCAAAGCTACATTCTACTCTGCAATTATGCCTACCTCTGTTGTCCTTCCAGCAAGATGTTTGTCCCGTGAGTTTGTGTACCTGGCCCCCCTGGTTCGAGAAGAACTGTCTTAAAAGTGACACCAGGATTGAGGGTCACTGTCATAGTGCCTGTGTTGGAATTTGTTTATGATATTTTGGTATAAACAGTAGGATGTAGGTATGTGAAAATCAGCTTACATATTTTTATGCTTAGAATAGGTAATACGTTCACATGGTTAAAAAAAAATCAAAGTACAAAACGTATTACAGTGAAAAGTCTTGATTCCACTCCTACACTTATTGGTCCTATTTCCAATCCCCTTTCCCACCTCTATCCTCAGAGGGAACTTATTAGTTTCTTGTGTATCCTTCCAGAGACTCTTTTCGCAATTATAAGCAAAAACAAATACAAATTCTCATTCCCCTCCACCTCCACATACACAAAACGAAACATATTCCTCACCTCCACAGCTGCACCTTGCTCATTTCACCGAATCCTGCATCCTGGAAGTCTTTCCGCACCAGTTCCCAGACCAGCTTAATGTTTTCATTTCAACAGCAGAGTGTTTCATTACACAATGGTACCACATTTTATTTAAGGAATCCCATCGGTGCACATTTTGTTATTTCCAGTTGTAAGCTAACTTTAATGCACATCCTAGGCGTGGCCAGTTAGCATTTGAAGCAGTCCACATTCCAGAGGTGGTGAAAGCAAGATTCAGATGTCTTGGCAATCTAAATGGTTCAATAATTAACAGAGAAATTTTGGAAAACAATTTTTTATTGGGGAAATGAATGTGGTTAGCCAGAAAAATACTACAATACCCACCACCCTTGCAAGACCAGACCTAGCCCCTCTGGAGTACTGCCTAGGTCTAGAGCAACCTTTGCAAGATACATCAGCTTTAAAGGACCAAGTTCCTCTCTCTCTCTCTCTGTCTCTCTCTGCATTTGGAACAGTATTTATCAAAAACTTTTAACAAAATCCAGTGGCTGCTTTCAGTAATTTGGATTTAACCATTATTATTGTTTTCCTCTAACTTCTTTGTATATCTTTCCTATGTTTATAATGTTAAAGAATGATTAAAATAATATAACCATATTGCAGACAGTGGGAAAACAGAGAAGAGGTAAGATCGTTCACTCATAATCCCATCATTGTAACACAACCATTCAGGTGTATTCTCTCCTAGTTTTGTTTCTCTACTTAGCTCATGTCAGAGTGAAGGTAAAATACCGTGGGCTCCGTTGTGGCTTTTTCCCTTTCACATTGTGCCATTAACAGATTCCCCCTGGAACTCTGTGGTCACCATCAATCATTCTAGTGTTTGTAGAATATTAAAAGATGAATATCTTTAACACTGTTCCTAACTTTGTTTTAAACTTTTACTTTCAGGAGAGCTATTCATTAAAAAAAGAGTGTTGGTTTTGTCTCCCTGTGCCCAGCTTTGAATGTCCCGTTTAGCTGTCTTCATCTTGGCTTTTGGTATCTAGGTCTCTAGAGAGTCCCTGCTTCTTCAGGGCTCTTCCTTTTAGCTACTCCACAGGGAAGGCACAGAAGTTATTCCTGAGCATATTTAACTTATGGGAATTTAAACCTGACCTCTAGACATCACTCCTCTTGCAGCGTTTATGGTCGACAGCAGTGGATGCCGTCGGGTCTGGAACAGTGTGGCAAGGCCTGGGAAATGAAAGCATGGGTCATTTAGAGTGGTTCCTGACCAGTGGCCAAGAGAGTGGAGCCTGTCTGCAAGTGGCCAAGCAGATGGGTGATGGTTTTGCCAAGGTCCTTGAAGAAGAAATGAAATAATAAATTACAGGTCCTAGAGACGCCTTGACTAACAATGACAGGAACTGATGATGGCCTACATACACAAAACTATGTGTGGTGTAATTGTGGGGAAATTTAAGGGATTTTCAAGGGTAATTTTTAATTTCTACTTTCGTTCTGATGTTAGGATAAGTTATGACTCCATGATTGTTGGAATGACCTAAGCTAATTTGGTTGGTCTTCCAGCATGTTCTCTCAGTAACCTCTAAGAACGGGAAGTAGATAGAGGCCATTGGTCCCTTCCCCCAATTTCTCCCCGTGGTGGCATGTTACAACACAAGCAAGTCTTAGGCCAGATTCTGCCAGGAGCAGCCTGCATAAAAGCAATCTATACAAGCTTTTCTCGTAAAATCAGGCTGTTTCCACGCACAGGCACACATCTAGCACCTTGCATGAGATGTTCATTTGGAGGTGGATAAACTAACATTCTGATGGTAGGATCAGCTGGCTACAGTGAGTCAGGCAACAGGCTGATGGTTCTAAACGGACAGAGCAGGGGGCAGGCAGCCAGCAAGCATCCCATAAACAGCTGTGTCCTTGACATGCCTTCCCCTCCACAATCTGAGCCGAGAAGGAGCTTGCACAGCAGCTTCCCGGCAGCCCCTTGGCAGTCTCCAGCCCTTTTCTGGCCCTGGCACCAGGGAGCTCATGTTCTCCCAGAGTCAGGAAGCCCCCAGGAAGTGCCGAGAGTCGCCCTGGTCCAGAGGAGCTTGGCAGGATGCTGTCCTGGGATCAAGTTTCTGGCAAAGTGCCTAGAACTATAGGCTGTGGTTTTTCTCAGTATATAACCCCCACCTCCCCCTTCTGACTATGGGAGTAAAAGGAGCTGACTGTGGAAGCAGCATCCTATGAGGACAGGGCACAGGGACACGGTGGATCCCAGCAATGGTGTTGCTGGTGGCCTCTTCCCAGTCTCCTGTCCTCAAAGGAAACCAGGATCGAAAAATATGGAGCCTGGTCCAGCCTGGTTCATACCCAATCAGAAACCATGGCATGGAGTGAAAACTCTTCACAAACACATTTCTGAAGGTCTATTATGTGCCAGACACTTTGCAAGGTTCTAAGCTAGTGGGAGAGAGGAAAGGTCTCCACCGGAACCGACTTGGATATTCTAAGCGCTCTCAAGGTGATTGTATGAGCCGAGAGGAGGGAGTTTCTCACTGTGCAGGGGAGCCAAGAAAGGCTTTACAAAGAGATGATGCCTGAGCCAGATCTTGAAAGGCAGATTTGCCAGAGAGAAGATGACGGTCCCCTCAGAAGGAATGGTGGGGTGAAGGCCCTCAAAGGCGGGCTCTTCAAACTTCTTTAACTGAATTGCAATCATGCCAAGATTTTGAGTAAATGACTCTGAGGTCACTTTCCTCAACTGGAAATCTCCCAGTACAGTAACATGCTCTTTCTGGGAACTTAAAGGGGATTTCGTTTATTTTAAAACTAATAAACACTACACTACCCCAGGAGGCTGAATTAGGTTTTGAAGTCAGCGAAGCTGAGTTTTCCGGCTCAACTTCCAGTTGGAACAAAATTAGTAAAGAATGTGTTATATCAAGAGAGAGTCGTTTTACTGAAATACCTTGAACTTTTGCTCACAGAGATAGCAAATCTCAGCCAAGAAGTCTTAGTGCTGACTTTGACTTTGGTTGCATCTTACATATAGCTCCTCCCTGAGTCAGAAGCCTGGTAACAGGGCCGACCGGAGATGGAGGTGAGTGGGCATATGGAGAAAAAGCTATTGAACCCACTCTGCAAATGGCAAGCGTAATAAAGTGAAGACAGCCAGACTACCCACACCCTGTTAGAAAGTCTCTTTAAACTCTGTGGATTAATTAACAGCTGTTTAGGGGCATTTCTAGAAACTCTCTGGAAACCAAGCAAGTCTGAACTCAGCCAAAACTGTGTCTTCACCACTACTTAGAAACAAGCAGGTCCCCCACCTGCAAACTGCCCTTAACCTGTGCAGAGGCTGCTTTCCAGGCACGAGGCAGCTGACCAGCCTCATCTAGGTCTATTCAGACCCACCTAGAAGGAAAACAGCTGTGAATTGCTCAGGGGGGTTCTAACTTCCTTATCTAACATGTTCATTGATAGGACGTTCCTTCTCTCTCACCTCTCCTCTACCTTCTCAAATCCCTGACCCCTACACCTCTGTCTGACCACCAACACAGAGAAGCAGTACAGCTTCAAAGTTTCTCTGGAGACTGACGCCTGCACAGACAGATCACATTTCAGAGATGGACGTGGCAGTGTTTGTCTCACCACCATCCAGAACTACTCCATGTGGCGAAACACAAAAATGCAAACATCATGTCTGTTGAAAATTGGAAATATTTGAAGAGATAAGATATGTGTATGAGGTTCTCCTGGTATTCCATTATATTTTCCCCTTTTCATTGCTGAAATCTTCTAAATATTTTATTACTTAAAAATTCACAGAGCCACATAAAATGATGTTCATCATTACCGATCATTAGTGAAATGCAAATCAAAACTTTAATGAGATAGCACTTCACATCCGTTAGGATGGCTGTTATCCCCAAAATAAGGAGAAAATAACAAAAGCTGGTGAGGAAGTGGAGAAATTGGAACACTTGTTCATTGCTGGTGGGTAAAGGGCTGCAGCTGCGGTGGAAAAAATAGGGTGGTTCCTTAAAAAATTAAACATAGATTACCATATCATCCAGCAGTTCCACTTCTGGGTACATACCCACAAGAATTGAAAGCAAGGTCTTGAAAAGATATTTGTACACCAGTGTGCATAGAAGCATTATTCACAATAGCCAAAAGGTAACAACAACTCAAAAGTCCATGGATGGATGAATGGATAAGTAAAATGTGTTGTTTACACAACAGAATATGATTCCATCTTAAAAGGGAATGAAATTCTGGCCCATGGGTAAGCTTTGAAAATATTATGCTAAGTGAAATAAGCCAGGCAAAAAAGGAGAGATATAGTATAATTCCATTTATATGAGGTACCTGGAGTAGTCAAATTCAAAGAGACAGAAAGTGGAATGGTGGTTACCAGGGCTGGGAGATGTAATTGTTTAATTTTGTACAGAATTTCTGTTTGGGATGATGAAAACCTTTGGGGGGTAGGTGGTGGCCATGGTAGTATAACAATGTGATGTACTTAATGCTACTGAAATGTACACTTACAAATGGCTACGACAGTACATTTTATGTCACATATATTTTACCATGATAAAAAAGATTGAAAAATAAATAATAAAGGAAAATTTCACAGATACCTTAGAATGATTTAATTATAAAATATTTAAACAATATAGATAAAGCCAAAGTTCTGCCTGATTATACCATGCTCTCATCAGACACTACCCTTGTTTTCAGTCTGAGGAATTTCCCTGCAGGCAGTTTATGTATATTTCCAGTGGGGTACATTTACTTATAGAATTAACATATTTCCGTTTTTTTTTTTTCAATTTTCACATAATTATTGTCACACTCAGCATTGTGTCCAATCAAATTAAATTCCACTCTATTTGTCTTACTACATTTATTTCTGCCTTTATCATTGGACTTTCTTACCATTTCTTCCTCTCCTTCATGTTTTCTAAGGCTTAGCCTTCTCCTCCTTGCCTGATGATTCTAGGCCAGAGGGTCTCCCCGTTTCTTTATTTAAAAAAATATTTATTTATTTGGCTGTGCCGTGTCTTAGTTGTGGCGAGGGGGTCTTTGTTGCGGCATGTGGGATCTAGTTCCCTGACCAGGGATCAAACCCGGGACCCCTGTATTGGGAGCACCGAGTCTTAGCCACTGGACCACCAGGGAAGTCCCTCTCCCCTTTCTTTAATTCCTAACATTTTAGAGGCATAAGGACACTTAGAATGTCTTTGGTGTGGGCTTGAAGTAGCACTGACTGCCCTGCCCCAGCACTGAACTTCATTACCCCCGTCTTGCCTCTGATTGGATCATCATCTCACTCAATCATGAGCTTCCTGTGTGTTTCCCAGCGCCCACCAGGCACTAAAGTTCCTGAGAAAGGATACAAAAGCAAAGATTAAAGCAATCGGACCAACACCTTGCTGCGTGTTGAGTACTTTCCTGGTGAATCTGAGTCCTGCTGGGGACTTGGAGGCTCGCGGCAGAGAAGGAAGTAATGTCTGCCTTGCTTCTGTTTTCCACCTGACAGCACAAGTGTGTATTTTCCATTTCATTCCACAGTTTGGAAAATCCATGAGCCAGAACCCAGCTCCATCTGCTGACCGCATGAAGACCCCCTCTCTGGAGAAGCGGTTCCAGGGCACAGGTCCTCTGATACTGTCTTCAGCGAGCCCCAGGTGGGAACAAGCCCTTTCAAGAAGACGATTTAAACATTAATCAGAAATAAAACTCTACGAGGGTGGAGGTGAGAGTCGAGTGCTTTTTGAAAGGCTCATTAATGGGAGCATGACCAGGCCTGCTGGTGAGGACCCAGCAAGTTAGACTATGGGACTCTTGCTGGCAGTCACTTGAAAATAGAAAAGTGTGGATTCTAATGTTTTTTGCCAGCAAAAGGCAAAAGAGGTTTTCTCCGGTGGCCTCCTGGAAACTCTGTAGACTCTCGCCAGCTGGGTCATTGAATGCCAGCAGGACAGGGGTTGGGTCCAACATTGGTCACAAGGCTCTGGCGAGAACAAGGTCCCAGGACTAGTTTCGGTGAGAATTTTTGTGCTTTTGTAAGTTAGCTCTCCAAGATAGAACAATCTGGTGGCCTTTTTTTTTCTTTCTTTTACAACTTTATTGAGGTATAATTAACATACAATAAATTTACAGTTTACAGTTTGATATGTTTTGGTATACATATATGCTTATAAACCGTCACCTTAATCAAGATGTGGAACATTTCCAACACCCTCAAAGTTTACTAGTGCCCTTTGGAATCATTGCCTTCCTTCCCAGGCAACCGCTGATCTGCCTTTAGTCACTATAGGTTAGTTTGCGTTTCCTAGAGTTTCACACAAATGGAGTTGTATAGCGTATACTTTTGTTGGTCTGGCTTCCTTCAGCTCAGCATCACGATTTGAGATCCATTCATTTTGTTGCACATATCAATAATTCATTCACTCTTTTCATCGCCTGGCAGTGTTCCATTGTACAAACACATAATTTGTTTTTCCATTCTTCAGTTGATGGACATGGTGGTTGCTTCCAGTTTGAGGTTATTACCAAAAAGGCTGCATTGAATATTTGTGTACAAGTTTTTGTATGAACCTGTTTGCATTTCTCTTTGGTAAATACCCAGGAGTACAATGGCTGGGTCATATTCATGGTTTTTTTCTTTTTAATTTTTGTTATTTTTAAAATTTTTATCGGTGTATAGTTGTTTTACAATGTTGTGTTAGTTTCTACCATACAGGAAAGTGAATTAGCCATATGTATACATATATCGCCTCTTTTTTGGATTTCCTTCCCATATAGGTCACCACATAGGAGGTTCTCATTAGTTATCTATTTTATACACATTAGTGTATATATGTCAACCCCAATCTCCCAGTTCATCCCACACCCCCTTTTCCCCCCTTGGTGTCCATACGTTTGTTCTCTACATCTGTGTCTCTATTTCTGCCTTACAAACAGGTTCATCTGTACCATTTTTCTAGATTCCACATATATGCGCTAATATACGATATTGGTTTTTCTCTTTTTGACTTACTTCACTCTGTATGACAGACTCTAGGTCCATCCACGTCTCTACAAATGATCAGTTTTGTTCCTTTTTATGGCTGAGTAATATTCCATTGTATATATGTGCCACATCTTCTTTATCCATTCATCTGTCGATGGGCATTTGGGTTGCTTCCATGACCTGGCTATTATATTCATGGGTTTTCAAACAGACCCCAAAGGAGCCCTGGGGTTTCTGCTTAAGCTGAGGGAGGAGCAGGGTCCCAGGGTTCCAGTTTCCATTTCAAACACAGCAGAAGTTCCAAGGGCATCCTCACATGGTTGGCTTCCCCTGTCAGCTTTTCGTTGAAGAAATGTTTCCATAGCCAAGAAGAAAAAAGTTTGAGAATCCAACTCTTTCTAACTACCCCACCCCATTATTTTATAGATAAGGAAAACTGAGTTTGCAAAAAGCCCATGGCCAAGGTTGGTAGACTGGATGTCTCTGCACCTTCCTAGGCCTGGGACTCTAGGTCAGTGACCTTGGCTTCTTCCCATTCATGACTTCCACCTCCCTGGGGAGTGTGGGAGCTGCTAGTAGTATCAGGTTGGCATCAGATAGAATCATATCTCAAGTACGTGGACATTTCCTTTAAAATCCTGTGAAGCCGGATATAGCAGACAATTTAGGCCAAGGGGTCATGACTGTGGAGACTTTCCACAACTGCAGAGCACTCTTCCAGAGAATTATACTTAGAGGCCCTTGAGTCAGTCTGAGCCAGACAATGTCAGAGGGGAAGGGCTTATTGTTCCTGTGTGTCTTTCACCCTCCCGTAAGAGAGAGGGGAGGCTTCTCTGGGGGCTCATATTATTTTTTTTTAATTTTTATTTTATATTGGAGTATAGTTGATTTACAATGTTGTGTTAGTTTCTGGTGTACAGCAAAGTGATTCTGTTGTACATATACATATATCCATTCTTTTTCAGATTCTTTTCCTATATAGGTTATTACAGAGTACTGAGTAGGTTTCCCTGTACTATACAGTAGGTCCTTGTTGATTTCTTCACTTCACTCCTCCTGCAAGGAAAATGAAAGTCCTTTCCTCTAGGCCACTCCAGCCTGGCAGACCCCATAAGCACCAGGCCTGAGGACAAGAGCTGAGCCCTTTCACCTCTGTTTGCCCAGCTGTTTGAGATGATTTGCATACAGTGTATCTTCCTCTGGTCCCTACTCTCAAGCAGTTTACAGTTGAGGTGGGAGAGAGAGGCCGGATCATGCAGAGTCTTGAAGGCAGGCTCAGACTTGGTCTCCAGTGCCAAGGGAGGCCAGAGGGGTTTCCACCAGAAAGGCCTGGTCATATTTCAACATAGCTGAGCACACCTGGGAGTTAGGGAGGACTGTGATAATCCAGCTCTCCAGGATCAGCCTCTGGTGAAACAAGACCAAAGGAGGTCAAGTATGAAACAGAGGTACAAGCAATCTGATGTGAAAGCCAAGAGGTTAGTCCCAACTGGAGGATTCACAGCAGGCTCCCTGGAAGAGGTGGCATTTAAGCAGGGCCTTGAAGGGTGTGGTGGTTTGGCTGGGCAGAGGGACGAAAGGAAGGCTTAGAGGTCTGGAAGTGGAAAGCTTGCCTCAGGACCCGGTGGTCCATCAGAGTGGCCTGCTGAGAAGCAGGTTAGGACAGAACAGCACAGTGTACCAAATAGGACGCAGAGGATCTGTGGTTTTTTGTGTAGGGAGGGGGCTTTCGAGCAGGGATCTGGGGCCAGGCTAGCTGCCCAGGTAACACCAGGGTGTTACTCATCTGTGGGGGGTTCTGGAAAACTGAGCCTCACTAATGTCTCATATGCAGGTCCTGACTTGGGTTCATCTCTGAGCAGAGAAGCAAGGGCCACTCAGCTGCATGTTTTTCCCACCCCCATCCCTTTATTCAGAGAGATCAGGTTACAGGGTACGGGGCCTGGAAATAATGAATATTTACTGATGAATAAATGAATGAACAAATGAGTGAATGAGCGGATAAATATGTAATCGAAACCTTCTAAGGGAACTCACAAAAATACGGTGTGTGTGTGTCTGTGTGTGTCTCTGTGTTAAAGGAAGGTGCTCCAAGCCCACACTTTGTCTTGGGGTCATGGGGGTGGGAGTGCTTCTGAGCAGAAGCTTCAGGGTTGTTATCCTGCAGCTCCATCCCCATCATGGATTTCCCATACACACTCCTCCACCCCCAGGCTCCACACACAGGGCCAAGGCCTAAATTCCCCAACACGGGCAGAAACTCCACCCCTACCCTGGTACTGGGCCCAGATTCCAAGATTGTGAGGACTCCACGCTCTCTCTTGCAGGCAGCAAAAAGCTCAGGAGAAAGCCTTCCACATTTCTCCAACCAATAGTACTCTTTCTGCCAGCATCTTCTTCCTACTGAGTCCACGTGTGCAGCCCACCAGCTAAAGCGTCAGCCCACCCCAAGCCATGCCATGCTTTTTCCTTACCCTAAACACCTTTGTCATTCCCCAGCTCAGCCCTTAAACCTCACCTGAGTACACCAGCTTCCTGCTTAATCTCACCCTTGCACCTCGTGATCTCAGAAGGCAGCACAGAGCAGTGGTGCCCGGGCAATCAGGCAGGACCGAATGGAAGCTGCTTCTCATGGCTTCTCCAAACCTCATCTGTAAATGGGAATAGTAATTACTTACCTCACAGGATTATAAGAACCAAATGGCCAAATAATAAATGCCAGAAAAGGTGTGAAGAAAAGGGAATCCTCCTGCACTCTTGGTGGGAATGTAAATTGGTACAGCCACTACAGAGAACAGGATGGAGGTTCCTTAGAAAACTAAAAATAGAGCTACCATATGATCCAGCGATTCCACCCTGGGCATATATTCAGAGAAAACTCTAATTCAAAAAGATACATGCACCCCAATATTCATAGCAGCACTATGTACAATAGCCAAGACATGGAAGCAACCTAAATGTCCATCAACAGATGAATGGGTAAAGATGATATGGTATATATATACAATGGACTATTACTCAGCCATAAAAAAGAATGAAATAATGCCATTTGCAGCAACATGGTTGGAGCTAGAGATGATATGCTAAGTGAAGTAAGTCAGACAAAGAAAGACAAATGTCATATGATATTGCTTATACGTGGAATCTAAAAAATGATATGAATTATTTACAAAAGAAAAGCAGAGTTATAGACATAGAAAACAAACTTATGGTTACCAAAGGGGAAAGGGGGAGGGAACGGATAAATTGGGAATTTGGGATTAATAGATACACACTACTATATACAAAATAGATAAACAACAAGGTCCTACTGTATAGCACAGGGAACTATATTCAATATCTTATAGTAACGTATACTGGAAAAGAATCTGAAAAAGAATATATAATATATAACTGAATCACTTTGCTATACGCCCGAAACATTGTAAGTCAACCATACTTCAATTTTTTTAAATGGAGGGAAAAAAACTTAAAAAAAAAGAACAAAATGGCAATTTACTATATGAGAAGTGATTACCCTTCAGTCTACACACATGAGTGAGCAAAATGATTTATTTTTCTTTCCCTTTAAAAAGTAACGCAACTCTGTCTCCCAGTTACTGTCCTAGATGCAGCAACCTGGAAAGCGTATTGTTTCCACCACTGCAAAGATTTTTTTTTTTTAAGCTGGAAAAATGGCAAGTTGACAACTTTTATTGAACCCATGAGAGAGCTGAGGGCAACCAACTAGAATGAAATCCAAGAAGAAACAGGTGCCCTCAGGGAGAGACAGGGAATGAGTACTGGCTTACCTGGGGTAGACACAGCTGGACAGCAGTAAGAATTCAGCTGGAACGCGTAACAGACTAGTAGAGACAGAGTGTGGGCTGCCAAGAATATGTGAAGCCCAAGGGGGAAATTTGCTTTTCTCTCCAGACCCCAAGGTGAGGGAGAGCCCTTGAGAAAGCATCTCTTGTGATCCAGGCCTGGGGGAAGTGAACATCTGCCACCATGGAAGGGACACGAAACCCCACCCAGATGTTTCTCCCCCATCCCCACTATGGGATAAAAGCCTTAATCTGTAGAGGAAAGGGCAGCAACACCATAGCCATAGGATGCACCATTTATAACCAATTTGAAGATGAATAAAATATTAACATACATTTTGTTTCCTCTAAAACATTATACGTAAATCAACGCAGTGCTCTGATTACCATCCTACACGTGCATTTAGATTGCAAATGAGCTCAGTTTTAAACCCTTTTGTAAGAGCAAGTGAGAGATGCATTATGTGGCCATAGTGATATTAATGATGGTGACCTCCAGAACTGCCCCTTCCCAAGAGCACACACAGACACAAGAAGTTACTGCACAATAGTTTTGCCTATATCCCATTGGTCCAAACTTAGATGATGTCTGAGAGACTGGGGAATGGTCTTTATTCTGGGTGCCCACACGTCCTGCTCAAAATATCAATTACTGTGGAAAAGAGTAGCATGTATCTTCCTTGTTAAAAAAAAGGCCTCATTTTCTATCACTATTTTTGCTGTAATTCCACTTTGATTTTCCAATATTCATTCCATATTAATATTGTTATACTATTTTTTTGCATGGTAAATTTGTTCCCATTTCTTTCTTTTCAACTCTTCTGAATGAATTTGTTTCAGCAAAGTGTCTTGGCTATAGCTCGTAGCTGGATTTTTTTTCTTTTTTATTCAGTGTGATAAACCCATCTTTAAATAGGTAACATATCCATTATACTTACTGTGAACCATCTTATTTTTGTCTTCTGTTTGTCATACATTTTTCCTTTATTTTTTTTCTTTCTTTTCCCACTGTCTATGCTGTATGTTGAACTGGATAGTGTTGTATAGATTTTTCCACCCCCTTTTATCACTCTACTGTGGGGAAGCTATTTGTTCTACTACTATTCATGTAGTAGTTTCCATTTAAATTTTAATGTCATATCAACCACCTGAGGCAGGTAAAATGTCTCATGCTCAGAGATATTCAGGTTTGGTCAGGAGCCTGATGAAACTCCCTGGGATGTGCCTACTGGTTCTGATCAGCCCTTCTGGTGTCATGTATATACGCCTAAGCCAGCCATTGCCACAGGGATGGGAGTGGTGGAGGCAGCAGTACTCTCCTTGGTCATGCCTGTGTCATGGACCAACCTGGTATTCAGGGGGAGGGATTAGACTCACCCACACAACAGAGGCTAGGCACGGGAAAGGGGTGTTATGGCCAAAAGAAGGGGAACTAGATGCCTACCCAGGAGGGTCCATCATAAATGTGTATGCACCTAACAACAGAGCTTCAAAATGCATGATAGGGGCTTCCCTGGTGGCGCAGTGGTTACGAGTCTGCCTGCCGATGCAGGGGACACGGGTTCGTGCCCCGGTCCGGGAAAATCCCACATACAGCCGAGCGGCTGGGCCCGTGAGCCATGGCCGCCGAGCCTGCGCGTCTGGAGCCTGTGCTCCGCAACGGGAGAAGCCACCATAGTGAGAGGCACGCATACCACAAAAAACAAAACAAAACAAAACAAAACAAAACAAAACAAAAAAATGCATGCTAGAATTGGTAGAACAGGAGAGACAGACAAATCCACAGCTCCTTGGAAAGTCCACTGCTTTGTTTTCTTTGTCTCCGCAGCACTGGAAAACTGGAATATAATTAATATTCTCTCACATCCTTGAAAAATTGGAAGATTAATATCTCCTTGCCCTCAAGGGAGGGAAATTAATTTTTTCCATTGTTCATTATTCTGATTTAGAATTTAATGGGCCGTAGAAATGGTGGCAAAAGAAAAAGAGAAAGGAGAGGGTGCCTTTGAGATTGAGCAACGGAGGGAGGGATTTCACGCAGAGTAAGAGAAGTCAGCGATGAGAGTGGAAGTGAATCTAAGAGCAGAGCAACACCCCACTCAGTGGCAGAGTTCAGGGACGGAGGAGTTAAGGCCTCATCTGTGTGGCAATGTGGAGCTCTAGGGAGGTGGGTGTGCAGGCATGGAGAGCTTCAGCCTTTCCAGAATTTTTTTCACCCAGTTGAATGAAAGCTGCTGGACCTAAAGCAAGATGTAAGCTATGACAGGGGGGGTCTAGGCAGTCTTCAATGGGGATAGGCTACTAATGAGGGCAGGGCCTTCCCTGATGTCTTGGTGCAGCCTAAGACCCCAGAACCTATGTAAAATCTGTTGGGAAGTGGAGGGGATGGGGATGGAGATAGAACAATGAGTGAAACTGGATTATCATCGTGGCCCAGTGGTAGATGGTAACAGTATGCTGCTCCCGTGACAGGAACAGATGGTGTTTGCAAACCATAGAAGAGCCTCTATGTTGCATCAAGAAGAAAAAATTTCTCCACAGAGTACAAGTAGAACCCCCATACCCCGCCACCTTCTCTTACTCAGCCTCTCAGCTTAAAAGGCTCTTGGAAACACAACACACTCCGAGCCCTAAACAATCCTGTGCGCGGAGCTCTCCTCGCCCGCTGGGCAGGACGAGGCACAGCCCCCGGGCGAAGACCGCTGCCCAGCACGTCCCAACCCGAGTCGGCGGCATGATCCCCTCGACCTCCACGTTGCACGTCCCGGCTTCTCTTAGGTGTCCACGCAGAGCTGTGCCTTTCCCTTCCTTCCCAGCTAGAGTTACATGATATGACATCCCTGACCACACCCTTCAACAACCCACATGCTGACTAGCTTTGGAAGGCCAGTCTAAACCAGTTGAGTCCGTGGCTGCCTCTTTTTAAAGTTGTTTATTATGTGTAACTTGCTTTTTACTGCACTTTAGTTTAAAACTTGGCTTCATGTAAGGCCTGTTCTTAATCTTCAAGAACCAAAAATGCCTTGTTAGAGTGCTAAGGAGTGTAAAAAGCAGTGATTCCATAAATGCAACGGCTTCCTGTCCTACATGCTGTCTTACACCCTCATTCTCTCCATCCCTCTGGGTTACTCCCTCTGCTGTCACTGGTTAATCACTGGGTGCCAAGGACTCACTGAATAAAAGCTCGGCACGTAGAATAAATGGGGTGGGGGAACCTTGTGAATAGTCCTCTACTTAGCCTAAGAAATGCAGGTTTAGTTCTCCTCTTCCGAAGGTAAAGGTATTTCACTGGAGTTGTACTTAATCTATATAAACTTAAAAAACAAGTACTCTTTTATAGACACCAGGAATAAAGGAATACAGTAATCAGTTACTTAATGTTTAGATCTGCCATATTTAATGTAACACTTGGAGACTGGAAGAAGCATCTTTAATAACCAATCTTTTGTTAGCATTTTCCTTCTTTACATTTTTTTAAAAGTCAGTTCAAATCATTTTCCAACTTCATGAAATCAATAATGACTTTTAACTGAAATAACAATTCAGCATAAAGGTTTGAATTCTGCACCAGAGATCTTTCTTTATTTCTTTACTTATGGCTGCGTTGGGTCTTTGTTGCTGCGTGCAGGCTTTCTCTAGTTGCAGTGATCAGGGGCTACTCTTTGTTGCGGCACTCAGGCTTCTCATTGCAGTGGCTTCTCTTGTTGGGGAGCATGGGCTCTAGTAGCTGTGGCTTGCAGGCTCTAGAGCACAGGCTCAGTAGTTGTGGCTCACGGGCTTAGTTGCTTTGTGGCATGTGGGATCTTCCCGGACCAGGGCTCGAACCCGTGACCCCTGCACTGGTAGGCAGATTCTTAACCACTGCGCCACCAGGGAAGCCCCTGCATTATTTATCTTAGCTAGATCTTCTGGATAACTTGCTGCAGCCTCTATATCAGCACTTGCTGCTTCACCTTGCACTTTGATGTTATGGAGACAGCTTCTTCCCTTAAACCTCATGGACCAACCTCTGCTAGCTTCAAACTTCTGTTCTGCTGCTTCCTCACCTCTCTCAGCCTTCATAGAATTGAAGAGAGTTAAGGTCTTGTTCCGGATTAGGCTTTGGCTTAAGGGAATGTTGTGGTTGGTTTGATTTCTATCCAGACCATGAAAACTTTCTCCATTTCAGCAATAAGGCTGTTTCGCTTTCTTATCATTGTGTGTTCACTGAGTAACACTTCTCATTTCCTTCAAGAGCGTTCCCTTCGCATTCACAGCTTGGCTAACTGTTTGGCCAGGAGGCCTAGCTTTTGGCCTGTCTTTGCTCTTGACATCCTTCCTCACTAAGTCTAGTCATTTCTGGCTTTTGATTTAAAGTGAGGGATGTGTGAAGTCCTTTCACTTGAACACTTAGAGACCAGTGTACGATTTTTAATCAGCTTAATTTCTTTTCTAAAAATTAATTAATTTTTTATCTTTGGCTGTGTTGGGTCTTTGTTGCTGCGCACAGGCTTTCTCTAGTTGCGGTGAGCAGGGGCTACTCTTTGTTGTGGTGCGCAGGCTTCTTATTGCGGTGGCTTCTCTTGTTGCGGAGTATGAGCTCTAGGTGCGCGGGCTTCAGTAGTTGTGGCACGCAGGCTCAGTAGTTATGGCTTGTGGGCTCTAGAACCCAGGCTCAGTAGTTGTGGCACATGGGCTTAGTTCCTCCACAGCATGTGGGATCTTCCCAGACCAGATAATAGACCCGTGTCCCCTGCGTTGGCAGATGGATTCTTAACCACTGCACCACCAGGGAAGTCCCCAGCCTAATTTCAATACTGTTGTGTCTCAGGGAATAGGGAAGCCCAAGGGGAGGGAGAGAGATGGGGGAACAACCATCAATGGAGCAGTCGGAACACACACATTTATTGATTAAGTTCGCCATCTTATATGGGTGTGGTTCGTGGCCCCAAAAAACAGTTACAACAGTAACATCAAAGATCACTGGTCACAATCACCTTAACAAATATAATAATCATGAAAAAGCTGGAAATATTGTGAGAATTACCAAATGTGACACAGAGACACAAAGTGAGTAAATGCTGTTGGAAAATGGCACCAATAGGCCTGCTCGACACAAAGTTGCCGCAAACCTACAATTTGTAAAAAACATAATATCTGCAAAACGTGATAAAGGTGAAACACAATAAAATGAGATAAGCCTGTATACAAGTCAGGATGAACTTTTTTTTTGCGGCACCCTACTTGATGAGAGAATTCTAATCAGTGGCAAAATGTCCTTGAACACAAGCTTTCATTTCCTTCTACTGAGTGGTCAGAACTAATGTGAAGGTTTGCTCTGTCACCTTCAAAAATTCCCTCTTCCTCTTCTCTTGCTCCCTTTCCCCCCTCATTCTCATTCTTGTGCCTGTGCAAACATTTGAGTAGCTGCTAACTGCTTTCACTTCTGCTGCGGAAATTACGACACAATTCTTTAAAAGGTAGAGAAAAGGGGAAAAAACATAGATCTTCTGATACCACGTCATTGGACTTTGGGGGGTCAGCAATCTTTCAAGCCCAGCAGGACCATAAAATTCCCATGTGTCTGAGAGAAGCACTGGGGCATGAGTGGGGAAGAAATTAAAAGAGTGAGAAAGGGAATGGGGGAAGAAAGAAAGAAAGAAAGAGAGAAAGAGAAGAGAGATAGAAAGAAAGAAAGGAAAGAAAGAAAGAAAGAATGAAAGAAAGAAAGAAAGAAGGAAGGAAGGAAGGAAAGAAAGAAAGAGAAAGAAGGAAGGAAGGAAGGAAGGAAGGAAGGAGGGAAGGAAGGAGGAGGTAAGGACAGAAAAAGAATTGATTAGTGTGAATATTCATGCATTCATCTCTTGTACAAATCCCTTGTTGAGTGTAGGAAATTGCCCAGCACCAAGCACATGTTGATTTCCTCTAAGGTCTGACGTGACAGCAAATATCTGCTGAATCAGTAGCTCTGAACTGAACCGGGAAATTCACCAAAATTAGGAAAGTCACAGTATTAGTCGGGGCCACTCCAAAAAAAGTTACACCCAAATGCAAGAATCCTCTGGTCTGAATTTTTCTCCCCTTGTGAAATTCTCTGCTTCATATCCAAAGCAAAGAACACACAAGTAGCAGCTACTTGTCCATCAAATGTTGTGCAGTTGGTTTCTTCTGGAAAAAATAACCTGCTGAATATTTAAGTTAGATTTTATTCTTCTGTTGCCCTCAGAGCATTAGCCCACAAAAGGGTCCAGCTTCTGTGATGACTGCTACAGAAACAGGTGCAGTCAATGTGCCATAGATATTAACCTTTTTAAAATGTCCATTATCCTTGCTATAAGTTAATTTTTATGAGGCCAGGTCTATGTCTCTTTTATTCATCATTGGACAATCCTTTGTCCAATCCTCCTTTGTCAAAAACTAGTTGACCATAGTTGCATGGGTTTATCTCTGGGCTTTCTATCCTGTTCCATTGATCTATATTTCTGCATAGTAGAAGCACAGTAAATATTTCTTGAATATACAAATTAATACTGTTGGTAAGTCCAACCTACAGCCATGTAACAATGACAGAAAACACTAAACTAACTGATAATTATCATTATAATGTACTGAAAGAGCTTTGTCATAAAGAAGTTAGGCAGTCCATTATGTACAATGTCTAGTGCTCAAGCTATTTGCCTTATACATTCACTGACACCTAAAAAAGGATGTTGATTTGCATTTCTCTAATAATTAGCGATGCTGAACATGTTTTCATGTGCGTCTTGGCCATCTGTATGTCTTCTTTGGAGAAATGTCTATTTAGATCTTCTGCCCATTTTTTGATTGGGTTGTTTGTTTTGTTTTGGCTTTTGATATTGAGCTGCATGAGCCGCTTGTATATTTTGGAGATAAATCCTTTGTCAGTTTCTTTGTTTGCAAATATTTTCTCCCATTCTGAGGGTTGTCTCTTCATCTTGTTTACAGTTTCCTTTGCTCTGCAAAAGGTTTTAGTTTCATTAGGTCCCATCTGTTTAATTTTCATTACTCTAGGAGGTGGGTCAAAAAAGATCTTACTGTGATTTATGTCAAAGTGTGTTCTTCCTATATTTTCCTCTAAGAGTTTTATAGTGTCCAGACTTACATTTAGGTCTTTAATCCATTTGGAATTTATTTTTGTGTATGGTGTTAGGGAGTGTTCAAGTTTCATTCTTTTACATGTAGCTGTCCAGTTTTCCCAGTACCACTTATTGAAGAGACTGTCTTTTCTCCATTGTATATTCTTGCCTCCTTTGTCAAAAACTAGTTGACCATAGTTGCGTGGGTTTATCTCTGGGCTTTCTATCCTGTTGCATTGATCTATATTTCTGTTTTGTGCCAGTACCATACTGTCTTGATTACTGTAGCTTTGTAGTATAGTCTGAAGTCAGGAGCCTGATTCCTCCAGCTCTGTTTTTCTTTCTCAAGATTACTTTGGTTATTTGGGGTCTTTTGTGTCTCCATACAAATTGTAAGATTTTTTTGTTCTAGTTCTGTGAAAAATGCCATTGGTGATTTGATAGGGATTGCATTGAATCTGTAGATTGCTTTGGGTAGTATAGTCATTTTCAAAATATTGATTCTTCCAATCCAAGAATGTGGTATGTCTCTCTATCTGTTTGTGTCATCTTTGATTTCTTTCATCAGTGTCTTATATTTTTCTGAGTACAGGTCTTTTACCTCCTTAGGTAGGTTTATTCCTAGGTATTGATGTATCACCTCACAAGGGTCAGAATGGCCATCATCAAAAAAATCTACAAACAATAAATCCTGGAGAGGAGAAAAGAGAACACTCTTGCACTGTTGGTGGGAATGTAAATTGATGCAGCCACTATGGGGAACAGTATGCAGATTCCTTAAAAAACCAAAAATAGAATTACCATATGACCCAGCAATCCCACTACTGAGAAAATCATAATTCAAAAAGACACATGCACCCCAATGTCCATTGCAGCATTATTTACAATAGCCAGGTCATGGAAACAACCTAAATGCCCATCAACAGATGAATGGATAAAGAAGATATGGTACATATATACAATGGAATATTACTCAGCCATAAAAAGGAATGAAATTGATCATTTGTAGAGATGTGGATGGACCTAGAGTCTGTCATACAGAGTGAAGTCAGAAAGAGAAAAACAAATATCGTATATTAACTCATATATGTGGAATCTAGAAAAATGGTACAGATGGACCTGTTTGCAAGGCAGAAATAGACACACAGATGCAGAGAACAAACATATAGACACTAAGGTGGGAAAGGGGGAGGGGGATGAATTGGGATATTGGGATTGACATATATACACCGATATGTATAAAATGGATAACTAATGAGAACCTGCTGTATAACACAGGGAAGTCTACTCAGTGCTCCGTGGTGACCCAAATGGGAAGGGAATCCAAAAACAGAGGGGGTAAGTGTAAACATATAGCTGGTTAACGTCACCCTACAGTAGAAATTAACACAACATTATAAAACAATTATACCCGAATAAATAAAAGAAAGGTGTTGAATTAAATGAGCAAGAGTGACATCACAGAGGAATAACATGAATCCTCTCTAATTTTGTAAAGGAAATTATTCAACATAATCAGTTCCTTATTATTAGTTATAACTAACTTATAATGTATCTCATAATATTTTGATTGAGGACTAGCGAAGTAGACTATACATGCTATAATTGTAGACTAAATACAAGTTTTCTTCAAAATATTCAATGAAAATTATTTCAGACTCTTTTTTAGGATCTTATATCTGTTTCATTTCTTCATGAACACTGTGAGCATCCTTCAATGCGATTCAATATTGTACCGGATTTTTTCATTGAGATATAATTGACAAATAATGTTATATTAGTTTCAGGTGCACGACAGTGTAGGTACTGCAAAATGATCACCACAATAAGTCTAATTAACATCCGTCACCACACAGAGTTAACACCTTTTTTCCTTGTGATGAGAACTTTTAAGATCTACTCTCTTAGCAACTTTTAAATATAGAATACAGTGCTATCAACTGTAGTTGCCATGCTGTACATTGTACCCTAGGACTTATAACTGGAAGGTTGTACCTTTGGACCACCCCCAGCCTCCACCTCTGGCAACCACCAGTCTGTTCTCTGTATCTATTAGTTTGGTTTTTACTTACTTACTTATTTTAGATTCCACATATAAGTGAGATCATACAGTATTTGTCTTTCTCTGCTTTACTTAATTTCACTTAACATAATGCCCTCAAGGTCGATTCATGTGTCACAAACAACAGGATTTATATATATATATCTCTCTCTCCAAGTTTTCTGTATCCATTTTCCATCACTGGACACAGATGGTTTCCATTTCTTGGCCACTGTAAATAAAGCTGCAGTGAACATGGGGGTGCAGATACCTTTTTGAGTTAGCGTTTTGTTTCCTTCATATAAATACCCAGAAGTAGAATTTCTAGATCATATGGTAGCTCTATTTTTATTTATTTATTTATTTATTTTGCAGTACGCGGGCCTCTCACGGTTGTGGCCTCTCCCATTGCAGAGCACAGGCTCCGGATGCGCAGGCTCAGCGACCATGGCTCACGGGCCCAGCTGCTCCGCGGCATGTGGGATTTTCCCGGGCTGGAGCCCAAACCCGTGTCCCCTGCATCGGCAGGCGGACTCTCAACACTGCGCCACCAGGGAAGCCCGGTAGCTCTCTTTTTAATTTTTGAAGAACCTCCATACTGTTTCCCACAGTGACTGCACTGATACGTACCCACCTATAGTGCACAAGGGTTCCCTTTGCTCCACATCCTTGCCAGCACTTGTTATTTCTTGTCCTTCTGATAATTGTCCTTCCTAGTTTCTTTCTCCTATTTGCTGCTTAGAATGCATCTATGCTTTGGACCTAGAGATGGTGGAGGGCTAAGGGGAAAGAGTCCGAGTCCCTGAGGGCTCCATGGGACAGAGCTCCCCAACCAGCCTGACAATGTACATCTGTGGACTTTCTATCTTTTCTTGAGGTATTTAGTTACAGCTAAACTAATCTCAGTTATATACACTGATGCTATGTTATCTTTTTATGCTCACATATCTCTTTCTTAGTGGGAGTAGATGTCCCTTGAGGAGGAAAGTGGTGGCTAAGAACTTCTTGGTATCCCACTTAATATCTAGTTTTGTGACTGGCTTTCACAATGGCCCAGTCTAGGACCAAGGCCTGGTGAGTATGTGTTGGCTTTGTAAAAATTCTAGAGACTAAGTATTTGTATTAGCCTCCAATGGTTACCATAGGACTGGAATCTCTCACCTGTGCCAATCAAAGACTGCAGGTCTAAATTTAGAAAGAGCTCGCACTGTCTGGAAGCCTAATTTCTTTTGGAGACTCTTACACAGCTGGGCGCTGTCAGAAACTCTATTCACGAGTCTGCTGTTCTCCACTCTAACTCACACCTTCCCTTCTAAACCCTCTGCCTCTTGTCTGGGACCCTGGGCATCCCCAGAATCAAACAAGTTAACTTGCACTGAGGGTCTGTCTGCAGTGCGCTACTGTTGTTAGCAAAGGCTGTCACTTTGGGAGGAAAGCACAATTAGTTCAAGATTAAAATGGTACATATCTACCGGCAGCTTCACAGAATTCACACCATGGAACACAATTCCTCTTATTCCTGGCTCCTCCCTCCTTTGTTGACCCTCGTTCACCGAAGTGCCCTGAGAGACGGCTCTCTGTCTGGCCCCTACGTGAAGGGGTCAGTGCTCACAGAAATGACGTAATTCCTTAGGTGCTGGAGGGAAATGAGGAGGCTTGGCCGCTAAAATATTTGGTAGAACAGTCAAAGCAGAATTTGGGGAACCTTGTAAAGGAGTTTATTTTTTGAGAGGGGGTTTATCTTTTTAGAAAGCACAGACAGAACCCAACATGCCCTAGACCAGGGCGTACAATAAATATCTTATCTTCTGCAGGCCATGTGGCTTCTGTCACAGCTAATCACTCTGCCATTTAAGCATGAAAGTAGCCATGGACGATACACCAAAAGTTGGACACAGGGTGGCTGTATTCCACTGAAACTTTATTTACAATCCAGGCAGTGAGCCAGAAGAGGTCCACGGGCTTTAGTTTGGCAACACCCGCCCTGGGCCAATTCCAGAAGCTTGAGGTCTCCCCTGTAGTGGACAGATTTTCTCCTGCCTTTGCCCAGACTGGTGCTCTGGCTGTGTCGGGCCACTCCACAGCCCCCGCAGAGGCCTCCCACTGGAAGATGCTGCCAAAGTCCGCCCTGAACGGTCACTGCCCTGGGCCAGGTTTGTCCCTGTCAGCATCCTCCCTCTCTGTCCAGGGATGCCTGGCTCCTTCTTGAAGCCCTCTTGCCTGCAGGCTGCCCAGGGACCCCCTTCAGTGTCCACCCGGGATGCCCATCCTGGACAGTGCCTGTGCTCCTCTGACCTCCTTGACCTCTTTTCCCACTGAAACTGACCTATTGGGAGCGGTAACTCAGCCACCTCATAAGCCTAAAAGTGTTATCACCCATCATACACCCATTCAGCACTAATCCAATGGAACAAAGCCATAAGGCGGTAGGTATTTCATGCCTTCTGATGAACAAAATACCACGAAGCTTGTGACCTTCATGGGCAAGCTCTGAAGTCGGTGACCTTCAGAGCACCTGGGCATAAGGCTGGTGGACCTGACTTGTCTTAAGTGATGGACTTGAGGCTGGGCTGCCATGACCTGCCTGCAGGAGCAGAACAGAGGTGTCCCTCAGGTTGGAGCTCATTTAATGGTCCAGCCACTGGCATCTTTTCCCAGTGGGGCTCCTGGTCCATTTCCTAGCAGGCCCCACCCCAGACAGGACACTGACACCCTCTGTTTTTCTGGCTATAGGGCCACTAGCAAAGGTATATGTAACTCTGACCATGCTCCAGAAAAACAGGCTCATGAATTCCCTAACTTCTGTTTCCCTCAAAAAGACCCTTGGCCAGCTTGTAGCGGCCCTCCATCCCATCCCCCACCCCCACCCCTACCATGCCTCCTTTACACAGAACTTCTGCAGAAGTCTCCTACGGGTAGGTCTGAAGACACCACTAGCTCTCCGCCAAGGTCCTTCTGGTCTTCTATCCCCACACCTTCCTCCCCTTTGCAGGCTTTTCCCCCACTTTATCCCTCACCGTAGCTACAACCAACTAATTCTGACAAAGCTGCTTCCTGTTTGGTGTGGATAGCAAATTCACTGGGGGGTCGGGGTCGGAGTGGAGTAATTATTTAGCTAGAACATCAGGAAGCAGGGGTCTGTTACACAAAACGTTTCGGGAAACCAAGCTGATTCAGATGACTCAGATGGGATTCATTTCTTCTCACTCCAGTACTTTTAGTTTTCTGAGGCACTGTGGCCTTGGAATGCAGAAGCAATTTCTCTTCTTATGCTATCTCTGAAGAAGTTAAACCAATAGCCACTTTAAGTTTTGCCTCCAAATTTTTTATTCTGCTTTCCTTTAGAGTCTTTTCACTGCTGGGGAATGAAAACGTTTAATGCATGATTGTATTTTAACTTCTGTCTTCTAGGATTGAGTACACAGAGGGTACAAACTGGACATATAATGCAAAAATGAGTTCTGTGTAGTAGCTCAGCAAGGGTGTACTAGGAGGAGGTCGGGAAGCCATGGGGGATTTACCTATATTTGACTTTGGATCTTTGGTGCAGCAAATACGTAGGTGGTATTTTTCAAAACTTTTTTTAAAATGTAATTTTAGATTATGAAAAAATTGTAAAAATAATATATGTGTCCATAAACCCATCACCCAGCTTCCCCTGATGTTAAATTTTACATAACACAAACACTCCTATTATCAAAAGCAGGAAATTGACATTGATACAATATTAACTGAACCACAGATCTTAGGTGAATTTCAACAGTTTTCCCACTAATGTCCTTTTTCCTGTTCAGGATCCAATCCAGAATTCCACACTGCGTTTAGTCATCATGTCTGGTTAGTCTACTCTGGTCTGCAGAGTTTCTCAGTTTATAGGTTTGTCTGGTGTTGTCTTGTGATTAGATTGTGATTATGCATTTTGGCAAGAATGCCACAGAAGTGATGCCGTGCCTTTCTCCATGCATCATATCAGGAGTATATGATGTCAATATGTATTATCACTGGTGATGTTAACCCTGACCACTTAGTTAAGGTGGTAAAGTCGCTCCACTATAAACTTACCATTTTTTTCCTCTGTAATTAATATCATATGGGAAGGTATTTTGAGACTCTGCAAACATTCTGTTTCTCATCATACTTTTGTCCACTGATTTTAGTACCCATCAGTGGTTCTTTTTTTTTTTTGCTGTACACGGGCCTCTCACTGTTGTGGCCTCTCCCGTTGCGGAGCACAGGCTCGGGACGCGTAGGCTCTGGACGCGCAGGCTCAGCGGCCATGGCTCACAGGCCCAGCTGCTCCGAGGCATGTGGGATCCTCCCAGACCGGGGCACAAACCCGTGTCCCCCGCATCAGCAGGCGGACTCTCAACCACTGCGCCACCAGGGAAGCCCCCATCAGTGGTTCTTTTATTGCTTGTAACCATTCTTAGTGTGATTTTGCCCCGTGTTCAGTTTCTATTTTCTTCATTTACTCTACATTTACTGACTGGAATTCTGTCCGACAGAGCTATCCCTTCGCCAATATTTCTGTATTTAGTTATTTATTTATAACAGTATGAACTAATGGATATTTATTTTATTCCATCAGTTATAATATATCACTATCATTATTTATATTGTTACTAAACTTATTCTACCTTTGGCATTAGAAACTCCTTCAGGCTGGCTCCTGTGTCCTTTGACACCCTATTTTCTTTAAGCACTTCTTTACTTTCTGGTACCATAAGATATTTCAGGCTAATGTATCTTTTCATCCCCAGCCCTGGAATCAACCATTGCTCCAATGAGCTCTGGTTCCTTTTATTTGAGAATAATGTTTAGAAACCAAGATCTGGACACTTGATGTACTCACTGTTAATGAGATGTCGGTTCTTCTAGGGCCCCTCAGCACACACACACACACATACACATACATCTAGGAAACCACACACACACACACACACACATCTATATTTCTGTATCTATCAATCTGTGCATGGGTGTTTCATTCTAACCTTCCACCTTTCCTTATTTGTTACTTTTCTTGAACAGTATAAAACCTGGCTTTCATTATCCACAATATTTTTGCCTATTTGTTCAGCCTTAGTATAGACATAAAGTAGTTTCAGAATTGCTAACCCATACCCCATGAAAAACAAATTTACTAACTAGAGTACAGCATCTGCGTACAGATATATATGTGTGTGTGTGTGTTTGCAACTTTTCCCCAATTTTTTTTAAGGTTTTTGGTTCTTTGTTCCTTTAGGAGTTCTTTGTGTATTAGGAATATTGATGTTGTCTGTAGTATATTGTGCAAATATTTTCTCCCCGTTAGCTGACTTTAGAGTTGTTTATGGTGAATTTTTGCTGTGTGGTTGGTTGGGGTTTTTGGTCATTTGTTTTGTTTTAATTTAGTCAAATTGATCAGCGTTTTCTTTTGTTGTCTCTGGGTTTTGAGTCAGAGTTAACTGAGTTAACCTTTTAACTGAGGTTAAGAGGAATTCAACTGTGCTTTTTTTTTCAATACTTTTTTGGTTTCCTAATTTTCATTTATTGCTAATCCATTTGGAATTTATTCCTGTGTATGGAGTGAGGTATGGATCTAATTTTATCTTTTTCCAGTTGTTTCAGCACCTTTTATTTAAAAGATCATCTTAGCTCTAGTAATTTGAGATGCTACCTCTCTCATATACTAAGTTTCCACGTGTACTTGGATCTATTCTATTCTCTTCCACTAGTTTATTTGTCTATTCCAGCACCAATACCATGATGTTTCAATTATGGCCACTTTGTGATATGTTTTAATGCCCAGTGGAGCTACTCCCCTCAGGAGTTTTTCTTTTCTTTTTTAATGTTTTTCCTGTTGGCTCTTGTATTCTTGTTTTTCTACATGAATTTTACTTTATCAACCTGTCTAATTCTATAAAAAACTTGTTGGTGTTTTTGTTGTGATTTCATTAAACTTATAAATTAACATAGGAAGAACTAACATCTTTATAATGTTGAGTCATCCTATCCAACAACAACAAATGTCTTTTCCATTTGTTAAAGTCTATCTTTGTGTTTTTCAGAAGTAATTTTAAATTTTCCTCTTTTAGATTTTACATGTTTCTAACAAGAATAAACTTAACAAGGTTTATCCTAAAGTATTTCATTTTCCTCATACAGTTATAAATGAAGTTTTCCAAGTTTCTAGCATTGCTGTCTGCACATACTTGACTGCATACTTGACTGTATCCTTCCTTGCATCATTCTCTCCATAAAAATGTGGGGCCTCAGTAAGACCTTAGCTGTCTCATGAGCAGGGACCTAAATTTATATTTTCCTCCTCTTTTAGGGGACAAGTGAAGAAGTCCCCTACTTCACTTGGTTGAGATTGTCTCTATGACTGATTGGTGAAATGATATGAAGCCTCCGTGTCTGACCCCGAATGTTACTCCACAGACATGTCTTAGAAACAAAAGGGTATTTCCTGTTTGCCCTTCCAAAATCATGCCCCTGTTGCTTCAACTCCAGGCAGCCAGTCTTGGTGTGGAGACAGCTTTCTTCCTGCCTAACATGACAAAGTCTTCCTAGAGAGGCCTGGTAATTGGTTGTAACTTGCTCTCTGCACATACATCTCTTCCTGGAGTTGAGCCAGTGGCCAGAATCTAAATATTCTGAACCTCTCTTGTTTCACAATTTTATCTAGGGCCTGCCTAGTGGGTATCAAAATTTACAAGAACCAGAGTCCACAGCCTGTTGGTAAATGGCCAACTAGGAGTGCCTCTGGGTCACACGGAAATAGCCAATCCTGACCTTGCCCCTGGAGGCTTCTACCACCATGGCTACAGCAGTGCCTGGCACACACAGTGGGTGCTTAACAAAGATATTTTTGGATGGCAGGTGGTTGGATGTATACATTGACAATGGACTGACAAATGGATGGATGAAGGGATGGATGGGTGGATATATGGATGATTTTTAAATGTCATCAATTGTCCCATGGGTTAGTAGTGAGTGTTTAGAGTATGAGTGTCCACAAGCAGTCTTTCTCAAAGTGTAGACCATGAACCTCTTGTATCACAATCCTCTGGAAAACCTTTTTAAAAAGAGATGACTCAGTGCCACTCCTGGAGATTCCTGCTCAGTAGGTCTGCAGTAGGGCTTCATAATCTATAATTTGTCAGACTCCTTGGGTAACTGACGATCAGCAAGGATGGAGCCTTCAGCCCTTTCTCCTGGCATTGCAGGTGCTGAGCTTTTAGCTTTGAGACTAAGAAGGGGATCAGAACCTCCCTTCTTACCTTGAGTTAATATTATCCAAAGACCCACCGCCTGCCTACTGAGAAGGGCCTTCTGGGTTCACCCATTCAGACATGATAAGCCGTCAACTCTCAGTTTGAGTTTTGTTTGGCCTGCAGTACTTTTAAAAAACCTGAATTAGTCACCAACACTTAAAAATCAGATGAGTTTTCAAAATATGAATTTCTGAATTTTGTTGGGAAAACAAAAGAGAAAGAAAGAGAGATCTGATTTATTCCTTTTTTTTTTTTTTTTTTTTTGGCCATGCAGCATGTGGGATCTTAGTTCCCTGACCAGGAATCGCACCCACACCCCCTGCATTGGAAGCGTAGCGTCTTAACCACTGGACCGCCAGGGAAGTTCCTGGGCCCTTACTCCTAAAAGGAACTATCTGGAATCCAGTAGCCACCACCCCTCTCCAGTTGGCCACAGTCCCCACTGGTCCTGTTTCACTCATTCCCTTTGCCTCTTGGTCCTTGTAGCCATCTGAGATGGTGTCCATTGCATCACAACCCATCCCATCATTTTAACATAAGGGATCAGAGACCCAGAGAGAGGAAGTCATTTGGATGGATTCAGGCCGTTAGCGAAGGGCAGGGCCAGGTGTACCCACAGTTTCCCTGCTTCATGTTAACCATCAAAGTAGGTCAAGGAGACTGAGATCAAAAACTTTGGAGTTCCTGGTGGCTTAGTGATTAGGATTCCGGGTTTTCACTGCATGGCCCGGATTTGATCCGTGGTTGGGTAACTGAGGTCCCACAAGCCATGCAATGCGGCCAAAAAAAAAAAAAAAAAGCCTTTCGGGAATTCCCTGGCGGTCCAGTGGCGAGGACTCAGCACTTTCACTGCCAGCCGCACAGCATGGCCAAAATAAATAAATAACTAAAATATTTATTTTCCAAAGCTTGTTTAAAAATGAATTAGCGAGAGGCAGAGTCAAGATGGCAGTGTGGGAAGACGCAGAGTTAGCGTCTCCCCACAACTAGGGCATCTGCCGGCCTCTGGTGGGGAACTCTGACGCCCAAGGAGACGGGAGGAACCCCAAAGTGAACCGGTAGGATGTAGTGGGACTGAAGGGGGAGGAGAAGTGGAGGCCAGACAGGATTGGAGCCCCTGAGGCTGGGGAGATCAGGAGAGGAACTTGGGAGGGGCCTCCTGGAGAAAAGGGAGACGAGCAGAGGGCGATCGGCTGGCCCAATCAGGCCAGGGAGCCTGCTGAGCTCCCAGGCCAGTCCCCCCTGTACTCCAAAGCCCCCTCCAGGCCACGTGGGTCCTGGGGACATAGGAGGGAGGCTGAGGGGAGAATAGGAGTGGCAGGCGGTAGGGGCCCTCCGGGAAGAGCGGGAGAGGAGCAGAGGGTGATTGCCCTGCCCACTCGGGCACAGGGAGCCTGCTGAGCTCCCAGGTGATCACCTGCCCTCCAAAACCCCTCCACGTTGTGTGGGTCCTGGGGGCATTGGAAGGAGGCCGAGGGGCGAACAGCAGAGGCAGGCGGGAGGGGCCCTCCCAGAGGGGAGGAGCAGGAGAGGAGAGGAGGGCGTTTGCCCCACCCACTGGAGTCCGGGAAGCCTGCTGTGCTCCCAGTTGAGGTCCCCTGCCCTCTGAGACCAGCGGTGGGGGGCACGTCTGGGCCCCTTCTGTTCCTTGAGCCTAAGCCCCCCTCCCCACAGCCCCCAGGGCCTTTTCCAGCCCTGTGGGTCCTGAGCATAGGCCCCGCCCACCACCAAACCTTGCCCTTGCTTAGACCTCGCCCTCCACAGCCAAGGCCTTTTCCCCCTTTCTTTTTTTTTTTCTTTTCCCTCCTCCTCTTTTTCACTATTGTGGTACTGATGTACCTTCCGGTTGTTGATTCATCTATATTTTTATTTTTGTATTCTTTCTAACATATCTGTTAGTTTCCTAGTCTAATTTTATTTTTTACTTTGTTATTGTTTTTTTTTTTTTTTTTTTTTTTTGCTGCCCCACATGGCTTGAGGGATCTTGGTTCACGAGCCCTGGGTTGGGTCGAAGCTCCTGCAGTGGGAGCTCCGAGTCTGACCCACTGGACTAACAGAGAACCCCAGACCCCAGGGAAAATTTATCAGAATGAGGTCTCACAGAGTTCCTCATCTCAGAACCAAGACCCAGCTCTACCCAATAGCCTACAAACTCCAGTGTTGGAAGCCTCAGGCCAAACAACCAGTAAGACAGGAACACAATCCCACTCATTAAAAAAATGAGACAGCAAAAAAATATGTCACAGGTGAAGGAGCAAAGTAAAAACCTACAAGAGCAAATAAATGAAGAGGAAATAGGCAATCTACCCGAAAGAGAATTCAGAGTAATGATAGTCAAGATGATCCAGAATCTCACAAATAGAACGGAGGCATGGATTGAGAAAATACAAGAAACGTTTAACAAAGATCCAGAAGAACTAAAGAACAAACAGAGATGAACAACACAATAACTGCAATGAAAAATTCATTAGAAGGAATCAATAACAGAAAAACTGAGGCAGAAGAACGAATAAGTGACTGGAAGACAGAATGGTGGAAATAACTGCTGAGGAGCAGAATAAAGAAAAAAGAATGAAAAGAATTGAAGAATCTCGGAGACCTCGGGGACAACACTACATGCATCAACATTTGAATTATAGGGGTCCCAGAAGAACAAGGGAAAAAGAAACGGTCTGAGAAAATATTTGAAGAGATTATAGTTGAAAACTTCCCTAACATGGGAAAGGAAATAGTCACCCAAGTCCAGGAAGCACAGAGTCCCATACAGGATAAACCCTAGGAAAAACACACCAAGACACATATTAACCAAACTAACAAAAATTAAATTCAAAGAAAAAATATTAAAAGCAACAAGGGAAAAACAAAAAATAACATATAAAGGAATCCCCATAAGGTTATCAGCTGACTTTTCAGCAGAAATTCTGCAGGCCAGAACAGACTGGCAGGATATACTTAAAGTGATGAAGGAGCAAAACCTACAACCAAGATTACCCAGCAAGGATCTCATTCAGATTCGATGGAGAAGTCAAAAGCTTTTCAGACAAGCAAAAGCTAAGAGAATTCAGCACCACCAAACCAGTTTTACAACAAATGCTAAAGAAACTTCTCTAAGTGGGAAACACAAGTGAAGAAAAAGACCCACAAAAACAAATGCAAAACAAATAAGAAAATGGTAATAGGAACATACATATCGATAATAACCTTGAATGTAAATGGATTAAATGCCCCAACCAAAACACACTGACTGGCTGAATGGATACAAAAACAAGACCCATATATTTGCTGTCTAAAGAGACCCAGTTCAGACCTAGGGACACATACAGACTGAAAGTGAGGGGATGGAAAAAGATATTCCATGCAAATGGAAATCAAAAGAAAGCTGGAGTAGCAATACTCATATCAGATAAAATAGACTTTAAAATAAAGACTGCTACAAGAGATAAGGAGGAACACTACATAATGATCAAAGAAGAAGATATGATCCAAGAAGAAGATATAACAATTGTAAATATTTATGCACCCAACATAAGAGCACCTCAATACATAAGGCAAATGCTAACAACCATGAAAGGAGAAATCAACAGTAACACAATCATAGTAGGGGACTTCAACACCCCAGTAACACCCATGGACAGATTATCCAAACAGAAAATAAATAAGGAAACACAAGCTTTAAATGACATGATAGACCAGATAGATTTAATTGATATTTATAGAACATTCCATCCAAAAGTGGCAGAATACACTTTCTTCTCAAGTGCACATGGAACATTCTCCAGGATAGATCACATCTTGGGTCATAAATGAAGCCTCAGAAAATTGAAATCATATCAAGCGTCTTTTCTGACCACAATGCTATGAGATTGGAAATCACTTACAGGAAAAAAACTGTAAAAAACACAAATACATGGAGGCTAAACAGTGTGCTACTAAATAACCAAGAGGTCACTGAAGAAATAAAAGAAGAAATTAAAAAATACATAGAAACAAATGACAATGAAAACACGACGACCCAAAACCTATGGAATGCAGCAAAAGCAGTTCTAAGAGGGAAGTTTATAGCAATACAATCCTACCTCAAGAAACAAGAAACATCTCAAATAAACAATCTAACCTTACACCTAAAGGAACTAGAGAAAGAAGAACAAAGAAAACCCAATGTCAGTAGAAGGAAAGAAATCATAAAGATAAAAGCATAAATAAATGAAATAGAAATGAAGAAAACAATAACAAAGATCAATAAAACTAAAAGCTTGTTCTTTGAGAAGATAAACAAAATTGATAAACCCTTAGCCAGACTCATCAAGAAAAAAAGGGAGAGGACGCAAGTCAATAAAATTAGAAATGAAAAAGGAAAAATCACAACTGACACAGCAGAAAAACAAAGGATTATAAGAGACTACTACAAACAACTATATGCCAATAAAATGGACAACCATGAAGAAATGGAAAAATTCTTAGAAAGGTGCAATTTTCCAAGACTGAACCAGGAAGAATTAGAAAATATAAACAGACCTATCACAAGTAATGAAATTGAAACCATAATTAAAAATCTTCCAACAAACAAAAGTCCAGGACCAGATGGCTTCACAGACAAATTCTATCAAATATTTAGAGATGAGCTAGCACCTATCGTTCTCAAACTCTTCCAAAAAATTGCAGAGGGAGAAACACTCCCAAATTCATTCTATGAAGCCACCATCACCCTGATACCAAAACCAGAAAAAGTTATCACAAGAAAAGAAAATTATAGACCAATATAACTGATGAACACAGATGCAAAAATCCTGAACAAAATACTAGCATACAGAGTCCAACAGCACATTAAAAGGATCATACAGGGCTTCTCTGGTGGCGCAGTGGTTGAGAGTCCGCCTGCTGATGCAGGGGACACGGGTTCGTGCCCCGGTCTGGGAAGATCCCACATGCCGCGGAGCGGCTGGGCCCATGGCTGCTGAGCCTGCACGTCCGGAGCCTGTGCTCCGCAGCAGAAGAGGCCACAACAGTGAGAGGCCCACGTACCGGAAAAAAAAAAAAAAATTAATGGACACAGCAAAATATCAGGATAAATTCAATCAACTCTAAATTGTTAGATCCAAAGGCAAAAGGAGAGCTTGGCCATTTTCAAGTCATAAATAATCCCCAAGTCTTATTTTAGGCCAGAAACTTACTAACCTTTTGTAAGTGCACAATTCTGTCCTTGGTCTAAGTTTCATACCCCAACCCTCTCCTCTCTCCCCTCTCCCTTACTCGCTCTTCCTACCTTCCCTCTCTCCTCCCCAACTATTAAGCTCTTACTCCAAAAGGAAGCTGACAAACTCATTAACTTTGAAATGTATGCAACTCATACTAGTATCTGGGATTCCTGCGTCCAAGGGGATTTAAGCTTTAATGGGAGCCAGGAACCACACTGTTTTTAGCATAGTATGGTGCTTTTTTTTATATTGAAGTATAGTTGAGTTACAATATTATATTAGTTTCAGGTGTATAACATAGTGATTCAATATTCTAATAGATTACACTCCACTTAAAGTTATAGAATAATGGCTCTACATAAAAAAGAACGAAATAATGCCATTTGCAGCAACATGGATGCAAATAGAAATTATCATACTAAGTGAAGTAAGTCAGAAAGAGAAAGACAAATACCATATGATATCACTTCTATGTGGAATCTAAAATATGACACAAATGAACCTAACTAGGAAACAGAAACAGAATCACAGACATAGAGAACAGACTGGTGGGTGCCGGGGGGAGGGGGTTGGGGGAGGGATGGAGTGGGAGGTTAGGGTTAGTAGATGTAAGCTTTTATATATAGAATGGATAAACAACAAGGTCCTACTGTATAGCACAGGGAACTATATTCAATATCCTATGATAAACCATAATGGAAAAGAATATTTAAAAAGAATGTATATATATATATATATATATATATATATATATATATATATGTATAACTGTTTAACTTTGCTGTACAGCAGAAATTAATACAACATTGTAAATCAACTATACTTCAATTTTTAAAAATTTAGTGACTCTATTTCCTTGTGCTGTACAATATATCCTTGTTGCTAAGAACCACATTTGTAAGTGAGCATTTTCAAAGTATATCAAGTCAGGTAGGAGACCCATATTGCGGGTATATTTTCCCCTGTGTCCCTGAAATCGCTCCTACCCAACTCACATTCTTTTCAGGGTCCCCAGCCTCTCAGGAGAAACAGCACCAGCCAGGACCTGAGACTAAGCTGCCCCAGTGTCCTGCCCTGGAAACTGGCAGACCCTGGTCTCTGACCTTTAACCTACTACCCCCAGTGCCCAGGGATCCAGATTCCAATGGGACCTTCCTCCTCCACGTTGTAAAGTTTTCAGGAAGGACAACAAACTTTGACTTGAGAAATGACTCTTGGTAAGAGCTAGCAGGACTTATCTCTGCCCACAGCTAATCATCTAACAGTGGGCAGAACATCAAAATGAACAGGAGGGCCGTCCGCCCATCCAACTTGCTGACACTTACTCTTTTCCAACATTTCTCCATCATTTCCTCACTTGGTCCTCCCAACAGCCATAAGTATCATAAGCCCCAGTATTCAGAGACGAACACTGGCCCAGAGAGGTCGTGTGACTAGCCTTAGATCACGCAGCCCAGGCATTGTAGACTCTGGCAGGGAGTGTGGGGCAGCCTCAGACTATCTGCCTGGAAGACTACCTGCTCTGTTGGATGGTTCCGAATGAGAGAGGCACCTACACCTGGAAAATTCTAAGCAGGTCAACAGCCCAACAATTTGCCCAGCTGGTTTGTAAAGGTTGCCCCAGCCTGGAACATGGTGAATATCTACACACATATACACATCTCAGAAGTAGACTGTTGACCAGAGTAATCCAGGCACAAACCAGCACATGGCACTGCCTGATGTGTGGTTTTGAATTTCAAGTGCTTATTGTTCTCTGGTCCCATATAAATCAACATTGTTAATTAGATAAGGTCTGAGGATGATTCTCGGACAGCTCAGCTAAAGGTTAATTCAGGACGGCATGCCCAGACTGGATCTTCTCTCTTTTCCCATCCAAAGGCTCCTGTTGACAGTGTTTTTACCTCATCAAAGTTTAAGCAAACAAGCAGTGAGGTAGAGATGGTGGAAACCAGTGTAGGTAAGCTACATGGAACCTGCCTTGGGAAGATCTGAATTCTAGCTCTAGTCCTGCCTTGAAACCACCAGTAAGACCTTGGGAAAGTCCTTCCTTTCTCCAGGCTTCAATCTCCCGAAGAATGAAGTAATAAAACTGGAGTTGATAACGCTGAATTTCCTTCTGGCTCAGACATTTTGTGCTTCTGAGATCTGAAAAGGAGGAAACTGTAACCCAGCACACTGGGATGTACCCCAAACACAGGAACATGCTCTGGACTCCAGGTGAGAGGAGTCGTGAGTTCACTCACTGACTTGCTGTTGCCTTAGGCACGTCCCCTTCCCCCTGGTAATGTCACCCTCTGACCCAAATACAAACACCATCATAGGGTAAACCTCATCTCAAAGACTCCCTGGGATTCCCTAAGAGCTCTGAGAAGTAGGAAATAAACAGGCCTTCTCCAGACTAAGTAAATACCAGAGTTGAGGAAATTTCCTGGTAAGTTTCCCTGTGAAGAGAGCATCTGAGGGTTAACACACCCCCATGAATCTTCAGATCAGTCAGGAGCTGTGTTCAGGGCTGGAGAGAACAGACCAGAGGTCGAAGACACATCTCTGTTCTAATGGAGGCTACTGTTGATTAGAGAGAGGGAAATGACCTCCACCCACTTCCCAGTGAGACTTTATCAATAAATCTGCAGCAGCTGTAGCTGTTGAGAAGTTGCTGCATATGGGGACTGACATTCGGGATAACCGGGTCTACCAGATAGCTGAGGGGCAGCCCAGCGCCTGGTACAGTGCCTGACTCACAGTGGAACCTCAGTGATATCTGTGGAGTGAATGAATGAGTAAGCCCTTTAGGAAATATGATTTTAATTTAACACATTTTAATGAGGACTTTCCTGTAGTGATACTTCTTTGCAGATAGCGTTTTATAGAAAGATCTGGCTCCAGGGAACACGGTAGCTTTTAGTCTATGACCTTGTGCAAGGTGCTTGACTTCCTCTGCAGACCAAAGATATAATAATCTGTATCTCACAGGGTTGTGATGAGAAGGAAATGAGGCAATTATGCAGAAGCTCTTTGCAAACTGAAAAGTACTATGTACAGTTGCCATCCTATCCTCCTCTGTACAGGATCAACACAGAAAACAATCTGTTCCTGATCATTTAAGACCATTATTGCAAGCATCAGCCATCACAATGTTCTTTCGCTACAGCTGCAGGTGGACATGTGGACACTGTCCTGTGTAGCAGAAATGCCCTAACCCCAAACCACCCACTCCACAGAGATTCAGTGGGTCAGTGTGCTGGGGCACAACCCAGGCATCATCTGACTAAAACACCCTGGGTGATTCTGATGTTTCAAGAAGCTATACTTATGTATCGAAATCAAACATATTTCTCCCCTTGCCCAGGTGAGGGGCAGCATGGGCAGCTGTTCATCCCTCTTCTCTCCAAGTCAGTGGAGTCAGGATGTTTTCTGTTTCATGATCACCATGTATCATCAACTTCACCTTGGGACTGTTTGCTGCTCACCACCCGAGCACCAGACTCCTTGCTGCTTCTGCTGATAACCTCAATTGTTCTCATCCCTCTGTGCTCACACCTTTGCCCCACCCTCTTTTTCTCTAGGTCCTGTGGCTTTTCCTTCACTCCATGACTTTTGTATGTGAAGATTGGCCTTTGGTAAATCTCACCAACCTATCTCAATGCCCTTCTGCTTCTGTCTGCTGAGCAACCCCATCTCAGCCTGGGCCAGTCTGGCTCAATGGATCTCCTTCCAGTACCTGGAGGGTGAGGTTTTGTTTGTTTGTGTTATGGCCTGAATGTTTGTGTCCCCTGAAAATTCATGTGTTGAAACCCTAACCCCCAGTGTAATAGTATCAGAAGGTGGGGCTTTGGGAGGTGATAAGGTCATGAAGGTGGAGCCTTCATGAATGGGATTAGTGCCCTTATAAAAGGGAATCTCAGCCCTCCTACCGTGTGAGGACACACTGAGAAGTCAGCAGTGTGCCACCTGGAAGCAGGTTCTCACCAGAGCTCAACCAGTCTGGCACGCCGACCTCAGACGCCCAGCCTCTGCTCTTGATAAGCTACTTGGTCAGTGATGTTCTGTCACAGCAGCCCGAGCTGACCAAGACTATTTGACAGGTTGGCTTTTTCTGGAAGGCTTTGAAACAAACAGTACATGCGAATGAGTGCCTGAGAGACCCAGAGGAAAGAACTGATTGATGTTTGTAGGCGTTTATCGAGAGAGAAGCCCGATAGGGCTTCCACAGATGGAGCTTGAATGGTTGGCCTGACAAATGTGGCCCCACTTCCTCTAGGAAAAATGCAAAAGGACTCCCAGCTGATGTCGACAACCCTCCACTAATTCATGATAAGAATAGAAGAGTCACGTTTACAGATGCAAACTTTGCTTCTTTCATAATTTAGCTGTCTTCTTCCTTCCCAGTTTTTGCCACAAAGACAAACAGCCCAAAGCAGACGAAGCTGTTGTTAAAAGCAGAGCAGGTCCCAGAGAGCAAAGGCGAGAAGCACCCAGAGACGGGACAGAAAGCAGGCTTCCTCAGAGCAGCTGCCCTGCTGCCCACTCCTGGTTTCTCTGTGGGGCTCCTGCTGGCGGTGGGGCACTGTGCCCTCTCAGTGCTGCCGCCCAGATCGCTGGTGGCTTCACTGAGGGGGGACTTTCTTGCAGCAGGACTGTCTTGGGATACTTTGGACTTGCAGATCAGGTCAGTCACTGCTTCACGGAACACGTGGAAAATGCAGTCTCTTTGTCTTCTAAATGTGTTAGTTTGCCAGAGCTGCCGTTTCAAAGCACCACAAACCGGGTGACTTAAACAACAGAAATGTAGTCTCTCATGGTTCTGGGAGCTACAAGTCTGAGATTGCCAGCAGGGCCGGTTACTTCTGAGGGCTGTGAGCGGAATTCTGTCCCGGGCCTCTCCTCTGGCTTCTGGTGGTTTGCTGGCTCTCTTTGCTGTTCCTTGGCTTGTGGAAGCATCACCCCGAAGTCTGCGTTCATCTTCACATGGCGTTCTCCCTGTGTACGGGTGTGTCTGTGTCCAAATGTCCCTTTTCTTTGTAAGAACACCAGTCATATTAGGTTAGGGGCCCACTTACTGCAGTATGACCTCATCTTAATTGAACTACTTATATCTCTAATGATCATACTTCCAAATCAGGTCACATTTTGAGGTATTGGGGGTTAGGACTTCAATGTACGAATTGAGGAGGGGCACAGTTTAACCCGGAACACTATAGTATAGTTGATCTGGTCCTCTTCATGAACTCAAATTTTCTTCATAGTGTGTGGTGTGGAGGGGCAGGGGGATATTAGAGGCATATATATAGTGCAATCCAGTAAAAGAATTCAAACGACCTCTCCAGAAATGTGTACCTCTCTAGAAAAAAGAAAATGACTGTGTCTCTGAAGTCACTCCTCCCTGCCCCATCCTAAGGTGACAGATGGGTTTGTGGCAGAAGAAGGTGCTTAAGCCACCTTATGGCTGCAGGAAGAGTCGCATCTTCTGGCATGATGGCCTAAGTTACTTTCCCTTCAAGGCAATGTCCCTTCTCTTCCTGATTCTGCTTGTGCGGCTGGCATCTGAGGCTTCGGGCAGCAGCTGGTAGAGCTCAGTGTCCGTCTCCTTAGCTCTCAGGGTCCAGGTGGTACACCCCACTCTCGTCCTCTCCACCGTCTCTTCCTGGAGCTACAGATGCTCTAAGGTCGGGCTGCAGCTCCCTCTGGTACTTGACCCAGATGATCTACCCAGGGACCCAGACCTACAGGACCACTTGCCCATCCCCTTCTCCACCTGAACTTGTTTTTCAAAAATGTGTTCTTTTATTTTTAAATAATATTGAAAATCTTTATAATCAGGTCAGGAGCCATGTTTTTAGTTCACCACCCAGTCACATTCAAGGGGAGGATATATCAGACCCTGGAGGTTACAATACTCCAGGAAAGATCTAGTACTCTCCCCAAAACCTGGAGGAATTCTGAGAGAAAACTTACCAAGAGCTGGAAATGGCCTGTGCTTTCTTTGGGGGGCACTAAAGCAGCTCGGCCCTTCTCTTTCCCTTCTTCTTTCATCATTGAACCACTTTTGCTACCTGCTGCCCCCTCTGGTTCAGTTTACCTTCCCTATTACCCATGTGGCCAAGCTCATGTGGCCACTACTGGTTGCCGGGGAGGGGGGACAGCCAGAAAGGCAGGAAGAGAGGCAGAGATGAAGTTTCTGATCCTCAGGGCCCCACATTCACGTCTGCTATGGCCCCTGGTATCTCTAACTGGGGCAGTAACTGCAAAAAACCTAATGTTTGTTGAACCAAGGATTTACAGTATCAACCAGAAAATCAAAATATCATGTGTGCACGTGGCCTGAGGCACAAATGCAGCACTCCATCAAACTTCAAAGGGGGATTAATCAAGGCATCCAAGAGGCAGGAATGAAACCACAGAGGCAGGAGGGAACAAGTGTGTTCACTCACTGCTCATCTCCCACAATCTGGCTCTCTAGCCCCATCCACCACCAGCCCGCAAAACTGTTGCCTAGGGACTTCCCTGGTGGTCCAGTGGTAAAGAATCCGCCTTCCAATGCAGGGGACGGGGGTTCAATCCCTGGTCAGGGAACTAAGATCCCACATGCCACGTGGCAGCTAAGCCCGCTTACCACAACTACTGAGCTCACGCGCCTCAACTAGAGCCTGCGTGCCGCAAACTACAGAGCCCACACGCCCTGGAGCCAGTGCGCCACAACTAGAGAAGAGAAAAAAAACCCGCACGCCACTAGAGAGAAGCCCGTGTGCTGCAACGAAGACTCTGTGTGTTGCAACAAAAGATCCCGCATGCCTCAACAATGATCCCACGTGCCACAGCTAAGACCTGACGCAGCCAAATAAATAAATAATAAATATTTTTTTAAAACTGCTGCCTAGGTTGGACCTGTATAGGACAAATCCCATGACCACATCTCCATTGTACTTTCCCTTGAATTCTTTGAAAGACTGAACGCTCTTGGTTACACTCATACTAGCTAACATTTACCCTAAGTTTATTACACTAGGCAGCCTTCCAAGGTCTTTTCAGTTTTTATCTCAATGTATCATCAAAAGAACCCTATGAGGAAGGTGCTGTTATTTGCCCAAACTTAACAAAGGAGGAAATGGAGGCACAGAGAGGCTGAGAATCTTGCCCAAGGGCACACAGGATGTGGTGGAGCTAGAAATTAGACTTGGGCATTTACCTCCAGAGAGGTATGTTCTCCTTGACCTTGACCTAAATGTTCTCCTTGACCTTCCCAGAAAGAGGGAAATGTATTTAGGTCTTTGATGCAGACTTTGAAAGGCAAGTTTTGTTGGGATTGACATATATACACTAATATGTATAAAATGGATAACTAATAAGAACCTGCTGTATAAAAAAATAAATAAAATCCTAAAATTAAAAAAAAAAAGAAAGGCAAGTTTTTGGGGGGTGAGGGTGGCGTAATGTGTGTCCACATGTGCAAGGCTGATATTTTTTTAAAGAGTTTCTTGGTGGATCTTGGTTCATTTCATGGTGGGATGAAAGGTATGACTCATGAGGCCATGTCCTCCCTTCTAGTAAAAAAAATCTTCATCCTGGAGTCCTGGTCTTCCCTTCCCTTTCTCAGTTCACTGAGAGTCCTTAGGACTCTATTTGCCAAGTATGGCTTTGGAGGCCACTATGGGCAAATGCTACTGTAATTCTCTTCTCCACTGAGACCCATGCTTTCTGAAGTCCTTGCTTCCTTAACACCTGAACCAGGGTGTCAGTGTCCCCTGCCTGATGTCATCATGTTGCTGTGCAGACAACCCCTGGGGCAGGGGTAAGGTGAGGCAAAGCTTTACTGCAAAGGACTTGAAAATCCATATGTAAACCTGGTTCTACTATTCAATGTATAAATCCTTGAACCATAATTCTTACAAACTAAATAAATAGTATATCTCACACATATATTTTAAATGTATAGAGATATTGCTGTCATCAAAAGGCAAATTCATTGAAAAACCTGGGTGATTTTTGGTGATAATAATATTTTCATAGCATTTACTCTTTACCGGGCTCTATCCTAAGCACTTTACATGTATCAACTCATTTAATCCTCACAATAGCCTAGGAGAAAAGTACAATTATTATAATTATCCCTATTTTATTTATGAGGAAACTGAGACACAGAGAGGCTAAGTAACTTGCCCAAGGCCACATAGTTAATGAGTGGCACAGTCAGGACTTGACCACAGTATATGGGCTCTGAACCATTGCACCATGCTGCTCTGTGCTCAACCAATGGATACTACAAACATCCATCTCATCCCGTTATCACGTGGATGGGAAAAAGCCCCCAAACCTAAAAAGTTCCAAAACCTTAGCTCTATGGTAGATGTCCTATTTTTCTTAATAAAACGCTTTTGTTTGGGAATTGTATTAGATTTACAGAAGGGTTGCAAAGATAGTACAAACAGTTCCTGCACACTCCTCATAGTTTTAGTTCTCCCTGGTGTTATCATCTTTCACGGATACATTTGTCAAAACTAAGAAACAAACATTGGTACGTTATTATTAACTAAACTCCAAATTTTGCTTGGAATCTTCCAGTTTTCCGATCAGTGTTCTTCTTTTGTGTTCCAGGACCCTATCCAAGACCTCACATTCCATTTAGTCCTCATGTCTCCTTAGCCTCCTCTGAGCTGAGACGGTTTCTCAGATTTTCCTTGTTTTTTGTGACCTTGACAGTCTTAAAGAGTGCTGTTCAGGTTTTTGGCAGAATGCCCTCAGTTTGGGATTTTGTCTGATGTTTTTTCATGATTAGACATGAGGTTACAGACCTTCTGAAAAGAATATCATGGAAATGAAGTGTCCTCATCACATATCAGGTGTGATGGTTAATTTTTTGCATCAACTTGACTTGGCTCAGCGATGCTCAGATAGCTGGTAAAGCATTGCTTCTGTGTATTTCCAGAAGAGACAAGTATTTGAATCTGTGAGTAAAGCAGTTCGCCCTCACCAAGGCGGGTGGGCATCACCCAATCCGTGAGAGCTCAAATGGAACAAAAAGTTGGAGGAAGGGTGCATTTGCCTTTTGCTTGAGCTGTGACATCTACCTTCCCCTGCTCTCAGACATCAGTGCATGTGGTTCTAGAGCTGTTGGAATCAGACTGGGACTTACAACATCTGCCCCCTATTCTCAGTCCTTCAGACTCGGACTGAATTATACCATCAGCTTCCCCGTTCTCCAACTTGTGGACTACAGACTGCGGGATTGCTCGGCCTCCATGACCATGTGAGTCAATTCCTGTAATAAATCTCCTCCTTCTCTCTCTATGTATCCTACTGGTTCTGTTTCTCTGGAGAACCCTGATTCATAGAAGGGGTTACATGACATCCATATCACCAGCCCTAATAACCTGGTTAAGATGGTGATTGCCAGAGTCCCCACTGTGTGAGGCTACCACTCTCCCCTTTCTATGTCTGTCCTCTGGAGGGAAGTCTCTAAGTCTGGCCCACACATGGGGTAGGGACTCCAGTAGATTAAGGCCCCGTCTCCTGGAGGTGGGAATATTGACATATATTGTTTGAACTTCTGTAAGGAAGAAGTTCCCCTGCATTTATTCACTTATTTGATCATTTATTTATATCACTATGGAATCTTGTGTCAATGTCACTTTTAACATCCAGTTTTGCTGCTTCTCCAGAAAGTCCACGTGCAACTCTGGACACGCTGGCCTGGGTCTGAGCCTCCCCTCGCCCACGCAGGCCTGGTTCACCCCCCTCCATATTCTGGCTTTTGCATTATTTGCTAAGCCCGCAGTGTCTTACACATGTCTTTCCTCCAGCCAAGTCCTGCCTGTTTTCCAACGACCAGCTCAAGACTCATCTCTTCAATGAAGCATCCCCCACTCCACGTTCCTCTTTCTCTCTCTCTCTTTTTTTATAACTTCTATAACACCAAGTGACTGCATTATCCAAACTGACGCTTATGTTGCTGTTGACTGTTTCACTAGGGTAGCTCTTATAATTCTATCTGCTCCTTAAGGAAGGAGATCATCTTTTCTTCTTTTTTTCCCTTTCCAAATAACACATATCCAACAATTCAATTCATTGAACTGAACAGAATCAGAAGATCAAATTCAAACAGAACAGAAAAGAAATCCAGATAGATCTGGATCAATTCTTTAAACCATGCTATTTCCCAAGAGCAAATGAGCAATTTTATTTCATGACCAATATATAATTTTACTGTAATCAATGCACAAAACTGAAGGCTTCTGTCACTCTCTGGACCAAATGCTAAGTCTGTTCTTTTCATGACCGAAAATATCTAATCCCTATCTCTTCTTTGGCAGGTCTCACTAGCCAATTTGTCTGATCAATGTTCATAATCAAGGAATTAGCTGGCTAATTGTAAATTGTGTTAATATTTACAAAGCGGGCAGGGGACCTTTGTCCTGGTGGGCTATGTGTAGGGGGCAGAAGCATTTCCCTGGAGCTCCACGTGAAAAAACGGCCTTTGGAAGGTAACACTGCAGGACTGTAAATGCTGGTTTAAAGAGGAAAACAACGGCAGGTGGGCATGAGGGGTGCTCAGTACATCTCTGTTTCCACACATCATGTTAAAACAATCCCCTGGTTTTCAGGTCACCCTATCACTCTTGAAATATAACCCTGCCCCATAAATGCCTGATCAAATGGAACTGTCCATCAATGCAGGGGGCAGGTCTGCCCTTCATACCAGCCTTAAAGAAGGGCTTCCCAGTGGCCAGACCAAATCTGTTTGGTGGGCTTTGGTGGAAGGGTTGGTGGGAGAGGGGTTGTTCCTTTCACTGCCTGGTGAATTTCAGGCTGAAGGACCCAGCTCAGAGCTGGGACTCTGTGGTCGTTTAAATGACCATTTAGTGAAACCATCAGCTTGACGCTGTTCTCTCAGCCACATGACCGGGTCTTGAAGTGATTGGATGTTTATTATGTCAGTGTCTCTCACATGCAGCTTTTACCCTTCTTGGGGGACTTTTTGATTAGCCAGGAACCTGCCCACTATGAAATTGTCTGCCCCACTCCCCAGAGCTCTCAGGCGACACTGGGAAGTCATTCCAAGCCTGATTTCAGGAGTTACAAGGTCATGAGAACCTGCTGAACAGTTCACATGGTGTTGCCATCTATTGACAACGTCTCCACCCTCAACCCTGTGAGTAGAATTGCTAAGACTGTTCCGCCACTTCTGCTCCAAAGAAGGGCTCCTTTTTCCATGCCTGGGGGATAGGCACTGGGCAGTCATAGCGCCAGGGCTTCTATTCATGAATTCATAACACTGCCCACATTGTTCACAGTTGGGCTGCACATAAGCATAAAATTATTGTCCAGTGGTTGCCATGTGTTACACTGGCAAAGAAAGTCAGTTCCAAATACCTTGATATCAAGTGGCCAAGTTACCTCATTAGGACTGTACTTTCAAGCTCAGGCCAGAGATGGGAACTTTACAGACAACTTACTGAGCAAATTCAGGCTTCTTTTACCATCCTCAATCAAGAGGAAAGAATATGAACTTGGACATGCAAGAGGCAGACGAAGGAAATTGCTCCTATCTCCCACCCAGTGAGAGGCTGAACACGAGGCCACCTGGAGTCCATCAGAGGCTACTCTCATGTTCCCAAGCCTTACACAGCCAATAGAGTCTTTCCACAGGCCGGTAGTGCATTTTCACTTTGTGGTGATTAATTTTACGTGGCAACTTGGCTGGGGCACAAAGTCCAGATAGTTTGTCAAACATTACTCTGGATGCTTCTGTGAAAGTGTGTTTTTTTTTAATGAGATTAACATTTAAACTGGTGGACTTTGAGTAAAGTAGATGACACTCCATAATGTGGGTGGGCCTCATCCAATCAGTTGAAGGGCTTACTTAATAGAAAGAGGCCTCACCTCCCCAGGCAAGCAGGAATTCTGCCAACAGATGGCCTTTGGGCTGCAGCTCTTCCTTGGGTCTCCAGCCTGCCTGCCTGCCCTGCGGATTTTGGACTCGCCAGCCTCCACAATTGCATGAGCCAATTCCTTAAAATAAATCTCTCTCAATAAAGATAGAGAGATAGATGATAGAAATAGATACAGACATAGACATCCTACGGGTCCTATTTCTCTGGAATACTCTGACCAATTTATTTAACTCCTGTTTTCATTGGAAGGCTCCCAGGTATTTTGTGGTGGTGGTTTTCCTAAAGTGTTATCTGAGCTCCTAAGTCCCCAAGGCCTCTGGTTCACCATTTAATTCAAAACCACTGCTCGGTCTGATACGAAGTCTCTTTCACCCCAAATCCTGGCATCCCATGTACTTTTTCAGACCTCTGCTGGTTACAGAACGTAGACTCTTCTTCGTTCACAGATCTTAGGTCAAGTGTAGGCTAGTCGTGGACAAGACAAGAGGAGACACATAGTCTACAAATCTCCCCTTGGATCGTCAAGCCCTTGGTTCCCAGCCACTCCATGTTCCCACCACCCAAGGAGGTAGATGGTTTCATTCTGATTCCAGAATCCTCTTCCAAATCCTCTGTGTTCAAACCAGTTTTCCGGAAACTCTCCTCAATGAACGTACACACTTTTCCATTTTTTTAAAATGAAACATGTTCTTGGGTAAGGACCATTCTGTTGAACATGTGTTTGCATCCTGGCCTGTGACAGAGGGCTGCCCTCAGAGTTGATATCATGAACAAGGTGGTACCTTTCCCTATGTTGACTAGCCCAGCTCACTCTGCTTTTTTGGTTATTAGGCCTGTTTTCTTAGACTTGCTGCCACTGCCCCACTGTTGGGCTGTCTACCATCTTTTCTCCTTACCATAAAACCTGCCCTCTCAGCATCACCCACCATCTGGTTTGCTGTAGGTTGGAGACCCAGTACCCAACTTCCAAGAGCCGTGGAAGTAGGTCCTGAGGGAGGCGGCGCTGTTGTGTAGGGGCGTCCCTGTAACTGTTATACACTTCATACTTGGCCTCTGGAAGGTCCATTTGTAACCTGGATTCAAGCCTTCATTTCCTCCCTTATAAATGATGATAATAATTACTACCTCATGGGCGGGAATTAAGGGAGATAATATGTGTAAAAAACCGGTCATATGTAAATATGTACTTACATATTTATATTATATGTATAGCACTTTACACATAAAAAACATTTAGTAAATGGTAGCTTTAATCTTCTTATTTTGACTGCTGTAGAATTATTACTTTTTTTCCCCTTCATCTCTTCTGTAGTATTGAAGTTGTCAAAATAAGTTAACACCATGTGCAATCTGATCTCTGTATTATTCTAGCTACACTTTTAGTGTCACCATAAAAAAAAGTGCCTTCTTACATTTAGGGTCTCTTTTGACCCTGATGACCTTCTGAGGGTGCTCAGTCAGTCTGTCCTAATTTACCAGGAGTGGAAAGGGAGCTTGACATGCATCTCACAGCTCTTTTCTTTCTCCTATGTAGGGTGTATACATACATTACATGGATCCAGAAGACTGGGAGAAGAGCCAGACTGCAAAATCCTTTGGGCAGTTTTGATAAGTATTGGTTGATGATGGTGATGCTGTTGGAAACTTAAGTGGCCTGACTCTTCAAATTGTAAAGAATGTAGTGAATTAGAGAAGTTAGGTACAAATCAAATCCTTTTAAATGTTCACAGGGAATTTGCCTTTAAAAACCTTTCAGTGACTCCTTTTTTTCCTAGTAAAGATTAAATTGGGAAGTGAATAACTAGCCCAATGTTATCCATTTTGCCAATCTAGATTGCCCCATGCCCACGTGATCCAAGGGCATCACGAAGAGAAAAACCCAGATTGTTGAAGCCAAAGTGGACGCAGGGAATCACAAGGCCAGCTGACTTGGACAAATACCCAGATGGTTTTCCAGTCTACATCTGTCTCTCTTCAGTCTTGATCTCTCACAAATACTTCAGGTCGAGACTCACACTGGAGCAGGATGAGTCTTTCTAATCCATTCCTTCAAGCAGAAGTGGGAGGGCAGGGAAGGGGAAGGGATTTGTCTTCGGTGGGTGCTTTCCTTCCGAACTCTAACTTTAGGAGCAGAGAGTGGACACACCCCCATATGGATGCCTAGCTCCTTAGAGGGCGACCTGCATAGGCTGATAGTGTTTGAATAGTTGCTTGTCTCATCCAGATCCTCCTTCATTTATTTAAACTATGACATGATCAGAAACCTTTCTAGTGCCTTGGCCTCCTTTCCCTTCTCTCCACTCCTGATCCAGTCTAACTGAAGGTTCCGATTCGATTTGGAAGGAGAATAGATTTCTTTAGTCAAGAGCCAAGTTCTTAATGGGAGACTCAGGAGTCGATCCGATTGCGTGGCATGAAGAGCTCCTGGGCTGAGCCTCACTGCCGCCACAGATGCGATAGGCTACTCTCCCACACCAGCAGCAGCAGAAAGACTAGTTCTCCACTCCCACCCTGTTGGTGGTGCAGCCACTATGGAAAACAGTATAGAGTGTCCTCAGAAAACTAAAAATAGAGTTGCCATATGACCCAGCAATCCCACTCCTGGGCATATATCCAGACAAAGCTGTAATTTGAAAAGATACGTACACCCCTGTGTTCATAGCAGCACTGTTTACGATAGCCAAGACATGGAAACAACCTAAATGTCCATCAACATGAATGGATAAAGAAGATGTGTGGGGGGGTGTATGTATACACACACACACACACACACACACACACACACACACACACACACACAATGGAATATTACTCAGCCACTAAAAGGAATGAAATAATGCCAATAGCAGCAACATGGATGGACCTAGACATTATCATACTAAGTGATGTAAGTCAGAAAGAGAAAGACAAATACCATATGCTATCCCTTATATGTGGAATCTAAAATATAACACAAATGAACATATCTACGAAACAAAAACAGACTCGCAGACATAGGGAACAGACTTGCGGCTGCAGAGGTGGGGGAGGATTGGGAGTTTGGGATTGGCAGATGCAAACTATTACATAGGGAATGGATAAACAACAAGGTCCTACTGTGTAGCACAGGGAGCCATATTCAATATCCTGTGATAAACCATAAAGGAAAAGAATATGAAAAAGAATATATATATGTATAACTGAATCACTGGGCCGTATAGCAGCAATTAAACACAGCACTGTAAATCAACTATACTTCAATAAAATTTTAAAAATATAGATTAGCTCTCCAGCAGGGTGACGCTGGGCAAGAAGCTGCTGGCTCTGCCCAAGGTGACAAGGACCAGAACACCTGCAAGGAAGGGGCATGAGCAAAGCCAGCACAGGACTGAAGCTACCCAGAAAGGGGGGTCCTATGACCCCCCCATCCTGTGTCTCCCCAGCCACACTTCTCCAGCCTGCTACCTTCCACTGCCATCTACTCACAGCTGAGAGGGCGCCCGGCGGGGAGCAGGCACAGAGCAGCTGGCCGTTTGGAGAGTGAACTCAGACTTCCCAAGAAAATCCCCGGAAGTCATGGACATGGGAGAGAAGGGAGGGGCTGGGTGGAGGAGAAAGGGGGGTTGGAGGCAGAGAGTTATCAGAAAGGCTCAGAGAGAAAGACCAGGGAACTTCCCACAGTGACTGAAAGGTAAATGAGCTTTACATCAGAGCTAGAAGGGATTCAGGGACAGTGGTTGAAGACTTTTGGGGGTCACAAACTGCCTTGGGATCCTGATAAAACTGGAGCTCTCCCCTGAGAAAAATGCATCTGAGCTCACTCACCTGTACCTCTCACACGTGCACGTGCGCACACACACACACAAAGTTCACATACCATTTCAGGAGGTTCACGGACCTCTCAACTTATCTTTGGGAACCCCAAGGTCTATAGATTCCTAGCTGAGGAACTCTGCCTCTAGTCCTGTGGTCCTGTGTCCTCAGCTGAGGGTAATTTTGCCCCTGCATCTAGTGGGCAGAGGCCAGGGGTGCTGTCAAACATCCTAAGTGCACAGGACCACGACCCACAGCAAAGTGTTGTCTGGCCCCAAATGTCAATAGTGCCAGTGTCGAGAATCCTGCTGCATCATCTTATCATAGACATGTCCAGTAATCCACCTAAGATCACACAAGTAATTATTAGCAAGGCCAGGACTACTACCTGATAATAAATAATGATAGCCCATTTACTGAGCACTTATTGTGTACCAGACACTGTTCCAAGTACTTTACATGAATGAATTCACTTACGTCTCACAACCATCCTCTGAGTTGGGTGTAGTTATACCCATTTTACAGATAAAGAAATTGAGACAGAGCAGCTGTGTCCCAACCAAAGTCATGTGGCTGATAAGGAGTGAAGCTGGGGTTTGAACCCAGACAGTCTGGCTCTAGGGTCTGTCCAGGCCGTTAACCCTTGCAACACTCTGCCTGGATCCTAATAACAACCTGTATTCCAACAGGTCAGCAAAAAGTAGCATCCTCCTGGGTGGGCAATACCAGTCCTCTAAAGTCCTTCTCTCTTTTCTCTATTGTTCAGACCCTGGTTTTAGTTTCCTATTAGACTCTATAGTTTTTCTTCTTGGAGTCGATTTCCCCTCTCCCTATGTAGATCTTATATTTCTGTAGTTATTTACAGTTTTCAAAATATATTTTCATCCACTATTTCATCTGATCTTTAAAACAACTCTATAAGGCAAGAAGGGCACTTTGCAGATGAGAAAAATGGAGAACGAGGTCCCTGGCCAGGCAAGTGGTTAGAGCCAGAACTGGCAGCCTCGGAGTGCCGTGCACGCCAGCTCTGTCTGCTACCTCTGGCCACCACTTAGCTCTTGTTCAGACCTCAGGGCCTCTGCAGCTTCTGTGATGACAGAATACTTATTCCCGAGCCTATTATATGAAACATTTTATTAACCTTCAACGGGAGGATAAATCTAGGTTCATAAGGCCAGACTTTAATGGAAACCTATTCATTTAACTTTTGCTACTAGAGTGAAGCAATCTAACATTCCCAGGCATCGTCCTAGCTCCTGCATTGCTTCATCAGGCTCCTTCTGGCTCCTTGCTGCACTTCCTTGCTGAAGTTATGTTATGCTGTGGGCGACGCTGCTCTGTTTTGATTTTTCAAAAAAGTGAGCTGTGCTGGGCTGCCTGCCAGCTGGTGCTCTCACCTCTACCCAGAAACTGCACCCCTTTACATATCGCTGTGTGTCCTCAAACTCCACATTCCAGTCAACGGGGCCAATCTACAGTTCACATCTTCTCTTGGCAGAAATCTCAAGAAATGATTACCAGTACCTGGATAAGAACCAGTCTTTTAAGCAATGTTCAAAACAAGATCCCAGAACAGAAAAAAGAGTTCCAATTTCCCTTGCCTCTTCCCCACAGCACACAGGCCTTGCCTCTTGAGCCTGTGTAGTGAACAGAATTGCCTCTAGTTAGAGATAAAGTGAACGAGGAGCTTTCCTTAATTTAATTGTGAATCTATTCATTGACTCACCAAACTGTATATACTTAGAGCCTATTAGATGTTACTTTTTATACCCCACTGTGCTCTGAAAAGGAAGTAAGGCAGATGCAGGCTTTCTTTGTAAAGATCACTAGTTCGTTTCAGTTTAATTCAATAGCTATGTCTTTACTGTTGGCTGACTACCCTGCCTCAAACCCGTCTCCTGCCTGTGAGACCTTTCACATTTCTTTGGACAAGGAAGATATTCACACACGAAGTAGCCTGAGGCTCATGAACAGTCCCCTCCCACTCACAATAGGTTAACTTGTGTTGATCAGGATTTTTTCAGATACCAGAGACACAACGTCTGCTGTGGCAGAAGGGAAGGAGATGTGTTGGTCTGGAGACAGGAAAGTAACTGTCTCAGGGATGGAGACTAGGGGCTCCAATGATGCACCAGGAGTCTCCCTCCTACTCTTGACTCAGCTTCCCAGCATCAACCCCCAGGTCAGCCTGATTCTCTCCTACTGTGGAAAGCTTTTTCTGAGTGGCGTGGGAAGCAGGACAGGGGTAAGACAAGACTGTCAACAGCCCATGTCACCCCTGCTCAGGAGCCCCCAGCAGAAGGAAAGAACCTTTCGCTATGCTTAAGCATGTCAAAATGTCCAGGTAGGACAGTGATTGGCCAGACTTTAAGGATCATGGATCTCATGGACCAATCATTGTGTGAGTGGAGTGGGGTGACCGCTATGATTGGCCAAGCCTGCGTCACATGTCCATCCCTGTGCCCTGGCAGTGGGATAATGCAATGGCAGCCCCAGCAGTATCACACATTTGGAGTTGAGGAGGACCACTTCCGCAGAGGAAGAGGGGTGGGTGGTATTGTTATCAGAAGAAGGCGAAAAGGTCTTTGGGCAGACCAAAAACAACAGATGGCCCCTACAATTATGTTCCAAGAATTCATTTGAAAGTGGTTGTTTGGAACTCAAATTATATTTCCCTATAAAAACCATCTTATAACAAGCTCTTGTATTCATGTGGTGTTTTGGGGTTTTTTTGCGGTACGCGGGCCTCTCACTGTTGTGGCCTCTCCCGTTGCGGAGCACAGGCTCCGGACGCGCAGGCTCAGCAGCCATGGCTCACGGGCCCAGCCGCTCCGCGGCATGTGGGATCTTCCTGCACCGGGGCACGAACCCTTGTCCCCTGCATCGGCAGGCGGACTCTCAACCACTGCGCCACCAGGGAAGCCCTATGTGGTGTTTTAGAAGGCATTTTCTTTTCCATGATGTCATTCGACCCCTCAATAGCCCTGTGAGGTAAAGAGGAGAGGTACCACATCACCTTCAATCTCAAGCCAGTCCTGAAACATCCTTTATTGGGACGGGGTCTCTGTGCCAGTTCCCATGAACACTCAGATTCCGGGAAGGATTTCCATGACGGGGCAGGGTGTCACACTAAGATGACTGCTCCTTCCTGGTCTGAATATTTCCTCTCTCTTCTCCCCCAACTTTGTCCTGGGCCCCTCAGAGGCCACCTAATACGGATGGAGTCCCAAGGCTGTGGGCAGCATTGTGTGAAACTCTTAATGGAACAGAAGGTAGAAGGGTGAGTGTAAATGTTACCTTGCTGCCACCCAACTTCCTCTCAGGAAAATAGCCCGAGACTCTAAGGTGGAAGAAGGAGGGGGTGGCGAGTGCTGAGCTGAGCAGAAGTGTGGGTGTCTGGGACTATGGGAGTGGGGAGGAGGGTCGGGGTGTGGGCTGTGAAGACAGGAATGTTCTGTCTTAATTTATCCACTATGTGATGCTGCAATAAAACTCCCCCTATATAAATCCCTGGAGGGCCAGTTACATTTTCTAGAGCAAGACATTTAGCTTCCCTGAGGGGGTAGAGTAGATCGTGAGGGGTCAAAGGGAAGGGGCAGAGGCAAAGGAAGATTTGGAATGCTCAGAAGAAGCAGGAAGTTGGAGTCAAAGGTGACTCAAGGATACATAAGCCCTGGAATTGGCAGAAATCATGGGGAGGGCATCAGCCATCCTCGGGATGTGGAGTGAGTGTTGAGTAGACCCTCTTATTGAGGTATTGTTGCCTTCAATGTTATATTAGTTTCAGGTGTACAGGATAGTGACTTGATATTTTTATAGATTACACTATAAAATTATTATAAAATATTGGCTAGGGACCTCCCTGGTGGTCCAGTGGTTAAGACTCCACGCTCCAAATGCAGGGGGCCGGGGTTCGATCCCTGGTCAGGGAACTAGATTCCGCATATCACAACCAAGACCCCTCGTGCCACAACTAAGACCTGGAGCAGATAAATAAATAAAATATTGGCTATATTCCCTGTGCTGTACGTTACGTCCTTGTAACTTACTTATTTTGTCAAGGGGCTGGGGAGCTCTGTTTAGCAGGCACATGCCCCACTCCCCCCGTCCCATGCTCAGTTCTCTGTGACCGCAGCTCCTGCCAAGCACTGACCAACCCCAGGCCCCATAGGTCTTGGCCAGGGATGGGGAGGAGAGAGAGAGGACGTGTGCGGCAGGATCATGAAGGAGAGAGTCCCTCTTCATCAGAGACAGTGGACCCTGGATCATTCTCAGGAAAGGAGTGGAGGCTGGGCAGGGTGCCCAGGGATCGTCTTCCACAAAAAAGTTAAAAGTGATCAGCAAAAGTGGAAAGAAAGACTTTCCCAGATCACTCTTCTACTCAAAAACTTCCCTAGGACCCAGGGCACCAAAGGCTTTTGAAATCAGCAGAACCTTTGACCAAGTAATTCTGCTTCTAGAAATTTATTCCCAAGAAATAATCAGAGGCATGCATAGCTGTGTATATACCTGAATGCCATCAACACATTATTTATATTTCGAAAAACTGACAGCAACCAGGTAACCATTAATATGGAATTGATTAAATAACTTATCAATGGAATACTCTGTAGTCATTAAAAATCATGTTTTAAAAGATTATTTGCTGAATCAATGGACAAAGGATTAATCTCCAAAATATATAAACAGCTCATGCAGCTCAATATTAAAAAAACAAACAACCCAATCGAAAGTTGGGCAGAAGACCTAAATAAACATTTCTCCAAAGAAGATATACAGATTGCCAACAAACACATGAAAGGATGCTCAACATCACTAATCAGTAGAGAAATGCAAATCAAAACTACAATGAGGTATCACCTCACACCAGTCAGAATGGCCATCATCAAAAAATCTACAAACAATAAATGCTGGAGAGGGTGTGGAGAAAAGGGAACCCTCTTGCACTGTTGGTGGGAATGTAAATTGATACAGCCACTGTGGAGAACAGTATGGAGGTTCCTTAAAAAACTAAAAATAGAACTACCATATGACCCAGCAATCCCACTACTGGGTATATACACTGAGAAAACCATAAATCAAACAGAGTCATGTACCACAATGTTCATTGCAGCTCTACTTACAATAGCCAGGACATGGAAGCAACCTAAGTGTCCATCGACAGATGAATGGATAAAGAAGATGTGGCACATACATACAATGGAATATTACTCAGCCATAAAAAGAAATGAAATTGAGTTATTTGTAGTGAGGTGGATGGACCTAGAGACTGTCATACAGAGTGAAGTGAGTCAGAAAGAGAAGAACAAATACCGTATGCTAACACATATATATGGAATCTAAAAAAAAAAAAAAACAAAACGGTTCTGAACCTAGGGGCAGGACAGGAATAAAGACACAGATGCAAATGGACTTGAGGACACGGGGAGGGGGAAGGGTAAGCTGTGACAAAGTGAGAGAGTGGCATGGACATATATACACTACCAAATGTAAACTAGTTAGCTAGTGGGAAGCAGCCGCATAGCACAGGGAGATCAGCTTGGTGCTTTGTGACCACCTAGAGGGGTGGAATAGGGAGGGTGGGAGGGAGGGAGATGCAAGAGGGAGGAGATATGGGGATATATGTATACGTATAGCTGATTCACTCTGTTATACAGCAGAAACTAAAACACCATTGTAAAACAATTATACTCCAATAAAGATGTTAAATATATATATATATATATATATATATTTTTTTTTTTTTTTGCAGTACATGGGCCTCTCACTGTTGTGGCCTCTCCCGTTGCGGAGCACAGGCTCCGGACGCACCGGCCCAGCGGCCATGGCTCACCAGCCCAGCCGCTCCGCGGCATGTGGGATCTTCCCGGACCGGGGCACGAACCCGTGTCTCCTGCATCGGCAGGCAGACTGTCAACCACTGCGCCACCAGGGAAGCCCTAAAAAAATTTTTTAATAAATAAATAAAAGAAAATCCTGCAGCCAAAAAGAAAGAGAAGAAAAGTGAAGCCAAAGAAGAAGGTAGGAGTGATACTGTGGCTGTTCTGGGTGGGGTGGAGGTGGGATGGTGGTGGGGGCAGTGGAGACTGCCAGTCTTGAGACCCAAAGAGCTTCAGATTTAATGGCCATTAACAGAGACAGGAACAGGGCCTGAGGCCAGCATGCACTGGAACTATAATTCCCACATAGAGCCAAGCCCTTTTAAAGCTTTTACCCTCCATAAAACAATGACGGGGGTGGGGGGTGGGGAGTGAGGAATCTGCTCACTTACAAAGAGAGATAATAAGGTGGCTTGTCTATCTTGTCCAGAGCTCTGATAGAAAATATATCTCCCCTAATAATTTATAATGAGGGACCCACCTTTATCTAGATTAGGGATTCACATTTATACTATCTGTATGATTCAGTAAGCCCTCACCTCGCCCCAGGTAAGAGATTAACATCTCAGGCTGAAAGCACTGTGAGATTCAAATGCAATACTGCTCTCCAGAGACCACAGAGGAATTTCACAGATGAAACCCTGCAAAACATGAATTCACAATCCAAAATTCAAAATATGCAAGGAAATAAGCCACCATGAGTGAAAATCAGCAGACGAACTCCCAATCACTTCAGATAATAGAATTGTCACATATATACCATAGGGTTGTTTTAATTTCCAAGAAACATTTTGTTAATGGTAAAATGCCTCATTCTGTCAAAGACCAATTCCTGTCCAAAGCTTTTTAAGCAAAGTCTTAGTGAAAGATACACATTTGTCAAATGTATAGATAATACATAACTTGAAGATATCACAGATCTTTCATATGCCAGAATTACATGTTCAGCAAGATTTTGGAAAGATAACAAGATGAAATGTAACAGGGAAAAAATAAAATAAATTTCTGCCATATTAAAAATTATCAGCTGCAAAATACAGAACAGAAATACTTGGACTGAAGTAATCCAGGTGAAGAAATGAGTGGAGAGATGTGACAGGCAGGGAGAGAGAGGTGTCACTTGATAGCTACATTATTTTTTTTTTTAGGTATAATTCACAAACCACAAAATTCACCCTTCTAAAGTGTACAATTCAGCAATTTTTAGCTTATTCACCACGTTGTGCAACCATCACCACTCTCTAGCACCAGAACATTTTCATCAGCCCAGAAAAGAAATCCTATATGCATTGGCAGTCACTCCACATTCCCTCCTCTTCCCAGCTTCTGCCGCCACTAAGCTACTTTCTGTCTCTGTGGACTGGCCTATTCTGGACATTACATATAAGTGAAATCACACAATATGTGGCCTTTTGAGTCTGGCTTCTTACACTTAGCATGATGTTTTCAAGGTTCATCCACATTGTAGCATGGAACAATGTGTCATTTCATTTTTTGTAGGTGAAAAGCATCCCATTGTTTACGTGGTCCATGTTTTGTTTATCCATCCATTCTTCAGCTGATGGGCATTTGGTTTATTTCTACTTTTTGGCTGTTATGAATAATCCCACTATGAATATTTGTGAACAAGTTCTTGAGTGAAAATATTTTCCCCTGGGCTTCCCTGGTGGTGCAGTGGTTGAGAGTCCGCCTGCCGATGCAGGGGACACGGGTTCGTGCCCCGGTCCGGGAAGATCCCACATGCCGCGGAGCGGCTGGGCCCATGAGCCATGGCCACTTAGCCTGCGCATCTGGAGCCTGTGCTCCGCAACGGGAGAGGCCACAACAGTGAGAGGCCCGCGTACCGCAAAAAAAATATATATATATATTTTCTCCTTTTCAATGATTTGTCATTTTATTTTCTTGATAGTGTCCTTTGAAGCACAAAATTTTTTTTAATTTGGATGATGTCCAATTTATCTATTTTTTCTTTTTTCAGTTGTGCTTTTGGTGTCATATCAAAGAAACCATTGTCTATTCCAAGGCCACAAAGATTTACTCCCATGTTTTCTTCTGTTTTAGAGTTTTAGCTCATACATTTAGATCTCTGATCCATTTTGAGTTAATTTTTGTATATGGTGTGAGGTAGGGTCCAACTTCATTCTGTCGCATGTGATATTCAGTTGTCCCAGCACCATTTGTTGAAAAAACTATCCATTTCCTCCATTGAATTGTCTCGGCACTTGATAGTTACATTCAATATAACTGCCAGAAAGACCCCCCAAAAATGCTAAGAGCCAAGTGAAATGTAGGATTCATTAATAACCATGCCCACGGTACCAATACTTCTTCTCGGGGACTTACATATCCAGTGGTGTCCTATCATTGGGGTCATTTCTGTCTGTTCTCCAGACTTGATGTTTTTGAGTTGTACCTGGGTGTAAAAGACAATTATGGCTTTGTATTCACCAAGGTTGGCCAGAAATTTCAGGTTTTTTTCAGCACCAGGACCAAATATTATTTCTCTGAATCACTGGCCATTTGTTTTCCATAAACAATTAAAATGATCGAAAATTCCATCAGTTCAACATACCACTGACTTTACCCTGAAAGCAGCTGTTCCCAGCTCCGTAAGTCTGGAGTGACCTCAAGAGAACTTGGGCCCAGGCCATATTTGAGGAGCCAAGTTCCCCACTTCTGGGAGACAGCCCACAGGCTTGGGAAAAGCCACATAGGATGCTGGATAACTGGATTTACTTGGATATTCCTGGTTTCTGAGACTTGTTAAACCCGCAGAGATGCACACAGACAAGCCTCCCTGGATTGCTTTGGATAACATTCCTCACTTAGGCATTTCCAGCATTCTGCTGACATCTTTACTATGGTTTGATCACACTGTATTGTGATAAGATTAATAGCTAACATACTGAGAATTTATTATATGGCAGGCATTGTTCTAAGAACATTACCCATCCTATGACTAGCTACTGGGATTAGGCCCATTTTATAGATGAAGAAACTAAGTGTTTAAATAACTTTAGAAAGATCACACAACCTGTAAGGATTCAGATCCTTGGAGCCTGGCCCCAAATCCTTAATGGTTTAAGGATTAAATGGTTCAAGCACCCAGAATCAGAATCTGAACTCCTGGAGGACACCCTCTGCCTATACCGCTTTCTGCAGGCAGATGTTATCAGGAACTAGATAATGTCATAGCTCGAAGTAAACTTAGAGGTATCTAGTCCAGCTCTCTCTCGTTACACATAATAAAAGCAAGACCCAGAAAGGGGAAGCAGCAAAGTTGGGACCAGAATTCCAGGTTCTTGACTCACAGTAAAGCACTTTTCCCTTCACTCTTGATCCATTTAAGGCAAGAATGTCTACAATGTAAGGAATGTCTACGTGAGCAAGGCCTGTCTGCGTCTTTGGAGGACACAGGATTTGCCTCTTGCCCATTTTCAATCCATGTCACATAGTCCCTCAACTCAAGAGGGCAGCAGGGCCCCAGCCAGCCTCCATGCTGGGCCGTACCTCATGAGGAAAGTGACCAAAAGCAGCTCACGAGGTCCAACCAAAGCTCTCCCCTTGCTTCCCACTCCCCAGGGGGTCAGAGGCAGGCTGAGAAACACAACTGTGGGATTCCTGGGATATTTCAAAGGTACGTGGGGACTGTGGGACAGAATATTTGAAATCAGGTTTCTCATGGAGATCTGTCTATATAGTCTCCATAAGTCTCTAGGCCAACAGCTTGACCCAATGGTGGTTCCAGCAGAAGGATAGTAAAAATGCGTAATGCTGGGCTTATCGCCATGCAAATTTCTCCAAAGAGCTCCCAGCTCTGGCTGGTATTTTATGGCCCTTATCTTCACCTGCACGGTTAGGAAAAGACTGCTATTTTGCTGTATTGGGGGTTAGCACGTTGAAGGTTCCAGAAGGACAGCTAGCCTGCCCTAGCCTGTGGGACTAGTTCACTGTAGAGCTGGTCTCATCGTGCTCTGCTCGACACACAGTTTGCTAGACCCTGTCACTCTTTCCTCATTCTGAATTGATCTTTAATCAAATTCAGGCCACTAGTTTGAACTCTGAGACGCTGACACATGGCATTAAAGGCTTTAAGGAGATCAGTGGTTCTCGGTTGGGGTGGTTTTGTTTCCCAGGAGACATTTGGCAATGCCGACAGATGTTTTTAGTTGTCACAACTCGGGAGGTGCTACTGGCGTGGGCATCTAGTGAGTAGTGGTCAGGGGTGCTGCTCAACAACTTACAAGGCACAGACAGCCCCACAGCAGAGTCATCCAGTAGTGGTGGGGGGAGTGTTGGTGGGAGTAGTGGTGGGGCTCTAGCTTCTAGAGTATGTTGGGGGATTGAGGGTAAGAGGAGATATAGGGGGAGTTATTCCAGATTAATCCAAGAAAAAGATAAGCCCAAACTGCTGCCTTGGATCCAAGCCAGGGGGACAATTAGAAGCCCCAGATTGGGACTTCCCTGGTGGCGCAGTGGTTGAGAGTCTGCCTGCCGATGCAGGGGACATGGGTTCGTGCCCCGGTCCGGGAAGATCCCACATGCCGCGGAGCAACTAAAGCCGTGCGCCACAACTACTGAGCCTGCTCTCTAGAGCCTGCAAGCCACAACTACTGAGCCCACGTTCTGCAACTACTGAAGCCCGCACGCCTAGAGCCCGTGCGCCTAGAGCCCGTGCTCTGCAACAAGAGAAACCACAACAATAAGAAGCCCGCGCACCACAATGAAGTGTAGCCCCTGCTTGCATGCAGCAATGAAGACCCAACGCGGCCAAAAATCAATCAATAAATAAAATGTAAAAAAAAAAAACAAAACCGGAATGTTTTGGTTTAAAAGAAAAAGAAGCCCCAGGTTTGGTTTGCTTGAGTGTTTGTGTAAAGGGGAGATTGTTTGCCTTCTTAAAGAGCGCTATGTAATCGACTCTGCCTATCAGTCTCAGGGAGGCCTGTGAGCCCCGGGCAAGCACATTTCTCCGGAAGGAAGTGAACCTTGGCTGCGGACTGCCCCAGCCCCACCTGGGCTAATGAGTCATCCAAGTGAAAGTGTCTGCGCACCCAGGCTCCAGGAAACCACACACCCAGGCACCCTCCCTTCCGCTTCTCAGGACACAGCTCTCCCCGATTAAGGTGCCGTCTCTCAGGCTCCCCTGGAGCGTGGCCCACACCTGTGGGGGAAAAGGAGGGGCCTCAGGTAGAAATTCCTGCTAGTGAAGCTCTCCTGCAAACACACCCTTCACTTTCTAGCTAACACCTCACACTCTTTCTTTCTGACCTGATTCCTCACTTTTAACCTACTTCCTGAAGCTGAAAGAGACATGAAGATAGAAGCAAAGTGTCACATGGTAGGGAAAAACGTTTACGGCACACCTAATTTTTCGGGCAAGCCTATAGCAAGGAAAAGCATTAGCAGATTCATATATTAGGACCAGATTATGATCTTAGAGTCAACTCTATTCTTTATCTCATGTGGATAAAGGTTTTATGCCTTTTTTCAGGCATCGTTTCCCATCAACATGTGGCAAAATATTTCCGCTGCCTTAGATGCGTTTACTTTTGACGTCATTTGTATTTCAGGGCAAGAGCCCAGATCAGATATGAGTTTTCATTGGATAGTCATACTTCCCATGAGAATCTTAGAGGCACTGTTCTTCCTTGCTAAGGTTCTCACTCAAGGGCCTTTTTCTTTTTTCTTCCCACACCACGTGGCATGTAGGATCTTAGTTCCCTGACCAGGGATCCAGCCCGTGCCCCCTGCAGTGGAAGCACGGAGTCTTAACCACTGGACCACCAGGGAAGTCTCAACCACTGGACCGCCAGGGAAGTCTCGAGGGCCTTTTTCTGCAATCAATCCACTCAGCAAACATTGGCAGAGCTCAGGTGGGGTCTTGGGTGTGGGATGGACCTAGAGACCCCCTTCTTATGAATAGAATACAGCAAAAATGAAGGAATGTCACTTCCATGATTAGGTTACTGGAGAAAGGGGCCGTGAGCCAAGGAATGCGGGCAGCTTCTAGCAGCTGGAAAAAGCAGGTGCACAGATTCTCCCCTACAGGCTCCAGGAAGGAACACAGCCCTGCTGACACCCTGATCTTAGCTCAGTGAGCCCCGTGTCAGATTTCTAACCTACGGAACCATAAGACAATAAATGCGTGTTGTTTTAAGCCATCAAGTTTATGGAAATTGTCTACAACAACAGGAAATGAATACACCTAATGACCTGATCCTGGAAACTACATGGCTTGTTTACTTTCTTGGCACCTCTAAGGTAGATACCATTCACTCACATATTTCAGATAAGGACATTCCATCTTGCCCACAGTCTCATTGCAGGTAAGTGGCCAGAGCCAGGATTTGAATCTGATCCACTTAGAGCAGTGAAGGAGTGAAGAAGCTGTGGGGTGCAGAGAATGGGGGTGCAGGTATGGCAAGAAATTGAAGGAGTTTTTTTTTTAAATAAATTTATTTATTTATCTTTGGCTGTTTTGGGTCTTCGTTGCTGTGCGTGGGCTTTTCTCTAGTTGCGGTGAGCAGGGGCTACTCTTGGTTGCCGTGCGTGGGCTTCTCATTGCGGTGTCTTCTCTTGTTGCAGAGCACGGGCTCTAGGCATGCGGGCTTCAGTAGTTGTGGCACGCGGGCTCAGTAGTTGTGACTCACGGGCACCAGAGCACAGGCTCAGTAGTTGTGGCGCATGGGCTTAGTTGCTCCACGGCATGAGGGATCTTCCCGGATCAGGACTCGAACCCATGTCTCCTGCATTGGCAGGCGGATTCTTAACCACTGTGCCATCAGGGAAGCCCCTGAAGGAGTTTCTGAAAGCCCTCTTTTTGTCTGAGAAATAAGATGATGCAAATTCTGCTAAAATGACTTGGAAATAGTGGGTTGAGAGCTTGAGGAAAAGGTAAAGTTTGAGCTAAAATGTTTCCTTGATTCTAAGATGACACGAATTAGAAGAAATGCCATCAATCTAATAGCAAGTTATTGCCAGGGAGCACTGTCATATTAAAAATTTACACATAGGTTATAAGACACATCTTAATTAAGGTTCTTTAAAATATTTTTTAAGAGTGAGTCTTAGAATGAAGGAAATGATGCCCTTGTTTTAGGCAGTCAGAGGGGAGCTGACTAGGGTCACAGGGGAGGGCTGTATGTTTGCCTGGAGTCCACAAGGATGGACCCCATGGGTTGGAGTGCTTAGAGTACCACTGTGTGCCGACTCCCTTGCTGGGCACCAGGATATAAAGATGATACAACGTGGAATTCACTGTTAAACAAAGGACAGGCAGTGAAGTTCCAGAAGAGGTGATTAATTCAGAATGGAGGAATCCTCACTTGTGAGTCAGTTAGTCTTGGAGGCTTCATGGGAGCTCAACAAGCCAAGAACAGGAACACTCCAGAAAGAAGGAACAGGATGAGTAAGGCAACAGGCATTGGGAACTGCAGAGAGTTGGGTTGGCTGAGATGTCAGGGATGAGGTGGGAGCATCAGTAGATGATTTTGCAAAGGCAGGCAGAGAACTGTGGCCTTTTGCTCTGAGGAGCCACAGCACGATATCAGGCAAGGGAATAAAATGATCAGATTTGCCTTTTGGACTCCACACAGTCAAGGCTCTGCCTCCGCCCAGGAGCGAGAATGCACTCTGCCTGAAGCCCGTATGAGTGGGGCTCCCTAGGGAGACTGTGGACCCAGCTGCTCCCGGCTTCCTCATCAGGGCGGACTGGAAGGGTGTCAGCTGGGAGCAGCCAGGCCAGTTCAGAGGCTACCACATTAATTCAGGCCAAAGGAAAGAAGCAAGTCTTGGGTGGGGAGGGGGTTGGGGGGTGGGGTGGGGGGGAGTTTTCAATTTGCAAGTCATTGAGGAGAAAACATCCCAGGAGCAAGATGGATGGTTGGAGGAGAGGCTCAAGGAAGGGGAAGCTGGGACGGAGTGAGAGAGTGGCATGGACATATATACACTACCACATGTAAAATAGATAGCTAGTGGGAAGCAGCCGCATAGCACAGGGAGATCAGCTCGGTGTTTTGTGACCACCTAGAGGGGTGGGATAGGGAGGGTAGGAGGGAGACGCAAGAGGGAGGAGATCTGGGGATATATGTATATGTATAACTGATTCACTTTGTTATACAGCAGAAACTAACACACCATTGTAAAGCAATTATTATACTCCAATAAAGATGTTAAAAAAAAAAAAAAAGATCTCCCGTTTCCTGACTCCGGGAAGTGATGGGAGGGACTGGGATGTTGTCCGCACTGAAACACGCAGGAACAGCATTTTTGGAAAAGAAGGGGGTCAGGTCAATCAGGGTCCTATGAAACAGTCAGGATGCCATGAAGCAGGCACCGGGCTAGACGGCTCAGTTTCCTGCCCAGAATCCAGGACCTGGCTGGAGAGGAGGAAGTGGGAGTCGGACCACCAGGGTTCCACCCGCAGCCCACCATCCCCAGCTGTGCCACAGCTCTGGGCCTCATGCCCATCATCTGTGAAATGGGCTTAACACTAAGACCTCCTGCCCAGGGTGGTGCTGAGGGTTAAAGGATAACACACGGGGGAGCTTTCAGTGCCCAGCCTGGCACAAGCTGGTGCCCAGTGAACAGCAGCTGGGGTTATTTCTGTAGGCGACTAATAGATATTGGATGAGACCAGGACTGAATAAACGTAACTAAAACCAACAGGAAGAGCTGATGAGACAAAAAGGAAAAATACTGTATAATTTCACTTATATAAGGTACCTGGAGTTGTCAAATTCATAGAGATAGAAAGTGGAATGGTAGTTGCCTGGGGCTGGGGGGAAGGGGGGAATGTGGAGTTATTGTTTAATGGATGTAGAATTTCCCTTTGGGAAGATAAAAATGTTCTGCAGATGCAACACTCTTTGACATAAATTGTAGCAATATTTTTTTGGATCCTTCTCCTAAAGCAAAGGAAATAAAAGTAAAAATAAACAAATGGAGGACTTCTCTGGTGGTCCAGTGGCTAAGACTGTGCACTCCCAAAGCAGGGGGCCCAGGGTTGACCCCTGGTAAGGGAACTAGATCCCACATGCCGCAACTGAGTTCACATGTCACAACTGAAGATCCTGCATGCCGTAACGAAGATCCTGCACGCTGCAATGAAGATCCTGTGTGCCGCAACTAAGACCCAGCACAGCCAAATAAATAAATAAATAAATATATAAATATTTTAAAAAAAGAGTGGGACCTAATTAAGCTTAAAAGCTTTTGTATTGCAGAGGAAACCATCAACAAAATAAGAAGACAACCTACTGAATGCGAGAAAATATTTGCAAATGATATGACTAAGGGGTTAATATCCAAAATATATAAATAGCTCATACAACTCAACATCAGAAAACCAAACAACCCAATTTAAAAACGGGCAGAAGAACTGAATACACATTTTCCCAAAGAGGAAATGCAGATGGCCAACAGGCACATGAAAAGAACCTCAACATCACTAATTATCAGGGAAATGCAAATCAAAACCACAATGAGATATCACCTCACACCTGTCAGAATGGCTATCATCAAAAAGAGCACAAATAACAAATGCTGGTGAAGACACAGAGAAAAGGGAGCCCTCGTGCACTTTGGTAGGGATGTACCTTGGTGCAGCTGCTGTGGAAAATAGTATGGAGGTTCCTCAAAAAACTAAAAATAGAACTACCATATGACCCAGCAATTCCACTCTGAGTATATACCTGAAAAAAACAAAAACATTAATTTGAAAAGGTACATGCACCCCAATGTTCATAGCAGCATTATTTACAATTGCCAAGATATGGAAGCAACTCAGATGTCCATCAACAGATGAATGGGTAAAGTAGATGTGTGTATATATATATATGTGTATATATATATATATATATATATATACACATTTATATATACGTATATATATATATATAATGTGTGTGTATATACACACAGACACACACACACAATGGAATACTACTCAGCCATAAAAAAGAACAAAATTTTTCCATTTACAGCAACATGGATGGACTTGGAGGGCACCATGCCAAGTGAAATAAGTCAGAGAAAGACAAATACTGTGTGATATCACTTATGTGTGGAATCTAAAAAATACTACTAGTGAATATAACAAAAAAGAAGCAAACTGACAGAGAAAACAAACTAGTGGTTACCAGTAGGGAGAGGGAAGCAGGGAGGGGCAACATAGGGGTAGGGGATTAAGAGGTACAAATAATTATGTATAAAATAAGCTACAAGACGTATTGTACAACACAGAGAATGTAATCAATATTTTATAATAACTATAAATGGAGTACAACCTTTAAAAATTGTGAATCACTGTATTGTACACCTGTAACTTATATAATATTATACATCAACTATACCTCAGTTTTTTTAAATGTTCTGAATCAATATCTTGTAACAACCTATAATTGTAAAGAATCTGAAAAAGAATATATATATATATATATATATATATATATATATACATATAAAACTGAATCACTTTGTATCAACTACACATCAATTTTTAAAACTGTTCTGGAGCTGGCTGGTAGCGATGGTGATGCAACAATGTGAATGTTCCTCATGTCACAAAACCATACACTTAAAACAGCTAAAATTATAAATTTTGTATTATGTATATTTTATCACAGTAAAAATCAACTAAAAATGCAAAAAAAAAAAAAAAGAATAAACAAGACAACCCTGGGAAAACGAATGGGACGAGAACAGAAGAGATGACTGAGATAAAGTTGCTTTAAAAACACTCTATCTGTGCAGATAAAATTTATAGTGAAGAATGTGGCCTGGTTCTTAGTCATTTCAAACACCTCTGGGTTCCCTGGCTTCACACACCTGGGGTTTATCACACTGGGAGCTAATATTCACACAGCTCTGGGCCGACACTCTGTTAAGTGTGTCAGCAACTTTAAGGCTCCTAAGAACAGAGCTGGGGCACCCGCTTTCCTAAGAACACAGCTGGGGCGTGTGGGGGAAAAAGAGGTGGGTGACATTGGTGGGGTTGCCAAGGTAGAGCCATCAATTAGGTCTAAAGAAAATCTGAAGGAAAAAAAAACCCACATCAGATCATTTCTGTAGCTATGACCAAAACCTGGGGAGCCAGGTCAGGGAATGGTGAAAGAGTGTCACTAAATTCCCGACCCAGGAAGCCAGGCCCCAGCCTGGACATGGCAGCTTGGCAACTCCACATGCTTCTCACCAGGGCCTGCAGGCAAGGGAGGCCAAGACCCCAGCACCAGCCCTGCCTCCTGGCCTGGAGGCCCCACTGCAATCTTTCCCACACTCTGAATTGGATCCTCCATTTGGCCTCCCATCAATGGGGCCTCAGACCAGTCCCAGCAGAAGCACATGTGGCTCCAGTCTCCTCGTGTCAGAAAAGTCCCAACCCCATCATTCCCCCTCCTTGGCCTCCCTCCTGTTCTCCACTCCTGCACTAAGCCAATGTGACTATGTGCACTGCTGCTGCAAAAAAAAAAGATGTTCCAGACCACGCTGGCAGCCCTGATGCCAGTCGTGGAAAGGACCAAGAGGAAGAAGAGACAGGGTGTGGGCCTGGCCCCAGCCACACCCCGGGACATCAGCTGGAGGGCTGCACATGCCCTCCACGCAGGAGAACACACCAAAACATAACACAGCCCTGCAACTTTGCAAATGACCAGAGCCTGCAGCCAAACATGACAGAGCCTTCCCAGCTCCCGGCAGATGGAAGCATCGGCCAAGCTTGCCAAGCTTGAGTTCTGTCAAAAAGACTCTGGAGGGGGCCTGAACCACAGACTGTGCTCTCAGCGCAAGAGCAGAGCCAAAACAGCCTGTCATATCCATCCAAGGAGCAATGGAGTAGAGAAAGTGGAGGATCTACGGGGCTCTGTCCTCAGGGCAGCCCCAGACGTGCCTCTTAGAAGGAGTGGGCCTTGAGGACTTGATAACTTGTCTGAACCTCGTTTGCCATATCTGCAAAATGAGGCTAATAAAACCCCACAGGCTGACTGTACTAAAAGAGAAAATAAACAAGTGCTCCCTGACCTTAGTTATGATTATGCCAGTGATTATCCCGTGGCTTGGTTAATCAACATGAGTTTATTGATCACCTACTATATGCCAAGGACATTCTACACATTACCTCATCTTATCTTCACGACAGCCCTAAGAGGAAGGTATTGTTATTCCCGTTTCATGGACAAGGAAATGGAGGCTGGGCAGGGAGGTTAATCATTTGCTCAGAGTTATGTTGCCAATAAGTGACAATTCTTGCAGACGGGCGGCCTCCAAAGCCCATGCTCTTTGCACTGTAGGACTCTAACCCAGCTCTCCAGGGCAGAAAACGTGCACAAGAGACAGGACGCACGTGGGTGGAACAATTAGGGTAAGGTGTAGACTCAGGCTGAAGGAGTTCAGCCTCCAGGGAGAGACAGGTGAGCAGAAACCAGGGCCCAGTGTCAGGTGAGCCTGGAGCACCCTAGGGCCAAGGTGAGGGCTGGGTGAGAGAGAGGAGCTGCGAAAGGGCTCCTCTTGGAGAGGGGGGGTGAAGGGGGCTGGGTAGGTGCAATGGTTTACAGAGGCCCAGGGGGCAAGTCTCTGAGAATATTCTCCTTCTAGAAGCTGTGACAGCCCTTCTCCCCACCCCCAACTCTGGGCACAATTACAGCTCAGCCAAGTTTGCCTTTCATCTCCTGCAGCTTCCCCATCTTCACCCTCTATCCCCTTGTGGGTTCCCTTCTATCTAAGCTCTCAAGACTCCGAGGTGCCCTTGTCCATCCACTGATTCTCAACCCCTCCTGAGCACTAGAATCTCCTAAGGGACCCTTAAAAACAGACGTGGACCCTCCTCTAGAAATTCCATTTCAGTTAGTCTGGAAGGGGTGAAGAAGGCCGACAATGGCCTGAGAGATGAAAGGACTTTTCTGGGTCACAAAGCCGCTAGCAGGGAGGCCTGGGTTCCCCTAAGTCTTCCTAACTTGGAGCTCAGTTCCTCCCCGTAGCACACGTGTGCCTGTGGAGGACGGGCGCCCAAGCACTTGCCCATGCGTGTCTCCTAGTGTTGGGGTCCCAGGCTGGCGCTCCTCCCTCGGCCTCGCTCTGCCCCAGTCCACCCCCAGCAATGACCACTGCCGTTTCCCACTTGATGTCAGAAGCACGTTCCTCGGCAAAGTCTGAGTTTTGGACTTTGGACAGTGAAAAATACAGCTTTGACAGCCAGGCCGTGTAGAGCCCAAAATAAGTTTCCAAACTCCTGTTGGCTACAAGGCCTGTAAACAGACTTTGATGCCCCTCAGGTCAGCCCCTGGAGGCCCTTAGCCTTGGTTTCCATGTCTTGAATAGAGAATAAATACTAGTACTATTTAACTCACAAGCCTTTTGCAAAGGTAGCTGGAAATGATACCCACAGAGAATAATGCCTGACAGAGGAACTGGCCCTCAGTCCTCCCACAAATGCTTGCTCAGAATCTGCTGCAGACTAGGCATTATCTGAGCGTGAGGGGAGAACGTTTGTGTCCCTAAGATGCCCCTGTCTCAGGGCTCCCAGTAGAGGAAGGATTCAGGCAAGTAGAGAGGCAGTTAGTACGCAGAGAGCCGTGTGCTCTGGGGACACAGAAGGGACACAAGTAACCCATCTGAGAACACACATCAAGAGGTTCCCATGAGTCAGGCTGAAGGGGAAGGGAGTCAGGGCAGCCCTGAAGGAAAGGCGAGTACAAGGAAATCCAAGTAACCGCGTTACAGCTGAAACAGAAGTCGTGCTTTGGTTTCCTAGGGCTGCCATAACAAACTACCATAAACATGGTGGATTAAAATGACAGAAATTCCCAGTCCCGCCCGCCCCGGCGGGCGAGCAGACAAGCCTCTCGGCTGGTGAGTTCCGGTCGGCCCGATCCTCTGCGCTGGAATCTGTCCGCTTTGCCCTCCGCACCCCTGTTGCTGTGCTCTCCTCCGCGGCTCCCAAGCTCCCCCACTCCGCCTCCCGAAGTCTCCACCCGCGAAGGGGCTTCCTAGTGTGTGGACACTTTTCCTCCTTCACAGCTCTCTCCCGCTGGTGCAGGACCCGTCCCTATCCTTTTGTCTCTGTTTAGTTTTTTCTTTTGCCCTAACCAGGTACGTGGGGGGTTCCTTGCCTTTTGGGAGGTCTGAGGTCTTCTGCCAGCGTTCAGTAGGTGCTCCGTAGGAGTTGTTCCACGCGTAGATGTATTCCTGGTGTATCTGCGGGGAGGAAGGTGATCTCCGCGTCTTACTCTTCCGCCATCTTCCCGGAAGTCCTTCAAAAAGAGTCATGTACCAAAATGTTCATTGCAGCTCTATTTACAATAGCCCAGAGATGGAAACAACCTAAGTGTCCATCATCGGATGAATGGATAAAGAAGATGTGGCACATATATACAATGGAATATTACTCAGCCATAAAGAGAGACGAAATTGAGCTATTTGTAATGAGGTGGATAGACCTAGAGTCTGTCATACAGAGTGAAGTAAGTCAGAAAGAGAGAGACAAATACCGTATGCTAACACATATATATGGAATTTAAGAAAAAAAAATGTCATGAAAAACCTAGGGGTGAAACAGGAATAAAGACACAGACTTACTAGAGAATGGACTTGAGGCTATGGGGAGGGGGAAGGGTAAACGGTGACAAAGCGATAAAGAGTCATGGACATATATACACTACCAAACGTAAGGTAGATAGCTAGTGGGAAGCAGCCGCATAGCACAGGGAGATCAGCTCGGTGCTTTGTGACCGCCTGGAGGGGTGGGATAGGGAGGGTGGGAGGGAGGGAGACGCAAGCGGGAAGAGATATGGGAACATATGTATATATATAACTGATTCATTTTGTTGTGAAGCTGAAACTAACACACCATTGTAAAGCAAAAAAATAAAATAAAATAAAATGACAGAAATTTATCCTCTCACAGTTCTGCCAGCTCTAAGTCCAAATCAAGGTATCATCAGAGCCAAACTCCCCTCTGAAGGCTCTCGGGGAGAAGCCTTCCTTGCTTCTTCCTAGCTTCTGTGGGGTCCCGGCAATCCTTGATGTCTGTAGCTACATGACTCCAATCTCTGCCTCTTCTCTCTGTGTCTCTTCTTCCCATGAGGACACATCATTGGATTTAGGGCCCACCTAACCCAGAATGAGCTCATCTCCATCTTTAATTACATTTGCAAAGACTCTAGCTCCAAATGAAGTCACACGCTGAGGTTCCCTGGGATGGGAATTTGGGGGTCATGATTCAACCCACCACAGAGGGCAAGGGTGGAAGTGGAGAGAGATGAGATTCCCAGAGGTAGGCTGAGGACACACACAGACTTCATCCAGGGACACTGGTGAGAGGTGGAGGCGTTTTAGAATGTAAGCTTTCGAAAGATATGCTGCCTTTGGGATGGAGGGCAGATAGAGAAGAACAAAGTCGGATGCTTTACAGTAATTCAGTGAGATGTATCTCTTGACAGTCAATAGGTATTTGGGAGACAGAACTGACAAGGTGTGGTGGTGATTTGGAAGTAGGGAGAAGGAAAGGAGCCACATTGTGTTCTCAGGTTTCTGAGTAAGGGAACTGAATGAGGGCACGTGGCAAGGTGGGAAGGAAGGAGATAGGAGACCCAAGCAGAGATGCTAAGGAGACTCTGGACTCGATGCAGGCGGCTCAAGCTCAGGGGAGCTCTCAAGGCTGGAGAGCGAGCCCATGGAAGGACCTGGCACCATGGGAGGAGAGTGATGTGTAGTGTGGGGGGAAACAGAGGCTCAGAACAGACCAGAGGAGCACCAATATTAAGGGCTCGGGCAGACGAAGAGCTCACGACAAAGACTAAGGAGCAGGGACGAGAGGCCAGGGGAGCGGACAACGGGCAATCACACAAAGAGACAGTGCCCAGCGCTTTCCCTGTCCCCGTCCTCGCCTCCTGTCCACTTCCCTTTCCAGTTTGCTACAGTGAAAGTACTTGACCTTTCTTGGGGTGATGGGAGGACAGCCTCACAGGGCAAACGGTAAAGCTCCCTATTTATTTACTCAAGCATGTTCTGTGCTTCTGTTACCTCATCACAGCCTGGACTGGGCAACCCTGGTTTCACTTCCATCACCCTCCTCCAGCCCCACACCCCTGGGTAATCTGGAGCCTTCTGTCCAGTCATCTCTGGCAAAGAGCCCACACCCTCCATCTGCTGTCTCCAAAAGGCAGCTGTCAGACCCATGTGGGCTAATGTTGGTCACCCGAGATGGGGCTGGTCGGAATGGAGATGTGCAGTAAGTGTAAATTACATGTGGATTTCAAAGACTCACTCGGGAAATAAATGTAAAATATCCCAGGAATAATTGTATATTGATTACATGCAAAAATTACATTTCGATATATGTAATTATTAATTAAATTAATTAAATATATTAATTAAGTATATATTAAATTAATTAAATGCAGATGCAGGTTAATTGAAGTATATTATTTTAATTAAATTATATTAATATTAATTATATTAATATATTAATATTAAATTTGATTTAATATTAATTCAATTAAATGCAGGTTAATTAAAATATATTATTAAGATTAATGTCACCTGTTTCTTTGTAGTTTTTTTAAACCTAAAATTACATTAGGTGACTTGCATTATATTTCTTTTGGGTAGTACTGCCCTAAGACCTTCTTTGATATCAGAACTTACCTGAAACACAGAACAGTTTTGCATTTCCCCGGAGTCTGGCTGGCACAGGTCATGGGAAGGGAGAACGGCATGCTGTATGTTGCACCTGGTTTTTCGCATTCGCATTTTATTTCTCATAACTCATGTGATTCCCCGTCTCTCCCCTAACTTTTTTTTTTTTTTTTTGCGGTACGCGGGCCTCTCACTGTTGTGGCCTCTCCCGCTGCAGAGCACAGGCTCCAGACGCACAGGCTCAGCGGCCATGGCTCACGGGCCCAGCCGCTCCGCAGCATGTGGGATCTTCCCAGACCGGGGCACGAACCCGTGTCCCCTGCATCAGCAGGCGGACTCTCAACCACTGCGCCACCAGGGAAGCCCTCCCCTAACTTTTTAAATGAGAAAACCAGAGGGCAAATTTAACTCATGTCTACTCAATTCCTAAACCCATAATTTGTCCAATACACAATGTTGTCAAGTCTAATAGTGGTAATAGTTTCTAAGGAACCCCCTTAGATATAATAATAATAATCCCTTTATGCACATAAAGTGTCTTATATCACTTACATCATCCCATCTGCTCCAAAAGAAAACCTTAAGACTTCCAACATAAGATATTCTCATTTAAAAATTTTGTTTATACACGGCAGAAAATTAAAAGGTACAAAGAAATAGAAAGTCAACTTCCCACCTACCCCTGACTTGCTCCCTCCTGCCACCCTCCACCCCTGCCGACAGCATGCTCTGTATATCCCCCTAGTGATGGTGATGCACAAACACAGTCAAACATGCGTGTGGATATATGGCCATTTTTCAAAAAACTCAAATAGCAGTAGGTTGCACCCATATTCCACATGTTACTCTTTGTACTTAGCACCTTATCTTGGAGACCCTTCATATCAGTACCTAAAGGTCTGCCTTTAACTATGTCATATTTAACTGAACAGACTTTCATAAATTACAAAATACATTTAAATCAGGAAACTAAGTTCAAGGAAGGCGTCACTTGTTCTCCTTGACAGCGACAGTGACAGACTGAGGCCAACTGATTCCAGTCCGAGCCTGCTTCCTCTCCTTGACCCTCCCCGTGCCCCCATCTGTGAAAGAGTAGAAACAATTCCTGGCCCACCTACTGTGAAGCTGACATGGAGACTGAAAGAGTTAATGAAACCTGGAAAGCACAATTCAAAAAAGAAGCATTGTCATTACTGTTACTGTAACTGTACTGTAACTGTAATCGGAGTCACATTTTGGTAGAAATCTAAGCAACGTAGGGGAGGGCAAATGTATTTGGGCAGGACGATTCTACCACCCTTTGAATCACATCATCACTGGGCCCATAGTATTGGCCCCCACCCAGCACTGATCTAGCCCAAGGGGACAGATCCTGGCTGCCTCCTTAAAAAGGGTTGGAATGTTCTGAAGGGCTCAGGTGTGACTGTCCAGCCCCTCATCTTGCGGGGAGTAGGTGGTCACAGGTTCTGGCCCCCAGGGACAGGCTTTCTCAGGAAGGGGACTTCACTCACAAGGCTGAGACATAAACACACACAGACACAGGCCCTGGAAATCTGGAGCCAGGTGAGTGGAAAACTGTCCTCAGCCCAGGAGCGGCTGGCTGTTTATGTGCAGTAGGTCACGGGCTGACATTTTCCAGGCCCAGGCTCAGCATGGGAAGCTGACTGCACCCACCAGCACAGCTCCAGCCCAGACACGGGAGCAATGTGACTGAGGGAACCGCAGCCAAGTTAGGCTGGCCGAGGGGTCTGGCTGGCAGGGCCCAAGCGAGTGAGCGACTGCTTAAAGGGACGCCGCCTCATTTCATCTGGCGGCCCTGCCCACCGCCTTGGTGTCTGGGTCATTCTTCTCCTTGCTTGTTCCCAGCTCTCCCCTGTGACCCAGGGTCTTGGGGAAGAACAGGGGGGAGCGGGAGGAGACAAATCTCCAGGGAAGAAAAAGTAAACCCAGGCTTAGCCAGCAGGTACCCCACATGTCTTCCCAGCTCCTCCAAGTTGGCCCCGTGGTCCCCAGATGTGCAGGAGAAGTGTGCTTAAGCTGTGTGATCACAAAGATTGAGCTTCCCCAGGAAATTTCCAGAGCCCATTAGAAGGGCTCACAAGGCACAGAGCCTCCAGAAAACGTGCCTTCCCTTACCTTGGTTCCTCATCTTGGCAAAGCTCCACACTGTCTCCACCCAGACAGGTGGAAGGCCAGTCCACTTATCCTGTTTATAGAAGAAGGGTGGGGAGAGCGAAAGAACAAGTTCCAGCCTCTCACAGGGCTTCTCACCAGCCTGCCCTGTCTGAGCAGTTACTCTCCGAGCTCAGGGGCCCATCCACTCTTCCTAAAGTCAGCCGGCCAGTGCCTACACAGTTGGTCCTAAGAAAGAAACAAGTATTCAAAGCTGGCTGTTCAAAGCACATTGCCGACAGTCCTCCACTTAACAAAAGAATTAATTATGGAACTTCTTTGAAGAGACAACTTTCCTAGGGCGTATAAGGTACAATTTTTACTTAGCATCAATGTATTCACAATCTTGGGGGGTATAAACCTAAAAAGGCGCGTATGTTTGGCTATAAATGTATTTGTGTTATTTTTCGATTCTCAGTATAAAAACTTGATTTAGGCAGGGCTGGTATCATTATTTCTACCTTTCAGGTGAGGAAAGGGAGACTCAGAGAGATTCTAAGCAAACATGGGCGTTCCCACTGCTCCACAATGACCCGCTGAGGGTCGTATTTCTCAGCCTGCCCAAATCCCACTGTTATACCTGCGCTGTTTACAGAAAGTGGAGTAGAGGGTACCAGGGACTGGGGAGAGGGTGGGGAAGATATTATTTAATTGGTGCAGAGTCTCTATTCTGGATGATGAAAATGTTCTGGAAATGGATAGTGGTGATGGTTGCATGACATTATGAATGTCCTTAGTATCTGCTGAATGTACACTTAAAATAGTTAAAAGGGTACATTGTATATTAAGTTTTTAACATAGAAAAAGAACTACCTAGCTGAAATTCTGAATCGTAGCAGGATTATGTTAGCTCACTTCCCCTCTGCCCTTTCCTTCCACCTCCCACTTCCCCCATATAATAAAGAGAACTAATCAAGAGAAAATAATTAAAATTGAAGTAACACCGAGAAATCACTTCTAACCCAGGAGATTGGCAAAAAATAAAGTATGATAATACTCTTTGCTAGTAAAGACGCAGAAGAAGGACACTCTCGCACACTGTTGTTGAAAAAATAAACTGGGCAGACTGGAAAACAATCTAGCAATATACTATAAACATGTTTATTAAAATTAAAAATACACATACGTGGTATTGGAGACAGGGAAAATACACAGATCAATTGAAGAGAATAGAGTTTGAAGAGAGGGATATTTCCTAGACTAAAACCAGGGGTGGGGTGTGGTCTATGGGTCACAAGATCAATTGGAACTTGCAACCTGCTCACTAAAGGCACCCCATAATGAGAGACCCTCAGAAGGAATAGTGGTTTGGGGTATCCTGGGCTCTGGGATCACCATAGAAGCCCATGACCCAAAGGTGATTAGCAAGATGAAAAACCTGCAGAGACCACACCTGGGGTAGGGGCTTCTCCCCTGTGATCAATATGGACCCATGGCAAGGGGGCCTAGACACTTTACCCAATCCAGGGGCGGATCAGGTAGTGACCAGAGAAAGATTTCGGTTGAATTTCCTGACATCCCAGTAGGACGGGGATGTGAAGTCAACATTAAATTGTGTTTGGTCAGCGTTCCCCAGAAAAACATAACCAGTAGGAGACAGATAGATAGATAGATAAATAAATAGATAGATAAGTAGATAAAGATTTATTATAAGAATTAGCTCACACAATTGTGGAGGCCAAGAAGTCCCGCGATTTGCCGTCTGTAAGCTGGAGAAATAAGAAAGCTGGTTGTGCAATTCACTTCAGATATGAAGCCCAGAGAACCAGGAGTGTCTATTCAAGCAGAGAGAATGAACTCATGTTTCCTCCACCTTTCCGTTCTATTCAAGCCCTCAGTGGATTGGATGGTGCCCCGCAAATTGGCGAGGGGCATCATCTTTATTTGACCTATTGATTCAAATGCTAATCTCTTCCAGCACCACCTCAGACACACCCAGAAATAATATGTTACCAGCTCTCTGAGCGTCCCTTAGCCCAGTCAAGTTGACATATATAAGTCACCGTCACAAACAGTTTTGCAGAAAGTAAAGAACTATGCTATTACCTGCATATGTGAGTTGGCGAACTGAGAGTCTTCCCAGTTATATGAGATTTAGAGGTAGGTATTATGGATGAGGTGGGGTTCAATCTCACCTTGAGAACACCAGGTAGGGGTTGGGGTGAGCACAGGTGTGACAGCCCAGGTGAGCAAGGAGTGGGCGGCAGACAGTGAAGAAACGGGCTTGGCTGGAGTATATGGTCCCAATTAGAGAGTGGAAAGTGTCTGTCCTCCTCATTATCAAAACACATCTGTCACTGAACACCTCCACGTACAAGGTTCCGGGCTGTATGCTGTGAGGTATGGAAAGGTGAGAAATGCGGGGTCAGCGCTTTCTGTGAGCTCATAAGTTAGCTTGATAATGTGCGTCCACGAAGAAAAACACTCAGAAGGTGGAGTGCCCGATTCCTGACGTACATCATCCGTGCACTTGTTTCCTCAGCTAAATCTTACTGTGTTTAATCCTCACACCGGGCTAAGTATTAGGGATGCAGAGATGAACGATACAGTGCACCATCCCTGGGAAATGCATAGAAATCACCTCCGGCTGAGGAAGGTCTCCCAGAGCTGGACCTGGGTGGGCTGGTAGGATGTGATAGGTGTCTGAGGAGGAAGCGGGTACACCTGCGGCAAGATCGGCACCTGGGACTGATGGCCTGTGGAACACCCAGGTGAGCTGGGGGCAGGGGCCGGGGGATAGGGGAGGTGGGCAGAGAGTGGGCAGAAGATCCAAGTGAGGGCAAAGAGGCAGATGAGGCTGGACAGGACAGCTGGGCGCAGATGACAGAGTGTTCTGCACTCTAGACTTTGGACTGTGGGAACCCGGAGTTAGTGAGGATTTCTGATCTGCTGTGAGGTCCTACTGTGCCCACCAAGCTCCTGCCACCTCCAAAGTGAGTGGTAGATGGGGCCAAGGAGGAATGTGCCCAGCAAAGATCATCTGTGGCCCACTTAGCTAGTGCCCATCCCCGAGCCATTTCTCTCCCGGGGCGCCTGCCAGCCCCGGACACTCACCAGAGCCCACGGGAGCCCTCAGCCTCTCCAGCCTGACCCGGAGGCCTGGAGGGCCCACGTGCTCTCGAAGAGCTGAGCTCCAGCCTTCCTTGTTCCTCCCACTCAGACAGCAGGGAGTCCCTGTTACATCAACCTCTGCCCCCCATCGCCAGCTGAAAGGGGAGGGGGAGGAAGCCCTGAGGCTTACAGCAAAACCTCAGGGTGCCCCTGAGTCCCAGGTGTGCTCAGATGTGGTCTGGGCCAGCCAAGCCTGCTGGGCCATCAACTTGGATGCAGGATACACAGAATGTACCTGCACCTCCTCTGGCAGGTAGGGATGTGTGTGTGTGTGTGTGTGTGTGTGTGTGTGCGCGCGCACACGCGCACACACGCGCACACGTGAGGCTCCCGGGCACAGGGTGTTGGGTAACCTACATCTAATGTCGCAGCCCAACACACAGCCAAAGGATTGGGACAGGCTTTGCCTTTGAGGATGCCGACAAGCAAATCTCCTTGTGAGAAGATCATTGTCTCCACGAACCCTGACGTCACAAACCCATTGCAGCCTGTCCTCCCTCTTGTCACGGACAGTTGTGTCCAGCTGAAAGCAAGCACCAACCCTCAACTTGAAGCTGTGTGCCTAAGTTTTCACCAACACCAAGGGATGCAATAAGTGTGTGCTGATTTGATGGTAAAGGGGTCATAGAAAGACCAACCCCACGGGGTTTTAGCATATGGAAGTGAAGGGGGCTTTTCTATCCTTTTCCGTTAGGGTGGTGGGGATGGAGGCAGAGGTGATGGGACTGATGGGGAAGGAGAGAAGCTATGGATTTGCTACAGCGGAACCTCTGGGGCATTAGTAATCATGTATTAATATTTCCTAAAGCTCCCCAGGTGAAGAAAAAGATTGAGAACCAGCAGCCCCAAGGAGAGAGGTATGAAGAGGAGCCTTCTTTCAGATTGAATCGTGTGCCCAGAATAAATCAGTCCACCACTGCTGTAGAATCCACCTGCTGACGCTCACTGTGACCCAGATTCTTGTCTCATTCCATCAGCCCCGTTCCACGTCTCCCTCGCCCCCGCCCCCAGCCTTATTCCAGTTCAGCCCCTTTAATATCCCTGCTACCTATTGACTGCCATTCCCTTAGGACTTCCTTCCAGCCCCAGTTAAGAAAAATATATGATCACCAGCTTCCAGACCCCACCGCTTCCATTCTGCACACTCCAGGACCCTCTCCCAGACTGGAAGGAGTGAGAGGAGTTTGGGGTCTTTCTTCCCCGCCCCCCCCCCCAAGCGAGTGGGCATCCAGATATGGGCAAAATCAGAGCGTGCTCAGCATGTGACCTCCGGGTGTTGGGATGAACGTGCAGGCCAGGCTGCAGCCCTGCCAGGGTGCCCGGCGCTTGGAATCTTTCAATGCAAATTTCCCTTGTGGCAGCCCTGGCCTCTTCTGCAGGGGTGGCAGCCGCCCTGGGAGGAAAGACGAGATTTAAATTGGTAATCAAGCACTGTACCAAACCGGACTTTGACCTTGTTCAGAATTCCACTGGCCCGTGTTCCCTGACCCACCACCGCCCTTTCTGCCCAATTGTTCCCTTGAGTAGCTGCCTGCTATCTATGGCAATAAGGCATGCTGCCACCAGCTGCTGCTTCCCTGGCTGCCCTCCACCTGGCTGGATCGGAAGGCCTTGGAAATCAGAGAGCTTTGCCTTTCCAGCCACTTTGCTACCTCTGCTCCTGGAGCGAGACAAGAATGGTCTGGATGAGGTCTCTGTTCCTGGCTGTGCCTGCTGGTAGGGCCTGGGAGAGGTGAAGACAGCCCCGGCAAACTTCTTTTATGCACTCTTGGTTACCAAACCGATTCCCAGACGAGGCCTGGAATGGCCAGTGTGGGCCCACACGCCTGCTATGTCCACGGAAGCAGCATGGATCCAGCAGCCATTCTCTCCAGCTCCTTCCCCTGCCCCAGAACACCCCTGCTTGCTGCAAAACACCACGTTTTTGCTCATTTCTTCTGCCGAGAAGGTCTTCCACATTCTCTTCTACATGTCTAAACTCTGCCCTTCCTTCCATGGCCTGGGGGACCACTCTCCCCGGTAGTGTGCCTACTCACTCCCCTGCAACCCTACCATGCTTTTTCTCTGACCTCCTCAATTCATGACTCAAACCAAATATCTGGGGCATTTAGTCACATGCTGATTTGCCATGTTGTCTCATTGTTTCCAGTGTTATCTCCCCAACAAGATGGTAGGCTCCCAGGGACTATGCATTACCTAGAATTGGCACTTAGTAGGTCTCCTGGGAATCAGTGAATGTGAAAGGACAAATGAATGAATATAGACGTTGCTTTATTCAGAGCTCTATTTTCTTTACACGCCTAGAATTCTTCCCAACAAGAGAGCCCTTCTTTGCATTGGCTGTCGTCACAACGAAGCTGCTGGTGGAAACTTTGCTTCCCATGCCTCCCAGAGCACAGGGGAACCAGGAATGTTTCACCAGGAGGAGTCAGTTGCCAGAACAGTTGGATTTCCACCAGCGTGCAGGGCACTAGTGGCTGCTGGGAGCAGATGTCTGCCCTCTTTGATCTAACTGGGAGGCTAGAATGTGCCCACACGAAGCTTTGTTTCCGTTAATGCACACAGTATGTAAGGGCTAAGAATGGCCGGGGGCAGAAAGCACCCAGTCTAGGCTGTCCTAATCAGAGAGCATGTGAAGGAGGCAGAAAATAGGGCTGTTGAATGGAGGCAGCGGGGAGACTGGGTGTCCAAGGGAGGCATGAGAGACTGCCCCTACTCCCTCTTCCCCAGCCAGACTCCACCTGTCCATGTCTGCTCCCCCACCCAGGTAAGAAAGAGCCAAAGATGGGGCGAGGACAAGGGACAAGTTTGGGGGTGGGGTGGTGGATGGACAGTTAACTCAGGGGGTTCATCTGAGAGGAAACACCTTGGGAATGCAAGGCAGCTCTCACACATGCACTATCCATCCGAAGGGGAGGCATAGAGGAGGCTCAAAAAGCCAGGAGGGGCTTCCCTGGTGGCGCAGTGGTTGAGAGTCCGCCTGCCAGTGCAGGGGACAAGGGTTCGTGTCCCGGTCTGGGAGGATCCCACATGCCGCAGGGCGGCTGGGCCCGTGAGCCATGGCCGCTGAGCCTGCGCGTCCGGACCCTGTGCTCCACAATGGGAGAGGCCGCAACAGTGAGAGGCCCGCGTACTGCAAAACAAAACAAAAAAAGCCAGGCGAAGACCAGACAGGCAAGAAAGAAGATCTAGAAAGACAGGTGAAGTGCGAGCTGCCACATCTTTGTACACAGAGGGCCCAAGGGTTGGGGTAGGGGGTCGTTGATGAGCTCTGTCCATGGGGCGTCCACCTATTGTCTCAGAAGTAAGTCAGGAGCCGGGGGCCAAGCACGGAGCAGCCTATGTGTGGCCCCTGGGTGCCATTGCGCTCCTGCGTCCTTCGCTGTGGTTAGGGCAGAGAGACCCTCTGACAGAAAGACATAGGGTGCTTGTCTTCTGGGCAGAGGAGAGGCTCAGAGACAAGAACATGAGTGAAGGGGAGGTGGCAGCATCCGACCTACAGGCAAGCGGACCGAGTGTGGTGGGGTGAGCCTGGGTGTCGAGGAGTCATTCTGGGGCTCCCCAAGGAGCAGAAATGCCCACATGAGATTTCCTAGCAGCGCCCTCCCCCAGGCCCTTCCCCTCTGGCCTCGGGCCTCTTGCGCACCAGTGCATGCAGTCCCATCACCGATGACAGTGAGCAGAGTTTGCCAATTCCATTCCTTTTATTACTCATGCCTTTCCCAGGGAAAGGAACAGACTCGAAGGAGAAGGCAGTTGCCATGGACTGGAACTTGCTGACGCACCTCTCAGCTAACTCGACCCCTTTCTTTCAAGAGGAGTTTTACACAGCCCATTTTATGGGTACCTACTGACATCAAAACTGTTAAGTCAGAGGGTAGGCATCGAGGTCAGAGAACGCCCCACCCCTGGGGCGTATTTCCTCCTTCTGCTCCACAATGTCCCCCAGGATCACGGGAGGATGGGCAGGCAAAAAAGAAGAAGATTTCATACGCCCAGGTGTGTGTGCAGAGGAACTTTCTCTCCCACTCTAGCCAGAGACATAGAATTTAATAAATCCTCAGAACTGGAGAGGCAGGGGTGTGTGAGGATGTCTTTCATTGCAGGGAGGGTGGGTCAAACACCTAGAGCGTCTGATAACCGCATGCTCTTGAGAGCACGCCCACACACATGGTGTACTACTAAGGCCCAGAAACAGGGAAGAGAAAGGGGGCCAATCTGGAAGCCAGGGCTCCATCCCCAGTCACTCCACGCTGGTTAGGACTGTGGTTCCCATACCTGGATGGATGGCAGAATCACCTGGCCAGCTCAGCGAACGTGCAGATTCTTGGGGTCCCACTGTAGTCCCACCAAGTCAGAGCCACGTGGGGTGGGGAAATTGGGGTATGCGTGTGTTCAACAAGCTCCCCTGGGATTCTCATGCCACATTCCCCTCCCTGAGTTTAGAGTTGCCAGATCCACGTGGGGTTCCTTGAAAATTGATGCTACTCTTGTTCAAGGCCACAGGCAGACCTCCAAAGACAGACCCCGGAGCCAGCACATGGAATGGGAGAGCCAGATCTACTCCCAGAGAAGCACCCTGCAGCCTGAGTATCCTCACGGCACACTCGGCCACTGCAGGTGATCACCTGGGATGCATTGATTTCCGTTATCCCATAGGACCTCTTTTGTAGCACTTTGTTGTTTGTTTTCACAAAATCAGCTATTACAGATATTTGATGATGGACTTGAATGCTGTTCTTCTCCCTGTTTAACATGTTTGCCAACCAACCTTACCTGCCAAAGGTAATGTGGAAACCCATCACCCACTGGCTTGTTCAAGATGAGCCCAGGGTCACTAAACAATTATCCTATTTTCTTTGGAGCTTCTGTTTCCCTGAACAACAGGCTGCAAAGTGATTTGGAAAATCAAGGTTAGACCCATACCCTGGGCAAAATGCCTGAGAAGAAAAGACAGTTTCTTATCTTTTTTTTTTCTACTTTTTTTTCCAACCTAAGGTATATATAAGGTCACAGAAAAGAGAGTGTTGATTCCACGTGGCTGGCGCTGAACCCTTGCAATTTACCAATGACGTCTCACTCACTCATGAGTTTTCCTGGGTCTGAGTCACACACAGGGAGGCTTTTAAGCAGAGAAAAGAAAATTCCTGAAATGAATGAGTTACATTCTGGCCCGGGAGGCAATACCACAGAAGCACTCGCTCTCACCCACACAATCAGGCCTGAGAGCTGATGGAAATTTGTGGGAAAGGTTGTGAAATTGGGGATTACAGAAACAAAGTCTAAGGCAGTGGAAGGAATTCTACTGGCAGACTGCCTTTGAACTTGAACTCTTCCTTGGGTTGCCAGCCTGCTGGCCTGCCCTGCAGATTTTGGACTCCCCCGTCTCTGCGATCACACGAGCCAACTCCTTAAAATAAATCCCTCTTTATATGCGCACATCCTATTGACAAATGCACAGTCCAAGAGACAAAAACACCCACACACGCCCACAACCAGCCCAGCAGGGAGATCGTTAGTCCCTACGATGGGCCAGACTGTTACAATAAGAAAATCAACACTGACCTAGACTGCAGTTTCTACGTGGCTTCTGTCAGGAACACAAAGGTGTATATGGAACAGAGTCCCTGTCCTCCAGTGACTTTCCAACTCATCACCAAGTTAAAGAACCTCAACACTGAAAGGGGCCCCAGTGAACCTCACCTAGTCCAACCCCTCGGTTTTACGGACGGGGAAACTGAGGTTCTGAGAGGGGACAGGACCTGGTCCAGGCAGCACAGCCTGATGGTGGAAACGTCGGGACGAGATCCCAAGGAAAACATTCCAGACAAGAAGAGCATGAGTATGAGTGATTGTGTGTGTGTGTGACACACACACTGAGGCAGGTGGGAAGGTGAGCAGCTGGAGCAGGGTAATTATGGGCTGCAGACAAGGTGGAAATGGGGGAAGGTGACCGTGGAGAGTGTCAGACACCTGAGTGTGAAGTTTAGAATGGGTCCACCAGATTGGAGAAGCTTCCAAACACTTTGGGTGTGGGGAGCAACACGATGAAAGAGTTCTTACAAGAGTGCTGCTGTTACAGGAATATTGTAAAAGAGAAAAATGTTGAAGAAAACCTTCTTCTTTTTTTTTTTTTTTTTTTTGCCGCACCACACGTCTTGTGGGATCTTAGTTCTCTGACCAGGAATCGAACCTGTGTCCCCCGCAGTGGAAGCACAGAGTCCTAACAACTGGACCGCCAGGGAATTCCCAAAGAACACCTCCTTAAAGCCAAACCTTATGACAGATATCTGTCTCTTGAGAGATTAGGAGGCCCGATACAGATTAGAACTGGAGTAGAAGAATTACCCAGTTAGAAGAATGTCGAGGGAAAAGCAGAATGAGACAGAATGAACTAGAAGGGACTTCCCTGGTGACACAGTGGTTAAGAATCCGCCTGCTAATGCAGGGGACACAGGTTTGAGCCCTGGTCCGGGAAGATCCCACATGCCGCGGAGCAGCTAAGCCCGTGCGCCACAACTACTGAGCCTGCACTCTAGAGCCCATGAGCCACAACTACTGAGCCCACGTGCCACAACTACTGAAGCCCACGTGCCTAGAGCCCGTGCTCTGCAACAAGAGAAGCCACCACAATGAGAAGGTCCCACACCACAACGAAGAGTAGCCCCCGCTCGCCGCAACTAGAGAAAGCCCGTGCACAGCAATGAAGACCCAACACAGCCAAAAATAAATAAAAATTAAAAAAAAAAAAAAAAAAGAACGAACCAGAAGAGTAGAGATCATGAGCCAGTCTTCCAAGGGGCTATCCAGGCTGTTCAAAACCAAGAACAGCAAGGAGATGCTGGGCTTTTTGCTCATAGCCTGTGAGGAGGTACGAGAACCTCTCCACCAAAAGCTGGATGGTCGAGCCCCACTGAAGGCTCAGGCACACCCTTGGCCTCTGGTCTCCCCACTGGAGGTGAAGAGGGCTGGCTCGTATCATCTTCGGAGTCTCCCTGCGGCCTCTTCCTCCCATAATGTGCCCCCCACCCTCCCAGGCCTCCAGGGTCTGTTTGCCTGAAGCTGAGTCCCTGGGAGATGGTGGGTATCCCTTCTTCCCTCCAGTGACGCCAGGCTCCTTCACCAGCGCTCAGCAGCCCCTCCCTGGTTGTAATGTCAGGCCGGTGGCACCGTCTGCACGGCCAGCCTTTCCTCCCTCCCCGCCCCCACCCCCACCCCCACCCCCGGCCCTCTCCTAGTCACTGCTTCTTGTCTGGGGACTTCAGCTTTTGGATCAATGCTCTGCTGAGGTGCCTGACCCAGACCCAAGCTCAAGAAAAGATCAGGACTATTTTCTTGTTTGGGTTCATCCTCAAGGGCATTCTCTGAAGTGTCCTCTGATGAGGAATCTGCCAGAATCCTGCATTGACAACTTTTCACCGTTAACGTGCTGTAAACGTGGATAAAACATGTCACAGATGCTCAGCCTTAGAAAAGATATCATACGCTATCTCATGCCTCTATCTCTCTCTCTCTCTGTCTCCTTCTTCCTCTCCTTCCCCACCTTCTCTCTCTCCTTCCAGAACCTACTTTCCTGGGGTGGTGGGAGAAACTGTGGGCTCAAGGGAAATGTTCATGTACTCACCATTCACCCCACACCTTACTCACAAAGCCAGGTTTCTGACTGAGTAACAGAGTTACTAACCATGCTGCTCACTGGAGCACAGCACAGGGAGGGAGCCGGCTCACGTACTACTGTGGGTGTCCAGAGACATCAAAACAGAGCTCAGGAAATCTGCCTAGGCCGGAATCTGAGACAGGTGGTGGATTTTGCCTTGTATAACTGGATGAAATAGGTGAGGGTGAGTGTAAAAAGAGAGAAAGAGAAGAGAGCTCAGGACACAAGAACAGAAACTGGTGAGAGGAGACAGGGCAGGAGAAACTGGAGACCCAGGAAAAGCAGGAACGTGTGTGGTGTCAGGGGATTTAAGGAAAGAGTGGGGGGTTTTCTCTTGTTAGGAAAAAAGAGGTCCAAAGAATCAAATCTGCTGAGAAAAGGCACACTGGCTCTACAGACAGGCCTTTGGTACCACACTGAGAGCAGTCTTGGCCCAGTGGTAGATGGACAAGCCAGAGAGCAGTGAGATCAGGCGTGAACACGAGGGGGGAAAGTGGTGGAGAGGGCAAGTATAGAAAACACCTTCCAGACGGTGTGAGAAACAGAGTGGCAGGGCATGTGAAGACAGGAGGGAGGCTTTTATTTTTTTGAATGAATGAGACTTGATTGTGTTAAATGCAGGTGGAAGGCAGACTAGCCCAGGGAGAAGGGATAAAGACCTGGGAGAGAGGAGACATTTAACGAGATCAGTGCGTTGTGAAATTGGGGGTGCTGGTGTAGGAGGTGGACAAGAGGAGATCACAGACACAACTTCCACTGTGATCCAGAGAAGGATCAAAGGGTGCAAACAAATAAAGGAAAGTTTGGTGACCAGGAAGGGGAAGAGGCTGCTTCTGATGGTTTCTATTTTTCTTTTCTTTTTCTAAATAGGAGGGCCCTCATCTTTGGGACACAGGCTAGTTCAAGTCAGAGGAGGCATCATAGGGTGACAGGCTTAGAGTCCCTGGGCAACTGTCTTCCAGGGCAGGTAGTCATCCCTGGGCACGCATCTGATATGGCCTATGAAATAGCTACTTGTTTGCCTCAGAAGAGACTGGCTTCAAACCCAGACTGATGAAATGATGCTCTCAGGCTACCAGCTCATGGTGGCCGAAATGTGAGGCTCTGTGGAGACACATGGCCATGGCCATGGGTGTGGTTGTGCAGCTACCCACCAACCATCAGACTCCTGGGACTCTCCTGACAATACCTGTCTTAGTCCATCTGGACTGCTATAATGCAGTGCCAGAGACTGGATAGCTTATAAACGACAGACATTTATTTCTCAAGGTTCTGAAGGCTGGACGTCCAAATCAGGGTGCCAGCATGGTCAGGTGAGGGCCCTTTTCTGGTTTTCTCATTGTACCCTTGCATAGTAGAAGGGGCTGGGGAGCTCTCTGAGATCTCTTTTATAAGGGCACTAATCTCGTTCATGAGGGCTCCACCCTCATGACATTAGGGGCCACTTCCCAAAGACCCCATCTACTAATACCATCACATTGAGGATTAGGCTTCAACATAGGAATTTTGGGGGACACACATTAAGACTATAGCAAAACTCTAAATCCCCCTTCACACAGTGTTGGTACCTCCCTAGTAGTGGTCACCACAGTCCCCCCGGGTCATAACCGTATGTGGCTATATTCGATATCCTTTCCTGTAGTTTCCGGAAGAGTCGGAATCCTAAGTTATTGATCCTTGCTTCCCTATTCAAAGTTGCTCTCTGCATGAAATTGATCTGTTCCTGGCTAAATTCCACAGTCCTGATGCCGACATTTTGGCTCAGCCACCACTCAGAGATGGTCCCCAGAAAGCCCCTCTTCTGGCACTGGCCTGCTTCATATAAGAGAGTTTTAACAAGATGATGCCCAGAGACTTACAAGCCCCCTGCCCCACTCCCAGCAGCCAGATCAGAAAGAATTCCAGATCTTCGACCCTTCCTAGCACAGCTGCCTCCCGACCAAAAGAGAATTGCTGGGAGTTTGTAAAGTCCCAGGCTCACAGCTTTCATTGTCCAGCACATGATTCCTTCTCCTTCCCCCTTATTAATCTGACACCGGCAAGTACTACAAAGACATGGGCTGAATTCCAGCCATGTCATCACTGGGGAAACAATAAAATGCCTGACTGACTATAAAGGGTCTAACTGTCACAGAGATAAAGACCAGTCTCCGATCTTCTCCAGCAAGGCGGGGCTCGACGTACAGCCTGGGAAAGCTTGGTTTTCTCGTGGCAGAAACTGTGAAAACATTTCCTGCTTTGAAGCCCTCACTGGCTCTTCTGTAGGACAAAATGAGCAAGAGACACAAGGCAGCAGACTGTGCTGCCAGCTGGAGGACCCCAAACTGGGCTGAAAGAGCCCCACACCCACATATACCCGTGTGGACCACACCCTGTGGGCCCATGTGTTCTGATTTAGCGAATATCTGGAGGCGGGAAAGTCCAGCTGATTTGTAATCAAAAGTACCATCCCTGGGCTTCCCTGGTGGTGCAGTGGTTGAGAATCTGCCTGCTAATGCAGGGGACATGGGTTCGAGCCCGGGCCTGGGAGGATCCCACATGCCGCGAAGCAACTAAGCCCGTGAGCCACAACTACTGAGCCTGCGCGTCTGAAGCCTGTGCTCCGCAACAAGAGAGGCTGCGATAGTGAGAGACCTGCGCACCGCGATGAAGAGTGGCTCCCGCTTGCCACAACTAGAGAAAGCCCTCACACAGAAACGAAGATGCAACACAGCAAAAATAAATTAATTAATAAACTCCTACCCCCAACATCAAAAAAAAAAAAAAAGTACCATCCCTTACCGCAAGGGCTCTTTCACATTTTTAGCTCACTTGATCCTCAAGACTAGCCCGTGAGGGCCTAAGACAGGTACTCTTATTCCCATTTTAGAGACGCGAAAACTGACACCCAGGTTGTGAAGGGTTCTTGGCTCTTAAGTGGCAGAATCACTCAGGCCTTCTGACTCCTAATTCACGTTCTTTTCCTGTGAAAGCGCACTACCTCCCCTTTTTAGAGAGTGGTTATTGCACTGAAAGTTACAAACAGACTCTGAAGATCCTGTAATTTCTTCATCCTCTCAAGCCCAATTGGCAACAAAGCATCAGGGATGGTCTCCTCAATTTGAGATGTGATAACCACTCCTTACAGCGAGCTCTGACCGAGTCACAGCATACACTCTCACCGCCTGATCAGAACCAGAGGGTGAAGAAAGCTCTCGCAGAATCTCTGCTCTATCCACCAACTGAGACTCCAAACCAGGCCTTCGTGGGGTAGCGTCTTCATGGCATCAAGGGCAGACAGAGGTTCCTTCAGTGCTTTCTCTGTAGAACAGCGAGATTGCCTTTCCTCCCGATGGGCTGGGTCTGATCTGGCCCTGGATTACCTTGAGAGGTTGGTTACAGCACAGGACAGAATTAGAGGCTGTCCAGGCCAGAGCAGATCCAGTGAGCAGATCCCAGAGAGAACGGTCCCAGGAGTTCTGAGACCACCTCATGGGCCTTTGGGTTACTTTCAGGGCAGGTCTGAACAGATCTGGTCCAAATTTCCACTTCCCATTGGAGCCCATGTATATGACTTCACATGAACTTGGATCACCAAGAACGTGCTTTGATTGTTAGGCTATCTCACGGCTGTGGTCATCCTGACTCCTCAATTGTGTGGGAAGTGAGGGTAGGGACGTGGGCAAGTGTTTCCCAGAGCCGTAACCTCCCATTTCTCAGTCCCTCACCCTCCACAGAAGCCCTTCTTCCCTCTCAGGTACGTAACATCCTTCCAGGCTCTTCCTATCAAAACCTAATCTCAAGAAAGGATCTAAAAATTAAGCAGAATCCAAGCCGACTGGAGCTGGAATGACGCCTTGACTTTCCAGATGAGGAGAGTGAGGTTACGGCAGGTACAACTTACCTGCCGTACAGGTAAGGTACAACTCACACCCTCAGAGATCAAGAGAATTCCAGGATCAGGGAGGAGGGAACATCATCTGTGAGTGGTCAGAGCCTTTCACCTACAGCCCCTGTTTACAAAATCATCACTGATGACTCTGCTTCCTTTGAAGACTGTGTGACCTAGTAGGGATAAGACTTAGCACACCCTTGGCACCCACAGACAACAGTTCCAGGAACGCAGGTGAGCCACTCTGGGCCCACGTACCTCATATGGACATGCTTGAACTTGCACTTAGACATTTATTCCCAAGGCATTGGCTCCGGTTGACAAGCAGGGAAACCTCAAAGCCCTCAGCTCTTCACCATTTTTCTTGATCACACGAGAGTCACCAGATGCTCTGTGGCTCCAACACCAGGACAATCACAGTTCACTCCACTTGGTTCTCCCCAGGTAGGCAGTGGCTGGAAGCAGGAGCCCTCATCTGTCATCTCATTCACACAAGCTGGTTCAAGGCACATTTGTTGAGCACCTACTTTGTGCCAGGCACTGGGATAGGTTCTGGGAACCCCTAGCTACATGGGCTCAGTTCTTGTGCTCCTCACAGTCAAGAGGAGGACACAGGGCTTTGCTGGTGGAGCAGTGGTTAAGAATCCGCCTGCCAGTGCAGGGAACACAGGTTCCAGCCCCGGTCCAGGAAGATCCCACATGCTATGGAGCAACTAAGCCCATGAGCCACAACTACTGCGCCTGTGCTCTAGAGCCCGCGGGCCACAACTACTGAGCCTGTATGCCACAACTACTGAAGCCCGCATGCCTAGAGCCTGTGCTCCGCAACAGAAGCCACTGCAGTGAGAAGCCTGCGCACCGCAACAAAGAGTAGCCCCCGCTCGCTGCAACTAGCGAAAGGCCGCACGCAGCAACAAAGACCCAATGCAGCCAAAAATAAATAAAATAAATTTATTAAAAAAGAAAAAAAAGAGGAAGACACGTAAGAAACTGACAACCCAGTTCACCACCTGTGTGCTTTGCCAGAGCTCTTCGCAGGGCTGGGGCTCTGAGAGAGGAGCAGCCCCTAACCCAGACTGGGATGCGTGGGATGCTGGGGTGGTCACAGAGGCAGGCATCCACCCGCACAGAAAATTTCAGTGGAACTGGGAAAGTGAAACGATAGAGATACATACAAAATCTGTCTTAAAAAGAAGTCTTCCCTACCCCTGCTCCCCTTTCGCTTCATTTTATCATCTCCCACCCTTCAAAGCAAAGCTTTTTGAAAGTATCTTCCACTTATTCCCCGCTCCACTGAAACCGCTCTTAAATCACCAGTAACCTCATGATTGATAATCCAACACGCCCATCTTCATCTCATAAACCCCTGTGGTACCTGGTCTCTCGGCCCCTGCCTCCTCCTTTCTCAGTCTCCCTGATCCCACCCTCCTGATGCCTCCCTAGTCTCCCCTTCCAGGTCATCCCCCACAGTCTGCCCTCCGCACTGTGGCCCTCTCTTTCTAAAACTCTGACCACACTACCCCCTTATTCAAATCCTTCACTTGTTGCACAGTGCCCTCAAGTCAACCTCCAAACTCTTTGACTTGGAAGGTAAAACCTTCTAGGACCCAGCCACCTGCCTCTCCGGTTCGCCTCTGCCGCCTGTGACCCCAGAAAAGCCCGAAACTCTGTCCCACCAGGTGACTTTGTACATGCTTTTTCCTCTGTCTGTAACCCCCATGTGGCAGACCCTACTCATCCTTAATCTTGTTCAAATGTCACCTCTTCCAGGAAGCCCTCCATTGCTCCTCCTTTCACTCCTTCCCAGGCACATTTCTGTAACCCCCTTCAATCTTCCCAGAGCATCCTCTATTCACCACTGGCATGTAACTGATCACTTGGCTATGTACCCCTGCCCCCCTAACTAAGTTGTACAGGCCTCGTTGCAGATGGTGCCTTACTGATCTTTGCACGGCGCTTGGCAAAAAAGCTTTCTTTAACGAACATTGATTGATTGTTTGGTTGATTCATTAATTAAGTATAAAACAGGGTCCCCTGTGAAGAAACCACAGTCCAGATGGGAAGGAAAGCCAATCATGGGTGAGCTGATGGAAGATACTCATGCCAAGAGTAAGCATATTTTCCTGACCACAGAGGACTGGGGAAAGCTGGAGGAGGAAGATACTGAGAGAGCTTGAAGGACTGGAGCAGCAGGTTTCCTGGTTGGGAAGCAGGTTAATCAATGCACAAGCCCGGGCTGTGGCTTCACCTACACCTGGTTCATTTCCAGCAGCAGCAACATTGCGGCGAGGATTTGGTGCCAACGGGCACCCAGGGTCCCTTCCACGTAATTAACATATCTCTGGGGGAGGCCTGAATCCCACAGTCTGGAATGTAGACAAAGAGGATCTGTTCCAGTTATGCTAATTGCTGCCTCTCTCCCACAGAGGATAGGGCGGTGAGAGATTCCAGGAGGCAGCTGGGCAGAGCGGGAATTCCTCAGCTCCTGCAGCCTGGCCCGAACCCAGGGAGGGGCCCCGCCAGCCCTCACCGGGGAAAGCTGGAGGCAGAGCCGCATTCATCTGTCCCACAGGCTGTCTCTGAGAGGTGTGATTTGAAGACCAGGCAGCTTCCTAGCCAGGCACCCTAAACCTTAAAACTGCACTTTAGAAACATTGCTTTCCCCTGAAAGCCATTTTTTAATGCAAATGACCCAGGAAGAAGTAGCACATTAAGTTCCTAACACCTTCCGTATAAGTGGGTGGCTGTGCAGCTTTCCCAAGCGGTCTGGGGACCTGGGAAGGCAGGTACCTGAGCTGTAGAAGGGACACAGTGAAGACAGGAGGCCCTGGGTCACAGATTCACTTCTGCCACAAATGTACCCCCCCACCCCGACCGTTGTTGCCCCACGGCCCGGTTCTGTGCTGGCCTTTCCTTCTGCCACCATCCTGGGCTGAAGACCTCGTTAGTCCTCAGGGGTGCCCACCACCCCACTCTAACACCTCCTTCTCTACGGCTTCCTTTGCTCAGAATCAGTGGCCCCCTGAGGCCACTGGCACCTCTGAGTTTACAGCCCTCAGCTCCCTTATTGGGATGCTGGTCCAGGCTTTTGTGCGAGGCATTTCTGGGGGGTAAGAGCACTTGCTGTGCATCTGCAGTGGTCCTCTGACCCCAGCCAGCAGCAGAATTACTACGAGGGCTTGTTGAAACAGATCAGCTACAGAGCTTCTGTACGTCTGAAGTAGAGCCTGAGAATCTGCATCTCTAATGAGTTCCCAGGTGGTGCTAATGCCGGCCCAGAGAACCCACTCCGAGAACCACAGCTTTATAACCTTGCGACTCAAACTGTGGTCTGCAGACCAGTATCCCTGGCATCATCTGAGAGCTGGTTAGAAATGCTGAACCAGAAGCTGCATTTTAACAAGGTCCTGAGTGACTTGTATGCACATTAAATTTTGAGATCCCTTCCGCAAAGCAGTGCTCTCAACGTGTGGTGCAGACCACCTGCATCAGCATCACCGGGGAGCTTGTTAATCAAAGGCTCGCCTACGTTCATAGCAGCGCTATTTACAATAGCCAAGACATGGATACAGCCTAAATGTCCATTGACAGACGAATGGATAAAGAAGATGGAATACTACTCAGCCATAAAAAAGAATGAAATAATGCCATTTGCAGCAACATGGATGGACCTGGAGATGATCATACTAAGTGAAGTCAGAAGAGAAAGACAAATACCATATGATATCATTTATATGTGGAATCTAAAATATGACACAAATGAACTTTTCTATGAAACAGAAACAGACTCACAGACATAGAGAACAGACTTGCAGTTACCAAGGGGAAGAAGAGGTGGAGGACGGATGGATGGGGAGTCTGGGATTAGCAGATGCAAACTATTATATGGAGAATGGATAAACAAGGTCCTACTGTATAGCACAGGGAACTCTATTCAATATCCTGTGATAAACCATAGTGGAAAAGAATATAAAAAAGAATGTAGAGCACTGGAGCCTACCTGGGCTCTTTGGTGGGGCTAATGGCGGACTCTGGGAGGGCTCACGCCAAGGAGTGCTTCCCAGAACTGCTGCTGCCAGTGTCCTTGTCCCCACGGTGAGCCACAGCCACACCCCGACTCCGCAGGAGACCCTCCAATACTAGGAGGTCTCAAGATTCTGCCCTCCAGGAAAATCTTGCCATGATTGGATAGGACCCCCAGATAAATATTCAAATCTTCGACCTGTTCACTTCTACATCCCTGAAAATGAATCACCATTGGAATAAAAGTTAAGAGAATTAAGACAAGAAGCACAAGAATGGAACCAACAGTTCTGGGAGAACCAGAATTTGACTTTTCTTAAGGAAAAAGAAAAATTTATTGACTCAAGACTGAAAGCCAAAGGCCTGGAACTGAGAGCTGAGTCAGGTCAAAAAGCAACACTGAATGCAGAAGAAATGGCTGACTTTTACAAGGAATTTTTAAGTAAAAATTTTCAGAAGCACATGTATTACAACAGGTAGAAGTCGCTATCAACTTAGTTTTTGCACTTTTAAATAAAATCGACAGATTAAAGTTACTTGCATGGCAGCCCTAAAGCAGCTTGCACCCCTAGTGCATAGACAGTGGGTTCTACACAGGGGAAACTAATATTATAGAATAAAAGAGACTTCATGCCGTGTGTAGACATTGCTTGGATCCTAATACGGACAGACCACCTATAGAAAGGGACTGGTACAAGCGTAGTTTTGCCATCCCCTTCTTCATGGGAAAAGTGGCCCTGGAGAGGATTTGGAACAAGCTTAGACTGAAACGAAAGAAGACCAGCAATTAGGAGCCCACCCTGACCCACCCGCCAGCGTCTTAAGTTTCCACGAGAAGCAGCTGCTTACAGGAGCTCGTTTTACGAGGGCTCTAAGAGCTGTGTGTGCAGGGCAGGCTGGGAGGACGCGGGTCCTGGTGCGCTGTGGCCCACGTGGCTCCATCCTGACTGTGGATTCCAAGCTGGCTCTTGGTCATGGAAGTGATGTTAAATAAAACCCAAGCACTGTGAAAAAAAAAAAAAAAAAAGAATGTATATATATGTATAACTGAATAACTTTGCTGTACAGCAGAAATTAACACATTATAAATGAACTATACTTCAATAAAATAAAATTTTTTAAAGAGTTCCCAGTGCCCCCTTCCTCCTCCAGGCCTCTGGTGATCACTGTGACCCTCATGTTTAGGAACTTGTGCCTGACAGTCTCCACTTCGGCTACCTGTTAGAATTCCCTGAGGAGATTGTCCAGGCCGCCCCTCTAGAACAATCAAATCAGATTTGGGGAGTGGAGACCCAGACATGGGCATTTTTAACAGTCCCCAGGTCATGGCAATGTGCATTTAAAGCTGAGACCTTCAGTTTAACACCATCCTCTTCTCACTAGCAAATGTTGGAGCATGTACCCCAGGTTACCTTACACCGAGGTTCTCAAACTTGGCTACAAATCAGAATCCCCAGAAAGTTTTTAACTTTTTATTTTTGAGATGAAATTCACATAACATAAAATACATCATTTGACCATCTTAAAGTGGACAATTCAATGGCTCTTAGAACATTTTAGAACATTCTTCACAATGTTGTGCAACTATCACTACCATCTAGTTCTAAAACATTACCATCACCCTGAAAAGAAATCCCGTGCCTCCCGATGCCTCCCTCCCCCAGCCCCTGGCAGTTACTAGTCTACTTTCTGTCTCTCTGGATTTGCCCATTCTGAACATTTCATGTAAATGGAATCATACAATATGTGGCCTTTAGCTTGTATCGCTTAGCGCGATGTTTTTGAAGTTCATCTATGCACGCATCAGTACTTCATTCCTTTTTATGGCAAGTGACGTTTCATTGTATGGATTTACCACATTTTATTTATTTATTCATCCGTTGATGGACATTTGGGTCATTTCCACTTTGGGGCTAACGTGAATAATGCTGTTAGGTCCATTGATGTACAAGTTTTTGTGAGAACATATGTCTTCAGTTCTGTTGGGGACATACCTGGGAATGGAATTGCTGGATCATATGGTAACTCCATACTTAACTTTTTGAGGAACAGCCAAACTGTTTTCCAAAGCAACTGCACCATTTTAGATTCCCATCAGTGGTGGATACATGTTCTGATTTCTCCGCATCTTCACCAACACTTCTTTTCTTTTTTACTTTTTATTATAGCTACCTTATCAGGTGTGAAGTTGTATCTCGAGGCTTTGATTTGCCTTTCCCTAATGACTAATGATTTTGCACATCTCTTCATGTACATATTGGCCACTTGTATGTCTTCTCTGGAGAAATATCTCTCCAAATCTTTTGACCATTTTTCAGTTGGTTTATTTGTCTTTTTATTGTTGAGTTGTAAGACCCTGGAAGGCTTCTAAAATCATCCCTACATAAGCCCCAAAACAGCTCAATTGAATCAGATGCCCAGGAGTGTACCTGGGTATTGATTATTTCTTAAATTCCCCTAATCTGCAGTTAGGGTTGAAAAGCACTGGTTTACACCACATGGCCAAGCAGGAACAGGGATACCATGTAAGAGCTCTCAGAGTTCATGATTTTATCCGATCACCTGGAGGTGGAGGTGAGTAAGACACAGCCACTGCTGTGTGAGAGCTCTCAGTGTAATAGAGATGCTGGCCCCTAAACAAATAATTATAACACAATGTGTTAAGTGCTCTAATGAAAGGATGTACAACTTGTCGAGGGGACTCCAAGAAAGAGTAGCTCAACTTCCTGCGTGCATTAGTATTGCTGAATGTAGGGTGGTGGTCACTAAGGACCCTCAAAAGGTGGTCCCTACTAGCCATGTTAGCACCCCATGGGAGCTTGATAGAAATACAGACTCTCAGGCCCCACCCCAGATCTACTGAGTTAGAGCCAAGTTTAACGAGAGTCTCAGGTGGTTCATGTGTCCATTAAAGTTGGAGATACGCTGATCTGAGGTCAATTAAGAAGCATCCAGAAAGCCCAGCCACCTAAAACAAATAAAAAACAAAAAATTCCACTGTAATGAGGTATGGGTTCATTAAATTGTTCCTTAAGGTAACTGACTTCCTTTCTTAAATTGCAACACATTAAATAACTCTTAGTCACACATATCTTAGCATGAATTTGTTTATCAGAAGGTTTTAGCCTAAGCCGTTCTCTTCCTGAAGCTTCTCTACCAGCCAGCTTAATAAGAGACAGGGGGAGGGACTAGATTGGGGTAGCACTGGCACTTGGGCATCAGCACAGTTGAATTGAAGTACAGGGGTGATGGGGAAAGCACAGGATGGCTTCACCATTTCTTTCAAAACCAGTCCTTGCTCAGAGTTTTATACCAGATTTGTAGACGCAAGTGTCTTGCCCTAGCATAACCCAATAAATTAATGTAGCAAGAGCCGGTTTAAAACTTGAGTGAAATGACCCATTGGACTGTGTTCATCCCACTAGACCACACCTGAACTTGATCCCTCAGCAGGTGAAATTGCAGCCTCCATTGACCGCGGGCTTTCCAGAGGCCAAATAATCCACGTCCCAGTCTCATAGTGGGTTGTATCTAATTCCCATGTGTCCTCATACATAAAGGTTTCCACATCTTCCCAGAGATGACTCATTTCAGTGTTTGGTGAGCTTTGCTGCTGGAGAAATCTTCACGTTTAACTTATAATGCCACACGCTACAATGGGAGATGACATTTCTCAGGGCAGCTGGTTTCCCGTTCCAGGTTTCCATGTTGGGTACCAAATGAAGGCCTCCCCCTCTCAACCCCTCAGCACCAAGACCTCGAATGAGGCCCCAGAGGCAGTACTCTCTGAGGAGTAAGAGATGTGTGAATATACAGTAGTGTTGGTTCTATTAAAACCTTACTTCAAAATTGCTTTGGGCCACCCTCAGAAATGCTTCCCAGCTCCAAATCCTAAGACTTAAGCCAAACTCTTTTCTCTCCCTCCTCACTGATTGGGCCTTAACAAAGAGGCAGGAATTTCAATACTTGTTCATTCAGTTATTGAATGCCTACTGGCTTCAGCCTCCAGTGTGTCCAGTCCAGGCTCTCTCCTTCACCCCTTGCACTGGCACTCAGCTCTGGTCCCAGGACTATGCCAAGAAGTCCAAAAAAACTGAGGCTTCCCATCGACAACTCCCCACGTCTTACTAATGGTCTCTCCTTACTGGTTTTTAACCATTTTATTGAGATATAGTTAACATACAATTCACCCACTGAAAGTGTACAATTCAATGATTTTTAGTATTTTCACAGAGTTGCAAAACCATCAGCACAGTCAATTTTAGAACATTTTCATCATTTCAGAAAGAAATCCTGGGGACTTCCCTGTGGCGCAGTGGTTAAGAATCCACCTGCCAATGCAGGGGACACAGTTTCAAGCCCTGATCCGGGAAGATCCCACATGCCATGGAGCAACTAAGCCCGTGCCTCACAGCTACTGAGCCTGCGCTCTAGAGCTCGCAAGCCACAACTACTGAGCCCGTGCTCTAGAGCCCACGAGCCACGACTACTGAAGCCCGCACGCCTAGAGCCCGTGCTCCGCAACAAGAGAAGCCGCCACAATGAGAAGCCCACACACCACAACGAAGAGTAGCCCCGCTCGCCACAACTAGAGAAAGCCCGCGCACAGCAACAAAGACCCAACACGGCCAACAATAAATTAATTAATTTTAAAAAAAGTAACCCTGGGCTTCCCTGGTGGCGCAGTGGTTGAGAATCCGCCTGCCGATGCAGGGGACACGGGTTCGTGCCCGGTCCGGGAAGATCCCACGTGCCACGGAGCGGCTGGGCCCGTGAGCCATGGCCACTGAGCCTGCACATCCGGAGCCTGTGCTCCGCAACGGGAGAGGCCACAACAGTGAGAGGCCCGCGTACCACAAAAAAAAAAAAAAAAAAAGTAACCCTGTATCACCCCCTCACCCCTAAGTTCCTCAGCCCAAGGCAACCAATAATCAACTTTCTGTTTCTATAGATTTGCCTATTCTGGACATTTCCATATAGATTCTACTCTATTCCATACAGATGGATTCATACAAATGTGGTCTTTTGGACTGACTTCTTTATCTTAGCATAATGTTTTCAAAATTCATCCATATTGTAGTATGTATCAGACCTTAATTCATTTTTATGACTGAATGATATTGCATTGTATGATATCCACTTTTTGTTCAACTATCCTTCAGTTGACAGACATTTAGATTGTTTCCACTTTGGGCTATTACGTATAATGCTACTATGAACATTTGTGTACAAAAAATTGCCCTTTGCTTTCTTAAAGGACCAGAAAAAAAACAAGAATCCTGCTGGTCACCCCAACATTTTGAGTGGAAAGAAGCTGATACAGGGAGAGAAGACATCAGGATACATTCCTTTGGTCCATTTACTAAGTCAAAAATCTCAAGTTAGGTGTCACTGAGCTGTGAGATCTTAGCTAATCCACTTGCTTTTTCTCTCCTTCATTTTCCCTCTTTAATTAACGAATTTAATTTCTCTTTCCTAAGGAAATTGGAAGACCATTAATTAAATCATTATTAGAGTATCGACTTGTTATGCATGAGAGACTTATTCCAGAACAAGGTAAGGGAAAATCGACATCATGATGGATAACACAGTAGAATTCAGATGTTACATTCACAGTCAGATGTTCCAAACCTTCCTGCCTGCCACTGTGGTGGCCAGACCCACTGCACCAGCATCTTCCCCTGGCCTTCATGACACTCCTTTATAGTGTTAGCTGATTTATATCTTCATGGGATTTGTTCAAACCCACCAGTAGGCATTGGGAAGTTATGTACACATCTGCAGGCTGGGCTGGTCCAACTTCCACCAGGAAGTTCAAACTCTGCCAGCACCAGCCGAGTGTTCTTCCAGAGTCTCTCATTCATGGAATAACCTGCGCATCTTTAGAGCTCAGATGAATCTTGTGAATACCAGGTGATCACCCTTCCTGCTTTACATAGATTAGGACAGGCTCCTCGACACCTCTAGGCTGGCTTACCTCCTAGACAGAATATTCATCTTTTGTGTTTCCTTTCTCCCAATAATTACCAGCCTTCTGATAAGCACATCATAGCAGATGCAGGCTTTTCCTGAGTCTTCCTTCCTTGCCAGTCACCTCTGATCATCTTTTCCCATTTCTCTTCTTTATTCCCACATACCCACATCACCTGTGCACAATCTTTTAGCTTACCTTTTCCTAAATGTTGAAATTGGCTTGGGCCCAGTAAGATTTGCACCATTGTGAACTGAATTCTGGTAGAATACTAATTCCTTGATGGAAAACTGTCTGAATGACTGTATAAAATTATAGTTTTAAAAAATATTCGGTTCATGGACTTCCCTGGTGGTCCAGTGGTTAAAACTCAGTGCTTTCACCACCGAGGGTCCAGGTTCAATCCCTGGTCAGGGAACTAAGATCCTGCAAGCTACATGGTGAGGCCAAAAGTAAATAAACAAATAATATAAAATAAAAAATATTCAGTTCAAGTCCTATTCAACAAAATTCCATGGACTTCAGCCTCAATAAAATATGTAGATGATTACAGACAGTAAATCAAATGAAGAGAATAAGCCATTGGTTATTTACCATGTTGTGCAAATCCTGGGGCACACCTCCTGGAAGATGGTCCCCCTATAATCCAAACTTCTTACAGATTAAGGTGGATAGATGCAGGATGTCCTTTGATTTCCTGGGGCTCTTGGCATTCTGAGGAGAAGCAGGGGATGTCTCCTGGGAGGAAGCCACCCAAGAAGGTAGCAAGCACCAGGTCCCCTCAGTTCCTGTTCTCCTGGCAGAGAGGAGGGTTCCTGCACCCCTGCCGTGGAACAGGAGTGGCCCGGCCAGATGGAGGAGGACCAGGTGGAGCCAGCACTCCCAGGCAGGCGGCCAGCCCTGAGCAGAGCCTAGGAGCAGGCCGTAAGGAACGAAGCTAGGGACTTCCCTGGCGGCGCAGCGGTTGAGAGTCCGCCTGCCGATGCAGGGGACACGGGTTCGTGCCCCGGTCCGGGAAGATCCCACATGCCGCGGAGCGGCTGGGCCCGTGAGTCACGGCCGCTGAGCCTGCGCGTCCGGAGCCTGTACTCCGCAGCGGGAGATGCCGCAACAGTGAGAGGCCCGCGTACCGCAAAAAAAAAAAAAAAAAAAAAAAAAGAACGAAGCCAGGAGACAGAATGTGAGACTTCTCCAGAGTGTCCACGGATGTGGTCTGCGGTGACCACATGGGGAGCAGCGGCAGCGCCTGGGATCCAGCCTTCAGCACCGCCACGTTCCTGGCGATGCTGTTTATGAAGCCGCCACTCAGGCACTGAACTGCTTGTTTTTATAAGGGATACTCTGGAGGGCTAATTAGGATGGAGAAGACATACCTCCCAACTCAGAGGAGCTCAGGGGAGCACAGTGCTGCCCCCGACTGCCTCACAAGGAGGGAGGGGATGCTGCATGCAGGAATTTGTCTGCTGAGGGAAGTATCCACGCTGGGTGCTGCCCCCTCATCAACCTGTCCCTCTCAGCCTGGACCTTTCCACTGAGTAAATGTTGGAGAAATATTTTAAATATGCAGTGCAGTTCATTATCCTTCCTACCTCCAGACTCAATAGAACCGAGTGGTTAAAAACAGCCGATTTGGAGTCAGAGACCTGGGCTCAAATCCCACTTATTGTTCTGAACTGTGACAACTCAGCCTCTCCGAGCCTCGGGTTCCATGTTTGAAACAAAATGAAAACTCATCTCATAGCAGCGGAGTGAGGATTAAATGAAGTGGGGCTGGATAGGGCCTGGTTTCACACTGGCTCCTCTATTCTTCCAGAACCCTCTGGGCCTGCCTCACTAATAGCTGGAGTGTCCAGGCCTCCCTTGCAGCCCCTCCTCTACGGCAGCTCCTGTCCCCCAGCTGCTTCTCTCCTCGGGGAGCATCCCCTCCCACCGTGTGTGTTGGTTCTGCGGTAAAACATCTCTAGGACATTTCTTCAGGAATGTGGGCAATTCTGGTGTCCCACAGCAAGCCAGTTAGGCAAGTTTGGAAATCTCAGTGAATGCCAATCTCCCACTCACCTGAGCGCCACAGAGATTGTTTCTTCGTTGGTCGTTTTCTTTTCTTTTCTTTTTTTTTTTTTTGCGGTACGCGGCCTCTCCCTGTTGTGGCCTCTCCCGTTGCGGAGCACAGGCTCCGGACGCGCAGGCCCAGCGGCCATGGCTCACGGGCCCAGCCGCTCCGCGGCATGTGGGATCCTCCCGGAACGGGGCATGAACCCATGTCCCCTGCATCGGCAGGCAGATTCTCAACCACTGCAACACCAGGGAAGCCCCATTGGTCGTTTTCTTACGAGAAAGTTTTGAAATGGGTGTTCCTTCAGAGAAAGCAGGTGCCCCCGCCTTGTAACAGGTGAACATCCAGATTTATACAGAGAACAAACAGACTCATAGAGGAGTCTTCTGGAAGGTAAATTCTTCTAGTGCTATTTTAAGGGAAGGAAATAACACAGGCTTATTGCCTGTAGACCCAAGTTTAAGTCCAAGTTCATCCACTTACTGAGAGGCCCGGGACCACCCACTGACATCTTTGAACTTCCGTTTTCTCCCCTGCCGTATATTGTTGTAAAGGGTAAATGAGGGAACATAGATGAAAGGACTTTATAATGCCTTTAATTAGTCACTATTACATAACTAAATTTACATAAATATATCTGTTGTGCAATGTGAAACTCATTTACATGGGCTAACCCAAGGTTGTTTTTAAAGGCCCTATTCTAACTTTTTTTTAAAATGTGGGGTGATTCTGTGAGGAATCGGAGTAGGACAGGATTTATGTCAAAATGGAAGGCTGAATGCTGGCTAATATCTGTAGCAAAGAGCGATGAGGAAATCCATTCCTGAGGCTCCTGGTTGCCCACCTTTCAGTTCTGATCGCTCTGGGTTTCATTAGCATCGATAAGTGACTAAAAATACATTTGAGTATCACGATGCTTAATATTATAGTTGTTTTTGGTACTATTTCCTCCTACTTCCCATCTCACACTCATGCTCCCATCAAACAAGAGTTGAGAAAAGTTATAAAGTGAGTCTTCACCTTCCATCGGCTCCCCTCCAGCTGTGATACCCTGTTCCCAGAGGCCGAGCTTCTCCATTCAGCTTCAGTTGGCCTCCGGCTTTCAAGGGACGAAAAGTCTTCTTTCCCTCTCTCTCCCATGTGTCATCCGTGTCCCTGCCACAATGAGGAGGCAGAAGCCTGCCAGGTGCTTTCTCCTCCTCCCAAAGTCAGGGTGATGTGTGAAGGGGAAGCCCTTCTGAGTGAGAGACGTGACTTTGACCGTAAGCCAACAGGCATAAGAGGCCAGTGATTATTGGCTTCCTGTTTTCTCCATATCTCACCTCTGGGTCCTACGGGCTGACCCTGAGTCTCTGTCGCCACTCCTTGAAGCTCTTGCATCAGCTGCAAGCTGATTAGGAAATTCTCATCTGTCTTCACTTGGATTCCCTGGGAGACAGACTGTCTGAGATGGAGGTTTGAGGGCAGGACTTCTACTGGGCAGGGGAGAGGTGAATTATGATGTCACAAAGGCCCTGGCTGATCCCACCAGGAGCTGTGCAGCTCCTACAGTCCTCCAGAGTTGTCCTGTCTTCAGGCAAGGAGGTCACTGGTTGTGGACTGCCTCTGGGGAGGGGCTGTGACCATAAGCCCCTTTGTTGACTGAGGGTAATTCCTGCAGACAGACTCAGATGAGAGCCCTCACCTGCCGACGCTCCCAGCAGCCAGGGGGGTGAGTGCCTCAGTTCCGAAGGGGGCTTCTAGTTGGCCCTCCACACACCCACTACACCATCTGAGTGGTATCTTGGCATTTTTTAATGTTCAAAATTTTGTTTAAAAATAAAAATGCCATTGTAAATAAGTAATTGTGTGTTTACTTAAAGTTGTTCTATCCAAAACATAAGTTTTGGGAGTTCCCTGGTGGTCTAGTGGTTGGGATTCAGCGCTTTCCCTGCCGTGGCCTGAGTGCAAGCCCAGGCTGAGGAACTGAGATCCCATACGCTGTGTGGTGCGGCCAAAATGATAAAAAAAAAAAAAAAAAAAAAAGAAGTTTTGTATATTTGGAAAGAGCAATTCTGCAGCAGTGCAGTTGGGTCACCAGGGAAACGAACTGCAGGGTCTGTGAAGCCACGTTGCTGAGGGTTTCTTTTTGATTGGCCAAAAAGAAGCCTGTGTAGAGAGTTTGGGGCAGCCTAATCAGAAAGAAGATGAGCGTGTCTTAAAAAAGGACACAGGACCCACAGGAGGACAGATATCTCCGACAGAATACAGGCAATGAGTTGAGGTCGTGATGGAATATGCTCCTTCGCAGTGACTGGTTGAGGCTCTAGCTTCACAGCAATCCCACGGAAGCTGTCCTGGGATAATGACCAGGGCAGAAGCAAAAATATGTTTACTTCTATAGTATACTCTTAGTTTCTCCATTCTGATAATCTCCATTCAGATAATCCCACCCTCTGCTCCCGGCCTCAACGCTTCCAAGTTTGTATGTGGCATCTGACTATGATCACCCACTTCCTGTGAAATGATAAACAAAGTTGAGTGTGAATACCACTGGGCTGAGATAATTAGCGCTGGTCCAGATAACTGCTCCTTGCTGCTACAGCTGACCTCTGGTCCTAAACCCTTGCCTGCTTAGACCTGTCCTAGCTTCCAGACTCTTCCCACTGTTACCAACCAGAGTTCTTGGCCTTCCCCAATCAGTAGAGGGGAAGACAATTTCCTGTCTCTAGAGGCCAGACAAGAAATTTAGGCGAGGCTCCCCCTGCTGCAGCACGGGGGAGCGAGAACAAACAACAGGTTCCATTGCTTGCTCACTCCCCGCTCCCCGAGGGGGGTGAACTTGTTCTTTATAGGGGGTGAAGATAGGGATTGTCCAGGGGTTGGGCCGGAGGCGTAGCTTAGGTGGTTTGCCCACCTCTTAGGTGGTGCTGCACACAGGGGCCATGCTCAGTACCCTGCTTTTGCTCCCAACATGCCTGTTTTTGCTCCAGGCTCTTAGAAAGTGGCAGCTGGATTTTTTGGTCTCTTTGTATATTTTGGGTCCAGAATTTGCCCCACCTGCTCATGCATGCAGTTATTTTTAGTCCCATATATTTTCTTTATGTTTTGTTGCTCAAGGAGAGGTGTGTCCAGGTGCAAGCACGGCGGCACTGCAGCAAATGGTCCGAGGTCCCAGCCTGTCTCACCACCACAATACATACATGCGCTGATATTACATAAGGAAAGTCAAAGTTACACTGTATTGCTAACCACAGACGTTTAGGAAGACAAATGACTTGAACCCTAGTTTATAGTTGTTTTACTCTTATTCCTTTTATTTGCTTATTAAGCTTTTTTTTTTTAGGAAAAACCACTCCCAATTTATAGATAAACCCACAGTTAGCAAAGACAGCTGTGACACCTTTCTTCCCCTCTCAAGGCAACTACTGCTGCCATGGAAATAATTGGGTAGGAGGGGGATGGAAAAACAAATGTTGGTGCTTAGAGGCTCTGCAGCATCAGGAGTGGAGGAATGAAATCAACTGTGGAAACCCAGCAATATTTTAGGGGACTTGACTAGAGGAAAGATTCCCAAAGAGGACTAGCCTATTTGTAAGGTGACCGCCCTGACCCAGTGATCTCCTACCCTAACAGGAAATTTTCCTTTTGATGTGCTTGGCTGCCTCAAGGCAAAGATTAATTTGGATAACAAGCATCTTCTTTTAACAATGTTTATAACTCTGAACTGGTTAGAGGTCTACTAGCCATTGATACATGAGCAGGACTGAGCTCATTTCAAAGCTTCCAACGGATCCCTTGCAGATGTCAGCTACTCTGAATAAACAAGAGCCTGGGTTGAAAGGTAGAAAGTAGCGCTGAAAACAGAGGTGAAAACTGAGAAAAGTACATTTGGTAACAGTGGCTGTTCTAGTACCTACTTGGCATCCATCCTTCCAAGGAGTTCAGTGTTTCAGTTTGTTCATATAGTCAAAGGAGGCCCCATGGAAGCCCCTTGACTCTAATTTGTAGAGGGGGCACCACTGAACCCCCAAGTCAGACAAGACACAATGGAGGCACCCAGACTATACTTCTACCTTTCGGCAATTTCAAAAAGTTCCTTTAGTCGGCCAGAAAGAAGGCTTCAGCCCTTTCCTCTGTCACCTGAATTAGGTTAAGAATATATTTCTTAGTCTCTAACCCAGTCCCCCCACCATGTCCATGATTAAGCCTGGTATTTCAGAATGTCTTGGGTGGAACTGAAGACCAGCCACTTCCCACCATCATGAAGGCCCCTTGCACAGAGTTTTCTTCTCATTTTAAAACGTTTTAACATTTAAGGCTAGAAATAAAGTCAAATGTATGTACTTCATCAAACTTCATAGTGATAGGTCAGTTTAAATTTACTAAAAGTTGACTACAAGATGGAATGATTTAAAGGACAACTTAAAGGGAATAAAAATGAATTCCTGGGACTTCCCTGGTGGTCCAGTGGTTAAGAATCCGCCTTCCAATGCAGGAGACGTGGGTTCAGTCCCCGATCAGGGAACTAAGACCCCATGTGCCTCGGGGCAACTAAGCCCGCGCACCACAGCTAGAGAGAAGCGCGAGCGCCGCAAGGAAAAGCCCGCATGCCACAACTAAGACCCGACACAGCCAAATAAATATTTATTTGCATTTTCAGCTGGGCCCCTGGGCACCCTGAAGAAAGACAGTATTTTTCAGCTTCTGGTGTGATCATCCGACTGATTTCTGGCCATATAATGTGGGCAACTCCTCATTGATGCTCTTAAAAGGTAACATTTCCCCCCATTTCCACCCTCCCACGGGCTAGAAGTGGACCTAATGGGGGACACTTTGGACTGCGGGGGTGAGGGGAACATCCTATGAATGTCAGAGCAAAAACTAAGAGCCTGGCTTTATGGAACAGAACCTCAATACCAGCTGAGACTAACACAATAGAGAATTCATCTTCTATCTGGTTTAAGTCACTGTTATCTAGATCCCATGGGACCAAACCTATATCCTCACCAATGTTACCCGGTCCTCCTCCCCAGTCCTCCCAAACATCCACCTTCAGGACTTTCTACTGCGATTCGAATAATTTCTCCTCTTGTTCTTCAGTGAAAGGAGTTGTTGTCTGCTTCTTACCAACAATTAGTATCAAATAGAGAATATATCCTATATTAAAGTAACTTCTTGTCAAAACCTAGGCTTAGGCAGGATAATTCTTTCAAATTTTGAGAACTGAGTTGCTAGACCATGAAGAATTTTGTAGATTTTTATTATTTTACTATTAAAATGTTAAATCTTGAAATCGGTTAATCATAAAGTAAAAACTAACCATATATTTATTTTTATACATTATATACATTTGAGAAATAAATAGTATTCTAAGCATTTAAAAAAGCATCATTATATACAAATAAGGCTTCAAGCCAAATGTATAAATACAGGACCCACTGAGGATTCGATTCCCAAGGCTTCCATTACAAAAGTAGAAGCAACCAGGATGCACAGTCAATAATACAAGCTCTACTCTGGCTAGAATGCAATCACAGAAGCAACAGAAAAGGCACACGATTGGATTGAGAAAACACCTTGAATTAAGGTATTTGACTGGTTATGTCTTCAGAGGTTTGGCACAGAACAATGACACAACCTTGGCACAACAGAGATTAAAACAACGTCCTTTAAAAACCTAAGTACAGAAAAAGTCGCTCTCCCCCTTTCTCACCTGACATCACATCTCCTTCCAAATCAATCTTATCCATAAAAATCCCAACCCTTGGCCCAGTTGTTCTCCCAGTTATATATTAATAAAAGAGTTTCGGGTTTCATGGATGGCTCTGAAAAAAATTCCTTGTTTGTTACATCTGGGGCATATTGGTGGGAAATGGCTATACGAGTCCTGATGAGGTAGCAGAGATGAGCATACCATGGGCATTGCCTCCAGGAAGTCTAGGTCCTCACCTGGCTCCTCCACCAACTTGGTATATAATTCTAGGCTTGTGCTGAACCTCACTAAGCTTCGGTTTTGTAAAATAGAGATAATAGTAACTGCCCTGCTCACCTCCTGTTGTGAGTCTCTAATTAAGTGATGCATGTTCAAATCTTTTGAAAATTATAAAAGGGTTCCTCAGATATCATGTATATTAATTCAAACCAAGATCTAGAATTAAGGGCTTTTTGAAGAAGTTCAGCACAGAAAGGGCACTTGTATTGGAACAAGATATTTCAAGAAGGAAAAAGCATGGCATTAATTCAATCTTGGTACCAGCTGTGTGTGACAGGTGCTGGTTTCTGTATGAACAGACATGTGTAACATATGTAATAGCCTCCAGCTTCTTACACAGAAGAGATTTTGCCAATCATATTCAGCAACTGGCACCATTCTGTCCCTAACATGTATAACACTCCGCTTGCCACTCTGCTGGTGATCAAAGATGTCACTCTTAAGGGAAATGCACTTTAACTAAGAAGAAATAGGTAGAAATCACTTAAAGCCTCAGGGTCCCCACCTCTCACATCCTGTAGCCCTCCCAGTGCCCCTCATGCCTTTCATCACGTGCATATCCATGGATCATCTAAACGGGAAGAGAGCCTAGACATCCCAACCCCATTAGGTTTCAAATGAGAAGATGGTCTGCAAAGATTTACTAAGGTGTCTACTGCCATGTGCTAATTAAGTTTCAGTGCTTAATAAACATTTGTCCAATCAAAAAATGAGCAATGGAGGGGCTTCCCTGGTGGTGCAGTGGTTGAGAATCTGCCTGCTGATGCAGGGGACACGGGTTCGAGCCCTGGTCTGGGAGGATCCCACATGCCGCAGAGCAACTAGGCCCATGAGCCATGACTACTAAGCCTGCACGTCTGGAGTCTGTGCTCTGCAACAAGAGAGGCCGCGATAGTGAGAGGCCCGCGTACCGTGATGAAGAGTGGCCCCCGCTTGCCACAACTAGAGAAAGCCCTCGCACAGAAACGAAGACCAACACAGCCAAAATAAATAAATAAAAATTAATAAACTCCTACCCCCAACATCTTCTTAAAAAAAAAAAAGAGCAATGGAAAAAGAAGAAAGCCAATGATGTGTGCTTTGGAGGAGGAGCTGGGGAGCAGGACCGAATAAAATGTAACCAGTCCACGTCACCAGTTACCCATCGAGCCCCAAGAGCGAGAGCCGCCACACCTCCCCAGATCTACTCTCCCTCCCCCGGTGAACAAGGTCCCAGGTCTGCCATCCTGACACGAGTCAGCTCCCAGGAGCAAGACCCCTCACTATGACTCAAGTCAGGTCAGGCAGCTGACAGCCTTCCACGCAGAGTCACTCGGAGCCTGTGTTCCTTGTTGGGTGAAGCACCGGCTCATCCAGTCCTGAGAAGCCAGCCCGGTACGCATAGAGGCCAGGGCATCGGCCATTTGCACACAGATCTGGAGTTAGAGCAATCGTAGAGCAGCAGCGGGAACAGCAGGAACAGCAGGATGTGGTCTCCTCTGGAGAAAAGTCCCAGCCATCATGGGAGGCACGGTGCTGGGCCCAGCAAGTGGGCTCCTCCCATTGCTCCAGGGTCAAGGCCAAGAAGGGTCTTTCCATCAGGTGGGTCCTCAGCAGTAACGTTCCTCCATGTGCTTGGAAATCAGGGAGTGGGGGGCCTTGCGGGGACCTTCAAGGATGCTCCGGGGTTGGGCTGAAAGGAACCACGTGGGAGTGGTGTTCATTAGCTGGCTTTGCAAACATGCAACTCTGTTTACCACAAGACCAAGCTTTCTTCCATACCTATCAGCCTCTTTTATTTGCTTCCCTTTCAGAATAAATGGAGAAAGTCCTGAATGCTCCCTCCTCCCCCTCCCCCAACAAGCCACAGATTCACTTTGAGAAACACCACACCGGAGCCTGCTCCGGGTTCCTAGTTCCATACACCTCAGTGTTGACATCTGCATATTTAGCAGAATACTCACCCACAGCACGCACATGTGCACACAAGCACACACACACACAAACACAACTTCGGGGAGAACTATAAAGTGCTCCTTTGCTTTGATCTAGAAACACAAGAGAGCCGGCAGTGTGGCGGGAAGGGGGCAAGGCAAAGTCAAGACATCTTGATTCTAGTCTCAGCTACAGTAATGTACTACTGAGCCTCTTGGAACCTCCGTCTCCTTCTCTGTGAACAGGTGAACGGTCTCCATGGCAGGAGAGAGAGTACTGACGGTGTAATATATGTCCAGGGATTCACCACTTCCTGGTGTTAATTTATTACTCGGGCTCCTATTGTTTTCTGTTCCTTTGAAGGCAAAGGAAAGGACCTGTTTTCTCAAAGAGGTATTCTGAGGCGAAGTATAACGTTCTCAACTATTATGAAGTTCCGGAGCGGAAAAGAAGTATATAAGAATAAGAATAGCAATCCTTCCTGGGTGTGTCCAATTTACATGGCTGTTCTGAGGATCAATGAAGTTAGTACATGTGGAAGCACTTGGAAAGGTATAAATTTGAATACAAACATAAAGAATTAAAATTATTACTATAGCAGAAAATCATATCCAGACTAGACCGAGTCACTTAATTAGATGGGCAGTTTTCAGAATCCCACAAGTCCTGTGATCGCCGAGCTTGTGGTCACGTCGATGCTCCTGAACAGGAGACAGAGCAGCCAGGGTGTAGCCCGGCCCTCCGGGCTGGCAGACAGTTAATCACAGGGGATCCCAGCACGGGCGCGGCTGCTTGATAATTGATACTCAGATTGAGGAGAGGTGACTTATCTGAGCAAGTGGAACCTCCATGCGTGAGAAAGAGCACAGGCTTTAGAGTAAACCAACCTGCTTCAAATCCTTACTCTGCCATCACCAAGGGGGGGACCTGGAAAGAGTGACCAAACCTCCCTGAGTCTCAGGTTCCCCAACTGTTCACAGGGTTACGACACCAGCATCATGAGCTTGATGATCGAAGTAAATGAGATGATGTATGGAAGGCGCTGACACAAGGTGCGCACACACTCCGTGCTCGGTGTAAGGCAGCAGCGTTATTATCTAGTACCTCTGATGGACCCAGGGGTAGGGGCTGGTGGGGGCCATCTCCCTGCTCCTCAGCAGGCATTTAGACTCAGAGGGTGTGTGACGGAGCCCCCTTTTGGGTGCACCCACTGCCTCATACCACGAGATCATCCTTCCTCAATTCTGAGATCATGAGACTTGCATGGAGCAAGGAGGACCCTGAAGCAAGAGCACATGAGCATTCCTGCTTCTCAAAAAGGGGGAGAATTGCCCACTAATATCCACTCACACCAACCTGGGTTCCAGAAAACCTTAAAGGGGGGCTATGCCTTATGCTTCTCCCTTACCTCCCACGCAACTCCCCACTCCAACCTGGTGCCCAGAAAGAAGCTGGGAGCCCTGGAACTTCCCACAGCCCCAGTCACTACAGAGAAGCTCCATCTAAGATGAGGACATGGGTACCAAGCTTGGGACTTAGTCACTGAAAGACCTCATTCCAGCAGGACCATGGCCGTGACACCTACAGGATGAAGCAGAGCAAGAGGCAAAGGGACTTTCACACCATCCAACATCCTACTCCTTCCAGCAGAAGGTCATCTTCATAAAGCAAGGGACTTTTATCTGTTTTTGTTGACTTATGTGTCCCAAGTGTCAGACACATGTCCAGCCTACACTAGGGGACCCATCAACATGCATTGCATGAACCTCTGAGAATGTCCTCCTTACCTGGTTTCATTTTTCATTCTCCAGCCATCTCGACACTTGTGAAACCAGAGCTCTTGGCCAGGGGATATGCGGGTGTTCTCAAGATCTTCTGCACAAAAAGTCAATCTAGGAGGAAAAAGAAACCACTGATGTAGCCAAAACTCTAGGGGAAGGTACATGGCTTGCACCAGCCATATGGTGCTCTCTGGACATGAGGCAGATGGAATAAGGAGAAAAGAGAAGCTTTTATCATGTGACCCCTGACTCAAGACCCTTCAGAACTCTCCACTGCTGCTACAAGCACACTGAAAGCGTCTCACTTTGATGTCTCCCATGATTCAGCTCATGCAGACTTTAATCACACCCCTCCTACCTTCTTCCTTCTGTCTATCCAAAAGCCTGTACCAAGGCATATCCTCTCTGAAGCCTCCCTGATTGCCCGAGACCTTATTAATCTAACCCTCCATTGACCTTCCAATTTCATAAATAGGCACATCCTTATATAAATGTTGCTTTTGTTATTGTCATTACTTCTTATGGCACGGAGTTAATAATGAAAGCTTTAGCTCATTTTAACACATTATATCTTGCCTTGAAGAGCTTGTGGATTCTTGCATCCATGGTGGACTATAAACTCCTTGAACGGAGGAACTCCAGGTCCCTCCAGCATGGTGTCCAGAAATACCCATTGACAAGCGTAACTGGAACTCAGCTGTGGGCTAATATCAAAGATTCAAGAAGTAGACAACCAAGATCACAGGAAGAATCCGTGATCTAATAATCGTTTCAACTGTAACTTACAGCCCAACCATGTGGGCTGCCCCAGCTTCAGTGGTGTGTGGACAGCATGACCTCATGACCAATAGACATGTGGTACACCTGACCGTGATGCTTACCAGCAGGACAAAAGCCACATTCCCAACAGCTTTCAGAACCTTCACCAGGAAGCCCAAACAGCCCATAAACACCCACAACACTCACAATCAGGAAATACAAATGAAAACAACAGTTGGGGACCAATTCACACTCAACGGAATAGCAAAAATGTCCACCAAAGGTAGGTGAGGAGGAGGGGAAAAGGAAGCTCTTACTCCGTGGATAAGATTAAAAATTGGTCCAACCACTTTGGAGAGGGATTTAATAATATCCCGTCCAGTTGGAGAATACAGACACTATAACCCAGTGATTCAGCATGCCCCAAAGAAGCTCTCACACACGTACACAAGGAAAATGTCCCAGGATGTTCATCGCAGCACTGTTTGTAACTGAAAAAAAGTAGCAACAACTTAAATATTCAGCAGAACAATGGTGAAACTATTGTTTGTGCAATGGCAGTTTACATACGGGAGTTGAATGTGAATAGACCAGATCTGTATGCATTGGATAAATCTCATAAACTATGTTAAATGGAGAAAAGCAACTTTTAAAGGAATGTGTCCACTCACGTAAACTTCAGAAGCAACCAAAACATTTCTGTAGGTTGTTTATGGATAAAACAGAAGTAGGGAAAGTATAAAAATCATGAAGAGGAAAACACACTGACATTAGTTAATGTTGGAAGATGGGTACATTTGGTTTGAAAGGGGAGGAGTCGGACGGGGGAGGGGCACAAAGGGGCTTCGGCTTTGTAATGTTTTGCTGTTTAAAATCTTATATCTGAAACCAATATGAAAATGGTTTACATTTATTAAGTCTCAGTGGTTTATTAAATTTGAAATATTTTATAAAAATGATCATCTTTCTGCTACCACACATCTTTCTGGTACAGGCTGCACTTATAAGCACCGAGAGAAGGAAAAAGACACGCAATTATCTAGATCACAGCCTTCATACTAACAGCTCCCCTCAGCTGGCACCCACCCCTGCCACATACACACTGGTGCACAGGTCTTCCGATCAGAATCACTCAGACAAGCAACTTAAGCCTCCACCCCCTGCATGGCCAAGCTGCACCATAGGTGGTGGATGGAAACGGGATGCATGAAGAACTGTAATGGAGAAAATGCCAGAAGAGATAGAAAGAAGGTGGAGGCTTCCTCCCACCATCCCAAGGCTGGCAGTGACCTCCCGGAGGTCTGCTGAAGGATTTGGCCAAGGAAACCCTCCTCTCTTGACAAAGGTCTTCCTGGCTGCTCCGAGAGTCAAGCCGCGTTTTAGCGGCTGATTTAGGGGTGGATTTTTTGTGTTAGGCTTGGTTAACAGACGTGGGGAAACTGCCAGCCGGCGTGGCACAGAGGAATCTGTTACTTGATGTTAGCGCCCCACGCATGTCCTTGAGTCAGAGCCTCCCAAAGAGAGGTATAATGCTCTGAAAATTGGATGCAAGGGAAGCCAGGACTCCCACAGACCTCATCCATGCAGGCTCCCTAAACTGGATAGTCTGGTTTGCTCTGGACAGGAGCAAGCAAAGGCTTTTGGTTGCACGGACCCCAGAGCAAACAAATTAACAAGGCAGCACTCCTAAAGAGCCCTGTCCAGGAGAAGCCCTCTTCCTCCGGGCCAGCACAGGGCTTGGCCAATGGAACAAGGGCTGGATTCCAGCCCCCGCTTGCCCACCCCTCTCAGCCCAGGGCCTGCAATCAGGGTACAAGCTGCACAACAGTGGACAGAGGCCTTGGTCTGGAATTCAGTTCTCCTCGCAAAGGGTTTGCAGTTTTGCCCATGTACTCTGGATACGGAAAGATGGAAGCTGTACGCTTAGCAAAGGAAAGGACGCTGCAGAGACGCACGCCTTCCGCTGACCACGGACCCAGAACAGGGAAAGGGTCGTGAGGCACTTACTTCCTCTGGGTTTCCCCGGACTTGACGCGGATGCGTCTGATATTCAGCTCTTGCTCGGACCTGCGGGGCTGAGACAGGTAGCTGCGAAGCTCTTTCCACAGGTTGTACCAGGACTGAGAAGTCCTCTCCCAGGTGAGTCTGATCTTCAGGAGGTCTCCCAAGTCCTCCTCGGTGTAGACCAGGAAGGTGTTGGTGGCATTCAGCTCGATCTGCTCCACTCTGCAAGGGGAGAGGGAAGCTGGTCTCAGTCCCCCCGCCACCTGGAAAACCGCAGCACCGTGGGGGTTGACGCAGTGGCAGCACCTGCCCCACTCGGATGGGAGAGAAATGCACAAGAGGTCCCCCCTACGTTCTGCACGTCCCACCAGCAGGACCGGGATGAAACCTCAGATGTGCTCCACACGGGCAGAGAGATAATGTCGACCACCGCACCCCAAACCATTCCTGAGCATCTCCCCATTCATGCTACTTCCTGGGGGGACAAGACCAGGAAAGAACAGAAATGAGAAAGCGCAAAGAAGTCACATCCCCACTCGACAGCGCCTCCTCCTCTCAGCCCACAGGCATCCATCTCCCTCGGAACTCTCAGCCCCTCCTGCCTGTCCCTCTCACGTGGCACTTGGGGGAGCTTGTCTCACCCCATGTGTGTGCATGAGTGTGTGCGTACAAGCCTGTTCCTCCTGCTAGAACCTCAGCCCTGAGAGTGAGTATTCTGATGACGTTACTTTGCAAGCCCAGCATTACTCAGCGTGGCGCTTTGCACCTTACAAGCGCTCAACGTATACAGATCACTGTGTGCCCCTCCCACAGATAATTAGAAACATGCCAGGGACGATGTTTATCAGGTTCCAAATTTCCTAAAGCCTCAGGAATCAGGCGTTCTCTGAAATGAAACAGCAGTTTCTGCCCAGCTGATCCAGCAGATTCTCACGCTGCTGATTCATCGCAGGAGCTGCCCTTCCAGAAACGTTCTGAGTCAAGGGCTAGGTGGAGAGTGTGAAGCAGGAGAGGAACCACACAGCTCCTCCCTGGCACGCAGACGAGCTCCCCTGCACTCGTTCACCTGGCACACAGAGAGCTCCTGCGCTCTCTCTCCTTTTCAAACCAATTCGTTCTCTGTCCTGAACTCAGCAAAGGAAACCCGTGACTTACATTTCCAAAGGCAGATTCTGGGAGTCTGCATTGGTGCCATAAATGGTGACATGAAAGGTGGGCTCAATTTCTCCCATGTTCTTGTAGCTGAAGACATGGATTTTCATCTGATAATGGTAAACTGCAGAGACAGCAGAACAGAGACATTTGTGAGCCTTGCTTGTCATCTTAGGGCACCCTGACCCAAACTGAGTCACCCAGCACAGTGAGTTTTTAGGGATTCTCATCCTTTGGGTCCAGCCCAGCCTCTAGCCTCCCTTTGATCTCATTCTGTCCAATGGCGTAAAAGGTCACTGCAGTATAGAAGAAGGAGCCTGAACTTTGGGTTTGGGGGATGCTGACCTAGGTACTTTCTAGATGTGTGACCTTGAATTAAGGACCAAGGTATTAACTTCTTGAGCCTCAAATTCCACCCACAATACCCACAAAACCTTACGGTTTTATAACATGCTATAAAAATGCGAGATATCATTTGGATCCACTGTTAGTCCTATCACAGATTATTCTGATGATCAAATGAGAAAACAAATACGAAACAGCTTTGAAAAGCTAAATGCAAGATAGAAACTTAAGATAGTGATATTGTGATCATAGAGTGGTGACTCACATCACAAAAGGAGTCCCCATCATTTATTTTTAAAGATCTACTTTCCTAGGCATTCACAATTTAATGTGACTTGCAGTTATTTGATTTAACTGCAGGAATGTGCCCGTCTACAATGTGGTATTTAGAAGGAGGAAAAAGGTCCTTCCCCAGGGCAATGCAGGTTTGGATGAAGGTTACCTCTGAAAGGCATGCCTGCCCGGGTTTTTAGGTACATTTTGCTATTCCTCTTGTTCCTCATTTTCTTGGCATTGTAGCCAATGCTATTACAACGGTTCTTCCGGCAACTGAGGCAGATCCCCTTTTTGAAGCGGTTGGAGTCCGTGCACTGGAATGCGAAGCTCGGCTTGTCCTGATTCACCAGAGAGTCGACAAAGAGGTGTACTGCCCGCTCGTGCTCGCATCTCACCACCTCTGCAATTGCTGGGGGAGAGAGAGACGGAGACCATCAGGCTGAGCTGCTTCTCGGTGATCCGCCCACTCCATCAGTAAGTACTGTACACTTCATCAGAAATAACTGCTTTTCATGTCACTGCTAGTATGCTTGTTTGTGTCATTCTTTTCTTTCTTTTTTTTTTTTTTTTTTTTTTTGCGGTATGCGGACCTCTCACTGTTGTGGCCTCTCCCGTTGCGGAGCACAGCCTCCGGACGCGTAGGCTCAGAGGCCGTGGCTCACAGGTCCAGCCGCTCCGCGGCATGAGGGATCTTCCCGGACCGGGGCACGAACCCACGTCCCCTGCATCGGCAGGCGGACTCTAAACCACTGCGCCACCAGGGAAGCCCGTTTGTGTCATTCTTAATGCATGCCCAGTGATATACTGTCTTTAGAACTGAAAGCCAGTCCTGCCACCGGACTGCTTGCCCTCCAGGTGGGAAGACAGCACTGATACACATGAAGCAATAAAGAGCAAGAGAATGCATAGCACAGGCACTAAACAGGGTGATGGAGACCAGCTGTGCAGTAAGAGTCACTAAGTCCTGATAGAGTCATGCGGTCACAAAATGCTGGAAATGGATCAGATGCTAAACATCATCTAGTCCGGGGCTCAGCAAACTGCACCTTGCAGGCTGGCCCCATTTTACTAAAGTTTAATTGGAACATAGCCACATGCATTCATTTATCTATTGTCTCTGGCTGCCTCCATGCTACGGTAGCAGAGTAGAGTTGTTGAAACAGAGACAGTATGGTTTGCAAAGCTGGAAATATTTACTAGCTGATTCTTTAAGAAAATGTTTGCCAGGCTTCTGTGGTGGTGCAGTGGTTGAGAATCCACCTGCAAATGGATGGGACACAGGTTTGATCCCTGGTCCAGGAAGATCCCACATGTCACGGAGCAACAGAGCCCATGCGCCATAACTACTGAGCCTGCGCTCTAGAGCCAGTGTGCCACAACTACCGAGCCTGTGTGCTGCAACTAGAGAAAGCTCACAAGAGCAGCAACGAAGATCCAAAGCAGCCAAAAATAAATACAAAATAAATAAGTTTATTAAAAAAAAAACTTAAAAAGAAAAAGGAAAGAAAATGTTTGCCAACCTCATCCTAGTCCAGTACTTTCAGTTGTAGATTATGGGCCCAAATGCCCTTAGAGATGAAGTCATTTGCTCAGGGTCACAGAGTCAGTTGGTTGCAAAGCTAGGAGTATAATTTGGATTTTTGTGACCCGCAGTAATCATTATTTCTTGTAACCAGAGGCTAAAGCCAATAGTTCCAGTAAATCCTTGGACCTTAAGAAAAATTTGGCAAAGCTCCCCTTCCCCTTCCTCATTAATATCACCAGCCTTAAGAAATGCCATCATCTGATCTCCCCTGCAGGGCTGAACTCCCCTTGCATGAACCCCCAAGCCCCGCAGGGGCTCCTTGGATGTTATCACCTTGGGAGAGAGCAACTTAAGACTGAGTGACAGAGTGGACATCCCAAGAGCAGAGCATCACAGTGGAGAGAGCCAACTGGGGCCAAGACTTAGAAATGCTGCCAGGATGCAAGGCGGTGAGCAAATGAGAAACCAAGCACCTCAGTTTCAGCAGCAAGCTCACTTCAGCCCAAGACTGCTGGGAATAGGCTTAGCATCCAGCAAGACAGATTATAAGTGAATGGAGGAAGAATCTTGAGTTTATTTCTTTAAAATGTTACCAAAAATTAAATGATAGTACATCCATGCTAAAGAATATTATACAGCCTTTTAAAAGAATAAGGTAAGTAGATATGTGTACTCTGATGTCTAAGAATGTCCGTAATATATATTAGGACTGAAAAAGCAAAGTTGCAGAACAATGTGATTTTGAAAAATATCACACACACACACACACAAATAAATTTGCAAAGCGATAAGAGTGGAAGGATACACACAACATGTTCATATTGGCTACCTCTGGAGAGTGAAAGTAGGAGTAGGTGTGGGAAATGAAGGGGTATTTTCACTTCTTGCTTTAGGCAATTTTATAATGCTTGATTATTTTCCCAACAAATATGTATTCCTTTTGTTATAAAAAGAAATTAATCAATAATAACTGTGACCTCAAAGCACAAGAAAGCAGAGCAGAGACCACGGGAAGGCTGTTAATTGGCTTGCAGGATGATGAACTGTAGAATAAACTGTTGAAGGGCCACTGGGGGCTAGTGGGAATAATGAAACGGATGCTGTCGGGAGCACGAACAGCTCCGGCTGATTTAGGAGGAGATGCTATAATTGAGTCAAAACAAAAAATAAGGAACTGGGGGCTTCCCTGGTGGCGCAGTGGTTGAGGGTCTGCCTGCCAATGCAGGGGACACGGGTTCGTGCCCCGGTCCGGGAAGATCCCACATGCCGCGGAGCGGCTAGGCCCGTGAACCATGGCCGCTGAGCCTGCGCGTCCGGAGCCTGTGCTCCACAACGGGAGAGGCCACAGCAGTGAGAGGCCCGCGTACCGCAAAATAAATAATAATAAGGAACTCACTTCCATATGCAATTGACCCCAAGACATCGTTGAGTCCACAGCCCGGCTGGAAGTCACCTCCATTGGGGTAGATGTCAATGTGACCCACAGGCATCTGAATCCCGATGCTCAAGCCAAAGGAGCGCGTGTAGGTGTGCAGGACATCCACGAAGTCTGCGTCGTCAGGGGACAGCCTCCTGTGGATGTCAACCCCTTCAAACATGGGCCCAGCAGGATCCAAACCTACAGCAGAAGGGAGAGCCAAGACCAGCTGTGTCAGGTGCGCTAAGGCAGTGGGTCCTGGTGGATAGCTAAGCCGGCAAGTGTAAAATGAAGACATCCCCACCCTGGGAATCCTAAAGGGTGTGGTGCCTGTTGCAGAGGAACGTATGCTTTCTTCTGAAGCCTGTCACCTGTCCTGACAACTCAGCTGACTCAGTAAATTGGCCATGGGGTTCAAGTGACACGTGGATCTGAGGAATCGTGCACTGTCAGAACTGAAGCAGTTCTAGAGACTTCCCTGGTGGCACAGTGGTTAAGAATCCGCCTGCGAGTGCAAGGAACACAGGTTCGATCCCTGGGCTGAGAAGATCCCACATGCCACGGAGCAACAAAGCCCGTGAGCCACAACTACTGAGCCTGTGCTCTAGAGCCTGTGTGCCACAACTACTGAGCCCGTGTGCCACAGCTACCGAAGCCTGCATGCCTAGAGCCCGTGCTCCGAAACAAGAGAAGCCACTGCAATGAGAAGCCTGTGCACCACAACGAAGAGTAGCCCCCGCTCACAAAACTAGAGAATGCCTGCACGCAGCAACAAAGACCCAATGCAGCCAAAAATAAATACATTAAATTAATTAATTAAAAAGAAAAAAAAGAAGAACTGAAGCAGTTCTAAAAAGAACTTGGGCTGGCTGAAACTAAGCCATTCATTCCATTTATTCTGCCACTGGGAGCCTTCCACAGTCTTAATTTTAGCAGAATTTTGACAGAATAACTAAGCTACCTACATCTTCAAGAGGGAAGACTCAGTCTCCCCAAACTGAGCTATTTGTATTTGGACTTACACTTCCCCTTCCTTTAGTTATGAATCAGGCCCAGGAGTGGAATGGCAAGAGGGGGGTACACCAGGCACACTGAGCAGCCGTGTCTCAAGCCTCCAGAATTCCTTTCTTTTGAAGCCACAAGGAGAAAACGTTTTGTCTGCAAACTTTCTGTATCAAACAAACAGCACTGCAGAGAGCACTGGTTCTCACATTTGAAACAGCACAAATATCTCTGGGGAGCTTCTTACAAATTTGGATTCCACCGTGTAGCTATGAAAAACTCTGGGAGGACGCACAAGCCCCAGGTCACCTGTGTGTATGTGTGTCAGGGGAGAAGGCAGGGTTGGCAACTGCAAAGATAGTGGCAGCAACAGAGACACTTTCACCATCTTGTATAATAGTTTGGGAACCACATGAGTGTAAAACCTTTCAAAATAGAATTTGCAAAGCATAAAATGCAGATTCCCTGACCCCCAAGAGATTCTGATTGGTAGGTCCGGTGTAGAGCCCAGAAATAGAGGTTTATTCCCCAGCTGATCCTAAAAATAAGTGGTCTGTGGACCAGATTTCGGAAAAACTTCTCCATGCTTCAGTAGCATTTCGAAAATGAAATCTGAATGTCTTGATTCATACAGTTCTTGTGCGATATTAAGGAGTAAGGGCTTGTCAGGGTAATACTGGCTACTATTACCAAGCTTAAGTAATTATGGGAGCTGGATTCATCCCAACCTAGAGCCCTACAGACACAGAGAGAGGACCTGGAGAAAGTTAAGAAAACATTATGTGCAGCAGAGGAAGGGGGTTTGTTTAGTCTAGAACAGTGGTTCTCAACTAGGAGGGATTTTGCTCCCAAGGGGACACTTGGCAACCTCTGAGGCATTTTTGGTTGTCACCATTGGCGAAGAGGGAGAAAAGAAGCTGCTAGCATCCAGGGAGTAGAGGCCAGGGATGCTGATAAGCATCCTGCAATGCACAGGTCAGCTCCCACACGAGCATTATCTGGCCCCAAATATGAATAGTTGCTGAGGTTGAGAAACCTGGATCTAGAAACACCAAGGTAGGGAGGAGGTATGACCAAGAACAGAGCTGTGAAAGCAGCAGATGAGTAATAGAACAGTGTTCCCAGACCCCAGTGCAGTGGAACAAGGGAGCACATCGTGAGGCTTGAGGGGGGTCATTTTAGGGTAAACAAAAGGTAGAACTGTTGTCCAGAGCGGACAGTAAACCTGTGGAACTCGCTACTCATGAGAACTGGTAATGATTAACACTCTGAAGTTGAGAAAAATGTATGAATGACAGAGGCAGAAAGGGAGCCCAGGCTGCCTGGGGGCTCATCTCTAGCCCAGGACCCAAAAGAAAGATGGCACAAAAACAGTGGCCTCCCGGAATAGCTCTCGATGACTCTTTTTAGGGACTGAACGGACGCAGTACTGACACAGGTGGCCTCTCCCTGCCTCTCACCATGTCCTCTGGAGAAAAAAAAAAAGAAAGAAGAGGAACATTCTGCTTTGCAGCCAATAAGAGAGGGGCTCTTGTATCGGTGAACAAAAGTCTCCACCAGACAGTCAGTGCCATGGAAACCAAGCTGGGCTGGAGGAATGCAGGCGGCTGACGGGGCTTCTGGAAAGGCCGGCTGGCAGGCAGAGCTTTCACCTCCCCGGACTGACCCCGCCTGACACGTAGCTAGGGCCCACCGACTCTGGGGAAAAGTTTCACAATTTACTTCTTAACTAGGAATGGGAGGGTGAACGCATCCCCTCCAAAAACAAGAGATGATGGAGAACCACCTCTTCTTCCATTCAGTCAGACTCCCCGCAAAGTGTTCTGTCCAGCAAATGGAATATACACATGCATGCACACGCACACACACCCTGTCGTGCACATGTATACACACAGGAAAACCTCCACCTTCTGGCCTGGCAGGGCAGAGGCTGCTGCGCTGTAACAGCTAGTGCATCTCTCCCAGCAGGAGAGCGGCAGCATTGTGCAGTGGTGAGGTGCAGACTCGAATCTGATGGCCTGCCTGGGTTTGAATCCCAGCTCTGCTACTCAGGGTGTGAGATATCATTAAAGTACATACTGAGTCCTATTTTCCCCATCTGTAAAATGAAGCCCAAGGACCCTTTTGCCTGGACGTTATGTGGCTTACATATGGCATAAAATACCTGTCACACGTTGAGTGCTTGACATTAGGTAGCATCTAGCCCACAGCCTGCAGGGTGGACACTTAGTTCACATCTCTTGAATGAATGAACAGATCTGCTTGCTTATTTATTTATAACTAACAAAACACAAGTTCAATTAGAAATATATGACCTCTTCCCTAATATGTCACAGAACTCCCTCCGAAGCCTAAGAGGATAAAACTTTAGCAAACCTCAGTCCAGAGCTCTCTGGTCCAAGCAAGACTGGGGTTCAGGTACCTCCTGCAGGTCCAGGCTAAGGAGCCCTGCTGGCCTCGGTACAGCGGCGTCACTGGCCTCTGCCCCACACGAGCTGCAGTTTCTGGTGCTCTTACCAGTCAGGACCACCTGGTTCCCAGACCCATGGGAAGTCTGAGGGGAGAGGAGAGGGCACAGGCCTCTCCCATCAGACATGCACAGCAGCATACGTCAGGTCAGCCAGATACCCTCTGAGGTGCTGCCTGGCAACTGGACAGAGGCCATTCCTTCCTGTTATGTTCACCCCGGTCCCCTGCTCCACAGAGAGGCCGCAGAAAAGGGGCTGTGCTCAGGACATGCCGGTCCCAGTGCTCTACGCAGACAGCCCAGAGCACTGATTAGCATTCTGCCAGCAAAGCCCGCATCTCAGCTGCTCCCACCCAGACAGGCAGGGGGAAAGAACTGGAACTCTCCTACTAGCCCCATCTCATTTCAGACTTAGAAAGAGGAAGAGGGAGGATCTGCAGCTTGTCTTTGTTGCCAAGGACACTGGCCCTGGTGCTCCGGCAGGGGCCTTGTGTGTGCTGCAGTTTGAGCACAGCTGGCCGAGCTCTGCAACATCTTGCCTCTTGCTGGGGGCTAGGAGGAGGTGCTCAGCCAATAGAACCCTGAGGGGCTTGAGGCCCAACGGCTTTGCTCCAGCGATGGGTTAATGAGCAGTCATGTGTGGCCACATTACCCGTTAGACAGGTCAGGCCCCGCATCTTGATAACCAAAAGTAAAGCTCTCAAGCTACGCTGAATCAAACAGTTGGATCTAAAGGAGTGTGTGTGTGTGCTCGTTAGACTTAAGCCCAGGGACAATGATTTAAGCAGGGCTACTAAACCTCACAAATGTATATATTTTTAAATCTGCCCCACTGGCTTGTTGTTGAAACCAGAAACTCTACCTCTACTAAATCATTCTTTAGCTAACGACTCCCTTCTACCTGAACCCTGTTTTCAAACGAAAACATTGCCAGGAAGGAAACGATTAACTCTTTCCTTCTGGGTGGCCAGTTAGGCCCTTAGCATGTTGGAGGTGAGGGAGAAGCTGGGAGGGAAAACAAATAAAAGAATGCTAGCAGGGGGATAAAAATTCAGGGCAACAAATTTGCCATTAAGGACTTCCCTGGTGGCACAGTGGTTAAGAATCCACCTGTCAATGCAGGGAACTCAGGTTTCAGCCCTGGTCCGGGGAGATTCCACGTGCCGCAGAGCAACCAAGCCCACGCACCACAACTACTGAGCTCACGTGCTGCAACTACTGAAGCCCGCGCACCTAGAGCCCGTGCTCCGCAACAAGAGAAGCCACTGCAATGAGAAGCCCGTGCACCGCAACGAAGAGTAGCCCCCACTCGCCGCAACTAGAGAAAGCCCACGTGCAACAACGAAGACCCAAGGCGGCCAAAAATTAATTAATTTTAAAATAAATATATAATCTTAAAAAAAATTTGCCATTAATTTTCTCCTAGAGGAGAGTATGTTTTTTGAGAGGGCCTCCAAATGGGGAAGAGAATCCTTTCCACTTTTCACTATCATTCAATGATTTAAATCAAACTCTCATATCAAAAGGTCACCGATTATTTGCCAAGGGGAAGGGGGCGAGGGAAGGATTGGGAATTTGGGATTAGCAATTGCAAACTGTTATATATAGGATGGATAAACAACAAGGTCCTACTGTATAGCACAGTGAACTGTACTCAATATCCCGTGATAAACCACAATGGAAAAGAATATGAAAAGAATATATATATGTATAACTGAATCACTTTGCTGTATAGCAGAAATTAACAAAACATTGTAAATCAACTACACTTCAATAAGATTAAAAAAAAAAGCTCACCAATTCTGTCTATGGAATGTTTATCTCTCCAAATAAACTCGCTTTCACTTAAAAAAAAAAAAGCTCACTAACGTGGAAAATTCAAATTTCTATCGACTACCTGGGTACCAATATCAGATAGAAAGGTCTCTTTAACGACAACATTTAACCACTCATTCTAAACAGGTAATTATCACTAATAAATATGCCAACTAAACATGGGAAAGAGGCTGTTAGTGGATGAAATAGAAACCAGAGGCAGAATTCAAACCACAGCCCATCTCTCATTCCTTTCCATTGAGGTCCTGGCATTACCATGGGCAGAGACTAGAAGTGAGCACCAGAGGCTTGCAGGCCTGGGCTCCACCCCAGGTCTGCCCCTGAGTCTTAGCTCTTTACCCCTGGGTGTTTCCTCACCTGTTGCACCAGACCTGGTTTTCAAACTGTGCTCCCTGGTGCTCTGGGACCCGGAAATTCCTCCAGAAAAGGGGGAGGCTCAAATAACAAGGTTAACACTACTTGCAAATACCCAGCTTTGACCAGAACACACCTTCTATCTGTTTCATACATTGGGGACCTGCACACTTTCAATTTGAAAAAGGGCTCTGAGACTTTTGGACATTTGAAAAGCCCTGGATTAGATGTTCTCCAGGTTTCTTCCAAGGCTAACCCTCTACGGCTCTCTCCTGCTGCCTCTTAGGGAGCACTCTGGTTCAGGAAAGCCTGGTGGGCAGAGCAGCTGAAGGAGCTCCAGGATCAGCCATGAGTGAAGGGAGCAACACTTACCCGTGATTCTGCCCACCGTGCCTTTCACGAAGTTGCCGGCATACCCGGCCACGTGAGCCCCAAGGCTGTAGCCGATCAAGTGAACATCCCCGAGAGAAAAATCCTCCTTCCCCTGCAGGAAGTCACAGAGGTGTGTGAGTGAAGAGTGTGGTCCTGAGCCCCAAGGCCACCAACAATTCAACAAGTCAATCACGTTGGGGAGACGCGGGAGGGGGGAGGGGGTGGCAGTGTGGAGCTCAAAGCCACCGGGCTCACTGGAGACTAAGTGCCAGCCACAGCCTGCAGCAGGGTGACCCCTGCCCACCCTCTTATGCCCACGAGCTGCAGACCTCCTCATCCCAAACCTGCCTGGGACCCCAGAGTTGAAGCATCAGACCCTCACAGGGCACTCAGCAGTGGGGGTGAGGAGGCGGTGATTTGACCCCATGGCTCAGGAATCGAGCTCGACAAAACAACCCAGGTAGGGCTTTCCTGGTGGCGCAGTGGTTGAGAGTCCGCCTGCCGAGGCAGGGGACACAGGTTCGTGCCCCGGTCCGGGAAGATCCCACATGCCGCAGAGCGGCTGGGCCTGTGAGCCATGGCCGCTGAGCCTGCGCGTCCGGAGCCTGTGCTCCACAACGGGAGAGGCCACAACAGCGAGAGGCCCGCGTACCGCAAAAAAAAAAAAAAAAAAAAAAAACCCAGGTAGAGGACTGAGGACCGTTCAAGACTCCTGACCAGAATTCTGCCAAAATTATTCAGATTCCATCGGCTTCTAAAAGGAAGCTCAGGCTGTAATTACCCAGATAATAGGGTCACTTAGCCAGTGTACCAGCCAGTGTACCCCTGCATCCCATTAAGTCCACTGAGCTCAGGTAAATCATTAAGCTATAAAAAGTAAATTTAAGACCCCAAGATCTGTTTTCCACATTTTATGCAAGGCACTAAGCTACATTGGTTTGAACCAACCCTCCGTACCCTCAGCCCAGCCACCCTTAAGAGGCCAGAGCAGACTTCAGTAGGTATTTAAGATTACAAGCTGATCCTGGCTTCTGAGGGCATCAGCAATTAATGAACCAAAAGGCAAATTTTCTTCCCTCAAGTAAAGTAAAAGGAAAAATCCAGAAATGTGTCAATAATTAGAAAGCTTTCTAAAAGTCCCAGCTTCCAAATGTTTCAAGCAATACTTAATTCCGTAAAAAATTGGAAGCTCAAAGATATTCTCAGACTCCTGAAGTTCACTGAAACTGACCTGTCTGACCTGTTTTTTTTTTTACAGTCTTAGAATTTTTTAAATAAATTTATTTATTTTATTTTTATTTATTTTTGGCTTCGTTGGGTCTTTGTTGCCGCGTGCGGGCTTTCTCTAGTTGCGGCGAGAGGGGTCTACTCTTCGTTGCAGTGTGCGGGCTTCTCATCGCAGTGGCTTCTCTTGTGGTGGAGCATGGGCTATAGGTGCATGGGCTTCAGTAGCTGTGGCCCACGGGCTTAAATGCTCCATGGCATGTGGGATCTTCCTGGACCAGAGCTCAAACCTGTGTCCCCTGAATTGGCAGGCAGATTCTTAACCACTGTGCCACCAGGGAAGCCCCTGACCTGTATTTCTTAAAAGGGTTCAGGGTCCTGCTCGTAAAAGGTCCCGTTACCTGCAGCCAGTTGAGCATCCTGGCGACGCTGTGTCCCACCTCCCTTGTATTGTTGACTGCGTCTGTGTAAAGTTGGTGAGCCAGCGGGAGCCAGTCCACCACCACGACGTTGGCTCCTTTCTCTCTTGTCTGCAGGGCTGACACGAGTTTGTACAGCCAGCTTTCAAACATGCCGCTCATCTGCAGAGAAAACGGGGCTTTTTAAAAAAATTTTTCTTCTGGGTTTCAGAAATCCTAATGAATATGGAATTCAGTTCCACGACCTTCTCCCCAGCCACTTCTGGAACCTTCACATTGACTACCCAGGCATCAAACACTTGCACATGAGCCGGGCCAGCCACAGGCAGGATTGCTACATGGGTGATTGTCTTCCATTACGCTTGACATCTCCAGTTTTTCCCATCAAAGATGTCAGAGCTGGTGTCCTCTGCTGCTGCCCCACTGACCGATAGGCCCCCTATGAGATATAAGTTGGTGGCGATGCTGGCTTGAGGTTAACCGAAGTCCTGTCACAGTCAGGCCAGTAAGTGGCCTGGTCCATCATTCAAAGGCAGCTGAGAAGGGTTGCCCTGGAGAATTAGTTTCTTTCTCAGAGATGCAGGGAGATTCTGTCTCTTAGGCAAATGCAGAGTTAACAAATGACCCCTTCCCACAAGCCATCTCTGCCATCCTTCTTGACCCCAGAGTAGAGAAGATCTGTCCCTGGAATCCCAAATTAGAACTCAGAACACACTTTCCCACAGAAACAAAGTGTGAATGGTGACTAGGTCCAGCTGTAAACCCATCCACAAGTACATTATTAGATAAACAAATTTTCTGTGCCTGGCCTGGGAACCCTAACGCCATTTACAATCTTGCTTCTATGGGAAACTGCTGTTCCAAGTTCCAAACAGATTATAAAAGAACTTTCTGGAATGCAACCCATTTGTAAGTTGCAGGCAGTTTGTACTTGCATTTTGACAGGGGGCCTTATAAAGGTTCAAATGCATAATTCTAATCGTAGGCTGTGGGGTGAGGATGGACGGCAGGCCCTTCATCATCCCTCCAATTACATTAGGTAGGTAGGTACCTACAAACCACCCACCCCCACCAGGCCTGACCCCAACAGTTGGTGATAGACCTAAAGACCCAGAAAGCATGTAACGGATATGAATTTCTCATCATTAAGAGGAGGAATGTCCCCTCCCAATTAGCCCAGGCAGAAACCTGCTCACTTAATAGTGCCATTTTCCTACAGACTGCCATTAGATGAATGAATAAATCCCTCGCTGGTCAAAAGCTTCTGAGGCTGAGTGTTAAAGCCCTTTTTTGTTGAAGTTCGTCATGGGCTTTTCAATGTGAATTGCTCAGCTAGGTCATATAAAGACTCCAGCGCCTTTAAACGGAGCCATCTCTATGCAAACAGGAGGGCACCATGCCAACCAGGGCCAGCCAGCCAGGCCAGCTGCCTCCTCACAGACTCTCTGAGCCAGTCAAGTTGCTTCCGTTCAGCTCAGCTCTTACGGAGGGATGGCCCCCGCGACGCAGTGGTTGACCAATGTAATTAAGCGTAATTAGAGGGCCCCTTAAGAGCCAGTGGAGCTGGGCTGCTGCCCTCAGGAGAGCCACTTTCTGAAAGCCCGCTGTGTGCCAGCGTTAAATACCGCCCTGCTGGAGTCCAGATTGCCCCCTTAGCAAAGTGCCCATTACATTCTTCACAGCTGTCTGAAATACAAGCAGCCCACAAGAAAAGAGGGGGAGACAGAGTGGAATCTGGAAGCACCAGTATGCTTTCTAATTGACCAAAACAAAGGAAACCAAATCTCCCGGAAAGCTGTAGCGCTCCCTCCCCCAGAGGCTCACCGTCCATCCATGAATGATGAAAAAGGTTTTGGCTGTCATGTTGAAGCCACAGTCTTCTAAGGGCTGGTTGTGGTCAAAGGAGAGGTAGCATCCTTCATGCTCTGGGTCCTCAGAGGTGCGGACGTTAAATCTCACCGGGGGTTTGGCAGCAGCCGGTACAACCCTGGATTTGTTGAGCTCATCTGGGGAGAAATAACAGAGCAAGGGTATAACTAGCAGGCCTGGGTGGTGAGAGATCTAGGGTCTAGTTCTAATTCACTCTTGAGCAAATTACTTAACCCCACTGGGTTTCAGTTTTTACATCTGCTGAATGTTTCCTCCTCACCTCCCAGAAGAGTTGCGAAGATGTTATAAAAGGGACATCTCACCAATATTTGAGTATTAATGAGTCACTAGGATCAATTACTGTGAATCTGAAATAAGTCTCTCTTGCTTTTCTTTCTTCTTCCCCATCCAAACCAGTTCTCTTTCCTTCCCTCAAGTTACTAGTTTCAGAGTATGGGTCCTTAATTCTTTTCCTGAAATGCTTGGGACCAGTTGAGTTTCAGAATTCAGAAATTCTCAGATTTTAGAAAGGTATTATGGCATATATATATATATATATATATATATATATATATATATATATATATATATATATAATATAACACCCCCAGCAGGGTCTGGGACATTCCCATTCATCAAATACACCAATAATATTTCTGCAGGGAAATACATAACTACTCACACTCGAGGGGAAAAAAAAAAAGATTCTAAATATCCTCTTATCGGTTCAGGTCAGTTTTTGCTGCCAAATGAGTAAGAGTTCAGGTCAGGTAAGGCCAGTTCTTGCTGCCAAACAAGTTACCAAACAAATTTTTCAATTTTCAAAGATTTTGGATTTTGGAATTGGAGGTAAGGAGCTGTTGACCTCTTATGCAATGGGCTTCCCTAATACTCTCATCTCGATTTCAACACTTGCTCCAAAGACCTCATGCATCCTCAATGCTCCTTGCAGTACCAGACATGTGCCAGACAGTCTTCTAGTTTGTTGAATAAATTAAATAAGTTATTGAAGCCATGGAGAAGCTCATAAGCGCAGCAAAACCTCTCTTTTCAGCTCCACTGCACACACACAGTCCCGTCTAGGAGATGGCCCTGCTACAAAACACAGCCCATGTCACTGATGGTCCCTATGGCCTTTTAACACTAGGTACTGTCATCACCACACTATTTCAGAAGGTCCTAAATGAGCCTCATCTAGCATTCTTCCAACCATCCAGGATACCCTCCCTTGATAACAGGCTAGGAAATTAGAAAATCAAACTTTCCGGTCACCCAGAAATCAAGTGAAAAGGTACCGAATGACCATCCCAGGAGCTTCATTTATCCCAGAGTTAAAAAACAAATGGAGTCATGGAAAGAGAGACCAGAGTGGTGGACATGTTGGTGGGGAAGCGGACAAGTGGGAGGACAGCTATGCACCAGATGTAAAAAGGGTAAGGTTCCAGAAAATGCGACTAAATATGCATGAGCAGAACTTTGTCATTAAAGTAACGAACAAAAGCCCCAACTGACAGAAATGTGAACCACGGACATAACTCATTCAATATCTCCCAATTTCCACCCAGATAGCCACTCACAGAGACCAGGTGGGAAGTTCAGGAGAAAAGGAAAGGGGGTCTGCTGGCTTCCTGCCACCGACTTGTGGATAAACTCACACACTGACATAAAAGGTTCACCTTAGTAGCTGGCTCTCTCTGACACCACAGTTCTCTAGCTCATTTCTACTACTTCCAGCCTGAGTCACTTCAGCCTCTGGAGCTTCATGATCGTCCTTCATCCGGATGTCCTCAGGCTCATTCTCTTACCTCCTTCAGCTCCTTGCTCAGGGGCCAGCTCCTCAGGGATGGAAGCCTGGTCCCAGGCTAACACTGCACCACCTTCTCCCACCAGCCCTCTGTACTTTCCTCCTCTGCTTTATTTTTTTCCATAACACTGAGCACTATTTATATATTTTAATTAGTTGACTAGCTGTTTTCCCACCACTGAAATGTAAGATCCATGGGGGTAGGGGTTTACACCCATTTTGTTCACTGCTCTATCCCTCACTCCGAGAAGGATGCCTGGCAAATAAATACTGTTTTGAATGAATGAAATGGCCCCCAAATACTCAGAATCGCAGAACATGGAAGTTGGAAGGAATGTTAGCACTTTACAGGAGAGGAACTAGAGATGCAACCTACCCTGGTTCAACTGCACTAGAGTTGGGAACATGTTAAATAAAACAAGTTTTTTCCATTCATTCCAATTAACCTCCTGCACGCACATAAGCAACATGGACCAGCATCATTTGACCCAACCTCAGCAGAATAGTAGAAGATGAAATAATAGTGTGTGGTTCAGAGGTTCCCCGCTCTCCTCTGCTTAACTAATTGACTTGGTACTCCCGCTGGGTGACCCTACCCTCGCCCCTCGGGGCAGGTTCCTCCAGTAGAAAAGACTGCCACGCAGAACTCAGAAGAAAAGCTGGCAGCTGGAAGGAGGAGGAGGACGGAGAGGTAGAAGAGGAAGAGCAAGGGCTGGAAAGACTTGGGGAAGAGGAGGCTGGCAACCCGGGGAATAAGCCCAGCAGCTTCTCTGCACAAATTACTCACCTAATACTCCCGGCAAGCACTACTCAAACCAGAGCCAGCTACCCTGATACCTTAACTTTCAAGACACCTACACCGAGATTAAAAGGAAGGGCACCAGGTGATAGAGCTCTAACAACCTTCTTGCCTCGAAAACCCCAGGTTCAAAGAGGAGGACAAGGTTAAACAGCCGCTGGCAGCCAACTCTGCTGACTGGACAGCACCGAGAGGAGAACCGTATAACGACAAGGGGGCGGGGCGAGAGCGAGCGCGGGCGAGCCTGCGGCCTCTTGGACGCCTGGCCGGGGATGTCCTCGTCGGAAGCGCCGAGGAACAAGTGATCTCCAAGGCTGATTAGGAGGACCCAATGGACAGCGCAGGGGGTAAGGAAGAAGAATGTCGCAGGATCGAGGAAGAAGGGTGCGCAAGACAGAGGGGAACTGGCACAGAAAAGAAGTTGTGGGGTGTTAATAAGAACAAGGACACGTTACCTTGCAGCCGACCCTCTGGACCAAGGGTTGCGGGACCTCCCGCGTCAAAGCAACAGTAAGCGCTCCAGAGGCAGAGCAGAAGACCGGAGTTTCTCATCCTTCCCGGCCACATCCCCTTCCCCCAAACGGGACTTTTAGAAAGACCACAAAAAAAAAAAAAAAAAAAAGAGCCGCCTCTCGATGTTTCCAGCAGTCCGAGCCCGTAAGACCCGAAGTGGGAAGGCTTCTCTAGACCAGAGAGAGTGGTGGCCTTAGACAGCTGCAGGTGGAGAAGGTAGAAAACGAAAACTTGGCTAAACTGAGCCACGGGGTGGTGAGGGGAGTGCGAAGATGCTCCAACCAGAACCAGATCTGCCCTCACCCGTGCCGTTCTCCCGGGAAGCCAGGGCTCGCCACTGTCACACCGCAAGCTCCCCGGCGAGGTAGTTTTTTAAACTATTGGAGTCATCTGACCCATCGCCAGATGGTGATTTGCATAATTTATTCCCGTCCCCGGACTCTGATTGGTCACACCTTCTCTGACGCCCGAACCAAAGACTCCCCAAAGTTTGAATGAAAGCGCCGCACACCCACCGCGTGGACACTCTACACGCGCCGCCTTGTCTCCTCCCCAGTCAGCTTCGCGGGCAGCCGCGCTCTCGCCACCCCACTTTTTCCTAGTGTCCACTCCCGGACCCTAGATTCTCCGCTCGCCCCTGCAGCCCCAGGAGGGTCCTTGCCCCAAAGCCCTGTTCCCGCCGCGCTTTCGATCGCTGGAGAAGGAAGGCTGTCCTCTCCAAGGCGCAAAGCCATCCCCGCGCCAGAAATGATCTCTCCTCGCCCCGGGCCAAGGATACGGATGGAGGAAAGCCACCTGGTCACCCTGTGGTCCTTCTTTTCTCCCTTTCCTCCTGCGCTCCTGCCTAGCGAGGCCCGCGACAGGTGCAGACGGCGTGATCAGACAATAACCCGGCAGAGCGGAGGGGCTGCGGGCTGTGGCCTGGGCATCAGGATCGCTCAGACCCCTCTCGGAGTCCTCGCTCAGCCACTAGCTGCAAAACTCGCGGCAAGCCACCCAGCTTCTCCAAGGCCTTTCCTTCGTCCCCAGTACGCGGGCGGTAACAGTTCCTGTCGCTTAGGGATGTTGGGGAAATTTAAAAACCTACTATAGTACAGCGCTCAGTGCGGCGCCTGCCGCGTGGTAGGCACTCTCACACCTGCGGGTGGAGGGCTAGAGGGATGCCAGGAGACACTCCCCAAAGGAAACAGTAAGCCAGGCTTGGGGATCTCGGGCGCGTAACCAGCGCCGAGAGTCGGCTGACGCGCGCAACGACTTATTGAGAGGAATTAGGCAGCTTCTTCCTCTCCCTCCCCATTTTTTCCTCCTCTCCTTCCCTTTATTGCGCGTGTCCCTGCTCCTCCCATGGGTGCCGGCTCCACCTCCGCCCGGGGGACCCCGGGACCGAGGGCGGCGAGCGCCCCGACCTTGGCGGGGAGCCCGGGGCGCTAGGCCGGCAGCGGCCGAGACAGTTAGGGAGCGGCTGCGCCTCAACAGCCCTCAGGAACGCCGAGGAGGTGGGAGAGATACAAAGCGCCTCGGCGGAGCCGAGCACCGTCACCCCGCCTCCTTCCAGCCAGAACTGGCTCTCCCAGACTACACCTTTGACTGGGCGTAACCCCGCCGTCGCCAGAACCGGTCCCGCTCCTGCCTGGGGAGGAAAACGGCCCGAGCAGTCCCGCGCCCGTTCCTCCCTGGTGTCGGGGGGCCCCTCCTGGAAGATCTGTGTGGGGAAACCAGTCTGGAGGAGCAGGTCCTGTTCCAACCTATCCTCGTTACTTTTGTTACTCCAGCTGCCCAGCAAAGCATGCTTTGTCCCTCCTGTGTGCTATAATTCATTAACAAGAGGCAGGCCGGCTTTATTTTTTCAGTGTAAAACTCAATGTATTTTATGGGATGGTAAATGGCACCCCCGGATATCTTTTTTCCCTCCTCTTACCGCTCTCCTTCTCCATTGGCAAACTATACAGACATAAGTCAGGTATCGTCTCCATTTTACAGATGGGAAAACTGAGTCTCAGGAACAGGCTGCCGGTCTGAAGCAAGTCTGACAACCAGATCTCTCTCTTCTGCTCTCAGCTTGATTTAGCCAGTTGACCTCTAAATATGGGCCTTTGGGAGCCATGTCTCCATCTCCTCAGTGGTCCAGTCAGTAGATAACCTGTGAGTCAAAAATACCCTTATCTGGGGACTTCCCTGGTAGCACAGTGGTTAAGAATCCGCCTGCCAATGCAGGGGCCACGGGTTGGAGCCCGGCCCCAGAAGATCCCACAATGCCCGGAGCAACTAAGCCCTGCGTGCTACAGCTATTGAGCCTGCGCTCTAGAGCCTGCAAGCCACAAGTACTGAGCCCGCGGGCCTAGAGCTCATGCTGCACAACAAGAGAAGCCACCACAATGAGAAGCCCGCACACTTCAAGGAAGAGGAGTCCCTGCTCCCTGCAGAAAGCTGGTGTGCAGCAATGAAGACCCAATGCAACCAAAAAACAAACAAAAAAACCCCCTCTCTGTCCTGAGTTACTCAAATCACAGTCCCTAGAACCTTAACTGGACAGTGTGGAGAGTGTGTCTTGGGGACCTCTGTCACAAGTGAGATCCCCTAGGAGAGCTTAGGTACTCCTACAAATTTGGTTATCCTACCTGAAAAAAACGTAGATTCAACAAGATCAACACCCATCTTTTTTACATTTTATTGCTGGTTGGTTAGAGTGCCCTCCTGTGTCTTTATATTAAAACATCATGTGAGAACTTCCAAAGGACATCACGAAATTATAATCACAGTATTAAAGTAATGGATAACATCAACTGTCTGTTATGCAAAGCATAACATATGTATAAAATATGTAAAACATGTTTTTCAGAAGAACCATGAGAAGATTTGGGGAGCCCCCAGTGTGGAGGAAGTCCCTGCCTGGGGAGTTTCAGCAGAAACTTCTGTTTGTGTCACAGTCAAAATGTCAGGTTCTCAGGTTACTCTAGCAAAGGTTCTGGTCATTCTTTTAGGCAGTTTGTCATCTGAAGACACCTGCCTATGTTAGAGGAATGAATCTCCCTCTCATGAGAGGAGCCCACTTTCTACTTCAGAAGCCTCCCTTGCAGCTAGAGTTCCTGGTTTAAACTCAGCCAATCAAACCCTGAGGTGAAAGCAAGCGAGCCTGAAGGCACACAGCCACTCCACTCCACCAGCGGGGCAGCAGCAGCCAGCTCTAGTTTTGGGGGGCAGCAGTGGCATCACCCGCAGACCAGTCTGCAGTGGGACTTGGGCAATGCAGTCTGCCTGAGTATACTTTCCAAGCCTGGTTCTTTTGCCCTGCAGATATTCTGATTGCTACCTATTATGTTTTTAATGAGTTCCTCTTCTGCATAAATGAGCCAAAGACTGTGTTGCTTATAACTAAGAAGATGATTTAATCACCTGATGCTTATTGAATGGCTACTGGAGTAAAACACTGAGCATCCCAAGGAATGTTCAGGAGGCCATCCGTGCTCTCACAGACATGATGTTGAAAGTGTGGTATGTAGGAGTTACCAGACATCTGGACCAGTGCTGTCCAATAGAAATATAATACAAACCACATGTCTTGGTCAGCTATAGCTGCCATAACAACATATCATAGACTGGGTGGCTCAAACAACAAGAATTTATTTTCTCACAGTTTTCAGGGCTAAATGTCTGAGATTAGGGTGCCAGCATGGTCAGGTTCTGATGAGAACCCTCTTCCTGTTTTGTAGATAGCTTCACTGTGTCCTCACATGGCGGGGAGAGGGAGAGCAAGCTCTCTGGTGTCTCTTCTTATAAAGGCACTAATCCCATCATTAGGGCCCCACCCTCAGGACCTCATCCAAACCTAATGGTCTTCCAAAGACTCCATCTCCGAATACCATCACATTTCAGGGTTAAGCCTTCAACATATGGATGGCAGTGAGGGAAGGGGTTGTTGAAACACAATTCAGTCTAAGCACCAAATATGCGATTTTACCTTTTCTAGTAGCCACATAAAAAGGTAAAAAGAAACATGTGAAACTAATTTTTTAATAATTTTTTTGTTTAATGCAATATATCCAAAATATTATTACTTCTACATGTCATCAAAAAATTACTGAGACTATTTACATTCTTGTTTTGAAATCTGGTGTGTTTTTACACTTACAGCACATGTCAAATTGGATTAGCCACATATAAAGTGGTCAATAGCCACATGGAGCTAGTGGCTACCCTATTAGACAGCATACATAGATTTAGAGTGTTAAACCTAAAACAAATCTGAGACATCACTTAGTACAACCATCTCACTTTACAAATCGTGAACCTAAGACCCAACCAGATTGACTCACTTGCTCAAGGTCACACAGCTGGTAAAAAAGCAAAGATGGAACACAAATCCAAGTTTCTGATTCCAGGACTTCCTCTCCCTGTTTGAAGACAGAGAAGATGATGGAGAGCTGAGAGGACCAGACTTAGCGGAAAGTCTAGAATAAAAATCATACCACTGGTTCAAAAAAAGAAGGAAAAAACTAGCACAAACTGAACCCCTTCAATATTTATTAAACCTCTGTCATAGGCCCAGCATTATGCTAAATGCTATAAGCAACTCAAAAAGAAATGGAAAATATAATTAAATGCACAGCATACTCAAACTCCACTTTCCAAGGTCAGAGAAGAGAAAAATATAAGTGAATCAAACTGATAGAAAAGACTATTAGGTGGAGATGGGACTTTAAAAGACTTTAAAGAATGAAAAGGCCTTAAGTCCCAACTCTTGGCTGGCACTTGGATCCCCCTGAGTGAAGTACTGACCACAAAGTTTGGAAAGGGAGTGCCAAACCTCCAACAAGGGGTAGCATTCCTCTGCTTACTCAGCTGTTAGTTCTGGGTGACAAGCAGGAGTTAAAGTCGCCAAACTCTTCTCTTGATAAATTCAGAGACCTGAGGTCTCCAACTCCTGAAGCTTATATCACTCAGAAGCAACATTTCCTCCAAAAGGAATAAGCTAGAGAAGCATTTCCCCATGTGGGCCTGGGATGTTAATAGGCGTTACATGGAATAAATATGGGAACACTGAGTTAAACAAGCTAAAACAGGCTTCTTCACTGCAGGACTTCTCAGGACCTTTATTATACTTTAACCCTTCAGTAGCTTCAGGTTCGAGATTAAGACCCTTCAAATGGCCAACAACACCCTCCATGGACTGGCCCAGGCGAGAGGCACCACTCTGTCTCCCACCACCCTCCTCTCCTCTCTCTGCCTTCCTGCTACCCTGGCCTTGTCTTAGCTCCTTTATCTGCTCTGTCCAATCCAGTACCCACGGCCCCCTGAGCCCTTGAAATGTGGCAAGTCCAAACTAAGTGTAAAATGCATACCAGATTGCAAAGACTTAAAACCAAAAAATATATTTAAAATACTGTATTCATAATTTGTATGTTGATTAAATGTAGAAATGACAATATCATGGATACACTGAGTTGGGTAAAATATATTACTAAAATTAATTTCACCTTTTTCTTTTTATATTTTTAATGATTGCTGGAGAATTTTTCATTACATATGTGGCTCATATTATATTTCTAGAGAATGTTCTCAAGCATGAAGATTTGGCTTCTGACCTAGTTAATGCGAACTCTTATCAAATTTCAGCTATCTGCTTGTGTCCCTTCTTCAGAGAAACTTTTCCTGACCCCTGGCCTAGGTTTCCTATAAGAATGCTGCTTTCTTTTATAGAACTTACCTAGGTCTTCAATTAGACATTATTTGTTTGGTTATTTGATTAGTATCTCTCTCCCTGTTGGTGTATAAGCTCCATGAAAGCAACAACTGGATTTGGTTTTGCTTATTATTCTTTCTCCCAGAGCCCAGCATAAAACCTGGTGCATAGAAGGCTCATCAAATATTTGTTGAATGATTACGTAAAGGAAGTGTGTGATGAATCTCCAAGAAAGGGACAAAGTATTCAACTTTTGCTAAATTAAGTTAACCACAGAACCCTCGCCCCACAAGGGGTTTAGTGAAGGATCAGAATTCCCCAGGAACACAGTTCGGGAGGCACTGGATTAGGGGTTGTAACTACAGAGAGAGAGTTAACTGAGTCCCATTTTAAATCTCCATCTGCAGTACGACCTCAGCTCGCCTATGTGCTGAAGGTAGCTCTGGGCAGGTTTGTTTTGTTTTGTTTTATGTTTCCCTTCCTCTGCAAACCACAAGCTCCAATTCCTTGAATTCTTCCACTTAGAAGACATCTAAAAGAAGCTGAGTTATTCTTTATTCTTCATAAAGAGATTTTTATGCAAATTCAGACATGCAGTTCATGAATGATTGTACGTTTTTCTCCTGCATCTATACAAGCATGCAAGAGGTGAAATATTGAGTTTAACCAGGACTTGGGGTAGTTTAAAGGAATTTACCTAAGAAAAGAGTCAGGCCTGACACATTTCTTTTGGAAAAGATAGCATGATAATGGGCTACATGATCAATTGACCCAGAGGATAAGACCCAGGGAAAGGTTGTCAAGTCACACTCAAACCTCCCCAAAAAAACAACCAGAGTGGTTCAGCTCACATGCCATTTTAACTCACAATGTTAAAACATGTCTTCTGCAACTAGCCCTGCACACAAAAGCTAAATGACTGCTACGGGATCAGCAAAGAACTTGAGGATTCTGAGCAGCCTGGAGACCAGCACCTCCCAGGGAGAGGATGGAGGATGGCAGCCAGCCCTGCTCGGAGGAAGCACAGCTGAGCAAACCCCGCCGCTCCACCTGCCAGACCCTTTCACTTGTCCATCACTTCCACACCACAGAACAGAGAGAAGAAAAGCCGAGGCAAAGGGGCTCATTGCCAAATTGAGAAGCATTTAAAGTGTTTCCAGTGACAGACTGGAGGGGTGGATCACCAAACTAAGTCCATTTTTAAATGCTCTGGGCCTTTCCAAAGCTCTGTGGGGAAAAACAAGAACAAAAACATTTAAACCTGATTCCAAAAGGTCCATTCTCTAGCAAAATATGTTACAAAGAACTGACCTCAGGGCTTCCCTGGTGGCGCAGTGGTTAAGAATCCGCCTGCCAATGCAGAGGACACGGGTTTGAGCCCTGGTCCAGGAAGATCCCACATGCCGTGGAGCAACTGAGCCCGTGCGCCACAACTACTGAGCCAGCACGCCACAGCTACTGAAGCCTGCACACCTAGAGAAGCCACCACAATGAGAAGCCCGCGTGCAGCAGCAAAAACCCAACACAGTCAAAAATAAATATAAATAAAATAAATAAATTAAAAAAAAAAAGAACTGACCTCAGAATATCTAAATAGACCAGTAGGGACTTCCCTAGTGGTCCAGTGGGTAAGACTCCATGCTCCCAACGCAGGGGGCTCAGGTTCGATCCCCGGTCGAGGAACTAGATCCCTCATGCTGCAACTAAGAAGTCCACATGCTGCAACTAAACAATCCCACGTGCCGCAATAAAGATCCCACGTGCCGCAACTAAGACCTAGCGAAGCCAAACTAAATAAATAAAATTGTTTTTAAAATAAAAAAATAAATAGACCAATAACCACAAGAAAAGATTGAGAGTGACCAATCATTCTATCCACACAGACTTCCAAAATGCCAGATGAATATGGTTCCCCAGGCAAATTCCCTCAAACTAACCCTTGATTAAATCCCATTTTTCACCTATTTCTGCACCTATACCTACAAACAAGCTTGCTAAATTAAATTAGTAACTACTAATCTCAAGGGGTCTTTCAATTCTGCCTAGCAATCAACCATATTTCTCTAGACCCCTCCTACTCCTTCTCCTAGATGACGCTCTCATACCTTCTTCTCTCCCCTCAGACCTCCAACATCTCTCCCATCCTTACTCTGAGCTGATGACCTGACTTCCCATTTTACTGGAAAAATAAAATCAATCAGAAGAGAACATCCACAAGCCACCACTGTCACACCCCCAACTATGTGCATCTGTACCCGTGTCCTCAGCCTCCCTGCCAGTTACTAAAGATGAGCTGTCTGTGCTTCTAAATACCCCCTGTGCCCACACACACATTAACACACCAGATTCCATCCCCTCTCACATAAGGACATCACTCCAACAATTTCTCCCTCTCTATTGGATGATTTCCATCAACATACCAACACAAGTTACAAATTCTCCACCTTAAAAAAAAATTCCAGTGACTCTACTTCCCTCCCCAGACTCACCCTATTTCTCTGCTGCCCTTTACAGTGAAATTTCTTTACAGAGTTCTCTATGCTCCCTGATTCCAAGCCCTCTCCTCCCATTTCCTCTCGAGCTCCAACTCCTCCCCACAGCCCTGCCCACCAAGGTCACCCCACACAGCCAGCTGTATCCTCAGTCTTCCTCTCGCTCCATCACAGTCACTGCCTCCTCCTTGAACTCATCTGGTCCCTCCTCCCCAGTTTCCTTTGCTGACTGACTTCTCATTGTTGGAGCATCCCAGGGTTCATCTATGGATCTCTTCTCTTTTGTTCATCTAAAATCACTCCCTTGATAATCTCATCTACTCTCATGCCTTCAAAGCCATCTATACATGATTCTCCAGTATACACCTCTAGCCTGAACCTCCTCCCTGAAATCCAAACTTCTTTATCACCTTAGATGCCTAAAAGATATCTCAAACCTACCATGTTCAAAACTGAATCCCTGGACTTCCCTGATGGCGCAGTGATTAAGAATCCGCCTGCCAATGCCGGGGACATGGGTTGGAGCCCTGATCCAGGAGGATCCCACATGCCATGGAGCAACTAAGCCCGTGCGCCACCACTACTGAGCCCGTGCTCTAGAGCCCGCGAGCCACAACTACTGAGCCCACATGCTGCAACTACTGAAGCCCATGCGCCTAGAGCCCGTGCTCCGCAACAAGAGAACCCACCGCAATGAGAAGCCCATGCACCGCAACGAAGAGTAGCCCCTGCTTGCTGCAACTAGAGAAAGCCTGCACAGTAACAAAGACCCAACGCAGCCAAACATAAAATAAATAAAATTTTAAAAATAAATAAATAAATGGGGAAAATGTTTTAAAGAAAAGAAACCAAATCCCTGATCTTCCCCCAAAATCTACTCCTGACTCTGTCTTCCCAGTCTCAATAAATGGAAAACTAACTGTTCCAGTCACGCAGGACAAAAACTGGAGTCAGCTTTGACTCCCTTTTTCCATATCCCACAGCCAATAACCAGCAAATCCCTGTGGCTTCACCTTCAAGATCCATCCAGAATCTGACGACTGCTTACCACCTCCATTGTTCCCACCACAGTGCAAACCACCATCATCTTTCATCTGAAATAAGCTACCTGAAATACCCTCCTATGAGTCCCTAATTCATTCACTGCAAAGACTAGTAACATATAGTAACGCACCAGGCTCTGCAAGGTCTCCCCTTGACCTCTCTGATATGAATTCATACTCTTCTCCCCTGGCTCACCCCCTCCTCATTCTGGTTTTCTGACTGTTCCTTCAACACGCCTGGCATGTTCCCACCTCAGAGCTTTTACATTTGCTCTTCCTTCTTCTGATCCCTAGGTATTTTCAGAGCACAGTTTCTCACCTCCTTCAGATTTTTGCCCAAATGTCACTGGTGCTTCCCTGACACCCACCTGAAAATTGCAAAGCTCCTCCTATCTCCCTCCCCTGCTTTATTTTTCTCCATAACACTTACCACCATCTGACACATATATCTTAGCTACTTATTTATCTACAGTGTGCCTTCCCCCACTAGGATGAAAGGGATTTTTGTGCATTTTGACCATTTCTGTATTCTCAGCCCCAGGACTTGTTAAATACTTGTTGACTAAATGCATGAACAAATTCTGAAACTAATTAAACTTTTTCAGAACCAGACAAAAAATAAAAGCTTCCAAATTTTCTACAAATTCAGGATAACACTGATACCAAATCTGACAAAGACTGAAATGAAGAAAAAGGGAAGAAAGAAAGAAAGAAAAACTATAAACTGATTTTATTTCAAATATTTTAAGTAAAATTTTAGCAAATAAAAATCAACAGTACAGATTTCCCTGATGGCACAGTGGTTAAGAATCTGCCTGCTAATGCAGGGGACATGGGTTCAATCCCTGGTTCGGTAAGATCCCACATGCCGCAGAGCAGCTAAGCCCGTGCACCACAGCTACTGAACTGTCACTCTAGAGCCCGCGAGCCAGAACTACTGAGCCCGCGCAACACAACTACAGAAGTCTGCACACTCTAGGGCTTAGGTGCCACAACTACTGAGCCTGCATGCTGCAACTACTGAAGCCTGCACACCTAGAGCCCGTGCTCTGCAGCAAGAAAAGCCACAGCAAATGAGAAGCCTGCACACCACAATGAAGGGTAGCTCCGGCTCACCACAACTAGAGAAAGCCCGCTTACGGCAACAAAGACCCAATGCAGCCAAAATTTAAAATAAATAAATTGCATTAAAAGGACAATATGTCATGACCAACTGAGGTACATTCAACATAGAAATATAAACATGGCTCAGTACAAGGAAATCTATAATTTGCCACATATATACATCAAAGATGGAGAAAAAAAATCATTTCAACAGATGCTTGAAAAAATTAGAAATAAGATAATCCAGTAACAAGGGTGATTACATAATTACTATACAAAAATCTCTACTTTTCCAATATCATAGGGAAGGGGTTTTTTTGTTTTGTTTTGTGATAGGTAAGAAGTGGATTTATTTAGAAAGAAACACACTCCACAGAGTGTGGGCCATCTCAGAAGGCAAGAGTGGTCTCATAGGGAAGGGTTTTTAAGCAGAATATAAACACAGAAGATAAAAGAAAGACATAATAATCTTGACTACACAAAATTTTTTTAAAACTTGTCTGCAGTTAAAAAAAAGAGTTTAAACAAATTCAAAAGACAATTTAAACTGTGTTATAAATTATTTGTTACATACAAGAACTTGTTTTATTAATTTTCAATAAAATTTTACCAAAAAAAACCCAACAATTCATTATGCCACTTTCATGCAAATTACAAAAAGGATTTCCCTCCTTAAGATGCTTTACTTTTGGAAAAAGCTATCATGCTATACTAATTTTGTTAGGACAAGACACTTCATGGCCATCTGCTAGAAAAATGGCATAAGAAATATTGAAATCTATGATTTCTATCATGTGAATAACACCTGCTAGGTTGGACAGCATACAACCCCCACAACCATTAAAAACATCTATAGTCTAGACTTAGATCATTGAAAATAGTATTATTCACTTATATGAACATCCACCAGGATTAAAAGTTTGTGTGGGATACAACTAAAAAAAATTTTTTGTTTTGCAAAATTATAAGCATTCTTGGTCTCTTCCCAAATTCCAGTAATACCCTCTAATCATTGAAACAATCATAAACACTGTCAGTTTTCCAAAATGTCCCCAGAAGATGGCACTCCTCTTGGAGAACAATGGTCTAGATTGATTGGAAGGCATAAAGGAAGACTTTAACTCTTCATTTTATGCTTTTCGATACAGCTTGAATTTTTCACCATGTGCATGCATAAGAAATGAATAATTAAATATAAAAATATAAATAAACTAAATTACTACTCTAGAGAGGAGCTAAGTATTAGGGATGAAAGAGTGATTCCAATAAAAGACACGCAATATTTATCCCAGTACATAATAGTAACAGAGGTCTGAGGTCCACCAAGGTCTCAGCAGTAACTAGTTGAAAGAACTTGGTCCAGAAAGCCAAGAGCTTGAATCTCCCCCAAGAAAAACATAGCAACCACCCCCGCTGCGTCTTGCATCTCTAAGTAGATGGATGGTATAGAGTGCAGTAGTGTTCAGACTTCTTCAGATGAGAAAGCACCTGAAATGCTTTTTGCTGAAGAGCATTAAATGTTAAAATATTTCGTTCCATCACATAAATTATGATCTCCCATAAAACTGTTTGTTTAGCTAAAGTGCGTTGTTTTAAAATGTCAGTTTAATTAACTGTGCACACTACAAAATAAAGTGAAAACACAATTACAAATACAGATGAAAAACCAGCTTTCAAAGCATTATTAGCCAGTTCTGAGTTTTTCCGTTACTACTCCTTTGTTACTTATTTGTGTTCTTTTATCTGTTGGAAGCACGGAAGTAGTAGGAAGCACAAAAACTTGAAGAAAAATTATGTCTTTCCTGTAAGCCTAAAATGAGTTCAAAATAAAGCTTTTTAAAATGGTAGGGCTTCCCTGGTGGCGCAGTGGTTGAGAATCTGCCTGCTAATGCAGGGGACACGGGTTCAAGCCCTGGTCTGGGAGGATCCCACATGCTGCGGAGCGGCTGGGCCCGTGAGCCACAACTACTGAGCCTGCGCGTCTGGAGCCTGTGCTCCACAACAAGAGAGGCCGCGATAGTGAGAGGCCCACGCACCGCGATGAAGAGTGGCCTCCGCTTGCCACAACTAGAGAAAGCCCGGGCACAGAAACGAAGACCCAACATAGCAAAAATAAATAAATTAATTAAAATGGTAAAATTGAAATAAAGACTGTGGTTTAGTTAAGGGTATTGTACCAGTGTTGAGCCCTTAGTTTTTTTTGGTGTTTTGGGTTTTTTTTTGCGGTATGCGGGCCTCCCACTGCTGTGGCCTCTCCCGTTGCGGAGCACAGGCTCCGGGCGCGCAGGCCCAGCGGCCATGGCTCACGGGCCCAGCTGCTCCGCGGCATGTGGGATCGTCCCGGACCGGGGCACCCACCCACGTCCCCCGCATCGGCAGGTGTACTCCCAACCACTGCGCCACCAGGGAAGCCCGAGTCCTTAGTTTTGATCATTGTACTGTGCTTATGCAGGATGTCAACATTAGAAGAAGCTGGGTAAGGGATATGGAGGTCTCTGGACTATTGTTACAGCTTTTCTGTAAAGTAAAAATTAAGGGGCTTCCCTGGTGGCACAGTGGTTAAGAATCCACCTGCCAATGCAGGGGACACGGTCCAGGAAGATCCACATGCCGCAGAGTAACTAAGCCTGTGCGCCACAACTACTGAAGCCTGCGGACCTAGAGCCCATTCTCCGCAACAAGAGAAGCCCACGCACCACAACGAAGAGCAGCACCCCCCGCCTGCTCACCGCAACTAGAGAAAGCTCACACACAGCAACAAAGACCCAACGCTGCCATAAATTAATTAATTAATTTAAAAAATTAGTCCAAATAAAGTTTTTAAAATTATGGGAGAAAACTTGAATTTGAGAATATTATTTTTGTCCATTTTTTCTGCAAATTGGGAGAAGGCAGTTATTCCATTTAAGTTAAGAATGTTTTATCTTTTCTTGAAACTCACCAGAAGCAACATAGTTTGGAAAACACAGGCGGGGGTTGGGGGAAGCAACCTGAGATCTCAGCTTGCAAAAACCCCTTAAGTGATTTTAATCCACAATTTTAATCCACACCCTCAGCAAGAACCACTGGAGAAGTACACTCTAAGGTATCTTTCCAATCCCTTTGTCTTGTCCACTTGGCAAATTCCTGTTCATCCTTAAAGGTCTAAGTCAGAAATCACCTCCTCCGTGAAACCCTCCTTGCCAGGAAGACAACCAACTAGAATTCTGGAGACGCTGTTCCCAGATGAGGTGAATTTACACTGTAAACCAAGAGGAACCAACTGTCTCAATGGTAGACCATAGTGGATGTCATGAGTCATGACCCAAATGCCCCCTGCAGGTCCAAGGCAGGCACCCGCCCCCAGCTAATGGGAGTGTCAGCTGCTGAGGATTCAGAGCTGAGTCTCCCTGGGTTTGCTCTTGGCTTAAGGGAATTGCCTGCCCAAAGTCACTCTCCCTTCCCCCAAGGCAGCTGGTATATAATGTCTAGTCAACTGTGGAGTAGAAAGGCCAGGTTCCCTTTGCCCCAGTTCAACACAGCTTTGCAGGACTGACTGTGAGATCTCTGTAGCATCACAGTTCAACTCCTCCCTCTGCCCTCCTGTGCTGTCCTGGACCCCTCAAAGGTAAGATCCCAAGAGCACTTCCCTAATAAGCCACCTGCACAAAAAATTCTGTTTCAAAGTTCATTATCTGGGGAATCCATCCTAAGACAATCACAGCTGCCAATACCTTGGAATTATCCGATTTATTTAAAGAAATGTATCCTTCATTTTGCTGTACAAATTCATATACCCACAGGATAATTTATTGCAGCATGTTTGCAATAGCAACATATTATAAACAAAGTCCATCAACAGCGAACTGTAAATCATGGCTGTGGTGGAATAATATACAGCTGTACAAAAGAATAAGGAAGCACTTTATGTCATGATATGACCAATCTTCAATTTATAAATTGAAGTAAAAAAGCAAGGTATAGAAGAATGTGTAGAGTATGCCATCATTTTGTTTAAAAAACAAAAAGAAAATATATATGTACATGTTTATATATTCATAGAATATTTCTGGAAGGATTTAGAAGAAACTAGAAACATTAGTTGACTCTGGGAAGGACATTTGAGTGGCTGGAGGAAAGGGTGGAAATAACGTTTTGAGGTGTTTTTTTTTTTTTAATCCCATAGCTTTTTTGAACCTTTTGAATTTTGAACCACATGAATACCTTATTCAAAACTAAATAGATGAGGGACTTCCCTGGTGGCTCAGGGTTCAGAATCCACCCGCCAGTGCAGGGAACACAGGTTCGAGCCCTGGTCCAGGAGGATCCCACATGCCGCGGAGTAACAAAGCCCATGTGCCACAACAAATGAATCTGTGCTCTAGAGCCCACGAACCATAACTACTGAGCCCGCATGCCACAACTACTGAAGCCCAAGCGCCAAGAGGCTGTGCTCCGCAACAAGAGAAACCACCACAATGAGAAGCCCGTGAACTGCAACAATCCCCCGATTGCCGCAACTAGAGAAAGCCCGCGCACAACAATGAAGACCCAACACAGCTGAAAATAAATAAATAAATTTGTTAAAAAAAAAAAAAACTAAATAGATGAAAGTAAAGCAAAAGAAAATAAATGTTGAGGACTGAAAAGAGACCTTGGGCTTGGAGAACAGTAACTATGCGGGGTCCTCAGGAAAGAGGTTTCAACGTAGTCATGGAAATAGAGTCTTCCTCAGTGCTCTGATCCCACCTTCACAAGTGGATCTTAGGCAAACAAAGCCCCTTCACCGGCTGGCAGCGGCAACCTAGAACCTTAATCAGACTTCTCTCCTTTCAGCATCTGATCTGAGAAATACCAAAGAATCAAGTAGGAGCGGAAGAGGGAAGGCAAGAAGATGCACAGAATGGCACAGGGGGCTTATTAGGATCCAAGTGAGCCAAAACCAGCTATGGGAGATAAAGAAAAGATGCACAGGGAATTCCCAGGCTGTCCAGTGGTTAGGGCTCCACGCTTCCACTGCAGGGGTACAGGTTCAATCCCTGGTCCGGGAACTAAGATCCCACAAGCCGAGCAGCGTGGCAAAAAAAAAAAAAAAAAAAAAAGATGCACAAAGCAGCAGGGGATTGTGAGGAACAATTCCTGAAGGATGAAAACATCAAAAACAGAGAAAGTAGCTGAATCACAATAATGGTGATTACACGAGGCTAAGGGCCGAGGTCCATGAACTATGCTCTTAAGGTTGCCAGACCTTGGAATTCCCTGGTGGTCCAGTGGTTAGGACTCCACCCTTTCCCTGCCAAGGGCCTGGATTCAATCCCTGGTCGGGGAGCTAAGACCCCACTAGTCCTGGGGTGTGGCCAAAAAAAAACAATAAAAGGTTGCCAGAAGTGTCTTAGACAGGAGGGTGAAAAAGTGCGGTCTTCAGACCAGCAGCCTCAGCATCACCTGAGAACTTGTTAGAAATGCACATTCTCTGACCCTGCTCCGGTCCGACTGAATCAAAAACTCTGGAGGTGGGGCCCAGCAATCTGTGTTTTCACGAGCCTTCCAGATGATTCTGATGTACCTTAGAACCACTGCCGTAGACCTTAGAACCTGAGGTCCAGCTGTACTAGGTCTCCTCTGTGTGGATGATTCCTGCCTGTGTGTGTCTTTACAACAAACCCCACTGCTAAAGCTAGCATAAGCTCTCTAGCAGAAAATATTGTTTCCTGCACCAAAAGTGTCTAATACAACCTTACCCCACTGGGCAAGCTAACTCCTACTCTTATTTGGAGACTCTGCTCAAGGGCCACCTCCTCCGAGAAGCCTTCCTTGCAGATCTCTCCCAGCCTAAGTTAAGTGTCGCTCCGCTATGCTCCTGTAGCCACCCCCTAACCTGTGGCATGACACTTATCACCATGTCCTGTACTCAAGGACCTATTTGTACATTTCCCATTAGGGTGGGACTATGTCTTCATTGTATCTCCAGCCTGGATACTTAATTAATATTAGTTCTTAATAGCTATAATTATTAAGCACTCAATAAATAAATGTATATATAGAATGATTGTTATTTTCCGTGGATTACAGCAGCTTCCTTAAACAGTGCCTGACTCCTCACTTGTGAGGTTTACCAGAAGGGCAAACTTGCTGAGCCAAGTGATAATTGTTACTAATGGGCTGTGACAACCCAAGCTGAATTAACCCTTTGTTTCTATGCAGGAAATTCCAAGTAGTTGGCAGATAATCACTGGGCAGAAGCAACAGAACAGGCCAGGAGGTGTGCCCTGCTGACTGGGTCTGTGTTTGAGGTGCAGATAAAAGGTCCCTTCTTTCAAGGATCCTGTCTAACAGGGAGGCAGACACATAACAGATCATTTTAACATGAACTATCAGTTCTACAAAGATGATACAACAATAAGATAATCAAGGGAAAGGAAGAGGAAAGAAAATAAGAAAGCACTCAGAATATATGCATGACGTATATGAGTGAACTAACACTATGAGTGGATAAATGAGGGAAAATAGGCATAGCTGCTTCTGTCCTCATTTCTATAACTGGTCACAAGGCTATAGTGGGTATTTATGACTTTCTTCTCCCACTACCCCGTTCCACGTTCCTTCTGTCCTCAGCCGTTATCTTAACCGCTTCCATTCCTTACTTGGTGAGGCGGTCCAAACCTTCATTCCTGAAAAGTCTGAATCTTCACTGGGCTTGCCTTTCTTAGTGGCTGTATTTTTACATTAGCTTCTATTACTGGAAGTCCTAAGAGACACCCCAGAGAACGCCCAGAGTTCCAGACATAGTCCTCTTTGCCCCAACTGAGTGGCAGTAACCGAATTTCCCCAGGTAATTGGAGTCAGTCACGCCTGCAGTACTTCATAAGCAAGTGGCACTCTCATCTTCCAATTCAATGGAACCATTATGGAGTTTCCCATTGGAACTTTTCCTCTCTTAGGAACTAAGACCTCCAAACCATCAGATCCCAAAGGTGCAAGAACCACAGACAAAAATTCCGTGAATGGGTTAAGTATAATAATTAGGGGAGCCACTGATTCCTAGACCCTATGTTCCATATGTGGGAAAAGCAGCACCATGTTTTGGTCACTGATTCAAAGCATATTCTACATCCGGTAAGCCAAAACCTCAGCATTTCAGGTTGTTAAGCCCAGTTAGCGCTGTATCTAAGTCTTCTATTCTATCACTCAGGCCAAAAGGGGCCACAGGGTAAGAACTGATTTCATGGGCTTGAGCCCATTGTTAGTTGTTGAAATCAGTTTCTTGGTCAGAAGTAATGTTGTTTGGATACATTATGTGTATAAAGCATTCTATAAATTCATAGATGGTGACAGTGCTACGTGTCAAGACTGGAGAAGGCAAATCCATATTCAGAATACTATCTATTCCAGTGGGAACAAAACATTATCCCCTTCCGAATGAAAGAGACCCATCGTAATCAATCTGCCACCATGTGGCTGGCTGACCTGACCTCCCCAGGGAAAACTGCTCCATTGGGGGCTTAGCTGACCTCGGGTGGCCTTGGCCTGCAACAGCTTGAAGTAGGGTTTCAGTTCCCAGCCAGCGATTGAGGTTGGGTGGTGGCAGTGAGAGCACCGAATCCTAGCCACTAGACCAGTGGTCAGTGACAAGGCCCTGGCCCTACAGCTTTGCAGAAAAAGAATTCCCACAAAGATGGAAAGTAGTGAAACAAGTAAAGTATTTATTAGGAGAAAAAAAGAGTACAGTGCGTGTGAATAAACACACAGGTGGACTCAGAGAGAGAGTCGCGCCCTCATGGTAGTTTGAATCACTTTTATGGGACATTTCTTCCGGGTTTCCTTTGGCCAGTCATTTTGATTTGCCGGGTTCAGAGTCTGTACGTGGTATATCCCAGACCTTCCTATGTGTGTGCACAAATCTCTTAGCCAAGATGGATTCTACCGAAGAGGGTTATGGGTAGTGAGCATCACTTAGCATCACTCCCTCACCCTTTTTTAAAAATTTATTTATTTGTTTGCGCCAGGTCTTAGTTGCAGCTCGATGGCTCCTTAGTTGCAGCTCGTGAACTCTTAGTTGTGGCATGCATGAGGGATCTAGTTCCCTGATGAGGAATTGAACCCGGGCCCCCTGCATTGGGAGAGCGGAGGCTTTTTTTTTTTTTTTTAATTTTTGAATTTTATTTTATTTATTTTTTATACAGCAGGTTCTTATTAGTCATCAATTTTATACACATCAGTGTATACATGTCAATCCCAATTGCCCAATTCATCACACCACCATCCCCACCTCCCCGCGGCGTCCCCCACTTGGTGTCCATACGTTTGCTCTCTACATCTGTGTCTCAACTTCTGTGCTGCAAACCGGTTCATCTGTACCATTTTTCTAGGTTCCACATATATGCGTTAATATACGATATTTCTTTTTCTCTTTCTGACTTCCTTCACTCTGTATGACAGACTCTAGATCCATCCACATCTCAACAAATGACTCAATTTCTTTCCTTTTTATGGCTGAGTAATATTCTGTGGTATATATGTACCACCACTTCTTTATCCATTCGTCTGTCAATGGGCATTTAGGTTGGGGAGCATGGAGTCTTAACCACTGCGCCACCAGGGAAGTCCCAGCATTACTCCCCTTTTGACCTCCAAGGAGCCTTTCTGCACATATGTAGTCAGGGAGGTCTCCTGACTTCGAGAATGGGAAATATGTGGTCTCTTATCTTCTATCTGGGCAGGGCCCAGCCTCTGCTATTCATCTCGGAGTATCTGTCCACAGGAGCGAATTCCAGTCATTTGCCCCGGGGGCCCATCTACCTCCTGCCTCATAGCAATGGCCCCTGCTGTTGGCAGGTTAGGCTCTCAGTAAGAGCAGTATCCATATTAGTTTTGGTGAAGGAAAGACCGTCTCAGGAGTCTGAGCACCAACTTAGCAGAGCCTGTTCTCCAATCATGAGGTCCCAGAAGGAGCTGGGAAACGCCCCTTTCTCAGAAGCCTCCATGGGGCCCCTCCTCCGATATTCTAATCCCGATACCTCAACCTCTTCTGCTTGTCCCCCATCCCCACCTGCTTTCTGTGGTTACAATCTCTGTATTACTTCCATGTTCCATGTTTGCTCTTTCAGCCAATGGCCAGTGAACCATGGAAAAAAGGAAGAAGCCAGGGTGCTCATCCCCCTCCCTCTCTGTCTCTGGCAGCTTCTCCAGGGGAGGCATGTGTCCACCATGGCTCCAACTGCTATCTGTCAGAGCCCCTGTCGTTCCAGTCTCCCTTGGGAGATCCTGGCCCCTGGCTGGGATAATACTACTTCCTCCCTTCGACCGTCTGACCTCAGTTGTCAGGATGCGCTTCCTCCTTCTGTTGCTTCTCTGGATGCCTCATCAGCCCTTATTTGGCACCTCAGCTCCTCCATCACCTGTGTAACCAAGACCCAGCATTAAATTCCTCCTGTTTCACAGACTCAAGTGGTTTCTCTTAAGCCCTAATTAATATAGTTATATTTGATTGATTTGAATTTTGAAGGCACATTCATAAATTCATTACACCGCCACCTTTGTTTGCCTGGAAAAATCTTATTTCATACCTCAAGTTTCAGCTTGAAAATTCTTTCCTTTCCAAAGACTTTCTTGTCTCCCACTTCCTCCCACCTCATCTCACCCTTGCCCCCCGAATTCATTGCTCTGCCCCTGGACTCTCTCAGCACTTGGATTCTATCACTGGTTCCATATTACTGCTCCCGTGTCTGTCTTTGACTAGGTTGGGGATTTCTTGATGGCAGAAACTAAATTTTATGCACCTATTTATACGTTTGAAAGATGATAGGTATGTAATAAACGTTTACAGAATGAACAAGGAAGTAACAGTAACCTCCTCTACTTAAAACAAAAACAAGGGGCTTGGGGGAGGGATGAGAGAGGAGCTTTCATTTGATGGGGTCAGAGTTTCCTTTTGGGAAGATGAAAAAGTTCTGGAGACGGAAGGTGGTGATGATTGTACAACAATGTGAACGTACTTAATGCCACTGAACTGCACACTGAAAAATCATAAATTTTATACCGTGTCTATTTTATCACAATTTTAAAAACTAAACTAACAACTAAAATACCCTTTATTCTCACCTATAAGATAAAGTGCTGGGCTTCCCTGGTGGCGCAGTGGTTGAGAGTCCGCCTGCCGATGCAGGGGACACGGGTTCATGTCCCGGTCCGGGAAGATCCCACATGCCGCGGAGCGGCTGGGCCCGTGAGCCATGGCTGCTGAGCCTGCGCGTCCGGAGCCTGTGCTCCACAACGGGAGAGGCCGCAACAGTGAGAGGCCCGCGTATTGCAAAAAAAAAAAACAAACAAACAAACAGATAAAGTGCTGCACCCTATTTTTGAGATCAACCTCGAGGATCAGCACCTTGGGAATATTCCCACAAGGAAGGAAGCAAGTCCATGGAATTTCACTGCAGCCTTACTTACAACAGTGACAGCAAGGGGGAAGGAGGGACAACTCAAATGTCCAGTAGGAAAATGGGTAAATACATTGTACCATACTATGAAATACTGTATAGCATTGAAAATGAATCAATGAGAACTTTATTGATAAACACAGATCAATCTTAAGTGAAAAACAAAGGCTGCAAATTTTATCTACAGTATGATTTAGTAAATCTTAAAAAGAAACAAAACAATATAACATATTGTTTTTGGCCACATTCATATACGTAGTAAAAATATAAAAACATGCCATTTCAGGTGAGTGATTAACCTGAAAGGAGAGAGTAAGAAGGGACGAGAGTCTCAGCCTTTAATATTTTATTTCCTGCAAAAGGAGAGAATTCTGAAGCAAGCAGGCAAAATACCACGTTTGTTCAAGTGAGTGGGATATATGGAGGTCAATTCAATTTCTCTGTACTTTGCTGTATTCTTGAAATATTTCATAATTTAAGAATCTAAAATTAAATTAAGTTGATAAAATAAAAGTCAGATTCCTTTGTGATACATCCTTTGACTAACCAAATCCCTAATACACAACAATTTGCAAACCCAGGCATGTGTCTACTTACTGAAGCACCAGGCAGTGCCAGAAGATTTCAGTAAGAGGAAATAATTGCAATAGGATGATTTGGGCAACAAAAACCTCACACGACACCGCATGACGTGCACATGCATGGGTGGGTACACACACACACACACACACACACACACACAGACAAAACAACCAGCTGTAGAGCGCTAAATGAAAAATCTAGAGTGCCCACAGTAGGACAACAACAGAGTAGAAATGGAATGTCCTCTCTTTTTTATTAAGAAAAGAACCAATTAGGTCACTGCTTAAAAGCAAAATTTCTGCTAATGACAGCCAGTGCAAGTAAGCCTGTTACCCAGAGGCTGGTAACAATGCAGGAAGAGCAGTGAAGAATGCTGATTTCTCATCATCTGGCCTAAGAGGGAGAGCCAGGCTCTCAAGGAGGGTGAGCCAGGAAGCGGGGGAGCCGGTGGCCACCTGCCCAAGATTCCAGAAGCTCACAGAGGGAATTTTGCCAAGGCCTCTAGTGCACGGAATCCTTAAAAAGCTTCCAGACCAACTGCTCACCTACTGCAGAAATCTCTTTTACAGCACCCCGTCAAACCTCTGCTTAAACACTTCCAGAGTTGGGGCCCCACTCTTTTTTGAGGCAGCCAATTCCATTATTGGACCATTTTGGTTGTTGGAAGAGTCTTATAGTTTTTTTTTGTTGTTTTGTTTTTTGTTTTTTTTTTTGCGGTATATGGGCCTCTCACTGTTGTGGCCTCTCCCGCTGCGGAGCACAGCCGCTCCCCGGCATGTGGGATCTTCCCGGACCAGGGCACGAACCTGTGTCCCCTGCATCGGCAGGCGGACTCTCAACCACTGCGCCACCAGGGAAGCCCAGTCTTATAGTTTTGAACAGAAATAATCAGAACTAAAGCAGGAGGAATGATAGTACAATCACAGTGTGTAGAGTGTGTATGCGTTATCTGTGTGTGCGTGTGGTGGGGCGTGGTTCGGGAGATCACACACCAAAATATAAAATGTTAACACTCTTGGGGAATTCCCTGGTGGTCCAGTGGTTAGGACTCCACGCTTTCATTGCTATGGCCTGGGTTCAATCCCTGGTCGGGGAACTAAGATCCCACAAGCCATGCCACGTGGCCAAAATAAAATATTACAAAATATTAACACTCTGATTAAACTCTCCAAGCAATGGAATTACTTGGTGATTTTTATTTTATTTATTTATTTGTCTGTATTTTCTAAAATGAACAAGTTTCAGTTTGGTAAAGTGGGAAGAGATAATATTACATATATTTTAAGTTTGGTGGGGAGCTCCAGTTCTCACCGAGGTGAAATAAGCCCTTTCCTGTCTTGTGTCCATTGGTCCCAGTTCTCTTGGATCTCCTCTCGGGGAGGCAAATGGATCCAGGCTGGGCCAGCTGGAAAGAGGTCAGGTCCAAACTTGCAGTGTGGCTGGTTCACACTGGACCCATGCCACCCAGTCTGAAGAGAATGAAGCTTTCCGGAAGCACCTTCCAGAAATGCAATGATTTTAAAGTTAGTCCAGCTAAAGACAGGTTAATGGAGGAACGTTTTGGTCTGAGCACTCCTGGAGAAGAAGATAATAATGCCTGGGTTTCCCTGGTGGCCCAGTGGTTGAGAGTCCGCCTGCCGATGCAGGGGACACGGGTTCGTGCCCCGGTCCGGGAAGATCCCACATGCCGCGGAGCGGCTGGGCCCGTGAGCCATGGCCGCTGAGCCTGCGCATCCGGAGCCTGTGCTCCGCAACGGGAGAGGCCACAACAGTGAGAGGCCCGCGTACCGCAAAAAAAAAACCAAAACAATAATGCCTGGCCTTCGTACAGCATGTTGAGAGAAAACGTTTCTCCAGCATCGTCTTAATTGACCCTAACCTGGAATACCCTCCTCTCCTACTACCGCAACCAACACATATTGTATCCAAAATATTGTGTGTCTATGCATATGTCCACTTTCCTGGGATGAAGGGCCCAAGCTTTCGTCAGATTCTCCAAGGAGTTTGTTTACCCCAGAAGATTTAGGACCACGGGGATGATGGATGGAGCCCAGAGCTAGTTTTCCAGAGGACCAGCTCTGATTCCTCATCCTTTATAAGAAGCGTTGGGCTCATGATTTCTGCAACCTTTTCCAGCTCCGACTTCACACCGTCCGGTCCCTTGGGAGCCGGAACTTATTCCCAGAGCCTGGAGGTAACCCCATCTTCACTATCAGGGCCTCCCACGGGACCGCTTTGGAGCAACAAGGACGTCTGCCTGCCTGGTGACAGGATCTGCAGCCAACAAAACCCTCTGTCAGGCAGGAGGATTGTGCAGCCTGTCTGGCTGCAATTTATTCTGCTCTGTCACTTTGACTTCAGCCAAGTGCCAGGAGAAATTTGAATCTGAATGCTGCTGCCTCTGAAATAAGCTTAGAAAAATATACAGGCTCTCTTCAACAGAGAGCAAGCCTGGCTGAATCTGAAGAGCCCCGTTTGGGGTGGGATAAAGACACACAGGCAGACACTGTCCAACTGAGCCGAGTCTCAGGAAACCAGACGGAAATTAACTTCTTACTGGAAGGAGAGCTTGAGCCTGCAGGAAAGGCAGTGGCTTTACTTAGAAAGGTTGATGAAAGCAGGGCGTGACCTGGAGGGATGGGTTTATGTCAGAAAACCTTTACTGAGCTCACCTGAAGGATGCACTGGAGAAATTACGGGGGTTAGTAGGGAAAGGGCTACTTCAAATGTAAGGATGTGTAAGGGTATTTGTTGCAATAGCAGCAGATGGAGACAACCTACATGTGCATCTCTAGGAGACCAGGTAAATGCACTACGGAACACTATCTGGCCATTAAAAAGAATGCTGTAGGTCAATGCAGGCTGGTATAGAAAAACTCCTACTTTTCTTGTTAAGTGAAGAAAAAAAAACAAGGGATAGCCTGTGAGGTGTGTACAGAACGTAACTCTTTATGGGAATATGCTTCTATACTTATATAATATCTCTGAAAGAATTCCCAAGAAACAGGTTAAGAGTGGAAAGCAGACTCACTCTTTACTAGATACTTTTCTAGACCTTTCAAATTGTTTACCACGTGCCTGTATCCCTGCTTGAAAATATAAATAAATAAATAAATTTTAAAAGGAAAAAAAAAGAAGCAGCAGCAGCCACTTCCCTTCAAAATCAGCTCTGCCATGGAATTATCATCCCTTCCCAGAAGTAGTGGTTAATTTTATGTGTCAGCTGGCTGGGCCAAGGTACCCAGAGACTTGGTTATTCTAGATGTTTCTGTGAAGGTATTTTTTAGATGAGATTAGCATTTAAATCACTAGACTTTGGGACTTCTCCAGTCGTCCAGTGGCTAAGACTCTGCGCTCCCAATGCAGGGGGCCCGGGTTTGATCCCTGGTCAGGGAACTAGATTCTACGTGCCACAACTGAAGATCCTGCATGCCACAACTAAGACCCAGTGCGGCCAAGTAAATAAATAAATATTTTTAAAATAAATAAACAAATCAGTAGACTTTGAGTAAAACAGGTGACCTTCCATAATGTGGGTGGGCCTCATCCAAACAGGTGAAGACCCTAAGAGGAAAAAAAAGACTGAGGTCCCTGGAAGAAGAGTCAATTCTGCCAACAGATTGCCTTTGGACTCAAACTGCAACTTTTCCCTAGGTCACCAGGCTGTCGGTCCATGCAGCAGATTTTGAACTTGTCAGCTTTCACAATCACGTGAGCCAATTCTTTAAAATAAACCTCTCTCTCTCTCCCCATATACATATATATATATATATATATACACATTCATATACATGTATATATATATATACACATATATGTGTGTATATATATATATATATATCTGCAGGCTCCGTATCCATGGATTCAACTAACCACAGATCAAAAATATTTGAGGGACTTCCCTGGCAGTTCAGTGGTTAAGACTCTGCAGTTCTGATGCAGGGGCCATGGGTTCAATCCCTGGTTGGGGAATAAGATCCCACATGCCGAACGGCGCAGTCAAAAGATTAAAAACAATTTTTTTTTGAAAAAGAAAAATCCAAAAGAGTTCCAAAAAGCAAAAACTGAAATTTGCCATGTGTCAGCAACTACTTACATAACATTTATATTTAATTTACCACTATTTACATAGCATTTACTTTGGGTTTTTTGAAAATTTTTATTGGAGTATAATTGATCTACAATGTTGTGTTAGTTTCAGGTGTACAGCATATACTTTGTATTAGGTATTATAAGTAATCTAGAGATGACTTAAAGTATACAGGAGGATATGTGTAGGTTGTATGCAAATACCACATCATTTTGTATAAGGGACCTGAGCATCCTCCAATTTTGGTATCCACACGGTTCCTGGAACCAATCCCATGTGGATACTGAGGGACCACTGTATGGTAGGTTCTATTTCTCTGGAGGACCCTGACTTGAGGGTCTGAGGGGATCTCTGAGCCCAGACTCCTGGAAAGGCAGAGGTGAGGGGACCTTTGTTGCCTGCTGGGGAAAGGGCCAGTGTGAGAATCACTTGGTGGGGGATGGCCACTGACCTCACTCTAGGAGGAAGGTAGCCTAGCCCGTCCTCCACCAGCATGTGGGACAAACCCTGCTGTGATCCTCCCACGGACACTTTGGATACTCCCTGAGCATTAGCTGATTGGTTCCTTTGTGTCCTCCTGGGCCTTCCTCACGATGTGGTTTTCTTTTCTTTTTCCCGCCCCACTCGCCAAGTCTTTTCTCTTCCACTTCTTTGTGAGCAAGGTTACACCAACACGGCAAAAATAAAGATGTTGCCAGGTTGCCGTTTCCTCCCCACTGTGATCCGATTTGCCTCAGTTCAGTTTCTGGTTTTGGCCTCTGAGGCCAGCAAATTCTGCTGAGCGGAAAAGACAGTCAATCAGCCAGTTACTTTGTCTCAGAAGAACCAAGAAATAAGTTTCACCATTTCCCCCCAGCTTTTGTTGTTTGACCAAATAAGACAAGGCCATTCAAGTCAAGATGATTGAAAATGACATGTATAGATATTCTCTTTTTTTCTCCTTTCCCAACTCATGACACGCTGCGTTATTCATTCCAACTGTGTTATTCAGTCTTCATTCCACCATGAAAGGGGGCATAAAATGATCTCAAACCTAAGGTCCTTGCATTGGGTGGTCCCTTTAAAATAAGTCTCCTTCCATGGATCCCAGCTTCAATTAGGCAGTCAATCCACAAAGACTAAACCAGTTATGATTAAGGCATCACATTAGGCATTGAAAGGATTCAAAGGAGCAGAAAAAGAGCTTATGTACCAGAGGAGCAGATAAAGCACACACATAAATAGATCATAAATTAGCTAAGCAGTATAGGGCTAAATAAATGACAAACAAGATCAGTCACTGTGGGCGAGAAGGCTCTGAAGGCTCTGGCCTGGGCACCGATGATGGACAGAAGTCAAGAAGTAATCCTGTTCTAACTTCCATGATGTCATTTAATCCCTACAGCTGCCCAGCAGGGGAGGTGGTTCCAGCAGGCCTTCCCACCGTCCAGGTGGGTTCAGTTTGAGTAAATAAATATTTCCTGCCACATATCAGGAATGAATGTTCAAAGAAGCCAAGAGCTTTGAGTAATATTGCCCCGCACATCAGTGCTAGAATCAGGGCTGGAGCAAGATTCCCCAGCACCCTCCTTGTTGCTCTGTTGACCAAATAAGAAAAATAGACAAGGCTGTCCAAGCAAGAGAGGGCATCAACAGACACAAAGGCCCAGAGACAAGGGGAGCGTGAACAAGCCAGGCTGGCTGGCACAGGGGGAGGGAAGCAGAGAAAGTGGGGGTCCATTGCCATTCCGCCTGGGGCACACACACACGCACACTCCCTGTTTTCCTCAAATTATACTTCTGCCTGAGAGAGTATGAACAAGCAAAGAATTAATCATGCACCAGCTGAATCAGGATTCAAAAGGATAGCTTCGACCGATAGGCCCTTGCCTGCCCTAGGAATCTAGCTACAAATCCTTTCAGCAGGATTAACATGATATAAAGGCTTCCACACCTGGGTCTTCCCGACTTTCTGTCAGAAACTCACAGAGGAAGTAGTAGCAATTCTATTCAACAAAATAAATAAATAAACTAAAAGAGCTTTATTATCTATGCAAGATTATGCATATTGTCCCCAAACTGATAAACTTTGGCACAATTACAGTTACACACAAAAGAATTATCAGCGAGACAAGGAAGTTGCACAAGGGGCAGTAAAGAGTGGGGTGAGGTGTTTACTTCAGCTCATTGGTCTGGAGCTTCCAAATGGACAAGACCCTGCCATCAGGTGACCAGCTTGGATACACTGTAACTGGAAACTGTTACAACCCCAGCTGATGTGGGCAGGAAAGTATTGAGTGTGACCCACCAAGAGACATGGACGGTGGCCTCCACTTTCTCTCCCCTGGTGGGTCCGTCTCCTTATCTGCACAGTCAGGATAATAAAACTCAAAGAAAAGTTTCCATGAAGCACTCAGAGGGCACTTCCACGTGGGAACAACCACTGATATCATCCTGACTTTTACTCCCAGGCAGACTGTCAGTGTAGAAGGGGGACCCATCTGGGGGCCTCTTCAGCAGAACTTCAGTCCTGGATGGGTTCACAAGCAGAGTGAAACTTAACTTCCTCCAGGATATGTCCTCCACCTGGCTGCTGGACTCTGCAGCTTCCACCTTTGATAACCTCTGAGAAATACAGACTCTCTACTTCTGAGATCTTAAACCCTCCCCAGCAGATCCCCATCCAGTGGTGGAATCCCCTCCGGTGCCCTGGACAGGGTTCATCCTGCCACGGATGCTGGTTGGACCAGGTGATGGAGGGAACAGGCCACTTCAGAAGGTAGCCTGCTCATTCTATTTAGGTCACTGTAAATGTTAGAAGTCCTTTATTTGAGGTTAAATCTATCCCTGATAATGCCCAGTATTAATTTTAGTTCTATCTATGCCCTCATCCATGTGGTGACCCAAGTTCCAGAAGACTGTCAGTATGAATCTCACCTCTGAGTCTTCTCTGATCCGGGCCAAACACCCCCAAGTTACCTTAGTGTAAAACAATGAGTATGAGCTTTAAATCTGACAGGACATGTTTGGAATCCTTTCTCTCCTACTTTTTACCTGAGCGTCCTTGGGCAAGTTACCTAATATGCTAATCTTCCTTTTCCTCACTTGTATAATGAGAATAGAAATGTCCTCTTCAGAGATGGTAGAGCAGACAGACTCTAAGATGGTCCCTATGATACCCACCCCCGGTCTCGAGCCCTTGTGTAATCTCCTCTTCCAAGTATGGGCAAGACTTGTGACAAGCTTTCAACCCATAGAATACAGCAAAGGTGACAGGATATCACTGCCATCATTATGTTACATAAGATTCTAACATCCATTTTGCTAACAGACACGATCCTTGTTGGCTTTGGTGAAGTAAGCAACCATGTTGGTTAGGTCCACATGGCAAGGACCTGGCAGCCTCTGGCCAACAACTAACTAGGACGTGATGATGGCCTCTGGCTAATAGCCAAGTGGAAGTTGAGGCCCTCAGTCTGACAGCCAATAAAGACCTGAATCTTGGACTGATCTTGGACCATGTGTCTTGGAAGCAGATCCTTTCCCAGTCAAGCCTTCAGATGAGAACCAAACCATTGAGTGCAATCTTGCAGAGAATACAACCTTGCCCAGACTGCTGACAAACAGAAACTGTAAGATAACACATATGTGTTGCTTTAAGTCACTAAGTCTGTGGTTATGCAGCACTAGAAAATGAGTATGTTGAGATAATGCAAGCAAAATTCTCAGCCAATGCTTGGCAAATGATAAGTAACTTCAGTTGTTGGTAGGTTTTTTTTTTTCATCTTACTGCTCCTCATATGACATTTCAGCAGCACCTCGATCCACTGGTCTACTCTCCTCAGAGCTTTTCCGGTTTGTCACTAATCTTCAAAACCTATTTGTGACCGAGAACCCTTCTGTTAAAGAACTGCTTTTCCAGATCACTATTAAAATGCACCTGTGTTACTACCTGGCATGGGCCCTTTAGGAAAACAGTATTATCTTCACATGCGTGAGCTGCCACCCTGGGAAGCAAACACAGGGCTCCAAGGGAAAGTTCACATGTTTGCTTTTGATGGGCAAAGGTGGTTTGGAGCAGGAAGCAGTACCTGAGAAAGTTAAGTATGGAAACAGCCCTGACTTGGAGGGCTTCAGAGAAGAATGGCATCTAAATAGGTGGCAGAAGGCAGAGGACTAAAGAAAGGGAGGCCAACTTACCCCATGGACCCTGTTTAAGGAAGCAGCATCAGGACCTTAACATCCCAAGCTACAGCACCTGGAGGGCTCAGTAATGGTGACATCATCATCATCCCCAGAACTCATGGCTCCTGCGCTGTGCTCAGCCTACTTAGACCTTGGCTGTATTACTGCTTGTATCCCAGGGTGTTTCCCTTAATTAGGTCTGAGCCAGCCGAAGCAGTTTAGAGACAGGGACCACATCGTTTTTATCTTCGAATCTTCCTCATCTAGCACGTTACTCACACACTGTAGGTGCTAATTCAATTTTAATGACCTGAACTAAGTGGGGAAGAAAGCTCGGTAACTAGCCTTTGCAGAACTTTGCTGGGAAAAGGGGGAAGAAAAGGGCAGTAAAAAGGAGTTGAGGGAGGAGAAAGAGGAGTTGGAGGTGTCTAAAGGCAGAGTGGGAGCCCCAGGGATGCTGAGAGTGGGAGCCCTGGGAAGGAATGAGGGAGGTGGAGGGACTGTGAATCAAGGAAGCAGGCGGAGGGTCTCCTGGAGGGCTCGTGGAGTAGGAGACAAAGCCATCCTCCACGAAACAGAAACAAATGCACGGACATAGAGAACAGACTTGTGGTTGCCAAGTGGCGGGGTTGGGGCTGTGCGGGGGGGGGGGGGGGGGGGGGGCATCTGGCTGTGGACTGGGAGTTTGGGATTAGCAGATGCAAACGATTATATATAGAATAGGTAAACAACAAGGTTCTGTTGTATAGCACAGGGAACTACATTCCATATGCTGTGATAAACCATAATGGACAAGAAAAAAAAAATAAAGTAGAAATGAACGATTGAAAAAAAAAAAAAGGAAGCCTTCCTCCAGGAGTGAGGGGGCATCTGGGGCCCAGGAGCGATGAACTCGCTGCAGTGACAATGGCTTCCACGGTTCCCAGAACAGCAGCACCATCTAGGCACAGCCACTGGTATTTGTCAGAACTATGTCTCAATTTTTTTTTATCCCCCCCCAAAAATGTAGCCACTAGAGAAATCACCCCCTGAAGGCAGGTGGGAATGAAAGGGCATTCGGCAGCCAGGGGCCAACAGCGGAGAATCTTTTCCCCCAAAGAAATAAATAAAAACCTTTCCATGTTGATTGTATTTGCACTTAATTGTATTTGCATTAAGAAATTCAAGAAGAATACCCAAGAAGTAATAAACTGATGGTTACTCATGGGTTGAGGGGTAGGAGGATGAGACAGATGGGGAAAGGGAGAGAAGTGACACTTTTTATTGATTGCCTTTTAATATTGTTTTGATTTTTGAACCCGATGAACGTATTCCGTTGGTTTTTTTTTAATTTAAAAAAGACAAAACTTGAAAATTTTGTCTAGAGAATTTCAAATGGACAAAAGAAGTTCCTTCAGAAACAAAGAGAGGGGAGCAATAGTTGCAACCTTTATCTAGTTGCCTTACAAAACTGGGAGGGTCACAAGGCAAAAGATGGTAGGCCAGGGGCTTGCCTGGTGGCACAGTGGTTGAGAGCCCGCCTGCCGATGCAGGGGACACGGGTTCGTGCCCCGGTCCGGGAAGATCCCACATGCCGCAGAGCGGCTGGGCCCGTGAGCCATGGCCGCTGAGCCTGCGCGTCTGGAGCCTGTGCTCCGCAACGGGAGAGGCCACAACAGTGAGAGGCCCGCGTACCGCAAAAAAAAAAAAAAAAAAAAAAAGAGAGAAAAGATGGTAGGCCAATATTTTTTTATTAGAGCAATCGGGTAAGTTGGGGATCACTTGCACAGAAAGCAACAGAGGAATGCCTCTTCGTCTGTGTAATGAGAAGGTTGGACTAAAAGACCTCCAGACGCCTCCAGCTCTCATGCTCTCCTGGCCTTTGATTCACTGTCTTACTTGGTTTGGTGTCAAAGGTAGGGCACTGCTTCTCCCCACTACAAGCCAACATCTGTGGGGCTGAGTTTGAATCATTCTCAGTCTCCTAGCCTCCCCCTCCTGCCCTATTCACAATCTCACCTTTGAAAAGCTTGAGAGTCAGCCCAGCTTGGAGGAAATACATAGTTCATTACATCAAAGTAGTATTTACACTTCAAGGTAAACAGAACTTTCTATGCACACCCTTTGCCCACAAAAAGTGTTACGGGAAAAAGCTTTAACTCAACGCTGAACTGGCGCCATCTAGTGGCCCATGGTGTCACTCAGCTACAACAGAACCGTGGCCTTCAACAGACGATTCTGTGAGCAGTATTAGAGTTTCTTTCCAGGCTAGCCCTTGGCAAAATTGTGAAATCCAAGGCAAATTTTCCCATAGTTCCAGCTTCCCCGTTCCGAACTCTCCCCCATGACAGGCAGGTGTAATGGAGTGAGAGCAAACGTGGGGGTCAGGACAACCTAACTCTATGCTCAATTTGTCCTGTGCTGCCTGCTGATTAGCTGTAAGATCCGGGGCAAGTGACCGAACTCCCCCGAGCCTCCGGTCCCATCCTCTGTGAAATGCGGGTAGTTCAATCTTCCTTACAAAGTCGCTGTGGGGAATAAATGTGACAAAGCGTACATAGCACTCAACATACAGTAGATGTACCCTAGTTCCATCAGTTCCATTAGTTAGTTCCATTCTCAAATACATCATTATTTTTTTTTTATTTTTGGGGGCACCACGAAGCATGCAGGACCCTAGTTCCCCAGCCAGAGATCGAACCCGTGCCCCCTGCAGTGGAAGCACAGAGTCTTAACCACTGGACCGCCAGCAAAGTCCTGAGTACATCATTATTTTAAAAATAGGAGTGGGGCTTCCCTGGTGGTGCAGTGGTTGAGAATCTGCCTGCTAATGCGGGGAACACAGGTTCGAGCCCTGGTCTGGGAGGATCCCACATGCCGCGGAGCAACTAGGCCCGTGAGCCACAACTACTGAGCCTGCGCATCTGGAGCCTGTGCTTCGCAACAAGAGAGGCCGCGATAGTGAGAGGCCCACGCACCGCGATGAAGAGTGGCCCCCGCTTGCCACAACTAGAGAAAGCCCTCGCACAGAAACGAAGACGCAACACAGCAAAAATAAATAAATTAATTAATAAACTCCTACCCCCAACATCTTTAAAAAAAAAAAAAAAAAAGGAGTGAAAGGGGAATTCCCTGGCGGTCCAGTGGTTAGGACTCGGCGCTTTTACTGCCAAGCCAGGTTCGACCCCTGGTCAGGAAACTAAGATCCTACAAGCCATGCAGCAGGGCCAAAAAAGAAAGAAAAATAAAATAGAAGTGAAGAGATAAATATTGAGTTCTGGTCCCTGGAAGTATTCAAATAGACGGTGGATAATTTTCTGTTTGGATGTCGGCAGGAAACAATTCCATGCAGAGTTCACCAGAAGAGGCCTTAAAGGAACTCAAGGGATGGGAACAAAGTTAAGGGAACTTACAAGAGACACTGAGGCACCCAGAGAGTAGCAACCACAGAAGGATGTTTCCATACTCTGGACTGACTGGACAAAGAGGTGTTGAAATGGAGCTCAGAGAGATCTGAGCTCGGGAGGACGGGCAATCTGACAGGGGCTGCAGACTTAAAGGGATGCAGCCACCCCAGAACCTGGTGCTAAGGCAGCAAGGGAGGTAGGAAGAAATAGTCTAGCGTTTCTCCCTGACCTTCCAGCTCCTACCTATGCTCACCATGGGCCACTCTCAACCGGAAGTCAGCTGGCAGGGAGGCCTGGGTTATAGTCGTTGGGCTCAGCTTCACGGGACACAGACTTTAGAGAATGGTTCTGGAGGAGGCACCCAGAGGATGACCAGTGCAGGATGTCATAGAGGAAATCCCTGCCTGGGGAAAAGAATCAGATTAGGTGATGTCCAAGAATAAATTCTAAGGACAAGTGTTAGGGGAACCACTTACCGAAACCGCCCTCCCTGGCCAGGCAAGATAGTGACCCCTTGCGTGAGTTACCTCTTACAACAGAAGGAACTAACGAGAACTAACAGAACGCGGAACTAACAAGCTACCACCAACTGGAAGAATTCAGGAAAGGTCAAAAGGAGAGAGGAGACGCCAGTCCATATGTCCTACCAACCTCCCAGAATCCTCCGCGTTGAAATCCATCTTGGCTGAGAGATGCGTGCGCCACCAGGAAGGACCCTGAGTCAGAATGACCGGCCAGAGACAACCTGGAAACTAACCCCATCAACATAAAACCCAAGACTGCGAGCCACGTGGCAGAGCAGTTCTCCTGGGTTCCCTTACACTGCTGCTCTCCACCCGGGTTCCCCTTCCCAATAAAGTCTCTTGCTTCGTCTGCACATGTGTTACCTTGGACAATTCATTTCCGAGTGTTAGACAAGAGCCCTGGAAGGTGTCCCCCTTCCTGCAACAGAAGGAGAGAGAATGTAGGAATTAGCCAGTATTACTGAATATCTAACCTTGTGCTAGTCACTGTGTCTTTTATCTTTCTCTTATAACTTTCCTAGCAACCCAGTACAACTGGTTTGTTATCTCTTTATTTTTTTTTTACAAATGAAAGAGCAAAGCTCAGCAAAACCAAGTAACTTGCACTGAGACACCCGACTGGGAAGTAGTGGAATTCCATTCCAGTTACTGGTGTCAGTATCCCTCTACACGATCCCGCTCCCCCCAGGGCTGGCTCTGGGTGGTTGGGGAGAGACCAACCAGGAGGTAGGGAGGAGCTGGCAGTAGCACACCATCCTAAGAGGCAAAGAAAAGGACTCCACCCTTGGTGTAAGGGATTACATTTTCCTTATTGTCATGTAAAGACTCCCCCTTTCCTGGCAAAGAAGGCCAATTTCTAAGGGAAGCTCAAACAGCATTGTATGGGAGGCTCAGACTGAGGAGAGCCAGTAAATCCTGCCAAGGGATTAAGGCTTTCTTCCCCTGGCGCTCCTGGAGGCCCAGGAGCCAACTATCTGAAGAATATTCTACGAAGGGGCAGGGAGGTGGATGGTAAAGCTAGAAGACAGAATATTGAATATTCACTCATCTGAAAATCCCCAAAGACATTCTTTTCTGAGAAGATGGTCGGACTAATTCATATTGGCCTACTGACTGAACGGCCAGGCAGATAAACCTTTTCCTAAGAGATTTATAGCCTCAACTGAAAACAGTTATTTGGACAAACTGTCAAATTCCTGCAGGGCCCACTTGACATCTGTGTTTGTCAGGTCAGCTAGGAGAACGGCTATGACTTTGAGAGGCTAAGGATTTGTTGTTTCCTGCTGCTCCCTGGAGATCTACACAGCAAATGAAGCCCCAGGGGTTGCCATCAAAGAGAATCCAATAGAAGAAGGTCCCAGGGGAGCCGTGTTTCAGTCGTGTTTGAGGAGTCCAAAGGCGTTTGCTATTGCATTCCACTTTCTTCACCCTTGCCAAGCTCGTATTACCTCATCTGCTACAGCTTTTCTGGTATTTCCTAGAATTTTCCAGAATTTAATCCGAGGTTGTTGGCCTCACCAATCCACCTAGTGCCTCAGAGCCAGAATAATCCTCCTCAACATTGCTTTCATTAGGTTCATCTTGATGAATGCAGGCAGCAGTGGGCTGAGAAAATGGGACTGTGAACCAGGCACCAGAGAGCATTGCAAAAGCTGGAGGAAAGCTTGATAGCCAACCAAGAGACGGATGGTCCAGAGGCAGGATGGGGAAGCCAGGCCAGCCACAGTGAGCTGAGGGTCACCAGGAAAGGTGGAGGTCCCTGGTAAGCAGTCAGGGAGGCAGGGATGTGCAGAACTGGCAGACAGGATTCTAGAAGAAAACACAGGCATTGTTACCAAGGCTGTTGACCCAAAATCATACCCCTGTCCCTTCCTCGAATGGAAACCAATTACTCTTATCTAAGTTTCAGGAGGATGCTGCAAAGAGAAAAAACAGGAACTGGTTAGAACCAACTAGACCCAAGATGGAGGAAGGTTTTGACTTCCAGTGGACATTGAGCCTCACTATACGCTCACTGTAATCCATTAACATGCTAAATGACACACCCACCAGCACCATGACAGTTGATGATTGCCATGACAACTGGAAAAGCCCATACAAGGACTGAAAAGGAGGGTTACATCGGTTCCAGGTCCAAACCACACACCTGTTCTCAGATAACTCATGAATATTCCTCCCACTCTTTCCAGTTCCCTGCCTTTTACCTCGATCTTCCTATGTATTTGGTGTTACCTCCCGAATTGGGTTGAGAAATTGATTTGCGAACTGGGTTCCCGCTTCTCCATTCTTTGACCATTGAATAAAGTTTGTGCTGTTCAGTCTCAGCATCGGTTCATTACCGGCTGCATGAATTCAACTGGAAAAAGAACCTGGCTGAAGAAAACTGCCTCCCCCAAGGTCACACCCCCTTCCTGGGCAGCCTACATCAGTGATCGATCAGTGGACTTACAGAGGCCCAGCCCCTTCAGCCAACTTGGGACAACATCCAGCTCCAGAGCTCCTCTGGTTGGGAGTGGGGTACTGGTTGAATCTTTCACTGGAGACCGCATCAGAGCCTGATTTGGCCCTCAGGATCAATCCTGCTTCTTAACCCTCCTTTCCATATTATTAAATCCATGAGCACTTGTTCATCTCTGTCTCAGACGCTGCTTCCTGGGGAGCCCAGCCTGCATAGCCTCCTCCACCCATCACGAAGTTCCAAGCACTAGCGAACGTAGAGCATCCAGCCACAATGCCGGTGTGATAAATGCCAGACCCTTCTCCCAGCCCAGCTCAGTTGACCCAGTATATAGTCAGCCAAATGCTTAAAGGCTACTGTAAGCATTTATTCAACCAGTATGTGCGTAATGTCCCTTCTATGCCGCCAAACGTCCATTATGCAATAGAAAGCGGTCGCCGACGTTACTTAAGACCTGCACAGCTCTTCCGGGTGCGAATCCTGTGTTGTTTTGTGACATTGCTTGCATTGCCTCTACTTCTTTATAAAATGTATCTGTGTCTTGCTCTCTACCTAAGTAGAATACCGCTTAGCATTTACTATGCATGGACAGTGCACAGCCCACCCTGTACATGTAATGCCTTCTTAGTTGAATGCATTAGTGACTGAGTGACAAAAGAAGAAAGAAATTGTATGAGTTTTGTTGTTTAAGCCACCCAGTCTGTGGTATTTTGTTATGGCAGCCCTAGCAAACTAATACACCCTTGGTTACTTAAAAGAATTGAAACATCATACAAATGAAGAATAATACTGAATATATTACATATATAATATAGAGAGACACATATCATATGTGTATAACTATGGATTTTCATAAACTGCACCAGCTTGCAGGCAAGAAACTGTGAAACCAGTACCCACGTTAAGAAATAGGACACCGTCAGCTCCCAGAAGCCACGTTTTACCTACTATCCAGTTATCCTGTTCCCCTCCGAGGGCAACCACTATCCTGACTTCATACAGAAAAGATTAGTTCTTGTCTTTTATATAAATGAAATCTTAGAAATATGATCAGTCTTCAAGGTGTGACTGCTTTCACCCAACTCTGTTTGTGAGCACATAAGTGATCTTAGTGACTATTGTGCTGTTCACTTTTATAACTTAAAAAGTATTTTCTGTATCCTAAAACAGTGTCCTCCACTAAGATGGGGCGCTAACACTACTGCTGGAAAAGTATGCCAAAATACCAGTAGCTTTACAGCAGAATTTAGATGTGATGAAATATTAGGGAAAAGCTTTTATTTAAAAAGCAGTCCATAATATGCCATGCTATTAATTTAAGAAATCCTTCTCTGAAACATAGTAATTTTTTATTTAGCAAGTACTTAATAGCACTTCCTGTGTACCACACACCATTCTAAGTGCTCTATAAATATTAACTCAATCCTCATAACAACCCTATGTGGTAGCTTCTATTATCATTGTTCCCATTTTACAGTTATCTGTAAACATATCTTTCCAGATATCTTTCCAGTTATCTGGAAAGATAAGATAAGGAAACTGAGACACAGGTAACTTAAGTAATGTTTTCCAGGTCAGGCAGCTAGTGAATGGCAGTCCTCGAAAAAGAGAGAGAAGATGGGATTTGAAACTAAGAAGTCTGGCTCCAGTGTCTATGCTCTTAAGCACTATGCTATAAAATATTAGAGATAATGCTGAAAAAAATAAGTAGACTGTTATGACAGTTGCATATTTAGATGTATTAGGAATACATTCCTTCTTATTTTATGTTCATTGCTATGGAAAATTAGTCTTGCGTTATGAGATGCCTTCAGGAATTCATCTGTTGCAAAAAAACAAAAAAATTCTACCACCTTCTACAGCCAGATTCTCCTCATAGAGGCTCTACTCACTCCCGTTGCTGAAACTGTGCACCTCAGATTGGAACTTGAACCCATGTGCTGGGACTTGAACCTGGCCAAAACCCAGTCTTCCAACTGAGATCACACACCTGGTTTCAGGACTTAATGAAGCTCAGGTTCTTGACATCTTATCGCAGATAGAATTCAGTGAGAGACAAAGTGATAGGTAAGAAGTGGATTTATTTAGAGAGAAATACACTCCACAGAGAGTGTGGGCCATCCCAGAAGGTGAGAAAGGCACCAGGGTATGGCGTTGTCAGTTTTTATAGGAGCGGGTAATTTCATAGGCTAATGAGTGGGAGGAGTATTCCAGCTATTTGGGGAAGGGGCGGGGATTTCCAGGAATTGGGCCACCGCCCACTTTTTGATCCTTCTGGTCAGCCTTGGAACTATGGTGGCACCTTAGGGTTTGGCATTTAGCTTGCTGATGTGTTACAGTGAGTGTATACTGAGGCTCAAGGTCTAGTGGAAGTCAACTTGTCTGCCATCTTGGACCCATTTGGTTCTAATCAGTTTGTGTCATGTCCTCAGGCTATGTCATTCTTTCAAAGGTTGTGCCCTGCCCCCTTCCCTCCTGTTTCATTCCCACCATCATTGCCGTATCCCTCTCCAGATTTTATTATTATCCACTTTCTAGGAAGACCCTTGAACCCCTCCAGGGTCTGACTCTGGAACCCACATAAGCAGGGCACATGCTCGCTGAGATCTCCAAAACCATTAAGAGAATGGTTTAAGGACACCTACTTCACAAGGTTTGTGAGAAGACCCTCAAGATTTTCTCAATGAGAAAACCTACGAGAAATGCTTCAAACTGTGCCTGGTTCATAGTAAGTGCTGCTTAACTTCAAACATGTTTCTTCCTATTACCTTCCCCCACCATATCTACCAAACTATCTGCATCTACTCCACAAGCAATTCAATAAAGACATTTTTTTTTCAACAAATGGTGCTAGGAATTGGATACCCATGTGTAAAAAGGTGAATGTATTTTTTTTTAATTAATTTATTTATTTTTGGCTGCACTGGGTCTTCGTTGCTGTGCACGGGCTTTCTCTGGTTGCATTGAGCAGGGGCTACTCTTTGTTGCAGTGCATGGGCTTCTCACTGCAATGGTTTCTCTCGCTGCGGAGCACGAGCTCTAGGTGTGCGGGCTTCAGTAGTTGTGGCTCGTGGGCTCTAGAGCATAGGCTCAGTAGTTGTGGCGCACTGGCTTAGTTGCTCCACAGCATGTGGAATCTTCCCGGACCAGAGATTGAACTCATGTCCCCTGCATTGGCAGGCAGATTCTTAACCACTGTGCCACCAGGGAAGTCCCTAAAAAGGTGAATTTAGACCCTCACCTCAAACAAAATTGAGTTACCAAAACTAAATCAACGTAAATTTAAGAAGTACAGATATAAAACTTCTAGAAGAAAAACAGGAAAAAAATCATTACTTTGGGATGGGAAAAGATTTCTTAACTACAATACCAAAATCACAATTCATAAAAGAAAGAAAGAATACATTGGACTTCATCCAAAGTTAAAACTTTTTTTTTGGCCATGCCCTGTGGCATGTGGGATCGTAGTTCCCCAGCCAGGGATCGAACCTGTGCCCCCTGCAGTGGAAGCATGGGGTCCTAACCACTGGACCACCAGGGAATTCCCCAAATTTAAAACTTTTGCACTTTATTAAACATTATTAAGAAAATAAAAGACAAGTCAGAACCTGGGAGAAAATATTTGCAAAGCTGATAAAGAACTTGTATCCAAGGGAATTCCCTGGAAGTCCAGGCAGTCCAGTGGTTAGGACACCAGGTTAGGACACATTAGCCTATGAAATTACGCACCCCTATAAAAACTGACAACCCCATACCTTAGGGCTTCTCTTGCTTTCTGAGATGGCCCACACTATGTCTGTGGAGTGTGTTTCTCTCTAAATAAATCCACTTCTTACCTACCACCTTGTCTCTCACTGAACTCTTTCTGTGATGACACATCAAGAACTTGAGCTTCATTAAGTCCTGAAACCAGATGTGTGATCTCAGTTGTAAGGCTGTGGGGTTTGGCCAGATTTGAGCTCTGCACGTGAGTTCAAGTCCCAATCTGAGGTGCACGGTTTCACAAGGAACATCGCACCTGTTGCAACTAATAACAGGTGCAGCCAAATAAATAAATAAATAAACATTTTGAAAATGAATAAATAAATTTAAATGGCTGAAAGATTTAAACAGATACTTCAGAGAGTTGTATGGTACATGAAAAGATGTTCAACTTCATTAGACTCTACAGAAATACAAATTAAAACCACATGAAGATACTACTACACAGCCATTATAATGACTATAATTAAAATTACAGACAACACCAAGTTTGGGCAAAGATGTGGAGAAACTGGGATCGTCATACATTGCTGGTGGGAATGCCAAAAGGTACAGCCACCCTGGAAAATAGTTTGTCAGTTTCTTAAAAAGTTAAACATAGAGACAGCCGCATCCACCAGAGGGCAGACAGCCGAAGCAAAAAGAACCACAATTTTGCAGACTGTGGAAGGAAAACCACATTCACAGAAAGATAGACAAAATGAAAAGGCAGAGGACTTTGTACCAGATGAAGGAGCAAGAAAAAAACCCAGAAAAACAACTAAAGGAAGTGGAGGTAGGCAACCTTCCAGAAAAAGAATTCAAAATAGTGAGAGTGAAGATGATCCAGGACCTCAGGAAAAAATGGAGGCAAAGATAGAGAAGATGCAAGAAATGTTTAACAAAGACCTAGAAGAATTAAAGAACAAACGGAGATGAACAACACAATAACAGAAATGAAAAATACACTAGCAGGAATCAATAGCAGAATAACGGAGGCAGAAGAAGGGATAAGTGACCTGGAAGACAGAACGGTGGAATTCACTGATGCAGAACAGAATAAAGAAAAAAGAATGAAAAGAAATGAAGGCAGCCTAAGAGACCTCTGGGACAACATAAACACAAAAACATTCACATTATAGGGGTCCCAGAAGGAGAAGAGAGAGAGAAATGACCCAAGAAAATATTTGAAGAGATTATAGTCAAAAACTTCCCTAACATGGGAAAGGAAACAGCCACCCAAATCCAGGAAGAGCAGAGTCCTGGGCAGGATAAACCCAAGAGACACAAGCCAAGACACATAGTAATCAAATTGACAAAAATTAAAGACAAAGAAAAATTATTGAAAGCAAAATGGGAAAAATGACAAATAACATACAAGGGAACTCCCATAAGGTTAACAGTTGATTTCTCAGCAGAAACTCTACAAGCCAGAAGGGAGTGACATGATATATTTAAAGTGATGAAAGGGAGAAACCTACAACAAATATTACTCTACCTGGCAAGGATCTCATTCAGATTCGACAGAGACGTCGAAAGCTTTACAGACAAGCAAAAGCTAAGAGAATTCAGTACCACCAAACCAGCTCTACAACAAATGCTAACGGAACTTCTCTAGGTGGGAAACACAAGAAATGAAAAAGACCTACAAAAACAAACCCAAAATAATTAAGAAAATGGTAATAGGAACATACATATCAATAATTACCTTAAACATGAATGGATTAAATGCTCCAATCAAAAGACACAGGCTCACTGAAAGGATACAAAAACAAGACTCATATATATGCTGTCTACAAGAAACCCACTTCAGACCTAGGTACACATACAGACTGAGTGTGAGGGGATGGAGAAAGATATTCCATGCAAATGGAAATCAAAAGAAAGCTGGAGTGGCAATTCTCATATCAGACGAGATAGACTTTAAAATAAAGAATATTATAAGAGACAAGGAAGGACACTACATGATGATCAAGGGATCAATCCAAGAAGAAGATATAACAATTATAAATATATATGCACCCAACATACGAGCACCTCAATACATAAGGGAACTGCTACCAGCTATAAAAGAGGAAATCGACAATAACACAATAATAGTGGGGGACTTTAACACCTCACTTACACCAATGGACAGATCACCCACACAGAAAATTAATAAGGAAACAGAAGCTTTAAATGACACAAAAGACCAGATAGATTTAATTGATATTTATAGGACATTCCAACCAAAAGCAGCAGATTACACTTTCTTCTCAAGTGCACATGGAACATTCTCCAGGATAGATCACATACTGAGTCACAAACCAAGTGTCAGTGAATTTAAGAAAATTAAAATCATATCAAGCATCTTTTCCAACCACAACGCTATGAAATTAGAAATCAATTACAGGGGAAAAAAATGTAAAAAACACAAACACCTGGAGGCTAAACAATACATTACTAAATAACCAAGAGATCACTGAAGAAATCAAAGAGGAAATCAAAAAATACCTAGAGACAAATTACAATGAAAACACGACGATCCAAAACCTATGGGTTGCAACAAAAGCAGTTCTGACAGGGAAGTTTATAGCAATGCAAGCCTACCTCAAGAAACAAGAAACATCTCAAATAAACAACCTAACATTACACCTAAAGGAACGAGAGAAAGAAGAACAAACAAAACCCAAAGTTAGTAGAAGGAAAGAAATCATAAAGATGAGAGCAGAAATAAATGAAGTAGAAATAAAGAAAACAATAGCAAAGATCAATAAAACTAAAAGCTGGTTCTTTGAGAAGATAAAAAAAATTGATAAACCTTTAGCCAGACTCATCAAGAAAAAGAGGGAGAGGACTCAAATCAATAAAATTAGAAATGAAAAAGAAGAAGTTACAACAGACACCACAGAAATACAAAACATCATAAGAGACTACTGCAAGCAGCTCTGTGCCAATAAAATGGACAACCTGGAAAAATGGACAAATTCTTAGAAAGGTATAACTTCCAAGACTGAACCAGGAAGAAATAGAAAATATGAACAGACCAATCACAAATAATGAAATTGAAACTGTGATTAAAAATCTACCAAGAAACAGAAGTCCAGGACCAGATGGCTTCACAGGTGAATTCTTTCAAACATTTAGAGAAGAGCTAACACTCATCCTTCTCAAACTCTTCCAAAAAATTGCAGAGGAAGGAACACTCTCAAACTCATTCTATGAGGTCACCATCACCCTAATACCAAAACCAGACAAAGGTACTACAAGAAAAGAAAATTACAGACTAATATCACTGATGAATATAGATGCAAAAATTCTCAACAGAATACTAGCAAACAGAATCCAACAGCACATTAAAAGGATCATACACCATGATCAAGTGGGATTTATTGGAGGGATGTAAGGATTCTTCAATATACGCAAATCAATCAATGTGATACACCACATTAACAAACTGAAGAATAAAAACCATATGATCATCTCAATAGATGCAGAAAAAGCTTTTGACAAAATTCAACACCAATTTATGAAAAAAATCCTCCAGAAAGCAAGCATAGAGGGAACCTACCTCAACATAATAAAGGCCATATATGACAAACCCACAGCCAACATCATTCTCAATGGTGGAAAACTGAAAGCATTTCCTCTAAGATCAGGAACAAGACATGAAGTCCACTCTCACCATTATTATTCAACATAGTTTAGGAAGTCCTAGCCACAGCAGAGAAGAAAAAGAAATAAAAGGAATACAAATTGGAAAAGAAGAAGTAAAACTGTCACTGTTTGCTGATGACATGATACTATACATAGAAAATCCTAAAGATGCCACCAGAAAACTACTAGAGCTAATCAATGAATTTGGTAAGGTTGCAGGATACAAAATTAATGCACAGAAATCTCTTGCATTCCTATACACTAACAACAAAAATCAGAAAGAGAAATTAAGGAAACAGTCTCATTTACCATTGCAACAAAAAGAATAAAATATCTAGGAATAAACCTACCTAAGGAGGTAAAAGACCTGTACTCAGAAAACTATAAGACACTGATGAAAGAAATCAAAGATGATACAAACAGATGGAGAGATATACCATGTTCTTGGATTGGAAGGATCAATATTGTGAAAATGTCTGTACTACCCAAAGCAATCTACAGATTCAATGCAATCCCTATCAAATTACCAGAGGCATTTTTTACAGAACTAGAACAAAAAAATCTTAAAATTTGTATGGAGACACAAAAGACCCCAAATAGCCAAAGCAGTCTTCAGGGAAAAAAACGGAGCTGGGGGAATCAGACTCCCTGACCTCAGACTATAATACAAAGCTACAGTAAAATATGGTGCTGGCACAAAAACAGAAATATAGATCAATGGAACAGGATAGAAAGCCCAGGGGTAAACTCACACACCTATGGTCAACTAATCTATGACAAAGGAGGCAAGAATACACAATGGAGAAAAGACAGTCTCTTCAATAAGTGGTGCTGGGAAACTGGACAGCTACATGTAAAAGGATGAAATTAGAAGACTCCCTAACACCATACACAAAAATAAACTCAAAATGGATTCGAGACCTAAATGTAAGACCAGACACTAAAACTTTAGAGGAGAACATAGGAAGGACACTCTGACATAAATCACAGCAAGATCTTTTTTGACTCACCTCCTAGAGTAATGGAAATAAAACCAAAAATAAACAAATGGAACCTAATGAAACTTAAAAGCTTTTGCAAAGCAAAGGAAACTACAAACAAGACAAAAAGACAAACCCCAGAATGGGAGAAAATATTTGCAGATGAAGCAACGGACAAAGGATTAATCTCCAAAATATACAGGTAGCTCATGCAGCTCAATATTAAAAAAAAAAACCCAATCAAAAACTGAGCAGAAGACCTAAATATACATTTCTCCAAAGAAGACATACAGATGGCCAAGAGGCACATGACAAGTTGCTCAACATCACTAATTATTAGAGAAATGCAAATCAAAACTGCAATGAGGTATCACCTCACACCAGTCAGAATGGGCATCATCAGAAAATCTACAAACAACAAATGTTGGAGAGGGTGTGGAGAAAAGGGAACCCTCTTGCACTGTTGGTGGGAATGTAAATGGATACAGCCACTATGGAGAACAGTATGGAGGTTCCTTAAAAAACTAAAAATAGATTTACCATATGACCCAGCAATCCCACTACTGGGCATATACCCAAAGAAAACCATAATTCAAAAAGACACATGCACCTCATTATTCATTGCAGCCTATTTACAATAGCCAGGACATGGAAGCAACCTAAATGCCCATCGACAGACAAATGGATAAAGATGTGGTACATATATACCATGGAATCTTAGCCATATAAAGGAACGACATTGGGTCATTTGTAGAGACATGGATGGATCTAGAGAGTGTCATACAGAGTGAAGTAAGTCAGAAAGAGAAAAACAAATGTCATATATTAACGTATATATGTGGAACCTAGAAAAATGGTACAGTTGAACCAGTTTGCAGGGCAGAAATGGAGACACAGATGTAGAGAACAAACATATGGACACCAAGGGGGAAAGTGTCAGGGGGGAGGGGATGAATTGGGAGATTGGGATTGACATGTATACACTAATATGTATAAAATGGATAACTAATAAGAACCTGCTTTATAGGGCTTCCCTGGTGGCGCAGTGGTTGAGAGTCTGCCTGCCGAGGCAGGGGATACGGGTTCGTGCCCCGGTCCGGGAAGATCCCACATGCCGCGGAGCAGCTAGGCCCGTGACCCATGGCCGCTGAGCCTGCGCGTCCAGAGCCTGTGCTCCGCAACGGGAGAGGCCACAACAGTGAGAGGCCCGCGTACCGCAAAAAAAAAAAAAAAAAGATAAATTTAACATGTAACCAGGCAATTCCACTCCTAGGTAACTATCCAAGACAAGTGAAAACATATGTCCATACAAAAACCTGTACTCAAAAGTTTGCAACAGGTTCATTCATCAGAGCCAAAAACATGAAACAACAGAAATGTCCATCTACTGCTGAACTGGTAAACAAATTGTGAGATAGCTGTACGATGGAATTCTATTCAACAATAAAGGAATGACTTACTGATACATGCAATAATCTAAATGAATCTCAAAAGCATCGTGCTAAATGAAAGAAGCCAGACATAAAATACTACATACTGTAGGATTCACATGGCATTCTGGAAAAGGCAAAACTACAGCGACAGAAAGTAGAGCAGTAGTCGTTAGGTTCCATGGGTGGCAGAAGGAGATTGGTTCCAAAGAAATGTTAAAAAACAAAGCCTAACCGAGTAAATTTGAAGAGTTCATTGGCTTTATTAAGTGATTCATTTAATAAATCATTTAATTAGTTGTCAGCATCCCAACTAGCAAGTAGAAAGGTGCTCTGAGGAGCTGTACAAAGTGGAAGGTTTTTCAAGGCAGAGAGGGTGGGACAAGGAAGTAAAAAACAAAAGAAAGGATTATTTCAGGCAAGATCACCTGCTATTGGGGGAAGGGCAGGGGTCTATCTTGTAGATTACCTCACTAGCGTTAATCAGGAAATTCCAAACTGGAATTTTATATTCCACTCCTGAAAGAATCTGAAACTACAATTAGGTTACAGACTAAACTTTGGTGTGCTGACCTGGGAGTCACTTAGCACGAGTGACTCCATTTTGGGCCTACTACCTTTTTTTTAAACAGAGACATAAGGGAATTTTGAGGGGTGATGGAAGTGTTCTAGATCATGATTGTGGTGGTAGTTATATGACCACGTATATCTGTCAAAACTTAAATTGTATGCTTAAAATTGGGGGAATTTTATTGTATATAAAGTATACCTCAATAAAGCTGATTTGTAAAAATCTAAATCAGCTGTTTCTGGTAGTTGCTTTGGGAACGAGCTCAATTTTCTAAAAGTCAATAAATAAAGGAGAAAATTAAGTTTTATCCTGCCTATCCTGTGTGAAATATATTTCAAATAGTGGAAACAGGGAAAATTCTTTTTTACACAAGTCCAATTAAAAAATGCTAATGGGGATTCCCTGGCAGTCCAGTGGTTAGGACTCCACACTTTCACTGCCCACATCAGGGTTCATTCCCTGTCAGGGAACTACTAAGATCTCTCAAGCCGCGAGGCACAGCCGAAAAAAGAAAGCTAATTAGGGGGAAAAATCACCACTTTTTAACATCTGATTAAATAATGCATCTAGGCAATGAATTTCAAGAGCTGCTAAAGCCATTAGATAAAGAGCTGATGTGGGGGACTTCCCAGAGACTTCCCTGGCGGCACAGTGGTTAAGAATCCGCCTGCCAATGCAGGGGACACAGGTTCGAGCCCTGGTCCAGGAAGATCCCACATGCCGCGGAGCAATTGAGCCCACGCGCCACACCTACTGAGCCTGCGCTCTAGAGCTCTAGAGCCCGCGAGCCACAACTACTGAAGCCCGCGCGCCTAGAGCCGGTGCTCCACAAGAGAAACCACCGAAACCACCACAATAAGAAGTCCGCGCACCGCAAGGAAGAGTAGCGCCTGCTCGCTACAACTAGAGAAAGCCTGCGTGCAGCAACGAAGACCCAAGGCAGCCAAAAATTAATTAATTAATTAATTTAAAATGCTGATGTGGGATTTTCTAATGAAGCGATCAGGCTGACATCTCCTGAACTCACTTACCCATCTTAATACGGGTAAAAATGAGACAATCATGACATTTTGTCTATCCTGATGTGATGAAATGATAAATACATAGTACCACTTATGAAGTTTTCTTGCCCCCCAAATGGAACGGAATCTGATCAAGCTTCAAGGTATAATTCCAGGAAAATTGAAAGACAGAGGAAAATGTTCAATGATACCATGAGGATGTAATTAGCCAAAATCTAAAGTGTGGGAAATTCTATAAGGCAAGTGATCTAGTCTTTGCAACAAGTAAGTGGAATGGGGTGGAGAGTGGGGGGATTACAAAGAGAATATGGAAAAGAGAAATAGTTATAGATTAAAAGTGATTTGGGGGCTTCCCTGGTGGCGCAGTGTTTGAGAGTCCGCCTGCCGATGCAGGGGACGTGGGTTCGTGCCCCGGTCTGGGAGGATCCCACATGCCGCGGAGCGGCTGGGCCCGTGAGCCATGGCCGCTGAGCCTGCGCGTCTGGAGCCTGTGCTCCACAACGGGAGAGGCCACAGCAGTGAGAGGCCCGCGTACCGCAAAAAAAAAAAAAAAAAAAAAGTGATTTGGGAGATATATCTCACAACCATAATATTTGGATCTTGTCTGGATCCTGATTTGAACGAACTGTAAAAGCCTTTCTGAGACAGAGGAAGTTGATCACAAAGTAGGGTATGAGGTGTATTAAGAAATTATTGTTGTTGTTTTAGGTATGATAATGGTATAATGGTTATAAGAAGAGGAAGAAGATGAAGAAGAAGGAGAAGGAGGAGAAGGGGAAGAGGAGAGAGGAAGGGGGAAGGGGGAGGGAAGGGGGAGGGAATGGGGAGAGAAGGGGCAGGGGAGGGGAAGGAGATTCTTAACCACTAGAGATACATACTGATGTACATACAAATGAAAGAATATATTTGGGATTTAAATACTGTAAGAAAAGGGAGAGGAAGTGGTGAAAGTTGGGTAGGGAGGAAGAAATACATAAAACAAGAAAGACAAAATATTGATTACCATTGAAGTTTTTTTTTTTTTTGCAGTACACAGGCCTCTCACTGTTGTGGCCTCTCCCATTGCGGAGCACAGGCTCCGGACACACAGGCTCAGGGGCCACGGCTCACGGGCCCAGCTGCTCCGCGGCATTGTGGGATCCTCCTGGACCGGGGCACGAACCCATGTCCCCTGCATCGGCAGGCGGACCCTCAACCACTGTGCCACCAGGGAAGCCCAGCCATTGAAGTTTAATGGGAGTACCTGCAGGCTTGCTCTATTGCTCTCCCTCTACCTTTGTGTGTTTTGAAATTTTATAAATTAAAACTTCTTTAAGCTTTTAATCGGACCAAATAGAATACTTTATTATTCCTTGCTCCTCCGCCAGGCACAGCATTTTGTACCTCCTGCAGCTCAGGCCAAAATCTGGGAGCCGTCCTTGATGACTAGCTTTCCCTCACTTGCCACATCCAATCCATTAGCAAATTCCATTGACTCAGCTTCCAAAAGATCCCCTGAATCTGATTCCTCTTCACCATCTCCACTGTGGCCAGCCTAGTCTAAGCTGTCATAAGCTCTTGCGAGAACCTCTGCCTCCCTCTCTGTGATCTCACCATTGCCCTTCACACTCTACTCTCCACAGAGCTCTCAGAGTCGTTTATTTAAAGCATAAATCTTATCACGTCCCTTCCCTGCTGAAAGCCCTTCAGTGTTTTTCTGTGACAATTAAAACAGATTCCAAGTACCAAGTCAGGACCCATGCACCCTGACCAGCCCCGCTGAAGTGGCCCCTGCCAACCTCCTGTTCTCTGAGAGGATTAGGGGTATCCTGCCACTACTCAAATGGCATTATTCTGCTCCAGACTGTGGTGTCCTCTGAGGTTGGCAGGAAGGATCCTCTTCTGGCCCATCTCCAAACCCTACTGCTCCTCAGAAACACCGCCCCACCTGCTTATGAATGAAATACTTCCTTTAGCTATTCATGTTCCTCCATTCAATCCAATACACAATACCTCTGGGAGGTGTCATTCATAAAGCTAGTTTTCCTTTGTTATACAGACATACCAGTTTTATTGCGCTTCACTTTATTGCCCTTCCCAGATTTTAAGGTTTTTACAAATTGAAGGTTTGCGGCAACCGTGCCTGGAGCAGGCCTGAGCACCATTTTTCCAATAGCATTTGCTCACTTTGTGTCTCGTTTTGGTAATTCTGGCAATAATTCCAACTTTTTCATGATTATTATATGTGTTACGGTGATCTGCGCTCTTCAATGTTACTATTGTAATTATTTTGGGGTGCCATGAGCTACGCCCATATAAGACAGCAAAATTAATCAATAAATGTGTGGGCTCTGACGGCTCCACTGCCCAGCCATTCTCCCACCTCTCTCCCTCTTCTCGGACCTCTCTATTCCCTGAGACACAACAATATTGAGATGAGGCCAACTAATAACTCAACAAAGGCCTCCAGGGAATTCCCTGATGGTCCAGTGGTTAGGATGCCACGCTTTCACTGCCAAGGGCACAGGTTCAATTCCTCATTGGGGAACTAAGATCCCACAAGCTGCAAGGCACAGCCAAAAATTAAAAAAAAAAAAAAAATTTAATTAAAAAAAATAGCAAAGTCCTCTAAGTATTCAAGTGAAAGGAAGAGTCACACATTCCTCACTTTAAATCAAAAGCTAGAAATGATGAAGCTTTGTGAGGAAAGTATGCCGAAAAACCAAGACAAGTCAAAAGCTAAGCTTCTTGCCTCAAGCAGTTGGCCGAGTTATGGGGTGGAGGGGAGTTGCGGCGCAGGTTCTTGAAGGAAATTAGAAGTGCTACTCAGTAAGCACACAATAATAAGAAAGTGAAACAGCCTTATTGCTGGTATGGAGAAAGTTTCAGTGCTCTGGATAGTTGACAGAAGATCAAACCAGCCACAATATCACATTAAGTCAAAACTTAATCCAGAGCAAAGCTCTAACTCTCTTCAATTCTGTGAAGGCTGAGAGAGGTGAGGAAGCAGAAGAAAAGTTATCCAGAGCATCTAGCTAAGATAACAAATGAATGTGGCTATACTAAACAACAGACTTTCAGGGTAGATGAAACAGGCTTCTGTTGGAAGTAGATGTCATCTTGGAATATCACAGCTAGAGAGGAGAAGTCAATGCCTGGCTTCAAAGCTTCAAAGGACAGAATGACACTTGTTAGGGGCTAATGGAGCTGGTGATATGAAGTTAAGCCAATGTTCATTTGTCATTCTGAAAATCCTAGGACCCTTAGGAATTATGCTAAATCTACTCAGCCTGTGCTCTATAAATGGAACAACAAAGCCTGGATGACAGCACATCTGTTTACAACATGGTTTACTGAGTATTTTAAGCCCACTGTTGAGACATACTGCTCAGAAAAAAAGATTTCTTTTGAAATATTACTGCTCATTGGCAATGTACCTGGTCACCCAAGAGCTCTGATGAAAATGTACAAGAAAATTGATGTTATTTTCATGGCTGCTAACACAACATCCATTCTGCAGTCCGTGGATCAAGGGGTAATTTTGACTTTGAAGTCTCATCATTTGAGAAATACATTTCGTAAGGCTATAGCTGCCATAGATAGTGATTCCTCTGATGATCTGGGCAAAGCCAACTGAAAACCTTCTGTAAAGGATTCACCATTCTAGTTGCCATTGAGAACATTCACAGGAGTTTGGAAGAAGTTGATTCCAGGCAAGGTACAAAAGTACCAACTTTTACAGCTTACAATCAGGAAATCACGTGAGTTTTACCAAAATCTCTTGAATTCATCCACCACTCTCTATTCTCTTTGTAAAAATATTAAACTGAACCTGATCAGTTCAAGCCACCACCATCTTTTGCCAGCCTCTGGTCTTGCCCCTGAGGCATCCCAAATGTCTCCCTGTGGAGTGATTTTTTCAAAAGTGAATCTGATCAAGTCACCTCACCCATTCCCCCAAGGGTCTAAACACTTTGAAAATTCCCTCATTGACCTTAAGGTAAACTTCAAACTCCTTGGCAGACAAATAGGTTCCTTCCAGATCAGGTTTGCCACTCCACCTTACCTCGCCCCACCCACACCCAAAAAGAATCCAAACAATTGCTGTTCCCATAGCAGAATTTTCTTGCTGGTAATAATAGTTATTTTTCTCTTTCTGTATTGCCATGGCCAGCTAGCTCCTCCTGGTCATTCATGGTGCAGCCGCCATGTCATCTGCTCAGGGGAGGCTTTCCTACTCCAAGTGCTCACCCTACTTTAGCAAGTTCACACTGTATTCTAATTGGCTGTTCACCTCCTAGTTCCCTATCTCTCTGTCCTTACCCTCATTCTAAGACTGTGGGTTCCTCGATGGCTGAGACTCTCCTAGTACCTCTTAGAGCATAGCATCTAGCACAGCGGCAGGCACATAAGTGTTTGATGAATATTCACTGAAGGGATGAATGAACAAATCAATTGATTGCTAAGGATTACCCCTGTGTGCAGTACACTATTGTTTTAATAATTAAAATTTCTGCACAATACATATAATAAAATTAAAATAAAGAATTAAAAACAGATTGAAGGAAATATATGTATATCAAATACAATTTAAAGAGTTCATTTAAGTTTTCTAGGAAAATCACAGAGGCCATAAAAGGAAGACCTAAATCTAACAGCAGTCACACCACCAGTGACTGTAAAGGAATAACCAGACAGATGACCTTGGCGAGGAAGAAAATGTCCCTTGGCATTTTTGTTTTCAAGGAACAGATATCCTTTCCCATATGAAGATCTACAAGTTGCAGTGGGGAAACCAGACCCCATTCTTGAACAAGACCCTTCTGATATTACATCCTTCACAAGGGTTGCTTTACAATTGATTGGGTGATGGTCTTAAACTGAGAATTTTCTGATTAGCATAATTACATCCCATCCTTTGCATCTTCCTAATTGTCCCTTTACAAATCATTTTCATATAATCACATAACCAAACCTAACAAATGTTGACGAATAAATGTCTTGTCTATACCTAATAATAGGTGGTCTTGTCCTAGAACTACAAACCTTTTCTTTAAAACTTTTTATTTTATATTGGAATATAGCTGATTAACAATATTGTGTTAGTTTCAGGTGTATAGAAAAGTGATTCAGTTATATATATACATGTATCTATTCTTTTTCAAGTTATTTTCCCATTTAGGTTGCTACATAATATTGAGCAGAGCCCCCTGTGCTATACAGTAAGTAGGTCCTTGTTGGTTATCCCTTTTTTTTTTCCAATATTTATTTTATTTTGGTTGAGCTGGGTCTTAGTTCCGGCATGCGGGATCTTCACTGCAGCATGTGGACTTCTTAGTTGCGGCAAGCATGTGGGATCCAGCTCCCCAACCAGGGATCGAACCCGGGCCCCCGGCATTGGGAGCGTGGAGTCTTAACCACTGTGCCACCAGGGAAGTCGTGGTTATCCATTTTAAATAGAGCAGTGTGTACATGTGAATCCCAAACTCCCTAACTATCCTTCCCCCCCCACCCCGCACCTTTCTCCCTGGTAACCATAAGTTCGTTCTCTAAGTCTCTGAGTCTGTTTCTGAACAAACCTGTTTTTAATTGATTGATATTTAGAATCCATAACTTTATTTCTGGAAGCAAAAAAGAAGAATTTTGAGACGGTCCCTAAAGGGGTAATTCGTTTTCAGATCTTGTCAAACATATTCCACACTCCCTTTCTCCTCCGCCCTCCCCCACCTCTCCTAATCTCGTTCCTTTGGCTGGGAATCTCGCGAGATGTCGAGTTCTCATGAATTCTCCCGAGAACCACCGCTCTTCCTTTTCCGGTCAGCGGCCTGAGGTAAGTGTTTCTTTGGCGAGTCTTCCGAGTGGGGAATCCTCTGGTTATCGCTGGCATCCTGGCCTTGGCGGGGCCAATTTCGAGACTCTCGGGAGGAGGACTCTCGCGGCTACTGATTTCTCTCTGGGAGCGGCGTTCTGTGCGGGGAGACGTGTCGGAGTACCCCGCTTGGCGCCCCGGTGCTCTCAGGCCTCAGCGGGGCGCGATGGTTGCGAAGGGGGTTGGCCGGGCGTACAGGCAGGCTGTGGTGGTTCCCGACTCCGGAGACCCAGTGTCTTCGCGCTGAGTGGTGGCTGCTAACGCAGCGCATTTGTGGCCGCATCGAGAGAAATTTGGGGGGGGGGGGATAAAGTCAAGTAGGGTCGAGGCTTTTATTCAGTGGCTGAACGTTAAATGTTTCGAGTTCAGCGGCGCTTAAAGCGGGTAATTGAAAGTGTGGAAAAAAGACTGGATTACGTGTGAAGTTGCGTGAGTAAAGGAGGTTTCTGTAGGGGGAGCCTGTAGAGGGTTGTAGGGGGTCGAGTTAACTCGTCTGAAGGATCCAGGCTTGGATTGAAACAGGCTGTGTTTTCTTCCAGAGGGTAAAAGGAATGATGTCCTTGTCACTAGTCTAGTGTCAGCACTGCTGTAGTCACTGGTAGTTGCACACGGGAAGAAACAGTGGATAGAAGGATGGCTGCGATGATGGCATTTCTTAGGACACCTTTGGATTAATCATGAAAACAACTACTCTCTGAGCAGCTGCGGGCAGCGTTTAGTACATAAACCGTGTAAGTTACTGTAAATATGTTGACGGAATTATACTTGCTCGTTTCCAGGTGACCTCTAAAAATGGTTCGCTATTCACTTGACCCAGAAAATCCCACAAAATGTAAGTGAACACGAAACATTTTTTATTTTGGCGTAAGAGGCAACAAGATGCCCAGAATTAACCAAAACTTTTCTTTTTGGTATTTTTTAGCATGCAAGTCGAGAGGTTCAAATCTTCGTGTTCACTTTAAGGTATGTGAATCATAGTTATGCTCTAAAAGAGTTGCTTCACGAGTTCTAGTGAGTATTTTTTAACCATTCTAAAAAGGTAGCTGCGGTGATGCATTTCTTAGGACACCTTTGGATTCACCGTGAAAATCAATCGATTTTGAGCAGCCACCTTTTGGTCCGTGATCATCAGTATATAATGAGTACTTTGATTTAGGATTTGTGGAATTGGGTAAAACTACCAGAGAACTGCTTGAGAACCTAGTGTGCATATCAAGATATGGGACACGTAATTGTAGTTCATAAGATGATGGAGAACGTATTAAAGTGAGTAAACATGCTTAGGGTTCACTTGTTTCCACCTTCAAACCAAACCTCCCTCGGCTCATAATCACAGATTTTTATTCTTCATTGTATCAGCTCACGTCCTAATAAATGGAAAGGTTTTGGCTGTTGATAAATGTTGACGTGTTGAAAATGTTAGAATTTAATGTTTAAAATTTGTGATTTTTAAAAAAATACATGGTTAACTCACAGCTTATATTATTTATACTTAGAACACTCGTGAAACAGCCCAGGCCATTAAGGGTATGCATATCCGAAAAGCCACTAAGTATCTGAAGGATGTCACTTTAAAGAAGCAGTGTGTGCCATTCCGTCGCTACAATGGTGGAGTTGGTAGGTGTGCCCAGGTGAGAATTCATAGTTGTCATTTAAAAAGACAAACTGTTAGAGAAGGTGATTGGAGGGAGTAAGAATGGCCATGATCTGCCTTTAATCAGGCTCTTTCTGGTTGCTGTGATGACAATCTTAGGACACCTTTGGATTAACCATGAGAAAAACCATTTTCTGAGCAACCTTGGTGTTGGTTAAAATAAACTCATCTTGTAACATTGATTTAAATTGGGGGAAGTGACGAATGGGCTCTCTGGTTTTGTTTGTTTTTTAGGCCAAACAGTGGGGCTGGACGCAGGGTCGGTGGCCCAAAAAGAGTGCTGAATTTTTACTGCACATGCTCAAAAATGCAGAGAGTAATGCTGAACTTAAGGTACCCAAACCATAAATATCTTTATACATGTAACTTGGATTGTTATTCAGTTAAAGTTGCTGTTGTCCAGATTTATTTCCTTGATTGTCTTGCTTTCTCAAGTAGCTAAATTCTCCATTAAAAGAATTCTCTTAAATCTCTACCTCCAGTTTCCAACAGACCAAAATTTTTGTCTGTAAAGCATTTCAGGAGCATGGTCTGCAGTTACTTCAAGCTTAAGTCTATAGAATTTCCCCCCCTATAATCCCAGTACATGCAAAAGAAACGCTTTTTTTCCCTTGAGTATTTTACCAAGGGTTTGTAAACTTTCTTGTGCCATGGACCTTTTTTACACTATGGTTTGTGAATCCCTTCACAGGATATTTTAAAATATAATAAAATATGTACTATTCCAAAGGAACTGTGATTGCCGTAGTAATGATTAATGTGGTTTGTTGCCTACATTCATAGTTGAGAGGCATTAAATTTCAGTTAGAAGTTAAAACAACTATGTTTAACTGAACAAAACCTGTGTCAACAAAACAGGTTTATCCATTTGAGGAATTATCCATTACCCTTTTGCATTTTGAAAATTGGGTCAGAACTGGAATTAATGTGGGTCTGTTCAGCTGTAGCCCTTCTAGCTGCTAAGCCTTGCTGTCAAAATCCTGTTTATCATCAAGGCTTAGAAATAGACATAGACGCTACCGGATCCTGTAACTCCACTCCTTTATGAATGCCACTTACAAACTTGGTGCATTTAGCACGGAGTTTTGGTAGTTAGATTTAAGGAAGGACACTTAGAATAAAGGTTAAAAAAACTGCTTGAACAAATATGCTATTTAAAGTCCTAAGGATTGCCTTTCAAATTATTTTTTTTCAGGCAGGGACTTGAATGATGCAGTTTGTGGTATTAAGATAAAGATGTTACCTGATTTTGTTCCAGGGCTTAGATGTAGATTCTCTGGTCATTGAGCACATCCAGGTGAACAAAGCCCCCAAGATGCGGCGCAGGACTTACAGAGCTCATGGTCGGATCAACCCATACATGAGCTCTCCGTGCCACATTGAGATGATCCTTACTGAAAAAGAACAGATTGTTCCTAAACCAGAAGAGGAGGTTGCCCAGAAGAAAAAGGTCAATTACTTAGTCTCTGCTCTGTTTATTTGGTGTGTTAGATTTGTGGTTGCTGTGATGACTAACTTAGGACACCTTTGGAATAACCATGAAAGAAGACTATTCTGAGCAACCAGCAACCTCTTCTAACCATTTTATTTTGGCTTTCATGGGTCTCATTAGTTTCTTGATTAACAGTGAATAGTAACTTTGTATTGTTCAGTATGTTAAAACCATGTGATTATCTGCTTATGTCCCCACCTAGATGTCCATAGCCAGTTCAAATGCAACATGTCCAAAACTGGGCTCTCCTCCCTACCCCCCAATAAGCTTGTTTTCAGTATGTTTAAGCCTGAAACCTGGGAGTGATTCTTCACACCTAATGGTGTGATCCACCTAATGGATTTGTCTTCTATTGATTTTATCATTAAATGTTATCCTCCATCCTTGCTGCCACTTAGTTCTAACCAGCTGGGCACCCTGGCTGCCGTCTTGATTATCTCCTGCTTACTACTGTGATGTCCTCCTGGCTGCCCTTCTCCCCATACCACTTCTCTACGCCAAAGGACTCATGTTTTTCCCTTTATGTTGAAATTTCCAATTACTCTTTCATTGAGATACAATCTTCTGGAATCTTAATAGTGCATTTTTCTTTTCTCCAGATATCCCAGAAGAAATTGAAGAAACAAAAACTTATGGCCCGGGAATAAATGCTGCAAAAAATAAATGCAAATGAAAGTAAAAGCAGAGTGTTGGTTGTCTTAATTAGTAAATCTGTTTCAAGTGTCATCACAAAATGGATCAAATGTTTTCATAAAACATGCTGTTTTGCATCTTTTGGTGCTTTGCGTAAAATGGAATTAGAACATGGGGAAATTTCTGAATCTCTTTTCCACCCACTTTATTGAGGTTTAACACACTGTACAGTCTTCAGTAGCATTTAGTATACTCATTTATGCATCCGTCAGCACAGTGAGTTTTAGAGTTTTTCATGATCCCAAAGAGGAACCTTGGTAGTGGTTGGCTGTCACCTCCCCCCAATCCAGTGCTGGGTGACTACTTGCCTATTTCTGACTGTAGATTTGCCTATTCTGGACAATTCATATAAATGAAATCACAGTGTGACCTTCCTCACTGGCTTTGATTTGCTTGACTTAGCATGATTTTTTCAGGGTTGTAGCATGTACCTATGGTTCATCATATCATTTGGGGCTTTTTTTCTTTTAGCTGTTAGTGTTGCTGTGAACTATAAAAGTTCCTGTGTGGGCATATTTTCCTTTCACTTGGGTGTATACCAAGAGTGGAATTCCAGGGTCATAAGGTAATTTTAATGAACACTGGAGGAACTGCAGGACTCCTAAAGCAGTTCCGTTTACAGTGCGACCAGCAGTGGTTCGAATTTCTTCATCGCTTAGATTTCGCCGATTATAGCTGTCCTAATGGGAGGAAAGTTGTATGCCCATTTCTTGTAAAAATACCCGCTCAAAGGTGACGATGTTAATTTTCCCTGCTCTTGAATTTAAGACCCTTGTAGCAGGGTGAGTAGCTTAGCCTCGACTGCGTTCGAAAACATCCTAGCCATCACCGCAAGCTTCCCTGTCGGTGGTGAGTCACCGGTACAGGCGCTTATCCTCTCCTGGGTTCGCGTCGTAGATCTTGTTCCAGTGACCGGGCAACTGGGGAGCAACAGCGCTTCCGCCTCGCCCGCAAGCTCTAAGCTGATTGCCGGGGTGCGCCGGAAGCTGCCGCCGTCCCCGCAGGGCGTCACCGTTACGTCGGGTGCGTCATCAGGCTGACGCAGGCGCTCCTTTGTCGGTCCCTCTTGCCGCGCCCTTAGGGTTGGCTGCGGCACGTCACCCCGCGAGCCTCCCTCCGGAAGCCTGGACACCGTCACTGGGGCTTGGTGGCCGCGGGTGAGCGGGGCTGGGTGGGTCCGGGCAGCGGCCGGGGCTTCGGGGTTCTCCTGCCCTCAAGGTACACCAGCGCCCCTGCCCTGTGCCTCCCCCTGCGTCGGTCTCCACCCCTTCCTGCCTCCGTCCGCCTCTCTTTGCTTCAGGATCCGCTCTCTGGCCTGCCTTGTCGGTATCACTTTTTTATCGTCGTCGCCACCATTCGCTCGTACTCTCCCCTGTCTTTCAGTCCTTGCCTTTGACTTAGCCTCTCCCGGTCTCTTTTGTCTCCAGTGAAGTGATCCGCCGACCGGTCACTTAGAGGAAGTGGCGTACCCCCGCCACAGCTGCTCTTGTTCTCATAGAGCCTCCGCCTTTTTCTGTTCCATTGTATTGGACTAAGTCGAATGCAAGAAATTCCTCTCCTCCACGTTTCAATCCATCTTTCTCGCTGTGTTGTATATTCGAGAATTGGCTTGGAGAGAGTAAATAAAATCATGATTTTATCAATTTATCATAGTCACCTTCTAGACCTCTAAGCCATAATTATAACAAAATAATTAGTACTAATTGTTCTTGAGAATTCATTTAAAGCACAATTTCAAGTAGGTAAAAACCTGAATCTTTATGATGGAGGGATTGCCTGTCATCGTATTAGCTTAGTGCTCGGTAGCATTGCCAGTTGTTTTGAAGGGTTTTAGTTGCGTTTGAAAGTTTGGTAGAAAGGGGAATAACATGATGATCGTGTTTGGGGGAGAGAAAATGCAAGAGCACTGAGCTAGGAAACCAGAATTAGGAATTCTGGTTTTAGCCAGTTCTAGTTACTTGTTACCTGCAGTGTGGACTTTGGACACACTTATGGTAGCAACATTTACGTAGTACTTAATATATGCAGACACTGTTCTGAGCTTTGTATTCCTATTAATGTATCTCATCCACACTACATCCCTGTGAGATCGGTACTATTATTGTCCTCTTTTTACGCATGGGAGAATTAAGGCACCGTCTGGTTAAATAATTTGCCCAGGAACGCTATCTAGAAAATGGTGAAAGCAGGGCTCAAATCCAGGCAGCTGCCAGCCATCCTGTTTGATTATCATGCTATGGTACCTAAACCAGTAAGAAGTCTTTTCAGATCAGATTCTAAATGTCTAGTAGCCAAAAATTATGATTTCTTGAAAAATGCTGAAAAAGACTCTTGCTCGTTTGGCTTATTTTGATTGATTCTTTAAAATTTTGGAACAAAATATTTTGGCAAATTCTAAAATTATTTTAATTTGTCTAGGGGACTGTTTTAAAGACTCCAGTTATGAATCCCTTATAAAAGAGTTGGTCATTCCCTGATACACATTTACTTTTTTATTTGTTTACAGCTCTTGTAATTCATTTCAAAGCCACATTCAGATTGGATTATGTATACCACTCTTCACTTGTGTTGTGAATCATTTTAAATTGCCTGAGCGTAGCAGTACTTACTCATTTACCACTAAATACTACTTAGCTTACAATATTTTGAAAACAAGTTTAACATGCTGAATTATTAGCCTTATGCACTGTTCTGAAGTTTCTTAGTTTTTAAAGCCTTTGCTAAGGGATTAAAAATTCTTGTAAATTTAAGAGGTCTTCGGTTTAATTGTGTGTTATGGAAGTAGTATTGGCTCTTTTTCAAGAAATTGCTGATCTTGAGAAATTCCAAGTTGACTTCTAATTATCAAGGAAATTTAGGTGTTAATTTTTGGAAATGGACAATTGACTTATACCAATAATACTAAATAAAACTTTTATTACTCAATACCCCTTTATTGCCATTAAAAAGAAAAAGCACATCTGTCAAGGGAGAGTTGTTGGCTGGGAAAGGCCAGCCAGTATGCAGCCTAGAGGTCTTCCAAAGTGATATCTTAGTGAGTTCCATATTACAAGATTTGCCCTTAGCATTGTTCAGTCCCTGGAGATGATTAGGCCCTGGGAGTTAATTCACACTGAACTGGCGTATGTCAAAATTACCAAATTCCTTAATGTTTTTGTGCCTCCTTTTCTTTATCCGTAAATGGAAATGCCAGGGTACCCAACCTCACTGGGTGTTTTGAAGATTAAATGAGTTGATACATGTAAAGGGCTTAACTGCCTAGCACCCCGCGAATGATGGTGTCATTCCTTTATCATCAAATCTGTGGTTGTGGAGCAGTGATTGGAGAGGTTTGGAGGCAGGTACCTCACTATTATTTTCAGGTCTGCCACCTGTTATTCTTTTACCTTGTAGATAGCAGCATTTTTATTTAATAGACTTGCTTTAAGCTAATACCTGTAGTGTGATTTAAGTTTTTCCTTCAGTGTAGAAATAGTCTTTTCATATATCTTAATCTAGGTAAATTCCTTCAGTCATTACTCTATGATGATCTAATTAGTTCTTCCTTCTTGTTTATCAGCAGTTCAGGATCTTAAGCCTGGGACAATGGTGTGCATTCCCTGCATTGTCATTCCAGTTCTGCTCTGGGTCTACAAAAAGTTCCTGGAACCATATATATACCCTCTGATTTCCCCCTTTGTTAGTCGTGTGTGGCCTAGGAAAGCTATACAAGAATCCAGTGATAAAAACAAAGGCAAAATAGACTGTAAGGTAAGAACATTAAAATGCCTTGAATAAGGGGGCATGGGGATGCAGGATGAAATACTTGGCTTTTGGAAAGGCAAGTTCTTCCAACCAGAAGCTTCATTAATGTGTCTAAATTCCCTTCTTTTTTAAAATAGGGGTTTTGGATTTTTATTTGTAATTAACGTTTGCTTTAAACTAAGGTTCTAAACTAGTCCTCTGATTGATACATTTGCTTCTTGCTTTATGGCCAGGATAATAACCAGTATTTCCTGAGTGGTAAGAGTAATGGTAAATAGTTAATAAATAACAAGAAATGATTCTAAAATAAGCCAAGTTTCACTGACTGATAACTTTGATAAGAGATTTAATTGGTAGGATCATAGAGGGTTTTTTTTTTTAACAAAATGGAGTTATTTTTTTAAATGAGTATTTAGACAACTCTGTTGTCTTTAGTGTTGGTGATTGTTAAATACAACTTCGTGTTCAATTGCACAAATTTAGCCATCCTGCACATTTCTAGAAGTAGTTTTTTCATTCTGAAGTTATTGTCTGTTTTTAAAGAGAATATGTCTTAAAATGTATGTCTGTTTGTTGTAATAATATCTAAAGTGGTTTTTCATTTTAGGGTGCAGATATAAATGGATCACCAACAAGAGGACCAACAGAAATCTCGGATAAAAAGAAAGACTAATGTGATGGTCCCAAAGGATCTCATTGTTTTCAAAATGGATCTGATAGTATGAAGCACCTTCTTTGTAATTGTCTCTGATCTTTTTCCCTGAAACCAGAATTTGGGTTAGATAGTTTAGATATTTACCTGACACTAATCAGGAAATACCTGGTATTTGTATTTCAAATGTAGCTAGTTATATTTAATGACCTCATTCCTGAGTTCCTTTTTCATTAAAGTAGCTTTCATTTCTTTTATTGCATTTTTAAAAATATGAGTAAAGAAAAGGTTCGTGCCAGTAGACACTGTTACTAAATCAGTCCCTAAAAATCCTTGGGCCTCTAGCTTTTATTCAGGCTCTTCAAATTTGAGGAGTATAATTTTACTGTGAAAGAGTGCAGTGAGACTGTGCAGTGAATTGAAAGGTAGTTTTTGGAGATGATAATGACTTGAAACATAAAGATGTAATTACTGTCTCACTCAATGGAGCAGCTTATCTATGAGAGTAGTAATTACTGTTTATTGCTCTGAGGAAGATAGGAAAGACAGGGAAATGGGGTAACCTCTCTGAAAAATGGAACATCTTTTACGTAAATGGCTAATGTATATTATAAAATTCTAATTCTTGTCGCATTCCTTCTGTTCCTAAAAATATATTAAATATTCAGTTTAGCTTGTTGTTCTTTTTTCTTTTAAAATATAAATACTTAAAAGTAAGATTTTTTTAACCACATCAGAAGTCAGGATTGTAATAATGTGATGGCATCCGGATAGTTATGGGGGCAGCGATATTTTTTTTCTTCTTTTTTTTTAAAGTTTAGATTGTATCAGTTATTTTGTTCCATAATAAGACACCAAAATTCGTGGTTTTCAGCAACAGTGACGTGACTGCACAGTTATTTGCTGGTCTGGGCCTCTCCACATGATCTTTCATCCCCAGGCCTCTTCATTTTAGTGTAAGGATCTATAAATATTCAAAGACGATGAGACATATCTTCATAGAATATTTATTTTCACTGAAGCAAGGAGAAGTTAGAAAGGACTCCCCGCCTTGCGTCCCCAGGGAAGTCCTGGGTCCTAACTGAGGCTCTGTTAAGCTGTGTCTGGTCAAGTCATTGATCCACCTTGGACTTCCTTTGATATAAATGTGTTTCATCTTTTCTGCCCCAGCCTACCTGAGGGATAAGATAAATTCTCATTAGCAACTAAATCCAGTTGATTAGTTTGTTTTTTAAGGTATTAAAAACTATATTATGAAAATAGCAGATGTTCATAGTAGAACAATGCAAGGGCAGGTTAAATGAAAAGTTAATGTTCTTTCTCTACTCTCATAACTTTGTTCTAGCTCCACAGATGTAACCACTATTAGCTTTTTGTATAGTCTTCTAGCAACTTTCTTAAAATATATCATTTTTTAAAAATCAAATAAGGTCTATAATGTCCTTACTCCCATAGTCCCCAAGGGCTTTACTCATTTAGCTGTTGCTTTTGTTTAGGATTTATCTTCATATTTTAAGTGATACATGTATGCTGCAGTTTTTGGAGCTATCAACTTTAGACATTATTGACTTCCTGCCGTGGTTGAGATACAGCTGTTTTACACTGTAGTCCCTCTGCTTCTCCCACACATCCTCCAGATACGTTTTGTAAATTTTGGTTAAGTCATTGATCAGTGTGTGTATCATTATGCATACTCCAGATGTTTTCCATTTGCCCCTCCAAATCTCTGCTCCCTCACCCTACTCTCCTGCTCAAGAAAGCTGTATGGACTACATCAACAGGCTTCCTATGACCTCTGGGATCTGTTGGTTTGGCCAGTGGTATCTGCAGCAGGAGATGGGAGGGAGGGAAGGAAAGAGTGAGGTCAGGGTATTTATTCCCTTGGCTCCTTCCCTTCAAGGTCTCTTCAGGTCAGATGTGTTCCTCAGCCAGAAGTCACTGTACCTCATGGTGACCAACTCCACATGACCCCTTTCAGTTTCCACTAATGTCTCCCTTTCCTTGTCTTTTTGGGCCTAGGGTGATGGCATCTGTTACTACTGGCTTTGGGTCACTGCTTTATCTTGAGCGTACCATCTGCTTCTTGCTGGACACTGATAGGATGAGCAGGTGACTACTGCTCACTGCATAGATTGTGCGTGTAGTGCGATTGAGTTTCCCTTCACTTAGAGCATCGCTTGCCTGCAGTTACTCATTACCTTTTTCTCCCCGTACACTTCCCCTATTGACGAGTTGTTGCCCAGGCCCGAGGCACAGTGGCAGTCCTTGGGACTTTTCTTCACCACTCCTGTGTTGGATCTCTTGTTCCCTGGATCCCATATCTTCCTCTGTTGGTTTACTCCTTAATTTTTCCTGTAGCATACCAGTTTTTCTAATTCAATACTCTTAAAAAGTTGAGATGGATAATTTTGAAAAGTGATCCCCCAGATCACTCCAGTTCATTTAAACCTACCTTCCTGAGAATCACCGGTCTTCTAAGGCCTTTTCTGCTTCTAGCAGTCTCCCACTAGAGCACTGGTTCCCAATCTTGTATTTTCACATACTAGTAAAAAAATATTTTTAAAAAAGTTGAGGGGGCTGCTACACCGTTACCAACTTTTTATTTTGCCAAGCGGGAATATATTAAAAGGCTGTGACTTATTATCACCATTATTTCATAAAAGAAGACATTTTGACACCAAAAGAGTGAAGAGGAACATGGGAATAAAGGATAATAGTAGCCCATTAGTGTGAATACGTTTATAAAAGATACATTTGTTTATCGTGAGAAATTCACAATTTTCTCCATATTTTTCTTTTTTTTTTTTTTTGTCAAAAGCTTTTTCTGCATCTCTTGAGATAATCATATGGTTTTTATTCTTCAATTTGTTAATATGGTGTATCACATTGATTGTGTATATTGAAGAATCCTTGCATCCCTGGGATAAATCCCACTTGATCATGGTGTATGATCCTTTTAATGTGTTGTTAGATTCTGTTTGCTAGTATTTTGTTGAGGATTTTTGCATCTATATTCATCAGTGATATTGGTCTTTAATTTTCTTTTTTCATAGTATCTTTGGTTTTGGTATCAGGGTGATGGTGGCCTCATAGAATGAGTTTGGGAGTGTTCCTTCCTCTGCAATTTTTGGGAAGAGTTTGAAAAGGATGGCTGTTAGCTCTTCTCTAAATGTTTGAAAGAATTCACCTGTGAAGCCGTGTGGTCCTGGACTTTTGTTTGTTGGGAGATTTTTAATCACAGTTTCAATTTCATTGCTTGTGATTGGTCTGTTCATATTTTCTATTTCTTCCTGGTTCAGTCTTGGAAGATTATACCTTTCTAAGAATTTGTCCATTTCTTCCAGGTTATCCATTTTATTGGCATAGAGTTGCTTATAGTATTCTCTTAGGATGCTTTGTATTTCTGCGGTGTCTGTTGTAACTTCTCCTTTTTCATTTCTAGTTTTATTGATTTGAGTCCTCTTCCTCTTTTTCTTGATGAGTCTGGCTAATGGTTTATCAATTTTGTTTCTCTTCTCAAAGAACCAGCTTTTAGTTTTATTGATCTTTGCTATTGTTTTCTTTCTTTCTATTTTATTTATTTTTGCTCTGATCTTTATGACTTCTTTCCTTCTGCTAACTTTGGGTTTTGTTTGTTCTTCTTTCTCTAGTTCCTTTAGGTGTAAGGTTAGATTGTTTATTTGAGATGTTTCTTGATTCTTGAGGTAGGCTTGTATAGCTATAAACTGCCCTCTTAGAACTGCTTTTGCTGCATTGCATAGGTTTTGGATCATCATGTTTTCATTGTCATTTGTCTCTAGGTATTTTTTGATTTCCTCTTTGATTTCTTCAATGATCTCTTGGTTATTTAGTAACGTATTGTTCAGCCTCCATGTGTTTGTGTTTTTTATATTTTTCTACCTGTAATTCACTTCTAGTCTCATAGCGTTGTGGTCAGAAAAGATGCTTGATATGATTTCAGTTTTCTTAAATTTCCTGAGGCTTGATTTGTGACCCAAGATGTGATCTATCCTGGAGAATGTTCCATGCGCACTTGAGAAGAAAGTGTAATCTGCTGTTTTTGGATGGAATGTCCTATAAATATCACTTTATCGGGTCTCTTGTGTCATTTAAAGCTTCTGTTTCCTTATTTATTTTCATTTTGGATGATCTGTCCATTGGTGTAAGTGAGGTGTTAAAGTCCCCCACTATTGTGTTACTGTCCATTTCCTCTTTTATAGCTGTTAGCAGTTGCCTTATGTATTGAGGTGCTCCTGTGTTGGGTGCATATATATTTATAATTGTTATATCTTCTTCTTGGATTGATCCCTTGATCATTATGTAGTGTCCTTCCTTGTCTCTTGTAACATTCTTTATTTTAAAGTCTGTTTGATATGAGTATTGCTACTCCAGCTTTCTTTTGATTTCCATTTGCATGGAATATCTTTTTCTATCCCCTCACTTCCAGTCTGAATGTGTCCCTAGGTCTGAAGTGGGTCTCTTGTAGACAGCATATAGATGGGTCTTGTTTTTGTATCCATTCAGCAAGCGTGTGTGTTTTGGTTGGAGCATTTAATCCATTCACATTTAAGGTAATTATGTATAGGTATGTTCCTATGACCATTTTCTTAATTGTTTTGGGTTTGTTTTTATAGGTCCTTTTCTTCTCTTGTGTTTCCCACTTAGAGAAGTTCCTTTAGCATTTGTTGTAGAGCTGGTTTGGTGGTGCTGAATTCTCTTAGCTTTTGCTTGTCTGTAAAGCTTTTGATATCTCCATCGAATCTGAATGATATCCTTGCCGGGTAGAGTCATCTTGGTTGTAGGTTCTCCTTCATCACTTTAAGTATAGCATGCCACTCCCTTCTGGCTTGTAGAGTTTCTGCTGAGAAATCAGCTGTTAACCTTATGGGAGTTCCCTTGTATGCTATTTGTCGTTTTCCCCTTGCTGCTTTTAATAATTTTTCTTTGTCTTTAATTTTTGCTGATTTGATTACTATGTGTGTTTCTCCTTGGGTTTATCCTGTATGGGACTCTCTCTGCTTCCTGGACTTGGGTGGCTCTTCCCTTTCGCATGTTAGGGAAGTTTTCGACTATAATCTCTTCAGATATTTTCTCGGGTGCTTTCTCTCTCTCTTCTTCTTCTGGGATCCCTATAATGTGAATGTTGTTGTGTTTAATGTTGTCCCAGAGGTCTCTTTGGCTGTCTTCATTTCTTTTCATTCTTTTTTCTTTATTCTGTTCTGCAGCAGTGAATTCCACCATTCTGTCTTCCAGGTCACTTATCCTTTCTTCTGCCTCATTTATTCTATTGATTCCTTCTAGTGTAGTTTTCATTTCAGTTATTGTATTGTTCATCTCTGTTTGTTCTTTAATTCTTCTAGGTCTTTGTTAAGCATTTCTTGCATCTTCTCGATCTTTGCCTCCATTCTTTTTCTGAGGTCTTGGATCATCTTCACTATCATTATTCTGAATTCTTTTCTGGAAGGTTGCCAATCTCTACTTCATTTAGTTGTTTTTCTGGGGTTTTATCTTGTTCCTTCATCTGGTACATAGCCCTCTGCCTTTTCATCTTGTCTCTCTTTCTGTGAATGTGGTTTTTGTTCCACAGGCTGCAGGATTGTAGTTCTTGCTTCTCCATATTTTTCTTTTTATGGTTGGTGAAAACTTTTTTTTTAATAAATTTATTTATTTATTTTTGGCTGCATTGGGTCTTCTTTGCTGTGCGTCGAGCTTTCTCTAGTAGCGGTGAGCGGGGGCTACTCTTTGTTGCGGTGCGTGGGCTTCAGTAGTTGTGGCACATGGGCTCAGTAGTTATGACTCACGGGCTTAGTTGCTCTGCGGCATGTGGGATCTTCCCGGATCCAGGATCAAACCCGTGTCTTCTGCACTGGCAGGCGGATTCTTAACCACTGTGCCACTAGGGAAGCCTGGTGGGTGAAAGCTTATCACCTATCCTTGGTCTGGACTTGGTAGCCACTGTTCTATACCACACGACTATTCTCTTGCCCCCAACCCCAAAAATCAATTCTGACATGTCAATCTGTATTATATATATGTTAAGAGTAGAGTCTAGGATTCCAAAGCTATACTCTTAAATTGTCTTAAAATATTGATCCCCTACAGAGCCATCACAGCTGCTGATACCTTGTAAGACCTTAGTGGGAATAACTGGGAAGAAATGGAGAGGAAGAGTGTGGACTAATCAGTGTGGACTTGTTTTCAGTGTTTGATTTTGATCACCTTTAGCATGACTTTTTAACTTACCTGGTTTTCAGTAGCTTATTTTGCCCTAGTTAACTTTAACTGCATTTCCTGTCTCTGTGAGACGGGCTCATTTTCTCAGATAGTTCTCTGAGGCTCACCTGAAAGACTTGGGTTTTGTCTCATCTTTTTCATTACTAAGTGGCCTTCCTAGGAAACAGGTGAGTCAGCACTTCCCCAAAATGACCACGTCTGATGTGTTGATCTACTCAACAGGCTGATGGGATTGAAAAGAACTTTTACCCACTGATCCTAAGCCTCTTGAACTCTCTGAAGCTAAATGTCCTAGGTTCACTCATAATCAAAAGGAAAAAGACGAGGGAAGTTCCCTTGTGGTTTCCTCTCCATATAGCTACTGGCTAGTTCTATCTGCAAAGCCATATTCATTAATATGGTAACAGTTCCTTAAGAAAGAAACAAAGTCTGTGGGTAGATGTATTTAAATGAAGTAAGAGGTTAAATTGAGAAGGTATGACTGTGAAGGGCAGTGTGTGGTGGAGTAGTTGCAGAGTATACTTAAAAACTCTAAATGTTGAGCTGGTATGGACCTTCAGATACACCTAACCCCATCCTCTCATTTCTACTAAAATGGCTCAATGGCCAAAAAGAAAAAAGTTAAAAGAGGTAGCCTAGATGCTGGAACCGGGCAGGTCTGCAGGACTGCCATGTACAGTTGTGCTGTGTGCACTGCCCAGTTTCAGAGAGCACCATTCACACGGACGACAGTGTAAATGATGTCCCTAGATCTACACATTGCACATCCACAATCCTGCTCAGAGGTCCTGCTCCTGACATGTAAATCAGCAGATGAAGTTTCACACTTCCTTGGTGTATTCATTTTCTATTGTTGCATAAAAAATTACCACAAACTTAGTGGCTTAAAACAACACAAATTTATTATCCCACATTTTCTGTAGGTCAGCCATCCGGGTATGACATGGCTGGATTCTCCACTCAGGGTTTCACCAGGCTGAAACTAGGACGTTGAGGTTCTTGTCTGGGCTTCCAAGTTCACTGGTTGCCAGCAGAATTCATTCCCTTATGGCTGTAGGACTGAGGTTCCTACTTTCCACTAGTCAGCCAGGGACTGCACTTAGCTCCTAGAGGCTAACTGTGGTTCCTGGGCATCTGGCCCCTATAGGCAACTCACAACATGGATGTTCACTTTCTTCCAGGGCACGCAGAGCACCTCTTTGACTTCTAAACTTCTGGGACCAGCAGAGAAAAGTCTCTGCTTTTAAAGGGCTCATGTGATTAAATCAGGTCCAAATAATTTCCCCAACTTAAGGTCAACTAATTTGGGATTAATTACATCTGCAAAATATCTTTACAGCAGCACCTAGTTTAGTATTTGATTGTTGTTTGGGAGAAGGTGTGCGTACATCAGGGGCCGGGAAGCAAGGGGGACCATCTGAGAAGTCTGCCTGCTGCACTTAGCCTCTTTCTTGACTGATGATTCTAGTCCTTCTATTCCTAGAGTCCACTTTGGATTTAAATCTCATGGTTTCCACCTATCAGTGTCCCCACGATACACTGATTTTAAACTCTTCGGCATTTATAATTGTGAAATTTAAAGAGCTACTCGGCATAGTCTCATCTAATTTGATGATCAGAAATCATTTCAGAAGAGGGTAAGAGGAAAGCAGTTAGTGTATTTTACAGAAGAAGAAAGGCTCATAAACATATGGAGACACATGTTTCAGCAGGGAAATGCAAATTAAAACCACAATGAAACAACATAGGAATGGTTAAAATTAAACATCAAGAGTTGGGAGGATGAAGAACAGAAAGTGTTTGTATATACTGCTGGTGGGAGTGTCAACTGGTACAACTGCTTTGGAAAACAACTTGGCATTCTCCAGTAAAGTAGAACATGCACTTACACTATGCCATTCCGTTCCTAGGGTCTAGATACCAGAGAAAACCCTGTATCTGTGTACCAGGAGATGCACAAGAATATCCTTAGAAGTGTTGTTTATGTAACAGCCCAAACAAAACAAAAAACCCACAAAAGTTCATGTAAAGTAGGAAGGATAAATAAATTGGTATATTAAAACCTTGTTATAATGCTTTAAGGAGAGTTCAAAGAATTCCATTATGTAAACTTCGGGGTAATATCATTTTGGGTTAATGAAATAATGGGGGCAAGCTTTTTTAGCTCACCTGATCAAGGGATCCAAAAGCCAGTCAGCAATTATTTTATGTCTAAATTCACAAAATATGTGTATACTGGAATACTATGTAGCAGTGAAAAATGAAAGAACCCACAAGTAATTACGTTGCATGATGTATGAAGAGTGGTTACTTCTGGGGAATTGGAAAGAAGAACAAGTGAGCTTTCTAGGGTGCTGGAAATGTTGTCTATCTCCCTGTGATTGGTGGTTACACAGATATATATTGAGAAGATATACATAAGAGAAGATTTAGATACAAGCTTAACATTTGTCAGTTTGCTATAGGCAAGTCAATAAAAAAGTAAACATAAAAGTGAATTCTTCGATGTATGCATCCACATGGGTGAATCTCGAAAAAAAAATTTGAGAGGAAAAAAAAGCCACAAAATAATATATGCTGAATGATTTTTATATAATTCAAAGATAGGCAAAATAAGCAGTATTACCAAAGTGGTAAAACAATTTCTAACAATCTAGAGAATAATTAGCATAGAAGTTAGGATGGTGGTTACCTCAGGGGAGACAGATGCAGTTAAGGAGAAGCAGAGAGGGCTTTCTGGGATATTGCTACTGTGAATGAAAAATGTTGCCTGCCATATCAGTAAACAAGGGATGCTGCAGCCGTCAAGCCATCACATTACAGCAGCAACCCCCCCCCCCACCTCCCCAACACTGAGCCCTAAAGGAACTCAAGGTGGAGACAGGATGCCTGCCACCAAGCCCTCAGCCACTGCAACCACACCCCAATGGTGCACTCTGAGGAGACTCAGGATGGAAAACACAGGATACTGGCCCCAGATAGCTGAGGTGCGTATCAAAGGAATGATTTCAATGAGCCCATACTTTTGCATCTCCCCATACAGAGAAAAGCGCTAAATTCATTAACTTGAGATGACTGGTTTTCTTTAATTAACAATAATCTTTTGACTACCTGTTTTTTGTTGCAAAAACTCCCATATATCCTGGCTCCTCCCTTCCCTCTTCGGAGCAGTCCCTCCGAGCTATCTGAGAGGCTTTCTTCTGGGTTTGGGTCCTCAGAGAGTCCACTGAATAAAACATAATTCTCTACTCTTAGGTTGTGCAATTTTTTTTAGTCGACACTACAATTTCTTAGTTGGGTAGTGGGTTTAACAATATTGTTCTTTAAGCTGTGTCCATTAAATATTTCCTCTCGTGGCATGTTTCACAATTTAAAAAACAGCAGCATGGATCACCTCCCCAAACCCTTTACTTACCAATGCATCTTTCCTAGAGTTTACTATTATTCTACAACTAATACATTAATGTATTCTTATTGTAAAATATTTTAAAAATACAGATAGTGGGACTTCCCTGGTGGTGCAGTGGTTAAGAATCCATCTGCCAATGCAGGGGACACGGGTTTGAGCCCTGGTCCAGGAAGATCCCACATGCTGTGGAGCAACTAAGCCCATGCACCACAACTACTGAGCCTGTGCTCTAGAGCCCGCGAGCCACAACTACTGCGCCCACGTCCTGTAACTACTGAAGCCTGCACACCTAGAGCCCGTGCTCCGCAACAAGAGAAGCCACCGCAATGAGAAGCCTGCGTACCACAACGAAGAGTAACCCCACTCGCTGCAACTAGAGAAAGCCCGCACGCAGCAACGAAGACTCAATGCAGCCCCAAAAATATATATAGATAGATAGTATAAAAATCCCTCCTGACACCCCTCCTAGATTTTTTTTTATGGTGCCTTATTTTTTTTTTCTTATTGTTGACTTTGAAGATAGACTTTAAACAATCTGAAGGAAAAGAAATTAACACGTGAACAATCTGGTTTTTTCTTCAGTTTTTAGTTGCACAGTTATTCACCTTAATTCATTAAAAATGTACTTGTTTTAAAGACCCTATAAATAGAGTGACCACCCACTAATGTGGGATATGAGTAAGTCGCCCCTCTCAGCGTGGTATTTTTTCTTTAAAAAGCAGAATTTCTTATAGAAATTTTATTGATCACACAGTAGTTACAAGAATGTCAGATATAATGATGTATACAATCTAAACGTCAGGCTAATTAAGAACTTACATAATGTAAAAATATACATATTAAATGTTAGCCATGTGGACAGATGCATGCATCAGGAAGAGTAGTTGACTGGAGTTGAGGGCCCATATGCAGTAATATTGCTTTTTCTTCCTCAGTTACGATAAATAAGTGCCACTCGCAGATACAAGTTTTCCACACACATCTAAATGCACAAGGGTTAGTGGTGACCTGCTAATGTACAGTCTCGAGGGGGTCTGTGATCCTTCAGTGACAGCTCTCACAAAAACAGTACATAGTGAACCCCATGCGGGTAGTAGGAAGCACTGGTTATTTATTCTAGTTGGACTTTGAGAATGTTTCACGTTTGATATTAATATCTGTGAAGAACATGTTTCCTTCTGCTATTTTCAAAACTGACATGCACATAGAGTGGGGGAATTTTGATGACTGCTTGACCTAACAGTGATAACTGAAATACTCTTAAAAATGCTTTTTAATAACATATTTTAGTCACACACTTAACATAAAACGTGGATCATCTACAGCTTTAAGCCAAAAGGTAGAGAAAGTGTATGTCAATTTTAATGCTTTTAGTTTAGTGGTAGTTGTGACGTATGGGCTTAGGTGCTCCGCGGCATGTGGGATCTTCCCGGAACAGGGCTTGAACCCGTGTCCCCTGCATTGGCAGGCGGCTTCTTAACCATTGCGCCACCAGGGAAGTCCCTGTGCTGTTCTTATAATAAAAATTAAAATAATATATAAACATTGAGAATAGACGACAGACGACTAGGCTTAAAACAGATTGTTCAGACACAAGAGCAGTCACTGTCGCCACAGTCGGAGCCGTGGCAGCCACCGCCTGGAGCCGCCGGGACACTCCACCTCGCCGCCCGCCCAGCCTGCCGCGCCATGCCATCAGAGAAAACCTTCAAACAGCGCCGAACCTTCGAACAAAGAGTAGAAGATGTCCGACTTATCCGAGAGCAGCATCCTACCAAAATCCCGGTAGAATGATACGAAGGTGAGAAGCAACTTCCGGTCCTGGATAAAACAAAGTTCCCGGTGCCTGATCACGTCAACATGAGTGAGCTCAAGATAACTAGAGGGCGCTTACAGCTCAACGCTAACACACCCAGGTATAACAGCCCATTTTACTTAGCAAGATGATTTAACTCTATGGAAGTCATCATAGATCTTCACACACTGGTGGTGTTGGCATAAAGACCTCTGAGATGACCTTTTCTAGTAAGCGTGGGCTCTGCAGCCAGACTGCCTGGATTCGAATCATTACTTGCGAGCTTTGTGTTGTTGGGAAGTTTAACTTCTTGGGACTGTAAAACCAGGACGATAAATAAGTACCTGTTCTGGAGGGTCATAATGACCATTAAGTGAGTTATTATACCTGAAACTTTTACCACAGTGCCTGGTATGGGTAGGTGTCTTCAAAACATCGTTAGCTAATATTAGTTTGTGACTCATCCTAGTTTGGCCCCAGCAGGAAGGAGACACTGACAACTGCACAGTAACCCCTCTAAGTCCTCCAGCAGTGAGGCAGTGGACAGCTCCTCTTAGGAACTGTGGTGGTCGGGCTGTCCAAACAGCTTTCTCGCAAGGCTTAGCCTCAGGGCTCCGGGTAAGGAAAGATGAACAGGGACTCTGTAGACTTAGATGTATAGCTGGGCTCTCCTGCAGGCAGGAGGGATTTGAGAACTAACTGGGTAGCCTCTCACTCGGCCCCGCAGGCAACACTCTGGACCTGAGGAGTCACTGCCTCTGAGTATTCAACACTGTCTGCAGCAGTGTCTTACCTGACTGCTAAGGGCTGGCATTGCAGGGGATTCGTCATCACTGCATACAGTGAGGCCTAGGGGACTGCTCAGTCCAGTCATCTGCACAGCTTACTGGCTGTGTGTCCTTGTCTGAGTCCTCTCATGTCCCTAAGGCTCAGTTCCTCACCTCTAATATAAAGAAACTTGGATAATTGCCAATGTCCCTTCCCAGGTGCAATTTTATTCGACTATCTGTTCATCCAGCCTATGCTTGAACACATGCAGTGATCAGAATCTCATTTTTCTTCCAGGTAGACCATTTCATTAATAGTAAGCTTAATTTCACTTCACAACCTATTGTGAAATGTTTTCCAGGCCATTAAATAAATTTCTACATCAACTCTTTCTCACAGGATTGTTTGCAGATTTAAATAAAATAACAGTGCATAGGTCATAGCAAACAGTCCACAGTGTGAATTGTTAATTATTAGTACTGATCTTATTGTCAAAAAGTTCTTATATGGAATGGAAACCTGCAACCTGTAACTTCAGATCTGTGGTCCTAATTTGGTTCCCTGGCACACACAAAATAAGTGGTCATGCCCCCTGCTCCATATTTATCTCAAGTCTTCTCTTTAGCTAGTTGTGCATCCTCAGTTCTGTCAGCCATTCCACATCGAACATGAGACCTCTCACCATCCTGATTGCCCTTAATCTAGTTCTGGTTAATGTACAGTATATCCCTGTTAGGAGGGGCACCCAGAAGCTGGCAACTACATGTGAGTTGAGTACCATCTGGATTATGCAGGTGAATTAACATTTACAGAAAAAGGCACACTACATGCATTACTTAATTTAACTCTCACAGCAACTGTGAGATATGAGTGGGGTATTGCTGTCTCCAGGAATAGAAAACTAGTCTCACAGAGGTTAAGTAGCTGCTATGGGCTGCATGTCTGTGTTCCCCCTAAGTTTATATATTGAAACCCTAACCCCAATGGGACAGTATTAGGAGGTGGGCCTTTTGGAGGTAATTAGGTTTAGGTAAGGTCATGAGGGTGGAGCCCCCAGGACAGGATTAGTGTCTTTTTTTCTTTTTCTTTTGGCCTCACCGTGCAGCATGGGGGATCTTTGTTTCCTGACCAGGGATCAAACCCGTGCCCCCTGCAGTGGAAACACAGAGTCTTAACGACTAGACCACCAGGGAAGTCCCAGGACTGGTGTCTTTACTAGAAGAGAAAGAGACTAGACCTCTCTTTCTCCACCATGTGAGGCTACAGTGACAAGAGCCATGGACAAACCAGGAAGAGTGTTCTCACCAGATACCAGATCTGCCAGTGCCTTAATCAACAGAGGTTGGACTTCCCAACCTCCAGAATTGTGAGAAATAAATGTCTGTTGTTTAAGCTACCCAGTGTATGGTATTCAGTTATAGGAGCTAACTAAGAACGGACTAGGATAGTCTCTTTCTCAAATCATTCAGCTCATAATTATGGAACCGGAATTCAAAGTCAAGTCTGACTCCAAAGTCTGCTCTTCTTTCTCAGAAAAGTTGGAAACATGAGCACTGTTCTTGGACAGGCTTGAAACAATAATCTAGAGATAGTTTTCATCCTGCTTGTGGAGAGGCCTTCTAATAGGCATAGGTCCTTTTTGGCCCTTTAGGTTCTAAGAAGAGTCAGCACCCTGTAGATGAAGACTTATTCACACACGAAGTCTGTATTCAACTTGCAACAGAGAAAAGCTGCATGCCAGACATTGTAAACCAGCAGTTATAAAAAAACTCAACTTAGAGGTTTAGAAAGACACCTGGTCTACCCATTTGGCTCCAGTTTATGTCCTGACCCTTCTTTTCCTCCTGTCTTGTTGGTTTCTTGTTTTTCTTTTCTTTCCTTTTTTTTTTTTTTTTTTTTGGCTGCACCATGCAGCTTGCGGGATCTTAGTTCCCTGATCAGGGATTGAACCTGGGCCCACGGCAGTGAAAGCACCAAGTCCTAACCACTGTACCGCCAGGGAATTCCCTCCTCCTATTTTTAATGTTCCAATTTTTGTATTTCATGTGTTTTCAAGTCATTTTAAATATTTGGGGAAAGAAGAGTATAAACGAACTAACAAATGAATAATTAGCTCCAGCTCTTTCCCTTTTACTACATCATATCTGAACTGAGCTTTCCGGAATACAAGCAAGCTCGTTTAGCAGCCTGCCCTACTTACTGAACTTACAGTTATCTAATACATTCTAGGATCCTTTTAATTTGAACCATAACTCACCCATTTTTTAAAAAGCTTTCAGTCTACAGCATTTAAAAATCTTTAATCATACTTTTTTTGAATAGGTGATATGTTTACGAGGTACAAAATTCACAGGGTACAAGAGTGCATACAGAGAAAGATTTCGTCCTCCCACCCTGGTTCCCAAGAACCCAGTTGCCCTCCTAAGAGGTAGTCAGATTTACCAGTTTCTTCTTTATCCTTCCAGAGTTATTCTCTGAAGGCATAAGCAAATACACACATATGTATGTATTTACTTTCTCTCTTTTTAGACAAAAGTAACACACAATATGCTCTGCTTGGTTTTCTTTTTTCAATTAAAAGTATATCTTAGGACTTCCCTGGTGGCTCAGTGGTTAAGAATCCGCCTACCAATGCAGGGGACACGGGTTCAATCCCTGGTCCGGAAAGATCCCACATGCCGTGGAGCAACTAAGCCCGTGCGCCACAACTACTGAGCCTGTGTGCCACAACTACTGAGCCTGTGTGCTGCAACTATTGAAGCCCAAGCACCTACAGCCCATGCTCCACAACAAGAGAAGCCACCACAATGAGAAGCTCGCGCGCCACAGCAAAGAGTAGAGCCCACTCACCGCAACTAGAGAGAGCCCACGAACAGCAAGAGACTCAATGCAGCCAAAAAAAAAAAAAAAGTATATCTTAGAAAGAATAAGTGTATCTTGGGACTTCCCTGGCGGTCCAGTGGTTAAGACTCTGTGCTTCCAATGCAGGGGACATGGGTTTGATCCCTGGTCGGGAATTAAGATCCCACATGCTGCACCGTGTGGCCAAAAAATGAAAAAAAAAAAAAAAAAAAGAATAAGTGTATCTTGAAGATCAATGGATATTAGGTTGTTTTCTGTCTTTCAACATTATAAAAAATACTGTATCAAAATACAGGAAGGAAAAATGGGCAAAACTGAAAGGAGAAATAGTTTACAATAATAGTTGGAGACTTTAATACACCTCTCTCAATAATAGAACCATCAGACAGAAGGTAAGTAAAGAGAGGACTTGAACAACACAGTAAGCCAACTGGCTCTAACAGACACACGCAGAAAACTTTACTCAACAACAGCAGAGTACACATTCTTCCCAAGTACACATAGGTCATTCTCAAAAATAGAGCATATGTTAAGTCACAGATTAAGTCTCAAAAGATTCAAATGATAGATATCATATAAAGTGTCCTCTCTGACTACAATGGAAGTTAGAAATCAGTAGAAGAAGGAAAACTGGAAAATTCACAGATTTGTGGAAATTAAACAATAGACAAACAACCCAGTGGATCAAAGAAGAAATCACAAAGGAAATTAGGAAATATCTCGAGACAAATGAAAATAAAAACACAAAATAGCAAAACATATGGAATCAACTATACTTCAATAAAAAATAAATTAAAAAAAACTTACAGGACACAGTGAAAGCAGTGCTAAAGGGGAAATTTATAGCTATAAATGTTTACATTAAAAAAGAAGAAAGATCTCAAATTAACAACTTAACTTTACAGCTTAAGAAACTAAGGGAAAAAAAAAAAAAAGAACAAACTAAACCCAAAACTAGCAGAGGGAAGGAAATAGTTAAGATTAAAGCAGAGATAAATGAGATAGAGTAGGAAAATGATAGAGAAAATCAACAAAACCAAAAGATGATTTTTTGAAAAGATCAACAAAATTGACAAATCTTTAGCTAGACTGACTAAGAAAACGAGAGAGAAGAGTCAAATTACTAAAATCATAAATGAAAGTGGGGACATTACAACCTATGCTACAGAAATAAAAAAGATTATGAGAGAGTACTGTGAACAATTGTACACCAACAGAATGAATATCCTAGATGAAGTGGACAAATTCTTAGAAACACAAGACCTACAAAGACTGAATCATGAAGAGATAGATATCCTGAATAGACCTGTAACTAGTAAAGAGATTGAATCAGGAATCAAAAATCTCCCAACAAAGAAAAGCCCTGGACCTAATGGCTGCTTCACAGGTGAATTCTAGGGACTTCTCTGGTGGTCCAGTGGTTAAGACTCCACACTTCCAACGCAGGGGACACGAGTTCGATCCCTGGTCAGGGAACTAAGATGCCACATGCCACACTGCCAAAAAAAAAAAAAAAAAAGAGAGGGAGAGAGACCTGAAACCTACAGATCAGTATCTCTAATGTATATAGATTCGAAAATTCTCAACAAAATACTAGCAAACCAAATTCAACAGTACATTAAAAGGACCAAGTGGGCTTTATTCCTGGAATGAAAGAATGGTTCAGCGTACAGAAATTGCTCGATGTAATATACCACATTAACAGAATGAAGGGGAAAAAACTCCATGTGATCATCTTGATCGATGCAGAGAAAGCATTTGACAAAATTCAATACCTTTTCATGATAAAACACTCAACAAACCAGAAATAGAAGGAAACTACCTTAACATAATAATACTATTCAGCCTTAAAAAGAAAAGAAATTCTGGTATGTGCTGTAACATGGATGACCCTTGAGGACATCAAGCTAAGTGAAAAAGCCAGTCACCAAAAAGACAAGTACTCTATGTTTATAAATGAGGTATCTAAAGTAGTCAGAGTCATAGAGACAGAAAGTAGAATGGTGGTTGCATTGGTGGGGTTAGGGGCAGTGAGGAAAGGGGAGCTAGTGTTTAATGGGTGCAGAGTTTCAGTTGGGGAAGATGAAAAAGTTCTGGAGATAGACGGTGGGGACAGTTAAACAACAGTGTAAATATACTTAATACTACAAAAATGTACATTAAAAAACGGTTAAGATAGTAAATTTTGTTTGTATCTTACCACAATAAAAATGTTTTTTAAATTACCAAAAAAATTACTGTAGTAAATATCTTTGTATGTAAATTATTTCACTTGTGTGCTTTTTTTTTTTGGCCGCACTGCAGGGCATGCAGGATCTTAGGTCCCCGACTAGGGGATCAAACCTGTGCCCCCTGCAGTGGAAGCTCGGAGTCCTAATCACTGGACTGCCAGGGAATTCCCTTGTGTGTGAACTCATATTTGTAAAATAGATTTCTAGAAGTGTATGTTGCAGTGTCAAAGGGTATGTGTTTTATAATTTTGAAAATATTGTCAAACTGTTGGTGATGCTGATGTACACGCCCTCCAGCAGTGTACGGGGCCTGGTCCCTACACCTTCGCCAACAGTGTCTCATCAAACTTTTTGATGTTCGCCGATCTGATTTGAGAAAATATTTCAGGGTAGCTTTCATTTGACTTTCTCCTGTTATGACTTTTGGTGAGGTTTAAGAGCCATTAGTATTTGCTCTTTCTTTTTTTTTTTAATTTATTTTTTGGCCACACCATGAGGCATGTCCAAGACCAGGGATCGAACCTGCGCCCCCTGCAGTAGAAGTGCGGAGTCTTAACCACTGGACTGCCAGGGAAATCGCAAGTACTTCCTTTTCAATTAACTGTTCCCATGTTGGGCAGTGGTATTTTGAACCCAAATGCAGAAACTTAGAGTTCATTTAAATGCCATTCAGCTCTTTTTTTGTTCACTATTGTAGTTAATTGAAAGAATTTTGAATTCTAATTTTCCTACCCAGGCAACTGGCTCTCTTTATATTTTTGTCAGTCTGTGGATCTGGTCTCTGGCCACAATACCTGATCTTCCAACTGGGATTTCCTGAATTCCAGGGACATCCGGAGACTCTTTTTGGCTGTAGAGTCTTAAAGTTCAATTCTAACCTATAGTCTCTCCTTCCACCACCACCTCTCTTTTACCATAAAAATTCAAGTTCACAACTAAATCACCATAAAACAACCATAAAAATCCATTCTCTTTGGACTTTCCTGTTTACGTTGTTTATAGTAGAAGGTGAACTCTTGGAGGTCTCAGTAACCTAGGTGTATAACGGTCAGTAACTTAAAAAAAAACACAAACTGTTTTGTATTATATTTTCTCAGGGGTAAAATGGAGACAATAATACTCTACTCACAGCATTGTGAAAATTAGGTCCAATTATGTATATATTTTGATATATTACATATATACACTTGTATATGTTTGAATACATGCACATATATTAGTTTTGTATATATATTGGATATATTCATGTATGCAAACTGTACAAATGCATAAAAATTGAAAAATAAAAGTTACATTTCCAGCCCAGTTCTTCAGACTTTTAAATAAATTGGAATTATGTTTTACATATTGTTTGTTAAACTTAATTTCATTTAACAACCTGTTGTGAAGGACTTTCCAAGTCATTAAATAACTTTCTATATCCTCTTTTTAAAGGCGTAGTATTCTGTTGGATGGATGTGCCATAATGCATTCAGCCAATCCCCTGTCATTGAACATTTAGTACTTTGGTGATACTTTTTAGTCAAATACACATTTTTGCATACATGGGCAAAGTAGGGGAAGCAAGTGGTGGACCGCTTGGTGTATTAGTTTGCTAGCACAGCAGTAATATTGAAGCATAAATTGGGTGTCTTAAACAACAGAAATTTATTGTCTCACAGTTCAGGAGGCTAGAAGTCAGAGGTCAAGGTGTCTGCAGTGTTGGTTTCTTCTGAGGGCTGTGAGAGAGAATCCGTTACATGCCTCTCCCTTAGCGTCTGAGGGTTTACTGGCAATCTTTCGTGTTCCTTTGCTTGTAGATGCATAACTCTGATGTCTGCCCTCATCTTCACATGGCATTCTCCCTGTATATGTCTGTTTTTAAATCTCCCTCTTTTATAAGGGCACGTGTCATGTTGGATTAGGACCCATTCTAATGACTTCATTTTAATTTGATCGCCTCTATAAAGACCGTATCTCCAAATAAGGTCACAATCTAAGGTACTGGGAGTTAGAACTTCACTATATGCCTTTTTTTTTTTTTTTTTTTGCGGTACGCGGGCCTCTCACTGTTGTGGCCTCTCCCGTTGCGGAGCACAGGCTCCGGACGCGCAGGCTCAGTGGTCATGGCTCATGGGCCCAGCCGCTCCGCGGCATGTGGGATCTTCCCGGACCAGGGCACGAACCCGTGTCCCCTGCATCGGCAGGCGGACTCTCAACCACTGCGTCACCAGGGAAGCCCTATGCCTTTTTTTTGATGGGGGAGAATAATTCAATCCATAATACCTGGTGAAATGGTTTATTATTTATTCAAAAAATGTTTACTACGTGCCTATGGGAGCCTTGGGCTATGCCAATAAACAAAAAACCCCTTCTTTAGGGAATTCACATTCTACTAGCAAGGAGACAAATAAACAGATGACTATACAATGTGTGGAGGGGTGATTAAAAGCCCTGTAGGAAGATGAAGGAGGGGAAAGGATGGAGAGTGCTGGAGTCTGGGGACAGGAGGTGAGGGTGGGGAGGTGTTGCTATTTTATGCAGGGCGAACAAGGAAAGGCTTGATAATATCACATTTGACCAGAGTCTTGGAGGAGATAAGGAGAAGTGGTCTAAGTTAATTATCATTTGTTTTACTTTTTAATTGTCTTCTTCCACCAGAATGTAAGCTCCTTGAAAGCAATAAATAATACAGTTGATCTATAACATGCCAGTGCCTAGATCCATGTGCGGCATTTACAGGGCACGCAATAAAATATTCACTACTAAAAATAGGGAAAAGAGTGGTCCAAGCAGAGGCAACAGTAGGTACCTAAGGCCCTGAGCTGGGAGCGTGCTTGGAGCAGCTGCAAGGAGGCCATTCCAATTAGGTCTGACAGTGAAATAGCCACAAGTGGAGATGAGATTATAGTGGTGGGATGGCTTTGGGATTGAGGCATATTGTAGGGCTTTGCAGGCCATTTTAATACCATTGGCTTTAATACTGAATGAAGTGAGAAGCCACTGGAAGTCTTTAAGCAGATGGGGGACATGGTCTGATTTATGGAGATGGAGGGAGGGAATTATGTTTAGAACCTCAGAGAAAATCAGAAACAATAATCTCATTCAGAGACTTGCAGTGTATTTCATTCTCTGGGTAAACCTAGTAAAATTTCCATTATTCCATAGCCGAGGCCATTTGATCGCATTGGGAACCATTTATTACTGAGGGGCCACGGTGGCATTTAGCACCTCTGGAATAATTTTTTGTTGATTTAGTTCAGTTCTATTTGTTTCTTTGTTTTAACCCTAAAGGAAATTTCAATTTTGCAGGTATAAATTTTATTATTAAGATGTTGAAAATACTGGCCCTGCTCATCCAGAAAATGGTTAATTTTTCACCATTTATTTCTTGAAAAGCTGTTTCCTTGGGGCTGGATACCAGGTTGTGCTGACTGTTCTTGTTCTTCGTGGCAATTTAACCCAGTTTTTAATTGTATAATGCCTGTTTCCTCTTCTAGACCTTCAGCTTCTTGAGGTCAGGCCCAGCTCTGAGGCACAGTGCACACAAAATTGCTAAGTAAATATTAGTGGAATAAGTGAATGAATGAACCAAATGGACATCCTAAATCAGAAGCACCAGTCCTTGTTTTAAGTACCTTGCTGGAAAGTCACTGAGTAGTGAGGAGGATGAGGCTACGCAGGACTGCAATTTCAGGTACCAGACTGTTTCCAATGACTCACTTGACACTTCATTGCTTGAATGACTTTCCTATGGAACTCAACATGTTTCCAGATACAGCTGGTTTTTATAATAGTCTAACCAAAATGAGCTGGGAAGTGAAGTATAATTTTTTGTGCATTTTCTGGTTTACAGTTTCTTTCTAAGTAGCATGGATATTTGTACAGTCCCAGATTGGGAATGTGTTGGCAAGACAGGTAGCCATTTGGAAGTTTTGTTTTTAATTATACCTTTTTTTTGTTTTTTTGGCTGCGTTGGGTCTTCGTTGCTGCGCGTGGGCTTTCTCTAGTTGTGAGTGGGGGCTACTCTTCATTGCGGTGCGCAGGTTTCTCATTGCGGTGGCTTCTCTTACCGTGGAGCACAGGCTCTAGGCACGCGGGTTTCAGTAGTTGCAGCATGCAGGCTCAGTAGTTGTGGCATGCAGGCCCTAGAGTGCACGTGCTTCAGTAGTTGCAGAGTGTGGGCTCAGTAGTTATAGCTCGTGGGCTCTAGAGCACAGGCTCAGTAGTTGTGGCGCATGGGCTTAGTTGCTCTGTGGCATGTGGGATCTTCCGGGACCAGGGCTCGAACCCGTATCCCCTGCATTGGCAGACAGATTCTTAACCACTGAGCCACCAGGGAGGTCCCTACACTTTTTAATTTTTGAATGTATTCGTTTTCCATTACTACTACAAAAAATTACCACATATTTAGTGGCTTAAAACAACACAAATTTATTGTCTTATAGCTCTGTGGGTGAGAGTCTGACTCAGTCTCACTGAGCTAAAATGAGGGTATCAGCAAGACTGTGTTCCCTTCTGAAGGCTCTAGCAGATAATGTTTCCAAAGCCAGTAATGCCTGGTTCTCATATTGAATCACTTGATCTTCTGCTAGAGCCATATTCATGACTGATGTTTTCTGCCTCCCTCTCACTTTGTACTTTTGTGGTTACATCGGGCCCACCCAGATAACTGGGGATAATCTCCCCATTTTAAGGTCATCTGATTAGTGACCTTAATGCCATCTGCAACCTTAATTCCGCTTTGCCATGTAAACTAATATATTCATAGGTCTTGGGGGATTAGGATGTGGACATCTTCAGGGTGGCCATTATTCAGCCTGCCAGAGGGAATAATTTTAAATTTACAGAAGAGTTGCAAGGTACAGACAGTTCCTGAATATCCTCCTCCTAGTTTCCTTAAATGTTAATATCTTATATAACCATACACAATTGTCAAAACTAGGAAATTAACATTGGTACAATATCTTTAACTAAAGTCCAGACTTTATCTGGCTTTCATCAGTTTTCCCACTATTGCCTTTTGTGGTTCCAGGATCCAATCCAAGATACCCCATTGCATTTAGTGGGAGGGTGTTTATGGCCTTCTTGTTAGTGTTTCTGCAATAACCAGACACTGAAGTAGTCAAGTCAAAGTTGTCATGATACTTGTGCAGGCAGTATTGAAAGTTGCTGACCAAGGATAATACTTTTCACATTACATGTACAATAAGTAGTTTTCAAAGGACTGCTACTTCAACTAATGCATTACATATTGTTAAAACCATTCCTATTATTATTTTCTGATTTATGATGTTTTCTTAGCAACATTATGATATTTGCCTAGGAACACTGGTTTCTAGTGAAACTTTTTATTTCAAGCCATGCAAAAAATACAAAAGGTAGGGAATATTAAATTTCACAAATAGTATTGCCTCAAGGTAGAATAAGTTGCTTCTTGGTCTATCAAGAAAGTTCTGAAGCGTTGCTCACAGTTTTTGCTAGGTCACTTTGGGGTAGGTAGACTGTGTGATTTTTGTATAGGCAAAATTAAAAAGTACTTTGAGGTTGATTTGGTGCCTGACTCTCTTTTCGCTATAGTAATTTAAAAATAAAATTATACATGTAATTCATATTTATTGCAGAAAAATTAGAAAACATGTAGGAAAAAACTATTTTTAATCATGCATGGGGACTTCCCTAGTGGCACAGTGGTTAAGAATCCACCTGCCAGTGCAGGGGACAAGGGTTCGAGCCCTGGTCCAGGAAGATCTCACATGCCACAGAGCAACTAAGCCTGTGTGCCACAGCTACTGAGCCTGCGCTCTAGAGCCCTCGAGCCACAACTACTGAGCCCGCGTGCTGCAACTACTGAAGCCCGTGTGCCTGGAGCCTGTGCTCCGCAACAAGAGAAGCCACCAAAATGAGAAGGCCGCGCTTTGCAACGAAGAGTGGCTCCGCTCACCACAGCTAGAGGAAGCCTGTGTGCAGCAACGAAGACCCAATGCAGCCAAATATAAATAAATAAATTTATTTTAAAAACATGCATGACCTCATTTCCCAAAGATAATAATTGCTAATATTCCTTTAGCCTTTTTCCCCTTGGGCCATATATACATAAGTATTATAAATATAATTTATTTTTGAAAATGGGTAATACTGTACATACCATTTCCTCTCAATATATCATGAACACATATTCATAGCATTGTTTACAATGGATGCATAGCCATAAACTATCTAATTTCAGAACATTTTTATCACCTCATTTTTAGCTAGGCTTCTCAGGTATCTTGTGTTTTAGTATATTTTCCTGTAATTATTCTGCAAGTTCAGGGAACTCGTTGGCAATAAAAGTTGGAAAAGTATATGTAAGACCTCTATAGTACTTTTCAGAGTGTATTGGCACATACTGTTCATATTAAGGAAATAACAGCGATATCTATCTCATAGCGTTATTTGAAGAAATAAAGTAACAGTGAATAGCCCATAGAAAACAACCCATAATGTGAGTTATTATTACTGACGTCGTTAATAGTCCTGTATGGTTAGTATCATCATGATCCCGTATATGTATTCTAGATGAGGAAACTTGCTGGAGAGGTGAAATAAGGACCCAAGGACGTCAATCTGGTAACCTCAGCTCATTTGACTTTAAATTCCATACTTTTGCCACTGCACCACATTGACACTCTTTCCTGTTGGACCTGTCCTTTCTGACAGTATTGCAGGCAATTCTAGATCTGCTATTCTGCCTCCATCAAACTTTATTTTCCTATTTCCCAATTCTTTAGAGTCCTACAAGGAACTGCCCGACTTTGGGGTGATTATTGTGCTGGAATGAACAGGAGCCTTAATGAAGTTAAGTTACCAGAACAAGTGTTGTAGGGTAAGCCAGGACTGCAGCACGAAGGTAAGATTTATCAGCTTCTCAGTTTTGCCACGCGGCTTTGCGGTTGCCCTGGAAGCGCAGGAGAGTGGAGAAACGCTGAACGCCGGAAGCACTTCATTTCCCAGAAGTCCGCGCGCCGCGCGCCACGTGACCGCCGGCTAGAGCGCGCCGGGGCTTTCGGTACCCCGGGCGTTCTCCGTAGCTTCCCTCTTCTCTCCCCGCCCCTGGGCCTCCGCACTGACGCTGTCCGGGCGAGAGCCGAGCCGGAGTCGGAGTCGGAGCCGGAGCCGCAGAGACGTGGAAACATGGACGCCTGAGCCGGTGTGCGCCAACCCGGCTGCGGCGGCGACCGCGGCTTGTTCTGTCTCCTCTGCCACCCGTTCGTCCGTCCGTGAGCTGGAAGCGGATCTCTCCGCCGGCTGAGACAGGTGGGCTGTGGCGTCGCCCCTGGCAGCGCGGCCCTGGGAGCCGGGCGGGGCCCCCGCCCCTTGTCAGAGCGGGTTTGGGGACACCCTCCCCTCCCCCGGGCAGAAGGGTCCCTTCTGCCAGCGGGGAACGGGGCCACGAGAGCTGCCCCCCACTTCCAGGATTCAGTGGCACTTAGAGCCGGGAAGTGAGGGGATGTGCTAATCAAGAGAGTGAGAGGGGCCTCAGTCCGAGTCTGGTGTTGGGAGTTGGTCGTGGCGGGGGGGATACCGAAGAGCAAGTCGATGCTTCGGAAGATGGGGTTGATGTGACAAGTGGGCGTGTGATGGGCAAGGTGAGCAATAATGTTGATTGTTTTTTTGACATACAAATTTTTATTGAGATGTAATTGACATACCACAAAATTCACCCTTTAAAAGTACAGTTAAAGTATAACGCAGTGGTTTTTTGTTCTTTTTTTAAACACAGTGTTTTTTAAAAGCATTTTCACAGGGTTGTGCAACTGTCTAATTTAAGAACATCTTTATCACCCAAAAAAGAAAACTATACCCATTAGAAGTCACTCCTTATTCTCCACTCCCTGGCAAGTAGCGATTGTGTTTTAACTGAAAGGCGAGAGAGTGGGAAGTTAGATCGGGTGTTTGTGAACAGTAGTGAGTTAATAAAGCTGATAGGATGAAAGTACTGAAATAGAAGGGATGGGGTGATTGTAATAGGGCCAGCAAAGGGGTACACAGGATAGACTCGCTAGGGGGGCAGATTGAGCAGGATGCTTGAAAGCTGGAGGGAGAGATGTGTAGAGAGAAGGTGCTGAAAGATATGAAAACACCGGTGTGTGTGTGGAGGCAGTGGAGAGGAGTGTACCCTTTCAGAGGGACCCTGGCTTTGGGATGATGAATTGAGGGTTCGAGAGAGGAACTGGAGGTGGAAGGGAAGGGGATCAGGTGAATGGTTGCTGCTGAGCATGGAAGTTATGAATAATGTAGATTTCTTGAATGGTTATCCTGCTTTGTATTGTTTATCTCATAATTTTCTCTGCAACTCAGAGACAGACTGGGTAAGTATAATTATTCCCATTCTGCAGATGAAGAATCAACCTTTTAGCTGTTAGGTGACTTCCTGAAGCTCATTAGGTTAGTAAACAGGGCAGAATGAGTGGGAATGAAAAAATTGATGCACGTGGATTAAGTGGCAGAAAATTGAGATGGGTCAATGTTACAGGAAGGAGTTTCAACTATTAAATATATTAAGAAATCTATGTTATTATAAGTAGGTCGAGGACTTTGTTTTTGTAACTTTTAAATTTGGAAAAGTTCAACCCGGGATAATGTAATATACCCCCACGTACCCATTACCCGGCTCTAACAATCAGTAACTCAGGCTAATTTAGTTTCATCTATGGCCCTGAATTCCTATTCCCAGCTCCATTTCATTTGTAAATATTTGAGTATATGTCTCTGGAAGATTGAGTCACTCTCTTTTTAATATACCCACAATATGATTGTCACACCTAAAAAATTAATAATAAGCTCTTTATATCTAGAAGGACTTATTTTTTAAAATGTGGTATCCATTTGATACTGAAGAAGCAGTGCAAACATTTTGATGTTTGACTTCCTGAAAAATACAGTTTGTTTCCTGATTTTTCCAGTTAATCCTGTTGTCCTGACTGTTCCATTTTCTTGATTAATATGGTTCATCCTTCTGCAGAATGCTTGAAGAATTGTCACTTTGGCTAGCTCTTTAATGGATGGAGTTTTGCGAGGGCAGGAGAAAAATAGAAGTGAAATATACCACAAAATGCACAAATAACTTAGATCTCATACTGCTCTAAGTATTTGGGCAATTTGATTATGTTTCTTTCCAGATGATTTCACATATTGTTAGAAGTTGTTTAATGTGTGTGTATTAGTTTTCTATGACTACTGCAACAAATCACCACAAATTTAATGGCTTGAAACAATACAAACTTATTCTTTAAAAGTTCTGTATTTTAGAAGTCCGAAATGGGTCTCACTGGGCTAAAATCAGTGTGTCAAGCCTGTGTTCCTTTTGGGAAGTTTCCAGGGGAGAATCTGTTTCCTTGCCTCTTCCAGCTTTTAGGGGCCGCCACATTCCTTGGCTTGTGACCCCCTTCCTCCATCTTCAAAACCAGCAGCATTGCATCTCTCTGGCTGTTCTGTAGTCCATCTGACCACAGCTGGGAAAGGTTCTCCACTTTTAAGGACCCATGTGATTAGATCAGGCACACCTGGGTAATTCAGGGTAATTTCCCTCAACTTAAGGTCCTTAACTTAATTACATCTGCAAAGTCCTATGTAAAATAACCGAATCACAGGTTCCGTAGATTAGGATGTGGACATCTTTGGGAATTGTTATTCTGCCTATCACAGTATGTTTTGGGATATTTTGTTGAGACTTAAGAAAATCAGTGGTTTTGTTTGCTGCTGCAAATGCAGTGTGTCCTCTTTCACTTTGTAGATAATGGGAATAGTTAGTGCTGGAGAGGACTGTTCCATTTTCCTTTTAGTGACTGTAAACAAATATGTGGGAAATACCTGTGACATTTGTAGTATAGGCTTTGGTAAAATGAGACCTTTAAAAGTGATTAAATATAAAAACAATGTAATAACGTGTAAAGTTTTTCTGTATTTTGTTTCGGTCTTTTTCATATTCATATTTATTTATTTATTTATTACATATTCATGTTTTTTAAGTATTGTTTACTTGTAATCAGAGTGTATATAATGCTCAGCTGCTACTTGAAGTCGCAGGACACTCTGGCAATGACGGTTCCCATGCCCAGAGTGAGAGGGCAGGGGCTCTGTGTCCCAGTGGGTGATGGAGGTACCTCCAATTCAACAGGAAGACTCAAAGGGAGAAAAAATTTTCAGGAAGAATGAGCTACTGTGAGAGTTGGGCTTGAATTCCCATCTAGAATTTTCCGTATGTGACTCAGCTGGGCGAGGTTGAGTGCTGTGGGCCTGCAAAGCAGAGGGGCAAGATGGCTGTTACTGCTCTTCCTCTCCCAGGATGGGGGAGAAGACTCTGAATCTTACAGGTGGATTTCAGGAAGCCCTGTAGTTGGTATCCTGCTTCCTGAGGGGGTTCCACTTTCCAGCTTAGCTCTCAAGGTCTTGACTGCCTTGGAGCATGAAGGTCTGGTCTCTCTGATGGTGGTGTGTTTTAGCTTACGGCTTCCAGTAAACATAATGGGAATTGTTATATATCTGTGCCTATTTTTAAGCTTATTTTCCCTACTAAGATTCTTAGTTGAGCTTAATGCTTTGAACTTCTTAAAAACTGCTTGCAGTTTTAAATTATACTCATGTTTGTCTATTTGTAGACAAAGCAATCTAATAGGGCTGAAAACAACTTTACAGATAGCTCTTATTTACTGAAAAATGTTTTTTTTTTATTATTAAGAAAGTTTGGTCAGTACTTTTTGATGTCTTCTCTAGTTTTTGTTACATTCTTTAAAGATGCAGACAGCAGGTGAGGGGTCGGGGGTGGGTGAAATGGGTGAAGGTGGTCAAAAGGTGCAAACTTCCAGTTATAAAATAAATAAGTCCTGGAATGTAATGTGCAACGTGGTGACTGTTGTTAATAATACTGTATTATATGTTTGAAAGTTGCTAACAGTAGATCTTAAATGTTCCCGTCACAAGAAAAAAAAATAACTCTGTGTGGTGCTGGATGTTAACTAGACTGATTGTGGCAATCATTTTGCAATACAGTATATACATATATTGAATCATTGTGTTGTACACCTGAAATTAATATGTTACATGTGAATTATATCTCAATTAAAAAATGCAGGACACCAAAAGTGGCTGTAACTCTCCAATAAGAATATTGGAAGAATTAACAACAATTTTTTTGTATGTCCTATGACAGATAGTAAGTTTTCTTTTTTAGATTGAGTCAATCACTGAATCTTTTTTTAAAAATATTTATTTATTTATTTATTTGACTCTGCCAGGTCTTAGTTGGTGGTGGCCCTCGGGATCTTTGTTGTGGCATGTGGGATCTTTAGTTGCGGCATGCAGGCCCTTAGTTGCGGCACGCATGTGGGATCTAGTTCCCTGACAAGGGATCAAACCCAGGCGCCCTGCATTGGGAGCACGGAGTCTTAACCACTGGACCACCAGGGAAGTCCTGAAGTCAATCACTGAATCTTGACAATTATTCCTTCAAAATACCTTTTGAAACCCTCCACCTTACAATACTTTCAAAGCCGCCTGTGTCAGTTAAGATTAGGTTTGTCTTTGAGTAACATACCGTTGCTAGCTTGAACATGTTGTTAGTTTGTTTCTCATGTAAGAGAAGTCCAGAGGTAGACAATTCAGGGCTGGTATGGTGGCTCTGCTGTCATGAGGGACCCAGCCTCTTTTCCAGCTTCTTACTCTGTCATCTCTAGGATATGGCCCTTGATTTCTGGGTCCAGATAGTAATGTACGGCATGTAGTCAGATAAATGGTCTGGCACCCATAGGATAGTTCTGGACTAAGGTATTTTGAAATCATCAGTGTATTGGGGAAGAGTTCACTGGTCTAGAAGGCTGAGGGATGTATGCAATTTTATAGTTACAGTGGGCAAAGTAGAAGACATGCCCTTTAGTAAGTCTCCCTATCAGGCATCAGCTTGCTTTCTGGCCTTTTTTGCTTCCCTCCCTACTCTAGCCATGTTGAGCTTTTTTCAGTTCCTTGAATGGACCCTGCCTGTTTTTCCTAATCCTAGGCCTACACACATGCTTTTCTCTTACTTTGAAAAGTTTCTTAACTCCACACCCAACCAGGCCAGTCCTTCAGGTCTTAGCTTTTATTTTTTTTTTATTTATTTGGTTGTGCCGAGTCTTAGTTGCAGCAGGCGGCCTCCTTAGTTGCAGCTCGCTGGCTCCTTAATTGCAGTACGCAGGCTTCTTAGTTGCAGCACGCAGGCTCCTTAGTTGTGGCATGCGAACTCTTGGTTGCAGCATGCATGTGGGATCTAGTTCCCTGACCAGGGATCGAACCCGGGCCCCCTGCATTGGGAGCACGGAGTCTTACCCACTGCACCACCAGGGAAGTCCTAGGTCTTAGCTTTTATGGCATGACCTCTGGGAAGCTTTCACTGAGTCCTGAATAGTTGCCATATTATAATTTCATGTTGCTTTATTTGTGTCTCTTACTCAACTGTAAATAAATTCTATCCTTCACAGTTTTAACCCTGGCTCTTGGTATTGTGCTGGCCACATAGTGGGCACTCAGGAAATATTGACGGAGTCGTTGTGCTTACATAACCGGTGTGATGGAGCTTGGGTATTGCTAGTTTGTTTGTTTGTTTGTTTGTTTTTTTGCAATACGTGGGCCTCTCACTGTTGTGGTCTTTCCTGTTGTGGAGCACAGGCTCCGGATGCACAGGCCCAGCGGCCATGGCTCACGGGCCCAGCCGCTCCGTGGCACGTGGGATCTTCCCGGACTGGGTCACGAACCCGTGTCCCCTGCATCGGCAGGCGGACTCTCAACCACTGCGCCACCAGGGAAGCCCTGCTAGTTTGTTTTTTCAGCCCTGTACTATTCTTTGATATTTGCACATTGAGTTATATGAATCAATGATTGTGAAATAGTAAAGCACATTCTCTCCAATGTATTTAAAAGTTAATATTTCTACTTAAAGTAATACTTGCAAATTGTTAGAAAAGATAATAATTTATAATAATGTTATAGAAGATCAGCAGTACCCTGCCTTACCTGTCCTTTTTAGTCTGGTTCCCAGAGATAACTGCTTTTAACTGTGTTTATAAGTAATATGTCTAAATGGCTATTTTGTGATTTATCAATTTTAGGTAATACCTGTTGATGCCTGTTGTGGTAGATGAGCCTCTTCCTCCTCCTCCCCCTCTTCCAGCCCTTGTAGTATAGATACTTAACAATTCTTGATTAATTCAGTGTTTACATTATCCTGACTGCATAAATATCAGTGCTGAGCTGAGTTTACCTTGCTTCCCCGCCCCCCTCCCTATTTGCTTTATTTTTCTGTGAACATATTACTGATTTTTACCAAATACTTTGGAAGACCTGTGGGGATTGGGACCTAGGAAACCGATGCAAGATGTTACTCTGGCTACTGCTGTTGCCCTGACAGTGAATTGTTTTTCTTCCCCTCCCAGAGGCTTCATTGTCTTTGTTGATGAAGGTAAAGTACAGTCTCACACCTTCACAGTTCCCGACCTGACAGTGTCTTAACTTAATGCTCCTCTGTTTTGTTCGTGCTTTCTGTTTGGAACTCCTGTTACTACTCTATTAAGACCTTCTAACTGAATTTTTTTTTTAACAGTACACAAAATGGCTTTTATTTCACATCCACTCATCTTTCAAGTAATTACACAGCTGCTATATTATCACATAAGACTGCCTATTGAATTTTTAAATCAGTTTTTAGTAGTTTCAAGTATCTTTTCTTGTTCTTTTTTTATTTTTTGCGGTACGTGGGCCTCTCACTGCTGTGGCCTCTCCCGTTGCGGAGCACAGGCCCCGGACGCGCAGGCTCAGCGGCCATGGCTCGCGGGCCCAGCCGCTGTGCGGCATGTGGGATCTTCCCGGACCGGGGCACGAACCCGTGTCCCCTGCATCGGCAGGCGGACTCTCAACCACTGCACCACCGGGGAAGCCCTCTTTTCTTGTTCTTTGATTATTTCCTTGACATCTTGTTCTTGGTTCATGGGAACAATGTGGTATAGTGGTTAAGAGCATGGTTTCTGCACCCAGACTGCCTTAGCCTGAAACCTGGTCTCTCACTTTCTAACTCTGTAGTCTTGGTCTTGGGCAAGTCGCTTAACCTTTCTTTGTCTCAGTTTATTCTTCTAGGCCAAGGGTTGGCAGACATTTTGTGTAAAGGGCCAGATCATAAGCATTAGGCTTTGTGGGCCCAGAGGCAAAATGAAGAATATTTTGTAGGTACTTGCAAAACAAGGGAGAAAAAATTTCCTCAAGTTTTTTAATCGATGAAATTAAAAATACAATACTAATAATGGTTGAGAACTCTTTTTTTGGTAATAAAGGTTTGCTGATGAGAAGAATGAAATCTTTTTTGGGGGAGAAGGGATAACATTTTACTTAATTGGAGTTTAAAGTTACTGTTTCCTATCATCAAAATTGATCATAAATGTTCCTATTTAATGCTGATTTGTAATGAGATTTAATGTATTTCACCTTTGAATATATCTTTTTACATAGATAAGTATTGCCAAATACTGATATCAATCTATGAACATATTTTTTTTTTTTTTTTGGCTGAAGTGCACGGTTTGTGGGATCTTAGTTCCCTGACCAGGTATTGAACCCGGGTCCACGGCAGTGAAAGCCCGAGTCTTAACCACTGGACCACCAGGAAATTCCCCCAGTGGTTTTAATAGAGCGTATTTATTGCTTGGAAGACATCTGTAGAATTATGTTAGATTCATTTCTCATATTTACCCTTTAGCAAATCATTGCATTACCAACTAATCACTTCCAATTGAGGACTACGTGGAACTCCTTGTTGCACAGTTAAATGGGTTTTGAAATGTGGAACGTACTTTTGTACTTGTACTGAGGTCTGAAAAATGCTGTTGGAACTGTAGTTTGACTTTGGAAAATATATCTACTGCATACTTGTGTGGGAGTGGAGGTCTCGAGTCTTATTTTGATTTTTGACAGCATCAAAAGTGTATAAAGGGGCTTCCCTGGTGGTGCAGTGGTTGAGAGTCTGCCTGCCGATGCAGGGGACATGGGTTCGTGCCCTGGTCCGGGAAGATCCCACATGCCGCGGTGCGGCTAGGCCCTTGAGCCATGGCTGCTGAGCCCGCGTGTCCGGAGCCTGTGCTCTGCAACAGGAGAGGCCACAACAGTGAGAGGCCCGTGTACCGCAAAAAAAAAAAAGTGTATAAAGCAGCTTGACATTACCTGTGATTCAAACAATGTCAGTTGTCCTTGAAATGACTTTACCTCGGTATAGGTTTTACAGATTTTTAAGTGCTGTTGGCCTTCTAATTTTAGGTTGAATTCATTGAGAAATATTATCAAATGTGCAGCAAAAACTAATTTCCAAAGCCATTCAGTGTCTAGTAATAGTGGTTGAGGGAGTTCTTCTTGTTCAGGACAATTTCAGTCTCAACCCTGAGCTTGAAAAATTTAAATAAAACTATACCATTGCTGAGCCATTGTATTGTTGTGTGGTAGAACGTATCAGGATATTCAGTTTTTATTTCTGAGAAAAATTTTATGGAACTGATAGTTAAGTTCATGAGAGTGGATGAAGTTGGCTGTTGACACTGCTGGTTCAATAACACATCATAGATTCAAATATTTTTATGCAGAGTACCTGCTGATAGATAGCATAATGAACACTGTAGGCTATAAGCACCTTGCATTTAAGAAATATTTATGTAATTTACTTAAAAATAGAAATAATAAATCCACATGTTAACATAAGTAACATATTTTTTTAAAAAAAGTATATTTTGCAAAGTAAAATAAAATTTTGTAAACACCTTGCATTTTCATAAGATTTGTAAACTTGTCCAGCTAAGCTTTTTTCTGCTCCACACATGTTTACCGCCATCTGTCATTATTCATCTTAGCAGATGCCACTTCAGGTTGTACTGAATTAGTATTTTCTCAACCAATTTGGAAAACATTCATGGCTGTAATTGTTCCTTACAGGCTGTTCTTGGAGCAATTATTTTCACTGAGAGACAAGTCTTAAAGATGTTTTATTTTCTCTGGACACATTTCTTTGTCTGCTGTAATCGAACACAATTTAAATCATGATTGGTAAATGACTTTCCTTGCTTGGTTAACAAATGAGCCATTCAGAATCTTACTCTGGTTGTAGCCTCATTTTCATTTTTTATTTTTGGGAAGACATTTTGCTTGTGATGAAATGCCTTGTTTTAAATTTTCTAATTTTCTTGATTGTTGCTCTGATGAGTTGGGAGTGAGTGCTGTGTGGTAGGGCATGTCATGTTATTACCTTAGTTGGTAATGTCTACCTATCTTGTATTCTTCTGACATAGCTACGATGATATTACATGATAAACTTAATACTTCAATATCTAATTAGATAAAAAAAATCTACACTCCACTGTGACTTAAAAGTGTGACATCAGAGTCTACTTCGTTCTTTTTTTTTTTTTTGGCCACGCCTTGGGGCTTGCGGGATCTTAGTTCCCCGACCAGGGATCGAACCCAGGCCCCAGCAGTGGAAGCGCAGAGTCCTAACCACTGGACCACCAGGGAAATTGCCCTTTGTTCTTGCTTTGATATGAGAGATATTTACTGGTAATTAAAAATGTCAAAGTATGGCAATATGCCTGACACTTGAAATGCTGTCATTGTCACATGTGTCCCTGAGATTTGTAGTGCACTGAGCAGCAGTATAAGGGGATGAACACACCACATATAGTCTCTGTAGTAACTACTCAGCTCTGCTGTTGTATCACGAAAGCAGCTTTAGTGTGTAAACAAATGACCATGGCTGTGTTCTAATAAAACTTCACTTGTAGACACTGAAGTTTTAATTTCATAGGATTTCCACGTGTCACAAAATACTGATTTTTCTTGACCACTTAAAAATGTAAAAATCATTCTTCATGCAGCAGGCTGGATTTAGCCCTCGGGTCATAATTGCTAACCCGGTGCGGATTAAAAGACTCAATATGTGTCAAGCACTTTGAATAGGACCCAGGGACATAGTAGGCTGTATAAATGTTTGCAGTTGTTATTATTAGTTTTATTATCTCCCTGAGGATATTAGTTAAAATTTTTTTCTTAGAATCACCTGTTTTCTGATTAATATTTTTGGTTTCTTTATTTCACATTGGAGGCTTTCCTCACAAGTCTGATCATTTTTGGTGGACCACTCTTAATTTAAGATTGAGACTCCCAGTATTGATTGAAAGCTCTGCATGTGAGTGGATTTTGCTGAGTGGTGAGCATTGCTGTAGATGGCAAGCCAGCTTTTTAGATGGGGGGAATCCCAAATGTCTGTATCTTTTCCATGGTTCCCCCTTCATTTTCTCTTGGGAAGAACCCTCCAGTCTCCTGCTTTGGAGGCTGGGAAACCCACTGTGTATCTGTGCAGCAGGCCGACTTCAACTTCATTCCCCTGTTTTTATCCTCTGCCTCATTACTCTCTGCAACCTTGGCTTCAGAGTCCAGAGTCTCTTCATTCAGATTTCTTCAGAGTGCACATACATGGTTTCCTACTCGGGGGGGAAAGACTCGCAGACTTGAGCCCCCTGCCTTGCCCAGTCGTTCATGGTGCTTTTCTCCAGTTCTTTCACCTTCCCAGGGTTCCATGGGACGGATTGGCTGGCTTCTTGTTAGGGTCTCCTTTGGCAGGCGGGTATGTTGGGGGCATCCTCAGCTCCGCCAGTTCAGTTACTAGCACTCTGTCACCTTTCCATCTTTCACACCTCCTTTGATCTTATACTTGTGGGCTTACATCTTTTTATTTTCATTGCTTTCATTTCACTGCCATGGAATACCCAACTGTACTTAATATAGCACTTGGAACATAGTAACCTTTTAGAGAATGTTCCATTACTTGGACTAATGGCACCTGTGGTGTTTTAACATGTCCTTTGGCCAGTGATCACTGCCCACTATTTCTCTGGACTCCTGTTTCAATGATGAGGTTTCACTTTAAAGTTTGTTGAGTACAAATTTGTGTGTGTGTATGTTTGTGTGTGTACACACACATATATACATTCAGGCGATTCTGGGATATAGTTTATGATTTATGGAGTCTCAACTTAAGTCAGGACAAAGTGCACTAGGGTGTTATTTGTATATTTTGAGGGTGTTAAGACAGAATTTGGTTATTATGGATTTTCAGATCCACTAATATTTACTTTCCAGCTAAGATACATTAAATCAGGAGACAGTGAATCAGTACATATAGAAGAGGAAGGAGATTTATTTTATGTATACATCAGATATTTCACAAATTAAATACAAAATATTGAGCATATCATTTCTTGTTCATAGTGTTCTTTTCACTCATGATAGTAAAATTGACTTGGAATAATTGATCTGAAGTGTTAAATAGCAGTATAAGTCAGACAGCAAAACAAGGCATTATTTGAAGGGTAGTTAAATTATAAATGAATGGTGAAGATAATGAGTGCTCTAGGACTGTAGAGAAAAAAGAGCGCTCACACTATGCTTAGTGAGTAGGGTTTCAGGTTCTGTGGGACAGGTGTGTGGCGGGGGAGGCAGGTGTGAACAGGAGCAGAGGAATGCTAGAGCATGCTAGGTGTTGAGAACGTGGCTTGCCTTACTTTGTTCTGGTACTTTTTTGCAAATTGAGGTTCACACACAATTTGTATCAAAATCGCTGAGAATGCTTTTTAGAAAATGCAGATGCCTGGGCTCTGGCCTGACATTCTGAATCTTTGAGGCGTAAGCATTTGCATTTTTATCCACATGCTCCACAGGTGTTTTTTATGTACCTTGAAGTTTGAGAACTACTGGTTTGGAGGACAGCTGGAAATAAAGTTGGAAAGTGAGCTTTCAGACTGTGGAGGGTCTTGAATGTCAATATATTTGGCTTTTCATGTAATGAAGAATCATTGAATATTTTTGAGCTGGTTAAGTGAAATGATGGAAGTGGTAACTTCACAAATATTAAAAATAGATTGTACTTGACCTTTTATTTGGCTAAACATGCCCTGTGCCAGGTCCTTTACTGAGTGCTTTGCATGTGTCATCTTGCTTCATCCTCAGAAAATATGAGTTGTGAGTAGTGTTGTTTTTCTCATTATGCAGTAGGGTTTGATAAGTGGTAAATGGAGATTCAGGCTGAGTCTACAGACTTAGCAGGGTCTGTCTCATACTAGAACCTTTGGTCTTTTTTTGTTTTAAATTTATTTAATTTATTTATTTTTGGCTGCACTGGGTCTTTGTTGCTGCACGCGGGCTTTATCTAGTTGCGGCAGACGGGGGCTACTCTTCGTTGAGGTGCGCGGTCTTCTCATTGTGGTGGCTTCTCTTGTTGTGGAGCTCGGGCTCTAGGCACGTGGGCTTCAGTAGTTGTAGCACGCAGGCTCAGTAGTTGTGGCTCGTGGACTCTAGAGCGCAGGCTCAGTAGTTGTGGCGCACGGGCTTAGTTGCTCCGCGGCATGTGGGATCTTCCCGGACCGGGCTCGAACCCGTGTCCCCTGCATTGGCAGGCGGATTCTTAACCACTGTGCCACCAAGGAAGCCCAGAACCTTTGGTCTTAATTTTGATGCTGGACTGAATTTCCTTTTTTTTTTTTTAAGGATTAATGTAGTAGTGGAATGTGCAGGGTGAATCGAAGTGGAGAGATTAGGAGCAAAGAAATCAGGATACTGTTGCACTGAATCATGTGAGATTGTAGAAGCCTAGTCCAGCATGGAAGCAGCGGGAAGATAAAGAGATGGGCTTAAAAGTTGATATGTAGAATTGTGGGTATTGTAGAAGAACCCACAGGACTTGTTGATGTCATTGGGGAGTCACCCTAGTAAACTGGTAAAGACCAGGGACTCTGGAATTAGATTGCCTGGGTTCAAATCCTGGCTTTTCTACTTATTATCTCTGGGACCTCATGAATTTGGTAAGTTACTTAACCTGTCTGTGCCTTAGTTTCCTCATCTGTAAAATGAGAAAACTGTGCCTGCCTCTCAGAGTTGTTAAGGGGGACTAAATGAATCAGTGAGTTTAAAGCCTTTAGACCATGTAAATAAATCTGCTAATAGCGCTGTTGCATATGTGCTTCTTCTGCCTCAGATGCTCCTGGGTATTTCCATGGATGCTTGTAATAACTCCATTGTAATACTTACCAAATGTGTTATAATAATTTATTGACATGTTTGTCTCTCCAGGATTTGAGTCCATTAATGGCAGGGACCTGGTTTTATTCATTTTTGCATTTTCGGTAGCCATCATAACACCTACATTTACAGTAAGTGTGTAATAGGCATGTGTGGAATGTATGCTTGGGTATGTGAGTGAGGTAACTTGAGCCAAGAATGCTGATGACATTGATAGGAATAGTGACTTTTGGAAGGGTTGCTTGTTTTGGGGGACAAATGTTAAAATTCTATTTTAAAGTTTATGATGATAGTACGACATCAGTTGATATGTTCAATATGTAGAGATTTATGCTTGGATTTTGACTGAGAAGTCAAGACAAAATATTAATTCTGGGGTCACTCACATAGAGTTTAAAGCACAAGCCAGAAGCACATTCAGAGCCTTCCTGAAGGAGAGCAGGTAAAGAGAACATCCATTTATTTAAGTTTTTTTTTTTTTTTTTTTTTTTACTGTAAGTTACAACATGTTTCTGGTTTAAAAAAAAGTCAAGCAGTACAGAAGGACATAAAGTGAAAAGTCTCTTCCCTCCAGATTTCCATTCCCATTCTTCAGAGGTAACCAGTCTTGGATCATTGCTTATGTTTCCTTCCAGAAATTATCTAGGCGTATATAAGAATTTACATGCTTATTTAAACTGATCGGATTTTACTATATGAGCTGTTCTGTGTCTTTGTGTTTGTTTTCACTTGCAGTATTTGGGATATCTTTACATATTAACACATAAGATCTACCTCATTCTTTTCAGTGGCTACGTTGTATTCCATTATGTGCTTATTCCATACTGTAGTTAATCTCCAGATGATGATCATTTAGGTTATTTTGTGTATTTGCTATTCCAAATAGTGATTAACATCTGTATGTATAGAACTTGTCAACTTGTATGAGTTTACCTGTGAGATGAATTTCTAAAACCAAAATTGTTGGCACACTTAACATTTTGACAGGTGTTGCCAAATACCTACACACTAATGGTGGGGATGCCTGTCTCCTTATTACTCTCACAACTGCTATTAAGGTTTTTCTTAACCTTTGCTAATCAGATTGGTAAAAATGATACCTCACTGTTTTAATTAGCATATTTTATTCCTCATTTATACTGAAGATCTTTTCATATATTTATTAGTTATGGGACCTTGGCTATTTCAAAGTATTTTTTTTGAGTAATATCTCTTCAGCAGTGTGCTGTAGGTTACTTAGGGATAAGGAGGAATAATCTACCTTGGGAGATATGTCATATATACGACAAAACCATAACATTTAAAGGTAGTTTTCACATAATGGAAACTTTAGGTGAGTGGTGGGAAGGTGAGAGGGAAGACTGGTTTTGGGAGGGAGGGTGGAATCAGTTTTACACACATTAAGATTGAATTATTCACTACGTTGCCTTAAAGATAGGTCTTTTGAAAGGTACTGCTAAAAGCATCAGCAGTTGCACGCTGCTTATTTCTAGTATAGATTTATGTCAGGAACATTGTTATCCATGAAATTACTGGATATATATGTATAAATTTTTGCATGTTGCATATTATAATTAATATATATAATTATTTATGTTATATATATTATATTACCCTTAAGTTAAAAAAAAATTCCTGTTTTAGGCATATCGATAGTACTGGCATTCCAGTCAGAGGTTGGGACTAGGAGAGGTTTGAAAGTAATAATAATATCGTGGAAGGCACTGGTGAAACCAGGAGAGAGCCTCAGTTATTGAAACATTGAGAGAAAGCAGAGCTGAAAGCCAGGAAGTCTTCTGATGCACAGTGAGAGGGAAGAGCATTAGGACTATTAGGAGGTGGGGTGATTGGACAGTGGGTTTTTCAAGTTCCATTTTATTGTGGTTTTCATTGGTAAGGGTCTTGGGAGTTCCAAATACATTGAGTGCAAGTAGTGTGTGTGTGTGTGTGTGTGTGTGTGTGTGTGTGTGTGTGTGTGTTTGAAATCCTTGGCATGAATTAGATGCAGAAGAGGTGCCATTGGGCCTCAGTTTTCTACTTTGCTTTCTGCGAGGCTGGGGAGCAGATGGAACTTTCTGGCAAGAGCACCTCAGTGGCTAGTTGTCTTTGCTTGGCTGAACTTGTTCCTCCTTGTCATTGCAGCTGCCGTGGGTGCTGCTTTCACCCTCTGTTCTCAGCAGATAGTACCCTGTTGTTGCTGCCTAATGGAGTGAGGGCAGGGGTGACTGGGCAGGGTGTCCTAGCCAGGTCTGTTGCCCCTGGGCTCTGGCCCTTTTCTGGCCAGCTGCCTCTGGACTGGGGTTGCTGTTCCACCCTTGGTGCCCTTAATGGAAGACTCTTGAGCCTGCCCTGTATGTCACTTTCCTTTTCAGTCCATCTCCAGCTGTTTTACATTTTATGGGGATTTCTCACAGCTTCGGGTTTCCTGTGAATTTTTCAGCATGGCTGTGTAATAATTGACAAAAATTTTTTGCATTATTTTAGGGTTAGGTGAGGAAAAGAGGGGAAGGAGGCATTGCATTTTGTGCTTAGTTGGCTGTCTTGGTTTTCCTTGTTAATATTCTGTTCAGTGTCTTCTTATAGCTGACAGACTTTATTCATATTGTTTTAGAAAGGTTTCATATTGGTCCTGGATTGAGCAGTTACTTTAGTACTTTGTGGTCTGTCCTAGCAGTTTTGAAAATAAAATTTATTTCCTATAAATCAATAGAAAATAGGCAAAGGATATGAAGAGGTGATGGCCTCATTCACAGCAATAGAAATGAAATGCAAATTAAAACCGTATTGTAAACTATTTTCATGTGTCAATTGGCAAAGATCAAAAAGTTTGATTAAACAGTGGTGGCTGTGGTGTGGAGAAACAGGCATTGCTGAAGGGAGTGGAAGCTGGCAACCTCTAAAGAAGGCAGCTAGGCAGTGTAGGGGAGGAAACATAATTTTCCGTCTACCCTTCTGAGCTCTTAACTGTGATAAAAGATCAACAGGAGAAAAATAGAAGTTTATTCACGTGTACGTCATGTATACATGGGAGATACCTAGGGAAAAATGAGTGGCTTAGAATTCAGTTTAATACCATCTTAAAAGGGAAAGGGGAAGGGGAACGTAGGCCTCTTAAGGGAGAGTAAATGGTTTTTAGAAAAGATGAATGGGCCTTAGAAGAATAGATGAGAGGTATGATAGTTTGTGACAAAGTTAGTCTCAGTGTTGTGTCAACTTCTAGGTGCTCTTGTGATAAGAGTCAGTATTCCCTGGTTGATGAAACTGCTTAATTTATAATTTATGATAATGGAGTTCCTTTTGGAGAATCTGTCTTTACGCAGATAAGGAGAGTTCAGAGAAGGCCTCACCCTGCATTTGCTATTTTTCAAGTGCCTACAGCTCAAAATAAAGTGGCAAAGTGGCAGATTTTGAGGTGACATATTCTGCTACTCTTCAGCAGTATCTACCAAAGTTAGAAATGCACGTAATCTTTGACCCACCAATTCTGTTTCCCTGGATTCATTGTACCTATATACTGATACACGTGTGAAATATGTACTGGATACTTACTGGAGAACGATTTGTAATAGTGAAAGATCATAAGCTACTTAAATGTCCATCGATACGGGATTTATGGAATTAAAAACTGGAATGTTAGAGTTGTAAAAATAAATGAAGTGCTTTATATACATATATGTAATGATTTCTAGTATATATTAACTGGGAAATGCAAAGTAAAGAGGCATATATGGGGTGTTATGGTTTGTGTAAAAAGGAGAAAATATGTGTTTGTATATACATAGAAAATCTGTGGAATGATATCCAAGCAACTAGTAATATTTTCTCTGAGTTGAGAAACCAGATGGTTAGGAGTAGGGATGGGAGAGAGACTTTTTACTCTATACCCTTTGAACCCTTTGTATTTTGTACCAGGTGCATTACTGATTAAAAAAATAAAGTATAAATAAATCAAGTCTGACTTAAATTTTCATTAATAGACTCTGTGATGATAGTCTCATTGTTGCCTTATTTAGGAGAGGTGGGATGGAATTCTGTTCTTTTGAAAATTCAGCATTTATGGACCTTATTAAACTCCCAAAGTAAATTTTTCATTGATTGCTTTTAAGGCACCACAAGAAAAGTAAAATACTCGTTTGTTTAATTGAAAACAATTTGCTCTGGTTCTCATTTCTTTTTATCTGGTGCCATTTTTATTCTGTTAATTTTAATGAAGCAAAGAGAAAGGAAATTGAGTCCATGGCAGAGCCAAGGGAAACCATAATTAAAGTGCTTATTGCCAGTAAACTGGCACTCTCTTACCTAACGATTTTGATCCACACACTTAGGTGTTTATCCAATATACTGTTGTTAGGCCCACAATGCTAACCGCTAATTAGCATGGGTTCCCCCCGATAAACAGAGGACTTATAAACAAGTTGTGGCTGTCTTCTTTGTTCTTAAAAAATTTCTTTGAGGCATATCCAAGAATTGCAGGGATTATTAGACAAATAAAATAATTTGGAAGGTTTGATAAAAAGGAAATAGTTCTTTTAAGTAGGTCGTAGAGGGCAAAATCTGTTGTATCCTCCCAAGTTATGAAGTTAGTGTGGAATCCCCAAAGGACCATGACTTATTTTGCTTTTATTGAAAAAGTTCAGTTTTAAATAAGATTTATTTAGGGAAACTAAGTGAAAGAGCATTCCAGGACACCAAGTAAAATAAATGTGAGATCCTAATCATCTCATGTGATAATATAGGTGATGCATTAATTTCATATGTAAAAATAAACTTAGTGGTTGTGATAGAAAACAGCTGTTAGTCTGATTTGTTGGCACCTTTCTTGGACATATAGATTCGATTTTTGGGTTTGATTTTGTTTTTATTTTAAAAAACTTTATTTTGAAATAATTGTAGACTCAAAAAGTTGCAAAAACAGTGTGGAGAAATTCCATGTACCTTTCACCCAGCTTTCCCTAAGGTTAATATAACTATAGTACATTATCAAAACCAGGAAACTGATATTGACAGCACAGAATAGACTGCAGACTATACTAGGATTTCTCCACTTTTTACATGGACTCTTTTTTTTTTCTTTTGTGCATATAGTTCTGTGCAATTTTATCACATGTATAGATTCAGGTAACCACCACCACAATGAGGATTCAGAACTTTTCCAGTCCCACAAATGAACTTGTTCATCACCTGTATTCTGCATTTGTCCGAATCGTTCCTCATGGGGTCCTCTGATTTGCTTCTCTATCCCCAGCTTATTGGTTTTGGGCACTAAAAGCATTTTATAATTTCTCTTCTTTAAATTTAAGATGTGTATTATGGCCCAGAATGTGGTCTATCTTGGTGAATATTTAATGTGAGCTTGAGAAGAACGTATGTTCTGCTGTTGTTGGATGAAGCAGCTAAAGATGTCAGTTATATCCAGTTGATTGATGGTGGTGTTGACATCAGCTTTATCCTTACTGATTTTCTGCCTATTGGATCTGACCATTTGTGATAGTGGAGCGTGAAAGTCTCCAGCTATCATAGTGGATTCATTGTTTTCTCCTTGCAGTTCTATTGGTTTCTGCCTCACATATTTTGATGGTCTGTTGTTAGGTGGATACACAGTAAGTACTGTTATGTCTTCTTGGAGAACTGACTCCTTTATCATTATATAATGGCCTTTATCCCTGATAAGTTTCCTTGCTCTGAAGTTGACTGTGTCTAAAATTAATAAAACTCTTCCTGCTTTCTTTCTTTCTTTTTTTTTTTGGTACGCAGGCCTCTCAGTGTTGTGGCCTCCCTCGTTGCGGAGCACAGGGTCCGGACGCGCAGGCTCAGCGGCCATGGCTCATGCGCCCAGCCGCTCCGTGGCAGGTGGGATCTTCCCAGACCGGGGCACGAACCCATATCCCCTGCATCGGCAGGCGGACTCTCAACCACTGCGCCACCAGGGAAGCCCCCTGCTTTCTTTTGATTAGTGTTAGCATGGTATATCTTTATCCACCTCTTTACTTTTTAAAAAAAAGATTTATTTATTATTTATTTATTTTTGGCTGTGTCGGGTCTTAGTTGCGGCATGCAGGATCTTCGTTGAGGCATGCGGGATCTTTGTGATGCGCGGGTTCATCGTTGTGGCGAGCAGGGTTCTCTCCAGTTCTGGTGTGTGGGTTTTTCTCTCCTCTTGTTGTGGTGCGCAGGCTGCAGGGCACGTGGGCTCTGTAGTTTGCGGCACGCAGGCTCTAGTTGAGGTGTGTGAGCTCGGTAGTCGTGGCACACGGGCTTAGTTGCCCCGCAGCCTGTGGTATCCTAGTTCCCTGACCAGGGATCGAACCCTCGTCCCCTGCATTGGAAGGCGGATTCTTAACCACTGGACCACCAGAGAAGTCCCTCTATCGCTTTCTTTAAAAAATAATTTGTTTTTGAGATGTGTCCATGTTGGTAATTGTAGCTCTAGTTAATTAATTTTCACTAGTGTATTATATCTCATTGCTAAGATATTAAAATTTTTAATTTTAAATAACTTAAAAGGTATAAAGTAGCTTTGGAATAGGGTATGACAAGTAAGGACTTTATATATTTCAGAATATTTCTTTATAGCATTTTCTAATTGGGCTCAATAATTACTTGAGACATTAAACTGAAATCTAGAGTTATGATTGACTGTTGGCTTGATATGAAGTCTGAGTTGGAGTCAGCTAGTGTTGGGGTCCCTGTCCCCATGATTAAGGAGGAGGAAAGTAGTGTGTGGCCTTGAGTTCAGGGGCAGGTGATAAGAAGCCAGATCAGTATTTCCCTCTCATATTCAGAAGGCCCAGCTGTCCATGTGCATTGGGGAAGCCTCATGTCCTTAGATAAGCAGCTCAAGCCAGTCCCAGAGTTCCAAAGGGAATGTGGAAGACGTGCTTCCAAATTCTGATCTTGGCTTCGATGTCTTTGTGGAATGAGGAGGGACGTAGGTGAGAAAGTAAGTCACTACTAATGTAAATTCTCTTGTAACCTGAGCTTCCTTTAGCCACCGAACCCATGTAGTTTCCTTTCATTGTGATGGTAATCTTTTTTTTAAAAATAATTAATTAATTAATTTTTGGCTGCGTTGGGTCTTCGTTGCTGTGCGCGGGCATTCTCTAGTCGTGGTGAGCGGGGGCTATTCTTTGTTGTGGTGTGCAGTCTTCTCATTGCAGTGGCTTCTCTTGTTGCGAAGCACAGGCTCTAGGCGCGCGGGCTTCAGTAGTTGTGGCTCTCGGGCGCTAGAATGCAGGTTCAGTAGTTGTGGCGCATGGGCTTAGTTGCTCCATGGCATGTGGGATCTTCCCGGACCAGGGCTTGAACCCGTGTCCCCTACATTGGCAGGTGGATTCTTAACCACTGCGCTACCAGGAAAGTCCCTGTGATGGTAATTTTAATTTAGTTTAATTTATTCTTCATTATTTTATTGTCAGTGAGAGACTTTTTCTGAACAAGTTGAGGTAAAACATGATCTTGAACTATGTTATGTGCAATTTGATGAAGACTGTGATTCATTTTGTAACTGATCTCTTAGTTTTCCCCTTCGTGACCAAGCACAACAAATAATGAAGACAGTAATAATTTATTTACACTCATTCCTTCCTTCAACATAATGCTGTTTAGAGAATGCCTGTTATATGCTAATGTAGACATCTAGAAAGATGAATAAGATAGTTCTTATTTAAAAAAAAAAAAACCCAGCAAAACACAACAGCTCATGATTTAGGAGACTAAGAATGCCAGCAAGAAGTATATGTGCAATTACGGCAGGATGAGAGAGGCACTGTGTGTGGCTCCTTTGGAATTGGGAGCCCTTTCACTTTAATAAGTGTAGGTAGCACATGGTAACTACTTGAACAATTTTCTGCCCTTAGCACATTCAAGCCATCCAGTCTCTATTTCTTTAGCACCATTGTTTTAGACTATTTTTAAATAAGTTATCATTGTTATGAATTTGCTTTGAGACATTTTCTTGGGCAAAGGTATGCCCATTCTAAGATCTACAAGTATAGATTGGGATTTTGTGTTACGTTGGCTAAGACAGATTTTAGCCTCATTTTTCGCCTTGTATAACTTTGTATCTGATGTCTAATATATTTAAAAATAAAGAGAGGTATGATTTCTTTTACTAGGTTTAGAGTTTCTTACATTTAGGTCAAGGGTAAGAAAAGTATGATGATTACTTTGAACACGTTTGAAATTTCTTTTCATTCTTTATAGGTTGTCTTGTGGAAATGAAGGTTTAAGGACAAGTTATCTACCAGATTAAAAGATGGGATCGAATAGCAGCAGAATTGGTGATCTTCCTAAAAATGAGTACTTAAAAAAGTTATCAGGCACAGAATCTGTCTCTGAGAATGACCCGTTCTGGAATCAGCTACTGTCATTTTCTTTCCCTGCACCGACTAGCAGGTAAGAGTGTACTTGGAGATTGAAAATTTGTATCAAGGGCCACATAAGCTTGTGTGGTATGCTGATTTAAAAAAATTTTTTTTTTTAATGATCTGTCTGTCCCTCCATTTGTGGTATATGTACCAGTAGAAAATTCAAAAAGTATGAAAAGGAGGAAATAAGTTTTTCTTTTTCCTTTCCCCCACTCAGCCACCTCCCTTGCCCAGAGATAATTCCTGGTAGCAGTTTCTTTTGAATGCTTCCAGAGGTAGTAAAACCATATTATTTCATGTAGTTTTACAAAACTGTTTAAACACAAATGGTAGCATACTACACATACCTTTCTTTTTTGTTTTTGCTTGCTGTCCCTTGCTTTTTTCCCCCACAGTTCAGTAAAACATATGTATATGCGTATATGCAACTGCCTTATTCTTTTAAATGACTGCAGAGTGTGCATAGATTATATGAAATCGCTTTTTCATATATGGACATTTAGATTGTTTCTAATTTCTTGTTATAACAGATAATGCTGCATACATAATTTTTCAAGCATACAAATAAATCTCCAGTATAAATTCCTCAAAGTAGCATTGCTGGGTCAAAGTATATGTGCATTTGTAATTTGCCAAACTGCTCCATGGAAGTTGTACCAATTAACACTCCTACCAGCAATGTATGAGAAGGTCTGCTTCCCCACCCCTTTGTCAGTTTAATGCATTTTTAGATTCTTTGGCCTTTGTCAATTTGGTAGGTGAAAACCAATATCTCATTTATTATAAAAACTGACAGACACATAATTATGTAGAGTGACTAGAATATTGAATTCCCATTACTCAGTGTCTAGATTTTAAACATTTTTATTTATTTGTTTTTAACAGCTTTATTATGTAGACTGAATAATGGCCCCCTAAAGATACCTGTGTCCTAGTCCCTGGAATCTTTGAGTGTGATATGTTACAACATGTATCAATATTTCATTCCTTTTTATTTCTGAGTGAGATTCCTTTGGATGAATATACCATCTTTTCTTTACCCATTCATCAGTTAATAGCCATTTGGATTATTTCCATATTTACTTCATCTATTTTTTAGGGTTTTTTAAAGTAAATTAAAATGTGGACATTTTCTTTTATAACTGTAATGCCGTTATCACACCTTACAAAGTTAACAATAATTCCTCTTACCCAGTCCATTTTCAAATTTCCCTAGTCGTTTTGTAGTTCATTTGTTACAATTAGGAAATAAATAAGGTGTATACATTGCATTGCAATACATTGCAATAAGGTAGTTACATTTCTTCTGTCTTTAATCTCGAATGGAGGTATGTACTCCCCAACTCCTGCCACTGTTTTTTCCCCTATGCCGTTACTTTTTTTTTTTCTTTTAACAAACTGGGTCAGTTTTTCTGTAGAATGTTCCACCTTCTAGACCTACCTGATTGCTTCTCATATTTTGTTTTTTTATTTACTGTATTTTCTATAAATTGGACATCAGATTTAAAGGCTTGATAAAATTTGGGTTAAACATTTTTGGTAAGAGTATTTCATAAGTGATGCTAGGTACCTTATATTGTATTTCATTAGGTTACAGAAAATGTGTGGGTTTATATCAGTTATCATGCTAAGACTGATCAGAGGTTTGAGTGTGTTTTAGCATCCATTGATGATTTTGGTCTGAATCACCTGTTTCATAAGAGATTCCAAAATGGTAGTATTTTTAATTTGGTCATTTCTTGTACATTTATTAACTGGAATTCTCCTGTGAAGGAGTGCTTTCATGAATTAGGATATATAAAACATTGTTTTTACTACATTATTAATAAGGGTAAACACTTAATTCTTTTCCTCTACTGATTTTCAGTAACGAAAATGGTGTAATAGTGATAACTAAGTCTGTATTTCCCCTTTCCCCTGACCCCAGGGTTGGAAGGGCTATCTCTCTTGAGTATGAATTTTAAAAATATATAAATATTGATATATGTAAATAAAATATATGTGTATGTATGTGTGTTGTGGTCCTTTAACAATCAAGGTTATGTTTATTTTTATATGTTTAAGGATTAAGGATTATTGGTATTTCCTTTTTGTGAATTGTTTATATATTTTGGCAATACATTTTAATTTCTGACTTTTGGATATAGTTGGATTGGACTTTACAAGGTTGGCTTAGTTTGCAGTTTTTGTGATAATGTGGATTAGTTGTATATTATGGGAAGTGGATACATACTACTGCTTCTGAGATCCTTGGAAAATTAAAGGTGGTTGTGGATTGGTGGGAGAGGTCAAACTGGAGATGAGCTGTAGCGTCAGCAAGTTTTGAAACCATTTCATTAATCCTGAAGGAATTGTCATTGAGTATCACTTCTCATGTAGTAATAAGACTTAGAGAAAAAAGGGCATATAAAGAGAACATTATTTATTATCCAAAATAAATTTTCTTTTCACTTACGTAAACTGTAGTACAATCTATATATGCTCTTCCAAAAGACATTAAAGAAGACTTAACTAAATGGTGATGTATACCATGTTTAAGGATTAAGAATTGTAAAAGTGTCAGTTGTTTCCAAATTGACCTGTAGATTGAAGGCAATTCCAATTAAAATTCCAACAGCTTTTTTGAGGGGGTGGGTGAGGAGATCTTGATAAGCGCATTCTAAAATTTGCATGGGAAAGAAAAAAAACTAATAATAGCTAAAGTACTCTGAAGAACGGAAGGAAGATGTGTGTGTGTGTGTGTGTGTGTACGTGTACTTGATTTATGCAAAGCTGGCAATTCAGAGCATTGGGGAAGGGATGAACTTCTCAAGAAATAGTGATGGGAATAATTTGTTAGCCATTTTTGTCTATTTCTTTCTAAGTTTTACATACTTGTGCTGGTGCCTTGCAGTTTGAATTATTATGACTTTATAGTTTGTTTTGCTAATTACTGCTTTTTCTCAAAGATCCTTTGCTGTTCTCATGTGTTTATTCTTTTTGATGTCATTTCTTTTTCTTAATTCATCCTAGTTTATAGAGAAAAGTATAAAGGAATCTTAGAAAGTATAAAAAGCTGTAAAGTGAGTAAACTGCACATTGTGGGGGCATGGGTGGCTATTCAGAATATCCAGAGAAGCTTTGTTTGTGGTGGTGCATATGCTTTTGGCACTTTTGTCACTTTTTTTGAGGCCCCCACCCCCCACCCCAGCTCCTCAGTCTGGTATTTGATGTGTGAACCTTGACATTGAGCAGGCCTTGAGGTAGAAGGTGCCACCACCTCATTGACAGTCAGGGATGGAATTACCTAGTTTATGAATTATTCAAGACTAAGAGGAATATCTTTAGGGAAGACTCTGAATCCAGACATTTCTGAGATTGCTCACTCCTGTATGTGCTGTCTTCAAGTGCAGCCAAAAATTGATGGCTGCCAGTTTTTTTAGAAGCACTAAGTCCTTCAGGACTAATCTAATCCTTCCTTACTATAAACTGTTTTTTGGCACTAGAATAACCAGATTTTGTTATAGTTTCCAAGCATGGTTGAAAAATCTTTAGATTCTTCAATAGTTTTTAACTTTTCACCTTACTAAAATTCCTTGTGAAGCAAATGTCTGAAATAAAATCAAGGTTAATTCAAGAGTAGGGACTTCCCTGGTGGCTCAGTGGTTAAGAATCTGCCTGCCAGTGCAGGGGACATGGGTTCAAGCCCTGGTCCGGGAAGATCCACATGGTGTGGAGCAACTAAGCCTGTGTGCTACAGCTACTGAGCCTGCACTCGAGAGCCCGCGAGCCACAGCTACTGAATCCTGCGTGCCTAGAGCCCATGCTCCGCAACAAGAGAAGCCCCCACTGGCTGCAGTTAGAGAAAGCCTGTGCACAGCAACAAAGACCCAGCGCAGCCATAAATAAATAAATAGATAGGTAAAATAAATATTAATTCAAGAGTAAAGTTTAAGTAATATACTGTTTGTCTTAATAAAATGTTTAAAAATTACTTATATGACTGATTTCATACTAAATATAGCAGCAAAACCAAAAAACAAAACTGTGCTAAAGACAAAGATAGTAGAATCATCTATATCCACAATAAGTAGTTAAGGGATACATGAAACAAAAAGGTGTTAAATATGATGTCAAAACACTAAACTATGTATATATAGTTTATATGTATAGTTATATATAAATCTCATGGTAGCCACAAACCAAAAATCTATAATAGATGCACACGAAAAAAGAGAAAGGAATCCAAACATAACACTGAAGGTAGAAGAAAGGAACAAAAACTACAAAAACAACCAGAAAATGATTAACAAAATAGCAATAAGTACATACCTATCAATAATTACTTTAAATGTAAATAGACTAAATGATCCAGTCAAAAGACATAGAGTGGCTGAAGGGATACAAAAGCAAGACCCATCTATATGCTGCCTACAAGAGACTCATTTCAGATCTAAAGACACAGACTGAAAGTGAGAGGATGGAAAAGTTATCCCATGCAAATGGAAACAAAAAGAAAAGGGTAGCAGTACTTATATCAGACAAAATAGACTTTAAAACAAAGACTGTAACAAGAGACAAGGACGTTACATAATGATCAAAGGATCAATACAACAAGAAGATATACAATTGTAAATATATATATGTGCCCAATATAGGAACACCTAAATACATAAAACAGTTAAGAAACATAAAGGGAAAAATTGACAGGAACACAGCAATAGTGGGGGACTTTAACACCCCACTCACATCAACGGACAGATCATCCAGACAGAAAATCAGTAAGGAAACTCTGGTCCAAATGACATATTAGACCAGATGATATATGTTTATTATATATATTCCATCCCAAAGCATGAGAATACACCTTCAGGTCCACATGGGACATTCTCTAGGATAGATCCCATGCTAGGGCACAAAACAAGCCTCAGTAAATTTAAGAAAATTGAAATCATATCAAGCATATTTTCTAACCATGGCAATATGAGATTAGAGATCAGTTACAAGAAAAAAAAAACTGCAGAAAACCCCAAATGTGTGGAGGGTAAACAATATGCTACTAAACAACTGTTGGGTCACTGAAGATTTCAAAGAGGAAAGAAAAAACCTGGAGACAAATGAAAACAGAAACACGATCATCCAAAATCTATGGGGTGTAGCAAAAGCAGTTCTAAGAGGGAAGTTTATAGAGAGATACAGGCCTACCCCAGGAAACAAGAAAAATCTCAAACAATCTAACCTTATGCCTAAAGGAACTATAAAAAGAAGCAAAACCTAAGGTTAGTAGAAGGAAAGAAATAACAAAGACCAGAGCAGAAATAAATGAAGTAGAGGCTAGAAAAACAATAGAAAAGATCAATGAAACTAAGAGCTGATTCTTTGAAAAGATAAATAAAATGGATAAACCTTTAGCCAGAGTCATCAAGATAAAGAGAGGACCCATATAAATTAGAAATGAAAGGGCCGTTACAACTGACAGCACAGAAATACAAAGGATCATAAGAGATTACTATGAACAATTATATGCCAGTATAATGGACAACCTAGAAGAAACAGATTAATTCCTAGGGTGTACAGTCTTCCAAGACTGAATTAAGAGTAAATAGAAAATACGAGTAGACTAGTTACCAGTAATGAAATTGAATCAGTAATCCAAAACCTGCCAACAAACAAAAGTCCAGGACCAGATTGCGTCACAGGTGAATTCTACCAAACATTTAAGGAAGAAATAACACCTATCCTTCTCAAGCTATTCCAGAAAATTGCAGAGAAATGCTCCTGAACTCATTCTGTGAGACCAGTGTCACCCAGATACCAAAACCAGAAAAGACCACAAGAAAAAGGAAATTACAGGTCAATATCACTGATGCAAAAATTCTCAACAAAATATTAGCAAACTGAATTCAACAGTACATTAAAAGGATCATACACCATGATCAATTGGAATTCATCCCAGGGATGCAAGGATGATGGTTCAGTATCTGCAAATCAATATGATATACCACATTAACATATTGAAGACTAAATCATATGATCATCTCAGTAGATGCAGAAAAATTGACAAAACTCAACATCCATTTATGATAAAAACTCTCAACAAAGTGTAGGTATAGAGGGAACATAACTCAGCTTAATATATGACAAGCCCACATCTAACATCATACTCAATGGTGAAAAATTGAAAGCGTTTGCTATAAGATCAGGAACAAGAAAAGGATGTGCACTCTTGCCACTTTTATTCAACAGAGTATTGGAAGTCCTAGCCAGAGAAGTCATACAAGAAAAAGAAATAAAAGGAATCCAGATTGGAAAGGAAGAAGTAGAACTGTCACTGTTTGCAGATGACATGATACTGTGTATAGAAAATTCTAAAGATACCACCAAAAAACTATTAGAACTAATAAATGAGTTCAGTAAAGCTGCAGGTTACAAAACTAATATACAGAAATCTGTTGTGTTTGAACTAACAATGAACTATCACATAGAAATTAAGAAAATAATCCTATTTACAATTGCATAAAAAAAATACTTGGGAATAAATCTAAACAAGGAGGTAAAAGACCTATACTCAGAAAACTGTAAGACATTGATGAAAGAAATGGAAGACAACACAAACAAATGGAAAGGTATATCCTACTTACGGATTGGAAGAATTAATATTGTTAAAATGACCATACTCCCAAAGGCAATCTATAGATTTAGTGCAATCCTTATCAAAATACCAATGGTGTTTTTCACGTAACTAGAGCAAATAATTCTAAAACTTGTATGGAAACACAGAAGATCCTGAATAGCCAAAAAGATCTTGAGAAAGAAGAACAAAGCTGGAGATAACACACTCCCTGATTTCAAACTATACTACAAAGCTGCAGTCATCAAAATAGCATGGTACTGGCACAAAAACAGACACAGATCAATGGAACAGAATTGAGAGCCTAGAAATAAACCCACACACTTATGATCAATTAGTCTACAACAAAGAAGGCAAGAATATACAATGGAGAAAAGACAATCTCTTCAGTAAGTGGTGCTGGGAAAACTGGACAACTCCATGTAAAAGAATGAAATTAGAACATTCTTTAACACCATATACAAAAATAAACTCAAAATGGATTAAAGATTTAATGTAAGGCCTGAAACTATAAAACTCGTAGAAGATAACATGGGTAGCATATACTCTTTGACATTGCTCCTAGCAATATTTTTTGGATATGTCTCCTCAGTCGGGAAACAAAAGCACAAATAAACAAATGGGACTACATCAAACTAAAAAGCTTTTGCATAGCAATGGAAACTGTTGAAAAATGAAAAGGCAGTCAGTCTACTGAATGGAAGAAGATGTTTGCAAATGATATATCAGATAAGGGTTTAATATCCAAAATGAACAAACAACTCATACAACTCAACATCAAAAAACAAATAACTGGATTAAAAAATGGGTAGAGAACCTGAATACACATTTTTCCAAAGAAGACATATAGATAGCCATCAGACACATGAAAGGATATTCAATACCACTAATCATCAGGGAAATGCAAATTAAAAGCACAACGCAAATTAAAACCACAGTGAGATACCCCCTCACATCTGTCAGAATGGCTATCATCAAAAAGACAACAAATACGTGTTGGTGAGGATGTGGAGAAAAGGAAACCCTTGTGCCCCGTTGGCAGGAATGTATGTTGGTACGGTGACTATGGAAAACAGTATGGAGGTTCCTCAAAAAGTAAAAATAGAACTACCCATTTTCCTTCTGGGTATTTTTCCAAAGAAAGTGAAAACACTAGTTAGAAGAGATACATGCACCCCTATGTTCATTGCAGCATATTTACAACAGCCAAGGTATGGAAGAAACCAAAGTGTCTGTTGATTGCTGAACATACCAGAATTCATGTAGCCATTTACTTTTACCATTTGGATTGCTTCCAGTGTTTTCCTGTTACATATATTGAATAATACAGCAATAGCCTTATACGTAACCCATTACATATAATATGGCAGTAGCCTTATACGTATGGTAGAATTGACTTCTGTCCTGTGAGTAAAGTATGGCCAAATGACTTCCATTAATTTTTCCAGTTTGTGTTGGTAGAGCATGAGAAACAAGTATAATAGGTCAGGAACAGATTTTATGGAACACTGAAAGTGCTTCCCAACATATTTCTTGTTTTTTTTTGGTTTTTTGTTTGTTTGGAAACTGCTAAGGCTGGTCAGTTGTATGTGGTGGCCTGGAGGCTCTGAGGGTGCAGGGGTTCTGACCACGGGGGACTGAATGGGAAGATCACAGTCTGTCCACTTGCCCATTTTTGGCACACTGGTTAGAAAGCTGAGGATTAGAATTGATTCCTTGTGGGTTCTTGTTAAGTGGATTTGGTGAAAGCATTGTTTTAAGGAGTTTACTTTTGGGGTGGAGTGAGTGGTAGATTGGAAAGAGGAGGAAAGAGGAGAAACTCAGGAAAGGAAACCAGATGGGAGGCAGCTGCAGTGACATAACCACCATGTAATGAAGGTCTGAATTTCTTTGCCTGTACAGGAAATGGGAAGTCCTCCAGCCACTATTCGTTAAAAGCTCTTTTATTTTAAATTGATATTTGACTTGAGCATTAATACTTAATGAGCTTAGAATTCTAGATTTGAGAGCAGTGATGAGCAATGTAGTGACAGCTTGTGTGCTTACCAAGAATGAGAATCAGTTTGCCAAAAGGTGTGGTGATTTTGGGCAAAGTGTAGAGACTGGAGACAGTGGAACATGGTAGGAGGAGCATAGATTTTGGAGCCAGACTGACTTTGTCTTGCATCTCAGCTCTACTGCTTATTACCTCTGTGAGTTTAGTCAAGCTACTTAATTCTCACCGAGCCTGTTGATGCTTCTGTAAAACGGAAATAATATTACCTACCATGTATATAGATTTGTGGGGAAGATAAAACACCATAATGCACGTAAAGTGTCTGACTTTCCTCTTCTTTCAAGGAATAAATACCCATTAATTTAAAAAAGTGCAAGGGCTCTCTGTCTTGAGAGTTAGTCTAAAATATTTGAGGGTTGAAAATAAATAGCAGAAATTTAACCAATTTTCTGATGACTGCTTTATCCTCTGATTGAAAATTCTATGACTCTTTTGAATTAATTGTTCAGCTGTTTTAAAAATTAGGCCAAACACTGACTATAGTAATATTTGTCTCTGTGCAGACTCCATGTCCTTTATATAAAGGCTACTTTTTAGAAGCCTTTACTGCATAATGAGAATTGTATTATGTGTACTGAGCACTAGATGGTGCTCGAATAAGGCAAGAGGCAGCTTTTGGTACAGTCACACAATCACTAAACTCATTTTTCTCAGTTGCAACGTCATGTGTGTTCATCTTTAGTACCTTTAAATACAGAAAAGCTCAAGGAAGGTAAAAATGATAAACATAACACTAATCAGAAGTAACCTTTGTTAACTTTTTGGTGTATATCTTGTCAGTTCTGTCTCTCATTTAAAAACATTTGCATCATATTCCACACATTTTTTCTTTAACTCACATATTCCTCATGTCATTGTGTTCATACAACATAATTTTAAATGGTTGTAGAATGTTCTGTCTTATAGATGTCCATAATTCATATCGTTGAACATTTTGCTTGTTTCTTATTTTTCCCGATTGTATATAAAAAACTATGCTGAAATTCCTTGTAGCCAAGTCTTTGTGCATATCCTTAACTATACAACTGGAGTGAGTTCTTGGTAGTTGATTTGCTGGTAAAATAGTCTTTTTTTTTTTCTTTTTAAATCACACAAATCTTTCATTGTATATAAGTTGTATATAAGTTAGAAAATACAGAAACAAAAGGGAAAATTATCATCGTATAGAGATAACCACTGTTGATATTTTGGTATATGTTTTTCCATACTTTTTTTTTAATGGACATTCCTAATAATAGACATGTGTATTTATGTCTCCCTCCCCCCATAAATATGTGATTGTACTGTATTACTGTTATGTAACTTATAAAAATTAATGTATTTGATATATTTCCTTTTTTGTAAATGTGAATATTTTAAGATGTATTTACCAAAAAATGGTTATTGAATGCCTCGCATTTGTTAGGCACTGTTTTTAAGGGCTGGAAACATTGTAGTGAACATGAGGGGCAAGATCCCTGCTCTTAAGCAGCTTATATTTTAGTGGAGGAATGGGCAAGAAACAAGTAGAGAAATAAATACATAAAGTCATTTTTGAAAAATAAAGCAGAGCAAGGTCATGAAGAGTGATAGAATGGGAACAAATACCAGCGGGAAATTTCTTTAGCTAGAGGGTCTCTGGGGTAGCGGCATTTAAGCAGACATTAGTGAAATCAGGGAGTCCTGCGTGTCCTGGGGAAAGAGTATTCCACCAGGTAGAGGAAACAGGAAATGTAAAGGATTTGAAGCAGGAACAAGTTCTGCAAGTTAGAGAAATAGCAAAAAGGCCAGGGTGGCAGAACAGTGAGCAAGGAAACAAATTACATAGGGACTTTTGGCCATGGTAAAGATTTTTTATGATGTGCGGTGTTGCAGAGACGAGCATGCTTTAATGTTGGTATTTGGGGAATTTAGTCTGCTGTAATTTACTACTCTCCTATAATATGGAAAGATTTTACTCAGTTTGTTTTATTGTGGTATAATTTACATAACATAAAATTATATCATTTTAACCACTTTTAAGTGTATAGTTCAGTGGCATTAAGTACGTTCCCAGTGTTTTACAGTTATCACGACTCTCATTTCCAGAAGTTTTTCATTATCTCAAACTGAAACTCTGTACCCATTAAACAGTAACTCCCTATTCCCCCCACTTTCCAGCCCATGGTAACCTCTACTCTACTTTCCGTCTCTATGAATTTGCCTATTCTAGGTACCCCATATAAATGGAATCGTTTAATATTTATCTTTTTGTGTCTGACCTGTTTCACTTAGCATAGTATTTTCAAGGTTCATCCATGTTGTAGCACATGTCAGAATTTCCTTCCTTTTTAGGCTGAAAAATATCCACTGTATGTATTTCCCACATCACATAATGTTTTTTAAACTTCAGTTTGTTGTACTTTCTTATAAATTCTTTTAAATAAATGCCTTTCATTTCTCTTCAGCATTGTTAGGTTCCAGTTACCACTCTGATTTTGTTTTCAGGGATCCTCCTTGCATTCTAAAGAATATGTTCGTTCTGCTAAGAGGCTTGGCTAATGTAAACAGCAGCGTTAATTTAGCAGCTATTTATTGAGCACTTACTGTGTGCCAGGTGCTGGGCTCATTCCTTAGATGCATTTCCTCATTTAGTTCTCACATCAAGTCTGTGGGGTTGGTACTGTTATTATTCCTGTATGTGAGAAAACAGGCCTGGGGAGGTATTCCAAGGTTACGTGGCTAGTAGCTGCCATGGACCAGATTCAAACCAGGTTTATGTAGCTCCAGAGATGAATTCTGTTGGTCATTATGCTACACAGTCTCCATTCGGAAGCATAGACCAATCAATGACTAAGTATCAAATAATGGCTAAAGAGATGCAACATTAAATTATACATGCTAATCTTTGAGAAAAGAATCACCAGATCTATATAGTCACATTTTCAAGCACTTTCAAAGTGAGGGCGATAATAGCACATACTTTATGTTTGAGTGCCATTATTTACAATGTAAATGTAATAAATATATTATTTACAATTAACATAGGCAAGTTGATGGATAATCTGTCCTATGTTTTAACCTTGCTTTGTGTCTTCTATGTTTAAGGGGAGCTGCCAGAATAATCCTTCCTCAGAGTTTCTTTTTGTTTTTAAACATCTTTATTAGAGTATAATTGCTTTACAATGGTGTGTTAGTTTCTGCTTTACAACAAAGTGAATCAGCTCTACATATATATATATATATATATATATATGTATATGTATATAATCTCCCCATATCTCCTCCCTCTTATGTCTCCCTCCCATCCTCCTAGAGGGGTGAACCCCTCTAGGTGGTCACAGAGCACTGAGCTGATCTCCCTGTGCTATGTGGCTGCTTCCCACTAGCTAGCTATTTTACATTTGGTAGTGTATATATGTCCAAGCCACTCTCTCACTTCATACCAGCTAACCCTTCTGCCTCCCTGTGTCCTCAAGTCCATTCTCTATGTCTGTGTCTTTATTCCTGTCCTGCCCCTAGGTTCTTCAGAACCACTTTTTTTTTAGATTGCATATATATGTGTTAGCATATGGTATTTGTTTTTCTCTTTCTGACTTACTCCATTCTGTATGACAGACTCTAGGTCCATCCACCTCACTACAAGTAACTCAATTTCATTTCTTTTTATGGCTGAGTAATATTCCATTGTATATATGTGCCACATCTTCTTTATCCATTCATCTATCGATGGACACTTAGGTTGATTCCATGTCCTGGCTATTGTAAATACTGCTGTGATGAACACTGTGGTACATGACTGTTTTTGAATTATGGTTTTCTTAGGGTATATGCCCAGCAGTGGCATTGCTGGGTCATATGGTAGTTCTATTTTTAGTTTTTTAAGGAACCTCCATACTGTTCTCCATAGTGGCTGTACCAATTTACATTCCCACCAGCAGTGCAAGAGTGTTCCCTTTTCTCCACACCCTCTCCAGCATTTATTTTTTGTAGATTTTTTGATGATGGCCATTCTTGCAGAATCCTATTGCAGGATTCTTAACCACTGCACCACCAGGGAAGTCCTGTTGGAAGATTTTTAATCACAGTCTCATTTTCAGTGTTTGTGATTGGTCTGTTTATATTTTCTATTTCTTCCTGGTTCAGGCTCAGAAGTTTGTGCTTTTCTAAGAATTTGTCCATTTCTTGCAGTTTGTCCATTTTATTGGCACATAGTTGCTTGTAGTAATCTCTTATGATCCTTTGTATTTCTGCAGTGGCATTTGTTACTTTCTCTTTTTCATTTCTAATTCTATTGATTTGAGTCTTCTCCCTTTTTTTCTTGATGAGTCTGGCTAATGGTTTATCAGTTTTGTTCATCTCAAAGAACCAGCTTTTAGTTTTATTGATCTTTGCTATTGTTTCCTTCATTTCTTTTTCATTTATTTCTCATCTGATCTTTATTGATTTCTTTCCTTCTGCTAACTTTGGGGTTTTTTTTTCTTCTTTCTCTAATTGCTTTAGGCGTAAGGTTAGGTTGTTTATTTGAGATGTTTCTTGTTTCTTGAGGTAGGATTGTATTGCTATAAACTCCCCTCTTAGAACTGCTTTTGCTGCATCCCATAGGTTTTGGGTCATTGTGTTTTCATTGTATTTGTTTTGAGGTACTTTTTGATTTCCTCTTTGATTTCTTCATTGATCTCTTGGTTATTTAGTAGTGTATTTAGCCTCCATGTGTTTGTATTTTTTACAAATTTTTTTCCTGTAATTGATATCTAGTCTCATAGCGTTGTGGTTGGAAAAGATACTTGATACAATTTCTGTTTTCTTAAATTCACCAAGGCTTGATTTGTCACCCAAGGTATGATCTCTCCTGGTGAGTGTTCCATGAACACTTGAGAAGAAAGTGTATTTTGTTGTCTTTGCATGGAGTGTCCTGTAAATATCAATTAAGTCCATCTTGTTTAATGTATCATTTAAAGCTTTTGTTTCCTTATTTATTTTAATTTTGGATGATCTGTCCATTGGTGAAAGTGGGGTGTTAAAGTCCCCTACTATGAATGTGTTACTGTCGATTTCCCCTTTTATGGCTGTTAGTATTTGCCTTATGTATTGAGGTGCTCCTGTGTTGGGTCCATAAATATTTACAGTTGTTATATCTTCTTCTTGGATTGATACCGTGATCATTATGTAGTGTGCTTCTTTGTCTCTTGTAATTGTCTTTATTTTAAAGTCTATTTTGTCTGATATGAGAATTGCTACTCCAGCTTTCTTTTGATTTCCATTTGCATGGAATATCTTTTTCCATTCCCTCACTTCCAGTCTGTATGTGTCCCTAGGTCTGAAGTGGGTCTCTTGTAGACAGCATATATACTGGGTTTTTTTGTATCCATTCAGCCAGTCTGTGTCTTTTGGTTGGAGCATTTAATCCATTTACATTTAAGGTAGTTATCGATATGTATGTACCTATTACCATTTTCTTAATTGTTTTGGGTTTGTTATTGTAGGTCTTTTCCTTCTCTTGTGTTTCCTGCCTAGAGAAGTTCCTTTAGCATTTGTTGTAAAGCTGGTTTGGTGGTGCTGGATTCTCTTAGATTTTGCTTGTGTGTAAAGGTTTTAATTTCTCCATTGAATCTGAATGAGATCCTTGCTGGGTAGAGTAATCTTGGTTGTAGGTTTTTCCCTTTCATCACTTTAAATATGTCCTGCCACTCCCTTCTGGCTTGCAGAATTTCTGCTGAAAGATCAGCTGTTAAGCTTATGGGGATTGCCTTGTATTTTTCTTTTTTTTAAAAGAAATTTATTTATTTTATTTATTTACTTTTGGCGGTGTTGTTTCTCTGTTGCTGTGCGTGGACTTTCTTTAGTTGCTGTGAGTGGGGGCCTCTTCATTGCAGTGTGCAGGCTTCTTATTGCAGTGGCTTCTCTTGTTGCAGAGCACGGGCTCTAGGCACACGGGCTTCAGTAGTTGTGGCTTGCAGGCTCTAGAGCGCAGGCTCAGTAGTTGTGGCACATGGGCGTAGTTGCTCTGTGGCATGTAGAATCTTCACGGACCAGGGCTCAAACCCGTGTCACCTGCATCGACAGGCAGATTCTTAACCTCTCTGCCACCAGGGAGGCCCCACTTGTATGTTATTTGATGTTTTTCCCTTGCTGCTTTTAATATTTTTTCTTTGTATTTAGTTTTTGATAGTTTGATTAATATGTATCTTGGCTTGTTTCTCCTTGGATGTATCCTGTGTGGGACTCTGTGCTTTCTGGACTTGATTGACTATTTCCTTTTCCATATTAGGGAAGTTTTCAACTATAATCTCTTCAAATATTTTCTCAGTCCCTTTCTTTTTGTCGTCTTCTTCTGGGACCCGTATAATTCGAGTGTCGGTGCATTTAATGTTGTCCTAGAGGTCTCTGAGACTGTCCTCAATTCTTTTCATTCTTTTTTCTTTATTCTGCTCTGCAGTAGTTATTTCCTGTTTTAATTTAGTTATTTGGTTATTTCCATTTTAATAACTTTATTTTTTTTTCTGTCTTTTCTTTTTTTGTCCCTTTCTGCAGTAGTTATTTCCTATTTTATTTTAGTTATTTCCTATTTTACTCTTTTATCTTCCAGGTTACTTATCTGTTCTTCTGCCTCAGTTATTCTGCTATTGATTCCTTTTAGAGAATTTTTAATTTCATTTATTGTGTTGTTCATCATTGCTTGTTTGCTCTTTAGTTCTTCTAGGTCCTTGTTAAACGTTTCTTGTATTTTCTCCATTCTATTTCCAAGATTTTGGATCATCTTTACTATCATTATTCTGAATTCTTTTTCAGGTAGACTGCTTACTTCCTCTTCATTTGTTAGGTCTGGTGGATTTTTACCTTGCTCCTTCATCTGCTGTGTGTTTCTTTGTCTTCTCATTTTGCTTAATTTACTGTGCTTGGCGTCTCCTTTTCGCAGGCTGCAGGTTCATAGTTCCCTTTGTTTTTGGTGTCTGTCCCCAGTGGCTAAGGTTGGTTCAGTGGCTTGTGTAGGCTTCCTGGTGAAGGGGACTGGTGCCTGTGTTCTGATGGATGAGGCTGGATCTTGTCTTTCTGGTGGGTAGGACCATGTCTGGTGGTGTGTTTTGGGGTGTCTGTGACCTTATTATGATTTTAGGCAGCCTCTCTGCTAGTGGGTGGGGTTGTGTTCCTGTCTTGCTAGTTGTTTGGCATAGGGTGTCCAGCATTGTAGCTTGCTGGTTGTTGAGTGGCGCTGGGTCTTAGCATTGAGATGGAGATCTCTGGGATAGCTTTTGCTGTTTGATATTACATGGAGCTGTGAAGTCTCTTGTAGACCAGTGTCCTGAACTCAGCTCTCCCACCTCAGAGGCACAGGCCTGACACCCGGCCGGAGCGTGAAGACACTGTCAGCCACATGGCTCAGCAGAAAAGGGAGAAAAAAAGAAAGAAAGACAGAAAAATAAAATAAAGTTATTAAAATGGAAAATTAAAAATTATTAAAAATAGAAAAATTAAAAAGTAATTAAAAAACAAAGAAGAGAGCGATGAAACCAAAAAACAATGATAACAAGTGCTAAAAAGTATATCAAAAAAAATGGACAAACAGAACCCTAAGACAGATGGTAAAAGCAAAGGTATACAGACACAGTCACACAAAGAAGCATACACATACACACTCACAAAAAGCAAAAAGGAAAAAAATATATCTATCTACATATTAAAAAAAAAGTAAGAGAGCAACCAAATCAATGAACAAATCTACTAGTAATAATAAGCTCTAATTACTAAACTAAGATAAACATAAAACCAGAAACAAATTAGATGCAGAAAGCAAACCCCAAGTCTACAGTTGCTGCCAAAGTCCACCGTCTCAATTTTGGGATGATTCGTTGTCTATTCAGGTGTTCCACAGATGCAGGGTACATCACGTTGATTGCGGAGATTTAATCCACTGCTTCTGAGGTTGCTGGGAGGGATTTCCCTTTCTCTTCTTTATTTGCACAGCTCCCAGGGGCTCAGCTTTGCATTTGGCCCCACCTCTGCGCTTAGGTCGCCTGAGGGCGTCTGTTCTTCACCCATACAGGACAGGGTTAAAGGAGCAGCTGATTAGGGGGCTCTTGCTCACTCAGGCTGGGGGGAGGGAGGGGTACGGAATGAGGGGTGAGCCTGTGGCGGCAGAGGCCAGCATGATGTTGCAACAGCCTGAGGTGTGCTGTGTGTTCTCCCGGGGAGGTTGTCCCTGGGTCACGCTCTCTTCCGTGGCTCCAAAGCTCCCCCCACCCAGCACCCCTGTCTCCGCCCGCGAAGGGGCTTTCCTAGTGTGTGGAAGCTTTTCCTCTTTCACAGCTCCCTCCCAGGGGTGCAGGTCCTGTCCCTATTCTTTGTCTCGGTTTTTTCTTTTGCCCTACCCAGGTACGTGGGGAGTTTCTTGCCTTTTGGGAGGTCTGAGGTCTTCTGCCAGCGTTCGGTATGTGTTCTGTAGGAGTTGTTCCACATGTGGTTGTATTTCTGATGTATTTGTGGGGAGGAAGGTGATCTCCACGTCTTACTCCTCTGCCATCTTGAAGGTCTCCCTCAGAGTTTCTTGATCTGTTTCCTGCTAAGAAACAGGAAAAGAAACTTTGATTGAATTAGGTCAGAAGTTTTTAACTGACAGAAAGAAGTGATTGTAAAATTTTTTTTTTGAATTTTTGATGCTTGTCTCTGCTATTATATTTTTATTCTCTTTGGCACACTTTATATACAATTTTATTAGAACTTTTCAAGTTGAAACAACCTGCTCTGTCATTGAGGTGGGCCTGGGATAACTCCTAAACCGTTTTCTAAACTGTCTCTAATTCTTTCATCATATGCTTACTTGAATGGTGACCAAAATAGTGTACTAGGCCATTTTATTAAGGGAATAAATAATTTGAGACTTTTTTGGGCATCTTATTTTCTCAGATTGTGGGACCAAAAGAAGTTCAGCTTTTACATCTTGAGTAAAAACCTTTATTTCCCTATGTCTTATTTATACCTTTCTATGCAAAATTATTTTAGAAGGTGCTTGAGTTTGCCCAGGGTTGATTGTTCCCTTAAACTAAAAGCTTAAGTGGGGGAAAACATAACTAACATTGTTTAAAGCATTAAAATAAGGGAGAAAGTAAGTTTTGCTCCAAGTATACCTTTCTTTCCTTTTCTCACTGTGTTGGTTGGAATCTGAATTTTTAAGTCATTTTTTCTGTTGCTTTCTTGAGAAAATAAATGCAGTATGATCTTGCATGATAGTTGCTGAAATTTTTACGTTTTAATAGTTACAGTTTCTTCCATTTTGGAAGTTGAATGACAGCCTATAGGATTGTCTGTGAATCACATGAATATAAATACTTTTTGGTTCTACTTGGTGCATTAAAAATTGCTATAATAAATTTATATGCAATTTTTATCCTTTAACTTCTTCCTTTGAATAGCCTCTTTTAAAACATAAACGTTTCCACAGTTTAACCACCGAATGGGCTGATTCTTGTTGGTTTTGTGAATGATTTCCATAATTCTCTCTTTGCTAAGTAAGGGGGGAAATGTCTTTAGAAGTGCTTCTGTGCTTTTCTGCATGGTTACGTGTTGATTTTACTCATGTTGTGTCTTAAACTGACAAACATAATTTGTTAGAGAATGTATGTTGTGGGCTGAAAATGACATTATTAATATAAAACGTCAATTTTGAAATCATTTTATGGTGGAATTTTCAGTGAAAAAGACTTAAGAATTGGGCTTACCTGGTGGTGCAGTGGTTAAGAATCTGCCCGCCAATGCAGGGGACACGGGTTCGAGCCCTGGTCTGGGAAGATCCCACATGCTGCGGAGCAACTAAGCCTGTGCACCACAACTACTGAGCCTGTGCTCTAGAGCCCATGAGCCACAACTGCTGAGCCCATGCGCCACAACAGCTGAAGCCCGTGCGCCTAGAACCTGTGCTTTGCAACAAGAGAAGCCACTGCAATGAGAAGCCCGCGCACCACAATGAAGAGTAGCCCCCGCTCGCCGCAACTAAAAGAAAGCCCGCGCACAGCAATGAAGACCCAATGCAGCCAAAAATAAATAAATAAATAAATTAAAAAACAAAGTAGAATAAAACCAATCTAAATTACTGAAAGCTGTGAATTCGGCAATATGTAATTAAAAAATTTAGCTTTCTTACCAAACTATAGTTTATGATTTCATAGCAGTTACAAAAAAGTCATCTGTCACCTTACCACTTTCCTTATTAGACTTAATTTTTTCTGTTTTCTTCTAGTTCTTTATCATTCACATAATTTTTAAATGATTTAAATCGTAACATGTAATTTTTATAATAATACATCTATGATAACTTCTGTTAGGTATATATAGAAATTCCAGTTAGTGGTAATGTTCTAGATTGATATTATGTGGGTTTGCCTTAATAAAAAAGTAGCTAAATATTATTCATATTGTAAGAGTATTAAACTAGAAGTTTGACATATTTATTTTTCTATTGTGACCTGGGACAAATTACTTAGCTTCTCCATTTCTGTCACTTGTAGATTGAGGATACTCTTATTTCGTTAGTCAACTTCTCAGGGTTTTTAAAAGAAATCAAATGAAATAATCAAGGTGAGAGAACATTGAATAGTATATAGGCCTCTACAGATTACAAGTTATAGCTAATCAGCAAATTTATTTGCATATCAACAATTAATATGCTAAAGTCTTTGAATATATTTCTTCTGTAGAAGGTTAAACAGTTCTTTTCCTTAGTCTTCTCCATGTTGAAATACTTTCTTTAAAATATAACATAAAAGTTAGTTTCAACTCAATTTAGCCAAACAACCCCAAATTCTATGTTAGTGGAGTTCAAATTACTGAAAATCTGCTAAATGTTTACAATACTTAGTTGCAGTTTTGACTTTTGTTAAATAAATTATTTTTCTCTGTAGTGTAAACATTTTTTTAAAAATCTGAGTTTATGTGGGAACTTAAATTACTTCTACATTTGAGGATATGATAAGATTTTTTTTTTTTAGGTTGCTCTACAACCATTTGGTAAGCTTCTTTTCTAAGATTATGTATTATTCAACCTCTTTTTTCTTTCTTTAATCCCGGGGGGCCAACACCATGGCCTGGCAGTTTCCATTGGCACCTCTTACGTTACTTAAAAATTTGTAGTGCAGACACATGAAGAAGAATGAGACAGATGGGTTGACAGAAAAGAAAAGAGAAAGTTGAAAAAGAAAATGTTGGATGGTAGAAACTGCCTAAAGGACCACAAATAATTCCTTCTGGGGCTGTATGTTGGCTCCATGGTTTAGGTCATGGGTCATCAATTAAGTTATCAGCCTAAGTATGCTGCTTCTGTGAACTCCCATGGTGAGTATTTTACTTGCCAACTGTAGCCTGTCTGACTTGTTACACCAGCTGACTAAAATACTGTAAATAACTCTTACATATATTTTTATGTGTGACAGTTATCAGGAATAGGTGTTAAGGTCATTAGATGACCCATTTTATATATTTATTTTGGTTGTGGACCCTTGTATTCTTGAACTACAGGCTTCATATGAAATTAGCTTTTTTCCCCTACCAACAAATGTTCTTTCTTGTTTATTTGTCAGTTTTGGAAAACCACTTGCCATCTGACAGTGGTACTCTGTTGATGAATGAAGGGATGCGTGCTGTAACAGTGAGCTCTGGTCTTTTTATTTTCATACACGAACTAATGGCAGGGTCTCCCTGAGGTTGTGGTGGAGAGCAGATCTAACCATCAAGGCCAGGGTTGTTTTTCTTCTCTTCTGTCACCTCATGAATCATGGCTCATGACATCTGGACACATTTTCTGCATAAATGGGTGATATAGTTGATCATCTCTCTTTATAATGAAAAATATCCACAGTTTTTTACTTCATATTTGCTAATTTTTTTCTTTTTCTATCACAATTGAACATTTCTGTATCCTCTTCACTATACCATTCTTCAAGTTAAGGCCAGAGTTGTTTGTCATGTAAGAGGATTGTAACACAGAGTTTAAATCCAAAGAAGTTGTAAACTGTACAGTGGTTTCTTGATATGCCCCACCATCCATGTTAGTTGATACAAAAATTGTCTGCCTGGTACAGTGAAAGAATTTAGGTGGTGTTGAATAGAATTTGTTTTAAATTTACAGTGACATGATAATTTACCAGTTAGATGTCACATCCTTTATGAATTCCTCTCTATAGGCAATTTTAAAGGGAAAAAAAAATCTGTATTTGTCATGAAGGTTCTTATGCTTGCTTACTGTCAACACATGCTTATCTGAATATAAAAATCATTGGATTTGGTGTCAAAAGATCTGGGTTTGTAATTTTGCAGATTTAGGAATATGTATGGGTTAAGCCACAGTTATGCATTTTGGTTTATACATTTTGGTGGGAATGGTAATTGGTTAAATCTTTCTGGAATGTAATTTGCAGTATTCATCAGAACAGAAGTGTCACTGACCTAGCAATTCCACCTAGCAATTCATCAGAACAGAAGTGTCACTGACCTAGCAATTCCAACATGACCTAGAGTTTATGTTAAGGAGATGATTGGACAAGTTCAGAGATGTATGTATGAAGACATTGATAGCAATGTTTATAACAGAAAATTGCTAACAATCCTAAGTGTCCAGATGAATGAACAAATAAAAATGGTGCATCTGCACACTGGAACAATATATAGTCATTAATAATGATTATGTGTTTATAGATATGGAAAAATCCACAGCATATTAAGTAGTTAAAGCCAGTTATAAAATCGTTCATATGGCGTAATCTCGTTGAAGCAAAATTGTATTATATAATATTAATTTTAAAAATGTGTGTATTTATATAATTCTCCTGTGTAAGTTTTTATACCTTTATTTTTATGTTTCTTTTTTTTAACTTGTTATTTTGAAATAATTATAGATTCACAGGACGTTGCACACACACACATGCACACACACACACACACACACACACACACACACACACACAAAGTAGTACAGGGGAGGTTCTTTGCATCCTTCCCTGTTTTCCCCAATGGTAACATGTTGCGTAACTCTAGTTCAGTACCAAAACCAGGAAATTGACACACAAAATTTATTGAGATTTCAGCAATTAGTTATACATGCACTCATTTGTGTGTACATGTATAGCTCTGTACAGTTTTATCACATGTGTAACCACCACCACAATCAAGATGCGTAACTGTTTCATACCAGCAAGGCTCCCTTGTGCTTTCCCTTCATAGCCACACCCATTCTTTCTATCTTCCGCATCTCTAAACCCTGGCAGCCAGTAATCAGTTTTCCATCTCTATAATTTTTTTATTTCAAGAAGGTTGTGTAAGTGGAATTATACAATATGTAACGTTTTGAGATTGGCTCTTTCATTCAGCATAGTGTCTTTGAGATCTATTCAGGTTGTTCTGTGTATCATAGTTCGTTCCTTTTTTTTTTGTTGAGTAGTGTTCTGTGTTGTGTGTATACTATAGTTTGTTTCTGTTTAAAGACTTATTGAAGGACATTTGGATTGTTTCCAGTTTTGGGCTGTTATGAATAAAGCTGCTATGAACATTTGTGTACAGGTTTTTGTGTGAATATAAGTTTTTATTTCTTTGAGATAAATGCTCAAGAGTTCAATGACTGGGTTATATGGTAAATGCTTAGTTTTATACAAAACTGCCCAAAATGTTTTCCAGAGTGGCTGTATCACTTTACATTCTCACCAGTAATGTATGTGATAACCAGTTTCTCTGCATCCTTGCCAGCACTTGATGTCACTGTTTTTTATTTTAACAGTTCTGATTGGTGTGTAGTGTTTCCTCCTGGTGGTTTTTAGTACGGTTCATTTTTACAATAATAAATACAAATTATTTTCTTTTTTAAAAAAGAAAAATTACTTAGATATAAGTTTCTTTTCTGCCAGTTATTAAACGTTACTTAATACTGAGAAGTTTTGCTAGGTGAATAAGGAATATTGATTTCCTTTGTAATCCACTAGTGTTATACTTCTACTGTAGTAACATATTAATGGAAATAAAATCAAAGCAGATCATCTGCAGTTGTTTGACACAGCTGTTTTGATACTATTTCAAAATGTAAAACTACTTCAAAAATTACTAAATTATGCCTTATACTTCCCCTCTGCCCCATGGAGGGAAGAAAGGTGAAGACTGGCAAATTACTTATAAGATGTATTAAGGAATAAATATATGCAAAGTTTGACAGTTTAACACTTGTAGATTCATTTCATTTTGTTGTTGAGGGGTTAGGGAGCTCACATTTATTGAGCAGAGTGTTGAGCACTTTCTACATGTTGCTACGTAGTCCTTACAACTATCCTATCAGATGGTGGCATCCTTACACCATTTACATATGAGGAAACTGAGCCGCTCAAATTAAGTATCTTGGCTAAGTCATACCAATAGGAATGAGGAAGCTGGAACTTAAATATGTGGCTTTGGAATCTTTCCATTGTATGGGAGCATATGTTGTCTTCAGTAACGGGAATGGTTGGAAATCCACGCGAGCAGTACGCAGGAATGAGTTTGTTAATTGATGGTAATGGTTAAATCGAGAGGGTAGTACACTTGGAGTATAAGAATTGAAAGTGACCAGTCTGTGAATCTAGTGGGAACAGAATCATCTATATTATTTCTGTTACTGTTTCTTACTAGTGTTCCAATTTGGTATATTATTTTAGTGGAATTAAACTAGAATTTTTTTTTTTCTTTTTTGACCACGCCATGCACCATGTGGCATCGTAGTTCCCTGACCAGGGATCACACCTGTGCTCCCTAAATTGGGAGGGCAGAGTCTTAACCACTGGACTGCCAGGGAAGTCCCTAAACTAGAATTTTTAAAGATTATGTAGTTGACTGTGTTCTGCTTTAGTAATAGTAGTTTATCCAAGTTTGCTGGCCCAACGGTTGGCAGCAGTGGTTAATTATTGTGGTGGTTGTATCTGGTTAGGCTTTATTATATGTACTACTAGAGGCATTATTATTGTTGTTGCTGTTCACATTGTCCTTTTGTTTTTTGCTAAAAATTTGAAGATGATTGAAGACATTTAACCATTGTACACCTGGGGCACCTCACTGCTCTGTGAAGAGTTCTGTTAGTGTGTCTATATATATTATAATATTCCAGCTGGGTTGTTTTTTTTTTAAATATTTATTCATTTGGTTGCATTGGGTCTTAGTTGCGGCAGGCGGGCTCCTTAGTTGCAGCACGTGGGCTCCTTTGTTGCAGCAGGCTGTCTCCTTAGTTGTGGCTCCAGGGCTCCTTAGTTGCAGCATGCATGTGGGTTCTAGTTTCCTAACCAGGGATCACACCCGGGCCCTCTGCACTGGGAGCGTGGAGTCTTATCCATTGCATCACCAGGGAAGTCCAGTTAGTGTATATTTTTGATTTTTTTAAAAATTTATTTTTGGCTGCATTGGGTCTTCGTTGCTGTGTGTGGACTTTCTCTAGTTCGGTGAGTGGGGGCTACTCTTCGTTGTAGTGTGCAGGCTTCTCATTGCGGTGGCTTCTCTTGTTGCAGAGCACAGGCTCTAGGCGTGTGGGCTTCAGTAGTTGCAGCAGTTGGGCTCAGTAGTTGTGGTGCACGGGCTTAGTTGCTCCGTGGCATGTGGGATCTTCCCGGACCAGGATCAAACCCGTGTCCTCTGCATTGGCAGGTGGATTCTTATCCACTGTGCCACCAGGGATGTCCAGTTAGTGTATATTTTTGATTCTATGCTTATTGGCTTCCTATTTTATGTAGGATAAAATCCAAATTCCTTTAGATGGCATTAAGATTCTTCTCTCTTTTGCTCTATTTTACCTTGCAAGTCTTCTCTGCTGCCTACACGTCCCAGTTACTTAACCTTGTCATGATGTATGTTGGCGCACTCAGCAGAGGTGGCAGAGATGACATTGATTATTTGAGACATAACTTAGAAGTAATCCAGCTGTGTTATTGGTATTCATTGGGGAATTTTGTTGTGGAAACTGTCACTGGAGCATGTGGAGAGTGAGAGGTTGACGTTGATGTTCTCTCCCGAGGGAGAGTCTTTTCATGAAATCTAAATAAGGAAGGGAATAGACTTAGGATATAGCCCAGAAATGGCCACATAATGTTTAAGAACTTCCCTATAGTTGTGAAAATCTTGATAACCACTTCCTTGCCGAATTATCTTCAGGGAAGCCCAATGAAGGTTCTTAAAACTGGAATAATCCCTTAGACCAGTTTCAAATTTTCCAGTGTGTGTGTGAGAGCTTCTTGGGCATGGCTCTCCAGTCCCATAGGTCTCATTGTCCATCAGGGTGTCACCCGCAAAACTGAGATTCCTGTTCTGTGAATCCATCTGTTTATGTTGTTGCTGGAATGATAGCAGCTCTGAGGAGGAGGAGCCTGGTCTGCTGTCACATATAAGGATTGCTTCAGACAGAGTCACACCGGGCCATTGGAGCAATATGATTGTTTATCTAGAGTTTAGTTCCTTTAGCAAATGTTTGATTAAGAGATGAGTTGTTTTAAGTATTTATCCCTAATCTCTCATTAATGACATTTTCCATATTGACCTGGTTGTGGAGTTTATGTATACAGGAAGTTTGAAGACCTCTGTGTGATATTAATTTATTTAATCTGTATTGGTATGAATATTTGCTGCCTTTTTGCCCCCCTTTTGTATGCCTCCAGTGCCCCAAATCTGCCTTCAGAAACAGCATTTGGTTTCTAATTGTAATTGTCTTGGAAACATTGTCATATTTTGCATTTCAGTTTTACTTTTATTTACTGCAAATGATGATTTGTAAGTTGCCTGCTACCAGAACATCTGAGTTCATTTGTTTAACTAAACAGTACTGTGCAAAAATGCCTATAAACACGCGGCAACAGTTACCAACCACCCCGGTTGCTTACCACCTCATTTTAGCTCTACATCAAGCACATGGGAAAGATTATTCTTAAAATGTTCCGAAAAGTTTAGAAAATTGGAGGATGGAGGGATGGGAGGAAAGGAATTCTATTATAACAGTCAGTGTGTTGCTTTTGGCAGGGGTGTGCTTGGCTGATTTCCGTTGTAGAAATAACACTGCAACAAACAGAGCTTTATGAATCCTTCATTTAATAGGTAATTGCCATGTGTTCTTCTTTTGACTGAGCCACTGTACCAGGCGTGGTGGGGGAAGGCACGGATGAATGAGACATTTTCTCTGTTCTCACGGAGGTTATAATCTGGATACTCAAGATGCTTCTGATCGGCAGTGGTGATTGTTGAGGAAGTGTGGTAGCTGTGGTGCTGTTTCAGATCACGGCCATGTGTAGGGGACGCAGGCTTGAGGGGCCTAATTACAGAATGGTAGGTGCTGGCTGGCTAACCACAAGCCAGAGCTTCTAGCAGAGGTGGGATAGTTCCCAGCTTTTCCTGTCTCTTCATCCTTGAGTGACAAAGAAACCAGCCTGCTTCAAAAAGTTATATTATTTTACATTTAGAAACAAATAAGTGTCTTTAAAAATATTTTAGTAAAAATTTAAACTTGGGGGCAGATGTTGCCTTGAAATCTGGGGAGTGTGAAGTGTTTCTTGAGGGACGGGGAAGGAATTTTGTCCTCTGGTAATGAAGTGTCTGACAAAGGCTTTCATTGATTCAGTGCATTTTTATTAAGTGCCTGATTTGTACCAGGCTGAGAATGCTGTGATGAGCAAGGAGCACACAGTCTAGGGGGGCCACAGACATAACTTGGCAGTCTTGCCACCGGGTGCTCAGTTTCATGATTGGGTGCTGTTGGGACAGAAAGCAGGCTTCTTACCTGGTCTTCGGTGATCAGAGGTGGTTTTCTAGAGGAAATGGTGTCCAAACCAACCTCACTAATACATGTTGGGATTAATTCTTTTTTTCAGGCTAATATTGTATTCAAAAGAAATCAGAACCTGGTTTTTGTTTTTGTTTTGGGAACACTCAATACCTTTCTGTTGAGAATGAGTTGAGAAACTGAACTCCATACCCCAGCCATCTGGTATATTTTTCCAGGCTTGTAATTGATCGTTCTCCAGTGTTGATTAACTCTGCTTCCCAGAACCTTCCAGGCTCTCTGTGACTGCCATACCTTTGCGTACGCATTCCTTGTGTCTGGAAAGCCGTCCCTTTTTGTCTGCCCAACTGCCTTCTCTTCCTCCTTCAGGACAGACAGTCACTTCCTCCAGGATGCCTTCCTTGAGTGCTAAGAGGGTAGGTTGGGACAGGGCCGGGCTTGATCTGCGTACTTCCCCTGCACCAAATAGTCAGTCTGATTCTTCATTCCTCTGTGTAGCCTGGAGGCAGAGGCAGCATCTTTCACAGAGCCCAGCATGTCCTGGGCACCCAGGCAGTGTTTGTTGAACAAGCAAATTCCGAAGCTTTTGAAGATTGTAGCCACATGTATATAATTGAAGCTCTTGGTTCCAACTGGTTTTAAGAGAGTGTTATTGACTCAAAGTAGAAGCACCAGTGAAACAGACTTTATGCATGTGGTCTAGTTATTAGCCTCATAAAACTCTTTACAGTCTTTTGCATTTTATACGTCTTTACTTTTATTTTTTGCCCGAGTAACCCATAAACTGAGTAATTCATAGTTTTCACTTCTTGCCAACTACTGATGTATATTATTAAATCTGACCACAGTGATTTATTATAATAGAAGTCTTTTGGTTATTAACAAAAATCAGTTTGATTTAGCATATGTCAGAAAGAGGGGCTTATGTGATGAAGAGAAAGGGCTGTCTCATAGAATCCCAGATGAGAACACGGCTAGGCTTCAGGAAGAACTGGTCCGAAGAATTACAAGGCCAGCAGGAATCCTGACCGTCCTTTTTGTTTATCTCTGCTGCTCAGTGGATAGAGGATGGCTTCCTATAACCCTCAGCATGGCAGGCCAGTTCAGCCATACGGAGAACCTGTCTTTACATCTCAATTCCAAATTCCCCAAGACTCTGGCATAGCTTTTGTTAGATGCCTATCTCTGAGCCATCAGCTATGGCCAGGGAGTGGGGGTCAGGCTGAACAAGCCCTGTCTGCTTCTGCTCACCCCTGAGGAGTAGGTGGGAAGGTAGAAGAAAAGGAGGGGGAGGACAGTAGACAGATCATATGAGGTGGGCAGACTCTCCAAAAATATCTAATACAGGGATAAAGACCAGGGACATGCAAACAGTTGACTATAGAATCATTTCTAGGTACTTTTGGCTAAAAATTTTTCAATCTTAGGAGAAACTTAAAGATTACTTTGGAAAGATATTTATCTTTTTGAATATGAATATAATTTGAGATTCTTAAGGTAATGGCATATTCACTGAAGTAATTAGTTTTAGCTTTGTGTATATGTACAGTACTTCTTATACATGATACTGTCTTCAATTGCTGGGAGACAAGTTCTAGAGTAGCTCTAATAGAAATAAAAGGTTAGATTGGAATGTATTTGAAGTTTTCTAGTAGCCATGTTAAAAATGTAAAATAAAAGAGGTGAAATTAATTTTAACAGTATGTTTTATTTAGCTCAGTATATCCCAGATATTATAATTTCATGAACATAAAGATTAATAATGAAGTATTTTCTATTTTTAAAAAAATCTTTGAAATCTGGTATGTATTTTGTATTACAGTTCATCTCAGTTGGGACTGGCCACTTTTCAGGTGGTCAGCCACTACATGTAAGCTAGTGGTTACCATATTGGACAGCATAGTTCTAGAAATAGCTAAAGTAATCCATTTTCTTTCATAGTTTCTCTAAAATTTTCTTGTCAAAAGCATTGGTGCTCATGGATTGTTTTTTTTAAAAAGTATGCTTCAGCAGCAACAGCAGAGAACCCTGGGAGGTAGGGGTTTTTAAACTAGCCCTTGAAAGAGTTGCCCATTTGGAGGATTTGCTATGTGCCATGTGTGTTGGCAGAAAACAACAAAATTTTTAAGCCAGTCACCAGGCTGTAAAGCTGGTTCTTGTTCTTCCGCTGATTCCTGGAATGTTACTTAAACTCCTTGGAAGCCTCAGTTTGCTTATCTATTGAAATAGGGTTTATAATTGTCCTGCTCATTAGAAGAGGTTCTCATGTGCTAATAAATTTGAAAGTGCTTTGAAAAACTTTTAAAGGGTTACATAGATGTAAAGCATTATTTTAATTTATTAACTGGAAAAAAGCAATGCATTTTGGAATCAATAGTAGCTCATTTATTGAGGTTTTACTTTGTGCCAGGCACTGTTCTAAGTGCCTTATACAAATTACATAAGTTAATAACCACACCTTTTGAAACAGGTACTGTTTTTATCATCTCTGTTTTATGTATGAGAAAACTAAAAGAAGGTCAAACGATCCCTAGGTTATATAGCTAGTAACTAGTTGAATTGGAATTGGAATGCACTTTTTTCTCTAAATTGTGGCAAAACGCACACAACATAAGATTTATCATTTTAGCCATTTCTAAATGTTTACTTCTGTAGTATTAAGTAAATACATTCACATTGTTTTTTTTTTTTAATTAATTAATTTATTTATTTTTGGCTGTGTTGGGTCTTCGCTGCTGCACGTGGGCTTTTCTCTAGTTGGGGCGAGCCGGGGCCACTCTTCACTGCGGTGCGCGGGCTTATCATTGCAGTGGCTTCTCTTGTTGCGGAGCACAGGCTCTAGGCGTGTGGGCTTCAGTAGTTGTGGGGCACGGGCTTAGTTGCTCCGCGGCATGTGGGATCTTCCCGGACCAGGGCTCGAACCCGTGTCCCCTGCATTGGCAGGTGAATTCTTAACCACTGTGCCACCAGGGAAGTCCTACATTCACATTGCTGTTTAACTATCTCCATCGTCCATCTCCAGAACTTTTTCATCTTCCCTAACTGAAACTCCGTACTCATCACATACTAACTTGCTATCCCTGCCCCATCCCCCCACCTCCCTGTTCCCAACCACACCAATAGCAACCACCGTTCTACTTTGTCTCTTTGGATTTGACGTGGACTCATACAGTATTTGTCTTTTTGCAACTGGCTTATTTCACTTAGCATAATGTCTTCAAGGTTCATCCACGTTGTAGCGTGTGTCAGAACTTTTCCTTTTTAAGGCTGAGTAATATTCCATTGTATGTATGTACCACAATTTGTGCCATCATTCATCTGTTGATGGACACTGGTTGCTTCCACCTTTTGGCTATTGCGAGTAATGCTGCCATGAATGTGGGTGTACAAATATCAGTCCTTTTGGGTATATGTATACCCAGAAGTGGAATTGCTGGACCATATGATAATTCTCTTTTTGATATTTTGAAAAGTTGCCATACTGTTTTTCGTAGCACTTGCTCCATTTTACACACCCATCAGCAATGCACGAGGGTCCCAGTTTCTCTACATCCCCTCCAACACTTTTTTTCCTTTTCCCTTCCCTCCCCTCCTCTCCCGTCCCCTCCTGTTCTTTTTTTTTAATAATACCATCCTAATGGTGTGAAGTAGTATTCACTGTGGTTTTAATTCACATTTCCCTAATGACTAGTGATGTTGAACATCTTTTCATATACCTGTTGGCCGTTTTTATGTCTTTGGAGAAATGTCTATCTGAATCCTTTGCAGATTTTTAAACTGGGTTGTTTGGGGTTTTTTGTTGTTGTTGAATCAGAGTTTTTAAAAAATATATCCTGCATATTAGTGCCTTATCAGGTATGTGATTTGCAAACATTTTCTCCCATTCTGTTGGGTTGACTTTTCACTCTCTTGGTGGTATCCCTTGATGTGCAAAAGTTTTTAATTTTGGTTAAGTCCAATTTATTTATGTTTTCTTTTGATGCCTGTGTTTTTGGTGTCATATGTAAGAAATTACTGCTGGATCCACTGTCCTGTAGCTTCCCCAGTTTTTAAATCTAAGAGTTTTATGTCTTTCTCTCCTGTCTCTGTGTCAGTTTGCATTGGCTTCTGTTTTTCTGTATATTTATAAATTATTGAAGCTTATGTCTGTGTTTTCTCTCTTTTCTTGCCTTGTTTCTTTTTTGTTGTTGTTGAACTATTTGAAAGTATTATAGAAAAATAATGGCATTTTTCTAAATAACTATAATCCTGTGATCAGTACTTCCTTGGAAATGGGCACATGAGGCCCCTGCCTTGTGCTCTGTGTTTGAGAATACCTTTCTCGAATTTTTCTAAGTCCCATCAGCCCCACCTCTCCTCCCTGCCTCAATACCTAAAAGGCAAGGCGCCCCAAGTGCTTTTCTTTAGGAGTCTCATGTTGAGAATTATAGTAAATTTTCTAATTACATTGAAAATAGAAGCTTTATTTAGCTGATATTATTGTTTACCACTGTACACCTTATTTTCCTTCTAAATTGTCTTTCTTGTCTTTATTTTTATGTATTCCTTTAACTGGTTAGTATGTACATAGTTAATGTTATAGTTATTAATTACCTTTTTTCTCATTTTCCAGTACCGAGTTGAAGCTCTTGGAGGAGGCAACCATTTCAGTCTGCAGGTCTTTAGGTAAGGAGGAAAAATGAATGTGTGTGTGTGTGTGTGTGTGTGTGTGTGTGTGTGTGTAATGTGTATATATATGTATGTGTGTGGAGACAGTTATTTCAAAATTTCTGTTACAGATTTTGCTGGTGCAATGTGAATTGAATTAATGAAGTGATATATTTTTGTTGATGATGATAATTATAATTGTACTAATAATTATATTCTTGGTGCTTATTGATGCCTCTAGAGGTTCTCATTCAGTTAACAGCAGTGAGACACATGCTTGGTTTATTTGCAGTAGTGGTAATGGACTCCACTAAGCCATAGAGCTTATTCTTTTTACAAATTTTGAAATACTGAGAAAAACCCAAAATATTCTTTGTTTTGTAGTTGCATGTATAGTTCCTAGAGAATATGGATCATTCATCCTTTGTTTTGCCAACTGCACGTACTAAATATGCTGTTGCTGGCTGTGTTAACTAGAATAATTATCACTCATTAATAGGAAAATATATTAGGAATCTTCTCAAATTAGTAATAACAACTTGATATTATGGTAAAGTGCATGGGCTCTGGAATTATTTTATGGTCTTAATTATAGCTCTCTTATTACTAGCTGAGCTTTAATTTCCTCATCTAAATTGCAGGATTCTCATGGGAAGAAGTCAGATAACATATGAAACATCCAGTATAGTGCCTAGCATCTCGTCATTATTCATTATTTATGTCAACAAATGTTACCTTTTTTTGGACCTCATTTCTCAAATACTTTGCTTTCAAATTGGTAGCAATTGGAAAGAAATGTATGCTTTAAAAAATGTGAATGGTTATACTTACATTTCATTGTTGCTTTGAAAATTAGAGATAACGTATCTGTGAAACGACTGGTGGACAGGAGCTTAATAAGTGATGACGAGCTTGTTTTTAAATCAAGCTTATGGATGTGCTCCATGTAAGCTATGTGGCTAACTCCCATATAAGTTACTCTGCCAAAAACAGTCTTTGATGAAATATTTTTGCTTTTAAAAACAAATTATGTTGCTAATGATAGAGGTGGTATTATAATAGTTGCCTTGAATTTTGTCTGCAGTTACAACCATAGATTTGAGGATTTTGCGCTAAACAGAGCTGACTATCAAAAACCTATGTGACAGTTTGCTGAAAATTAATTTTATGTGACAGTGATATTAATGCAGTTATTATGATGATGGTTTTTAATGTGACCTTGGGGTTTTACAAAAATAACATTTTAAAATTGGGAGTAATAGTTACTTATTAATACAATGTGGAAAGCATACTAAAATGTAAAAAAGGCAGTAATTGGTCATATTCCACAACCCTGACATAGCTATTGGTAATATTTTGCCTTCTGTTATTTATTCTTTGGATATACATTTACATGCATATTAAATACACATACTCAATTATTTTAATCTGTGTTTTTCACTTGATATTATGTATCTAAGTGTGTCATTCTATATTTAAAACTACTTTGGAGAATAGCAAATATATATATATATATACACACACACACACATTTAATTCCCCAAATTCTAACAATATAGTGGTATAGTTAAAATTAAAGTCTTCCCATATTAAACAGTGCAGGAAATCATTGCTAGTCTTTTGTGATAAGATCAAAATTTTATCAGTAATTCTGTGTGTATTGACTTACATGCACAATTTTATGTAAGTGCTATTATTTCTATGTTTTCATTTAGCAGTATTCAGGAACTTCTTTCCACGTTAATAGATATAAATGTAAATCAATTTTAAGGGCTATGTGGGTATGTAGCAATTCTCTCTTATTTTTCTTTTTTGGGTCTGAACATGTTTTCATTTTTCCTTTGCTTTTGGAGGATATATTTGCTGGGTGTAGAATTCTAGGTTGGCATTAATTTCTTTCCATACTTTAAATATACCATTCTGTTATTTTTCTGGTTACTCTCATTTTTGTTGAGATTAAAACTGTCAAAAAAAAAAAGCTGTCAATGTTAGTGTTGTTCCTTTGAAAACAATGGAATTTTTTTCTTCTGGATGCTTTTAATTTTTTCTTTTTTTTTTAAAGAAGATGTTGGGGGTAGGAGTTTATTTATTTATTTATTTATTTTTGCTGTGTTGGGTCTTCGTTTCTGTGCAAGGGCTTTCTCTAGTTGTGGCAAGCGGGGGCCACTCTTCATCGCGGTACGCGGGCCTCTCACTATCGTGGCCTCTCCTGTTGCGGAGCACAGGCTCCAGATGCACAGGCTCAGTAGTTGTGGCTCACGGGCCCAGCTGCTCCGCGGCATGTGGGATCTTCCCAGACCAGGGCTCGAACCTGTGTGCCCTGCATTAGCAGGCAGATTCTCAACCACTGCGCCACCAGGGAAACCCTAAGTTTTTCTTTTTTGTCCTTTGGTTTTCAACATCTTAGAATATGCTGAGGAGTATTTTTCCTTCCTTCTCTCCTTCCTTCCTTTTTTCTCTCCTTCCTCCCTCCCTCCCTGCTTGAGGTTTGTAGAGCTTGTTAAATCTGTGGGTTGATGTCTTTCATCTGTTTTGGAAAATTCTCAGCCATTATCGATTTATACATTGTTACTGTCCTATTCTGTCTCTCCTCTCCTTCTAGGGTCTCTGTTATATGTGTGTTAAAATTTTCATTGTGTTGCATAGGCTTGTCAGGCTTTCTCTCTCTCTCTTTTTTTTTTTTTTTGTATTTTATTTTGTTCTTTACTTTCTCTCTGACCTTCTGTAGGATATTTTTTTTATTAATGTCTTTAGTTTACTAATCTTTTTTCTGGTAAACACATCTATTGAAATTTTTAAAATAAAATTTTAATTTTAGAATAGCTTTAGATTTATAGAAAAGTTGCAAAGCTATGTGGAGAGTTACCATATAACCCTCTTCAGTTTCCTCTGTTGTCAACATCTTACATTAATATGGTACATTTGTTACACTAAGGAATCAACAGTGGTACATTACTATTAACTAAACTTGACCCTTTATTCAGATTTCACTAGTTTTCCCAAATGTCCTCTTGGAGTTTTTTCTGTTCCAGGATACTACATTACGTTTAGTCATTAAGTCTCCTTAACCTCCTCTTGTCTCAGATTTTCCTCAATTTTAATGACTTTAAGAGTTTTGAGGAATACTGGTAGAGTATTTCTAGAATGTCCCTCAGTTCGTTTGATGTTATTCTCATGGCTAGGTGGGGGTTATGGGTTTGTAGGTGGAAGATCACAGAGGTGACATGCTGTCCTCAACACATCATATCAGGGATACATTCTATTAACATGAGTTTCACTGATGATGTTGACCTTGATTATGTGGCCAGGGTTGTTTTTGTCCATTTTCTCCACTATAAAGTTGTGCCCCTGCCCTGCTGTTGCCTTCATTTTGAAGGAGAGTTTTTCTGGATACAGAATTCTTGGTTGGCATTTATTTTCTCATATCCCTTTGACTATATCATTCTGTTGCCTTCTGATAAGTCATTTTTTTGTTACTGCTGTCAAGATTTTGTCCTTGCCTTTACAAAATTTTAAAATTTATTCTTTATTCTGCTTGGGGTTTGTTGATGTTCTTGGATACGTAGATTGATGTTTTTCATCATTTTGGGGATGTTTGTGGCCATTATTTTTGTTGGGCTTTTTATATTATCTGTATTACTTTTTTCTATGAATCTGCACATGGGGTTCTCTGGGTCCAAACAGATTTCTTATTAAATATCTCACAGTGAATTTTAAGTGCATTTCCCCCACTTTTTCCTAGTTCTTACCTGCTAGAATAGTGCTATGAGAGCCAGGTCAGTTGTTTTATGTGAGGAGATGAGGTTTGCTCTTTGTTTGGCTTGTTTAATTCTTACAAGTTGTTTTCTGGGACTTGTTGCCTCTGAATCTGTATAGCAAGGTATTGGGTGGGATGATTAACGTAAGTTTTCTGGTTGGAGTAGACAAAAGTACTTTCAGGCAGTTAGGCTTGCGAATGATCCATTGATTACCAAATAAAATTTTAGTCCAGTTCTATAAAATTTGTAGTTAGTTAAAGTGTTTCCTGTTTTTAGGGGAAAAGGACTATCCTTACTCAGCCTTTTCATGAGCTTGTATCTTTTTGTATTTTTTCATGGGTATTTTATTTTTAATTCTTTAAAAAATTTCCCACTCATACAGAGGCAGACAGAATAATATAATGACCTCCTGTATGCTCATCTCCCAGTTTCAATCATTTTCAACTCATGGCCAGTCTTGTTTCATCTGTATCTCTCACCTATTTATTGAAATATGGATATGTACAGAAAAGTGCACAAGTAGAAAGTGTATACAAAACAAAAAGCGTATCCTCACATAAGTAATTTGACACAAACCTCAGGCATTATATTATTTCATTCATAGATATTGTGATACATATCTCATAATAACAATTTTTTAATGGAAAAATACCATTATCTACTAAAAACAATTTTTAATATCACAAAACATCCACTGACTGTTCAAATTTCTAATTGTCTCAGTTTGTTTGAATCAGGAGCCAAATAAGGGCCATACATTATTATTGGTTAATATGTCTTTACATCCTTTTCAGAGCTAGGTTCCTCCTGAATTTGTCTTGCCTTTTTTCCCCTCTCAATTTTCTTATTGAAGAAAGTGGGTAGTAGAGTTTCCCACAACGTAGATTTTGTCGATTGCATCCTTATGGATTGTTAGCATGTCTCTGTCTTTTATATTTATGGTATGTTGGTTATTGGATCTTGGAGATCGTGGGTATTTTAGTGAGATACTGGGAAAGGTTGTTTCAGGGGCTGGAAGCAAGGTCAACCTCTCACCCCAGGTGGAAATCCTCTTTGTAATACCCTTGTCTGAGTATTACCTGGAATTTGCTTGAACTCCTGTGGAGATGGAGAATCCCTTTTTCACAAAACCAGTTCAGTTAACAGATTGCTGCAAGTTCAAGCTCTAGAGTTAAATGAGTTAGTTTTCCATTACTGAAGTATTATCATTACTTGAATTTTTACAGATGAAGAAACTGAGGCATGGGGAGGTTAAGTAAGTTGCCAGGTGTCACACAGCTAGTCAGTGCTGGAGCTGGACTTTGAACGTAGTCACGTTCTGTAGTCCAGTTCCATGTGCTTTTCTGCCTTCCTGTCAGACATCCCCTGTTCCTACTCTGGTCCTGAAGCGCCTTCAACTTCAATGTAGCGTTTGATTTTTGCCAATTAAGTTTGATCCTGTTAAATTCCACTGAGGTATTTTGGAATATTGAGTCTA